>NC_092094.1:72583625-73329875 GCF_045679555.1 Salvelinus alpinus
TATTTTGATTTGTTGAACACTTTTTTGGTTACTACATGATTCCATGTGTTAATTCATAGTTTTGATGTCTTCACTATTATTCTACAATGTAGAAAATAATCAAAATAAATAAAAACCCTTTTAATAAGTAGGTGTGTCCACACTTTTGACTGGTACTGTATTTCTTTACCCCTATTTCGTCAGATCCAATTGGTATTTACAGTCTTGTCTGATCGCTGCAACTCCCGTATGGACTCGGGAGAGGCGAAGGTTGAGAGCCATGCATCCTCTGAAACACGAACCTGCCAAGCCGCACTGCTTATTGACACACTGCTCGCTTAACCCGCAAGCAAGCCACACCATTACATCAGAGGAAGCCAGCCACACCAATACATCAGAGGAAACACAGTACAACTGGCGACTGCGTCAGCATGCATGTGCCCGGCCCGCCACAGGAGTCACTAGAGCGCAATGGGATAAGGACATCCCGGCTGGCCAAACCCTCCCCTAATCCGGACGACGCTGGGCCAATTGTGCTCCGCCTCACATTTCTTTTCCACATTAAAAACCACAAGAAATCTTTAGTAACATTCAGAGAATGTTCTAAGAACGTTATTTAAAAACATACATTCCTTTCTCAGAACGTGAAGAAAACTTTCCATAAAAACCACTTTGAAAATTTTTGTAAATGTTCTAAGAATGTTATTTAAAAACATACATTCCGTTCTCAGCATCAACAAAACTTTCTCTATTATCTATCTTGTTAAAGTGTGTTCAGTTGTGTTGGTCTCGCTCACTAATTGGCAACACCTGATCTTAATGAGTGTTTGTCGCCCTTGAAATGGGGTCTGTTAGAATAGACTAAAATGAAAAAATATGACATCCTAGCTCCATCGTGGTGGTGCAGTAGACTAAATCTATAGATAGAGAACAGAAGATTTTGGTTTCAAATCTCACTGATGCTGTGTCATAATGAAACATAAAATGTGTTTGCATGATTAATGCCCAAGGATATTATTGTGTTAATGTCCAGTGTTATTACAAGTCTTATTGAAACATTCAGTTAAAGTTTTAAGGAAAAGCTCCAAATAACTTTCAAGGAACCAGAGTAAAACATTCTCAGAACCTCATTGCAACCCAAAAATAAACTTTCCCAGAACAGGAAACCTTTTCACTTCTGTTCTCAGAACGTAAAAAAAAAAGTTCAGTTTTACTGGTAAGGAAACATATGGCTTCGTTCCCACAACTAATGTGAATCCAAAAACATACATTGCCACAACTTCCAAGGACCCAACTATGGCACCTGTGAATATTCAAATGATGTTCAGTGTACAGAAATGTCATAGTTTTGATGCAGAGTCAATTGGATGGTTGCAAGATATGTAATAAAGCACGTACAATTAATTATTAATTGTAAATAAATGTGTAAAATATGTGAAATTGTATTTTGGTAGCATATCCTGATTTACATATTTTTTTTTATTATGTGAATCTTCTATAAATGGCTTGTAACTGTATTAAATGGCTGGTAACTCATAACCTTCTCTGTGGGTCACCACCTTGCCATGTTGGAGAAGCCTGTGAGTGCCAAATATCCCTAGAGCAATGTCATCTGGAGTATTTTTACTACTGGTAGGGTCACTCATGACGGAAAGGTCCAGGGGGAGGTTCCAGACGAAGCACGATCTCATCTTTAGAGATGGAGTCCTGCCGGTCTCAAGCCCGGACAAAAGAAAAGGGTTGGATTTAGGGCTTAGCGTCCTTACTCTGGAAAACCGAATAGAGAAAACATTGTTGTGGTTTTCTAATGGATTAATGGACCAGGACAATGGATTAATGACGGATGTGGGCTAACCTGCAAAGAAGCCCCTGCAAAAAAGCCCTCACCCTGAAAATGGATCTCCTAACACCCAAAATGAATATCGAAGTTGGAAGCTGGAATGTAAGGACCCTGCATCAAACTGGAAGACTTGCACAAGTCGTCCAAGAGATGCACACATATGGCCTGAGCATTCTGGGCATCAGTGAGGCACGCAGGACTGGAAATGGGAGGAGCAACTTGACCACAGGAGACACCATTCTTTGGTCAGGAAGGAATGACCACGACAAAGAGCTCTCATCATCCAAAAGAAGCACAAAAAAGTGGAAACCAATCAAAGAACTACTGCTTGATGCAAGATTCAACTCAAAATTCACTAAACTGTCAGTCATAATCTGCTACTCCCCTACAAATGACAAAGAGCACAAATACATTTTCTACGAAAGCCTACAATCATCCCTAGAGCAAGTTCCAAAACACGACATACTCCTGATTCTTGGTGATTTCAATGCAACCTGGTAATAGGAGGGACGCTCTTCCAACATAAAACCATACACAAAGTGACCTGGAAATCACCTGATGGAAGAACCAAATGTACCACATCTTCATCAATGGAAAATGAAGACGCTTCCTTAAAGATGTAAGGACCAAAAGAGTGGCAGATATAGGCAGTGACCACAGCCTGCCGATCCGGAATTTGTCTCTGAAGTTGATGAAAGCTAAACTGGGTGAGAAAAATAACAGTTTGACTCTGCCAAGTTGAAACACAGGTCAGGCGTCAGTTCAATATTTCCCTAAAGAATAGATTCAACATCCTCCAAAAGAAAGTGTCGATGACCATTTACTCTTTTAATCAGGGCAAGGCCCTTTTTTTCTCCATTTCCGCCTTAATGACGTGCCCAAAGTAAACTGTCTGTAGCTGAGGCCCTGAAGCCAGGATATGCATATGATTGGTACCATTTGAAAGGGAACACTTTGATGTTTGTAGAAATGTTAAAATAATGTAGGAGAATTTAACACAATAGATATGGTAGGAGAAAATCCAAAGAAAAACCAACCAGATTTTTTTTTGAGAGACCATCCTCTTAGAAAGGCAAGTAAAAGGTTGTATTGAAAATTATCTCCCTGGATGCAATTCCTATGGCTTCCACAGGGTGTCAGCAGTCTATGTTCAAGGTTTCAGGCTTGTAACTTCAAAAACGAATAAGATATATCCGTTCTAGTACAGGGACACAGTCTTGAAATTCGTGTTTGCGTGCGCCATGAAGACAGTACGCAGTACGTTTCCTATTGAACATACTTCTTTCCGTAAGAAATATTATAGCTTGATTACATTTTAGGGTATCTGAGGAGTAAATAGAAACTTATTTTGACTTGTTGAAACAAAGTTTAGGGGTAGATTTTCGGATTCCTTTCTCTGCATGTTGAACGAGTGGATTACTCAAATCGATGGAGCCAGCTAAACAGACTTTTTGGGATATAAAGAAGGATTTTATCTAACAAAACAACAGTACATGTTATAGCTGGGACCCTTTGGATGACAAATCAGAGGAAGATTTTCAAAAAGTAAGTGAATATTTAATTGTTATTTGTGAATTTATGAAACCTGTGCCGTTGGGAAAATATTTTGATGTGGGGCGCCGTCCTCAAACAATCCCATGACATGTTTTCGCTGTAATAGCTACTGTAAATCGGACAGTGGAATTTAAGCTTTCAGACGATATAAGACACCTATATGTACCTAAATGTTTAATATCCATATTATATATGATTATTTATTGGAATTGCGCACCCTCCAGTTTCACCGGAAGTTGTCCTGCTAGTGGGACGCCCATCCCTAAGATCTTTTAACTAGGCAATGGAGGAGGCTGGCAAGACAGTTCTGGGCTATAGATGAAAAACAAAAAAAGGAATGGAAGACAATAGAACAAAGGAAAGGTGTCAAGAAACACATCATGTGTACAAAATCTACAAGACTAAAGGGAGAACTCTCCAAAGAATACCCTCAGTTAGACATAGAGGTAAAGAAACGTGTTAGAAATGTTCACTGAAAAGGTGGCTACAGAAGCAGAAGAGGCAACCTAGAAACAAGGCTTGAAATCCTTTTACAGAATAACAAATGATCTATAATTTACATAGTGGTGTTAAGTACTTTACTGTTTATATTTTGACAACTTTTACTTCACTACATTCCTAATGAAAGAAAAATATTTTTACTCCATACATTTTCCCTGACGCAAAAAAGTACTCGTTACATTTTGAATGCTTAGCATCCCTACTGCCTCTGATTTGGCGGACTCACTAAACATGAATGCTTCGTTTGTAAATTGTGTCTGAGTGTTGGAGAGTGCCCCTGGCTAGCCATATATGAAAAAAAACAAGAAAATGATGCCGTCTGGTTTGCCTAATATAAGGAATTAGAAATTATTTATACTTTTACTTTTGATACTTAAGTATACTTCTGCAATTAAATTGACTTTTGACACTTAAGTATGTTTAAAAGCAAATAGTTTAAACCTTTTACTCAAGTAGTATTTTACTGGGTGACTCACTTTTACTTGAGTCCTTTTCTATTAAGGTATCTTTACTTTTACTCAAGTATGACAATTTGGTACTTTTTCCACCACTGAATTTACAGAACGGAACAGCCCCATATACACCACCTTATTTTGAAAGGCTTTCGACAGTCTCCACCGAATATCCCTATAAAATACTTTGTCACTATGGAATCCCTCCCAAAATGGCCAGTCAACGTAATCAAGACCTTGTGATTTCCGCTGTCAGGTTGTCTGTAATGGACACGTAACCAACAGTTTCGGAGTCAACACTGGTGTTAAACAAGGAGGCATTCTTTCTCCCACCCAGTCCATAATAGCCATTGACTGGCTTATGACCCTGAAAAACTGAAAGAGTGGCATGAGATGGACACTCACCTCAACTCTGGAAGACCTGGATTATGCAAATGTTAACAAGCTCACAAACACATCCCTCCAAATTGGTTTGAAAATCAATGAAAAGAAAACTAAGCTCATGAAGAAAAAACCAGAAGACAGACACAAACATGAACATAAATGGAGAAGCAGTGGAGGAAATTCAAGAATTCCTCTACCTAGGCTGCAAGGTCACTGATGATGAAGATCCAGAAAGGGATGTCAACACCCGGATCATCAAAGCAACATACACTTTTGGCATGTTAAAAACCGTGTGGAAATCAAAACAACTCAACATGTGAATGAAGAGGACTAAGAGGAAGAACTGTATTATTGGTTCTGAATGATTTCGGTTTGCTTAAAAAAAAAATATATATATTTTTTTTGCCCTTTCCTCCCCAATTTCATGATATCCAATTGGTAGTTACAGTCTTGTCTCATCGCTGCAAATCACGTACGGACTCAGGAGAGGCGAAGGTCGAGAGCCGTGCATCCTCTGAAACACAACCCAACCAAGCCACACTGCCCATTTAACCCGGGAACCCAGCTGCACCAATGTGTCGGCGGTAACACTACACCTGGCAGATGCTGGGCCAATTGTGCACCGCCCTATGTCACGGCCACGGCCTCCCGGTCACGGCTGGCTGCGACAGAGCCTGGACCCGAACCCAGAATCTCTAGTTGCACAGCTAGCACTGCGATGCAGTGCCTTAGACCACTGCGCCTCTCGGGAGGCCAAAAATATATATATTTTCTAAACATTTCCAAAAAATAATTGTATTACATTTTGATACAGTTATCTCTAGGCATATCTAATGTCTTTTCAATACAGTGTAATTGAGGTGTGTTATCAGAAATGACGCAGCATGACATTACACCTATTTTGACTTATTAAGCACCGCAAGGTCAAACTTCTTTGTTTGGGGAAACCCTTAATGGATTTGTCCGGAGAAGGCTTATTTACAGGCTAGTGGGGTAATATTTGATATTGTAAATAAGCTATATTTTATATGCGACCCGTGATAAGACTTATTTAGCAATATGCAAGAAACTACAATGAGTGTACAAACCATTAAGAACACCTGCTCTTTCCATTACATAGACTGACCATGTGAATCCAGGGGAAAGCTATGATCCCTTATTGATGTCACTTGTTAAATCCACTTCAATCAGGGTAGATGAAGGGGAGGAGGCAGGTGAAATAATGATTTTTAAGCTTTGACACATGGATTGTGCACAGTATGTGTGCCATTCAGAGGGTGAATGGGCAATACAAAATATTTAAGTGCCTTTGAACGGGGAATGCCAGGCGCACCGGTCTGTGTCAAGAAGTTTCCCGTGTGAATCAAGAATGGTCCACCACCCAAAGGACATCCAGCCAACTTGACAGTACTGTGGGATGCATTTGAGTCACCTTGCAGAGTCCATGCGCCGACTCAATATTAAGAAGGTGTTCCTAATATTCGGTATTCACAATTGAGTTACAGTAATATGTATGTGGGAATTCCATCAAGAAAGGACTAAGAATTGTCTGTATTAATGGCAGACATTTAATATCATTGTAAAATGAACGATTCACATACAAGACATAAAGCTTAAGTTACAAGGCAATACTTTCATGAACAAAACATTAAGTATCTAATGGCATGATCAGAGAGGGAGAGAGAGAGAAACAAAGAAACCATGGCTTGTGCCATGGCCCATATCTCATGGAAGAGAGAGGGTGAGAAAGAGAGAGAGAGTGCATCTCACCACAGCAGGTCAGGAACAAAGCGAAAGACACATTGGATCTAAGACCCTTTTATAACATCTGAGTTGTTTGGATTCAAAATCTGAGTTGTTGACCAATAGCATTACGGTTGAGTTAACATCCAATCAGATATCAGACCTACAGCATGTCATCACAGCAGAACCTCTGCTTCACAGAAGTGTGACAGAATGGGGGACATGGAGAGCAACACAGAGAAGGATGAATTCCTGAGTAGACAGAACCTTTTGCATTTAGTGTTGATGAAAGTGAAGTTGTTTGCCGGGCCAGCTTACAACAGCAGGAATAGCCTAGTGGTTAGAGCGTTGGGACAGTAACTGAAAGGTTGCTGGATTGAATCCCTGAGCTGACTAGGTAAAAATCTGTAATTCTGCCCCTGAGCAAGGCAGTTAACCCACTGTTTCCCAGGCGCCAAAGACGTGGATGTTGATTATGGCAGGCCCTCGCACCTCTCTGATTCAGAGGGGTTGGGTGAAATGTGGAAGACACATTTCAGTTGAACGCATTCAGTTGTATAACTGACTAGGTATCCCCCTTTTCCTTTAATAACAGGCTAGAGCTGGTAATCCTCTTGTCAGCTTGGTGAGCTGAGTGGAAATCACCACAGCCCATTAACAGAAGGGAGGAGGAAACAACAAAAATAACAACAGAGCAGCTCTGCCACGCACCCAGAGCAGAGATAAAGCACATTTTGTCGGTCCAGTACAGTCAGTACATCCAGTACAGTCCTACAGCCCAGCAGCCTTGGTTGGCAGCCTGTGAGTTTGGCGCCCTTGAGGAGCATCTGGTGTGAGCTAGCCTGAAGAGAGTGCGCAGAGAATCTAGCCTGGTCTGGGAGCTAAGAGACTGAGGATCAGGTACACTGAATGGACACTATAGGACCATAGGGCAGTGGGCCCCGCTGACTGACTGACAGATGAGGCTCCAGAAGGGCCCTAACAGGATGAGGCTAGGCCACCACGTGGCCAGGGAGGGATTACAACGAGCAAGCAGAAGGTAAACAGATTATTCACGGAACCTGCTTTTTGAATCTCAGCACAGTTGTCACACCTACACTTACAGTTGAGTAACTTGGAGTTCTTCTACATGCCCCCCACCTTGACACCTTTTTCCATCCTTCGTCCAGGTCTGCAGGGATCATTGATTGACTCAGAGATCAAACTTCAGCCAGGACTGTAACACCATCTGCTAGTACCTCACTGGAGACGAGAAAGGAGTGAACAACCCCCCTTTTAGCTCGTTGACGGAAACTTAGACACTTTGTCACCATTGACAATACTTTTTTCCTCGTGGACTTGAGATAAAAGGAACTTTCCTTTTGTTTCCAAATGAAAAAAATTGGGCTCCGAAAGGACTTGAACTAGTCCATCATGCATTTGAGAACAGGACTGTTCCTCACCCTATTTCTGTTTACCATTGCAGCCACTCGAATCAAAGGTAAGCTCTCACTCCAGGGAACCTGTAATAGCATTTGCTGCTCGTCTGGTTGGTTGTTTGTTCCCTGTCTCAGTCTAATTGAAGTGAGATTATGCTTTGTTCTTTCACAATGAGAGAGATATGGTGTGCATGGCTGAGTACAGCGCATTCATGATGGGTCAGATTAGAAGGCAGAACATTGTGACAGTTTGGCAATTGTGACAAATTGATTCGCAAATCCCCCTGGTTCAAAGTTTCTTCATACTGCAGAACTGAACTGAACCATGTTGAAATCAAAGTGTATTTTGACAAAAGTTGGGGCATGCTTGGTGCATTACGTAAGAGGACTGGGAGAGCGTTGTGATCCACTTGACCTTTACCCCTTACTCCATCAAGGGCAACTGTATTTACAGCTGCTTTAGACATTAAATACAGTATCAGCTCGTCCTACCTGTTGCACTTGAATACACGTGTTACAGCGTTGATTTGAATATACATGCATATAAAATGTAATAAACTGTTAGGTCACATTACAAAAGTCACTATTTTTTGTTTTTGTTGAAAAAAATAAATGTTATAAATCTGTTATTTTACCAGGTAAGTTGACCGAGAACACGTTCTCATTTACAGCAACGACCTGGGGAATAGTTACAGGGGAAAGGAGGGGGATGAATGAGCCAATTGTAAACTGGGGATTATTAGGTGACCGTGATGGTTTTTTTGAGGGCCAGATTGGGAATTTAGCCAGGACTTATTGAGGTAGTAGATCCCCATGAAAGCATTTGGTAACACTTTACTTGACATCCAGTGTCATAACACGTCACGGTCTACCGTGCCAATATATCCTCCAAACACCGGCTTCAAGGCTTCAAGGGCATTATTTTATACAATGGGTTACCAACATATTCAAATAATGATTGATATATTTTCATTAAAAAGTTATTTTGAAGAATTTACTCATACTATTTCATCCTTCCACAAAATATAGTCCCGACACAAATCTAGGGTTGCTACCCAAGCCGGCTGGTCGTTCGTTCTATCGGTTCGGTTGCTAGAGACACTACCCAGTGGTTTAGTCTATTTGTTCTCTATCTATGGATGCGACCCAGTTGTCTGTTCTAAATGTTCCGTTGCCAGTTCTTATCCCTTGCTTGCTAGCTAGCCAACTACGGCTAACTTACAGTCACGTGCAGACAGAATAACAGCAAAGTAGCCACATTTATATTTGTTTCAGCTGTTGTCTAGTGACATTTATTTGGATAGATCCATAACAATGAGCTAATGAGGCACGTCTTCACCTGTCATAGAACATTTGCTCAATTGTCAGGACACTGTTGTTCAGAGGAGCTAGCCAACAACACAGCTAACACGATCAATTCAAACTAAAGCTGGAAAGGCTGCAAACTAGCTGCACTTCATTTCGTTGTACCTTTTTCAATTAACATTTCTTGTACACTACCGGTCAAATGTTTTAGAACACCTACTCATTCAAAGGTTTTTCTTGTTTTTTTTATACTATTTTCTACATTGCAGAATAATAGTGAAGACATCAAAGCTATGAAATAACACATGGAATCATCTGGTAACCAAAAAAGTGTTAAACAAGTCTAAATATATGTTATATTTGAGATTCTTCAAATAGCCACATTTTGCCTTGATGACAGTTATGCACACTCTTGGCATTCTCTCAACCAGCTTCCCGAGGTAGTCACCTGGAATGCATTTCAATTAACAGGTGTGCCTTCTTAAAATGTAATTTGTGGAATTTATTTACTTCCTAGGTAGGGGGGTATACAGAAGACAGCCTTATTTGGTAAAAAACAAGTCCATATTATGGTAAGAACAGCTCAAATAAGCAAAGACAAACGACAGTCCATCATTACTTTAAGACATGAAGGTCAGTCAAACGTTGAAAGTTTCTTCAAGTGCAGTCGCAAAAACCATCAAGCACAATGATGAAACGGGCTCTCATGAGGACCGCCACAGGAATGGAAGACCCAGAGTTACCTCTGCTGCAGATGATAAGTTCATTAGAGTTACCAGCCTCAGAAATGGCAGCCCAAATAAATGCTTCATGGAGTTCAAGTAATAGACACATCTCAACATCAACTGTTTAGAGGAGACTGTGTGAATCAGGCCTTCATGGTCGAATTGCTGCAAAGAAACCACTACTAAAGGACAACAATAAGAAGAAGACACTTGCTTGGGCCAAGAAACACAAGCAATGGACATTAGACCGGTGGAAATATGTCCTTTGGTCTGGAGTCCAAATTGCCGATTTTTGGCTCCAACCGCTGTGTCTTTGTGAGACGCGGTGAGGGTGAACAGATGATCTCCGCATGTGTATTTACCACCGTAAAGCATGGAGGAGGAGGTGTTATGGTGCGGGGGTGCTTTGCTGATGACACTGTCTGTGATTTATTTAGAATTCAAGGCACACTTAACCAGCATGGCTACCACAGCATTCTGCAGCGATACGCCATCCCATCTGGTTTGGGCTAAGTGGGACTATCATTTGTTTTTCAACAGAACAATGACCCAACACACCTCGAGGCTGTGTAAGGGCTATTTTACCAAGAAGGAGAGTGATGGAGTGCTGCATCAGATGACCTGACCTCCACAATCCCCCGACCTCAACCAAATTGAGATGGTTTGGGATGAGTCTTATCGCAGAGTGAAGGAAAAGCAGCCAAGAAGTGCTCAGCGTATGTGGGAATTCCTTCAAGACTGTTGGAAAAGTATTCCAGGTGAAGCTGGTTGAGAGAATTCCAAGAGCGGGCAAAGCTGTCATCAAGGCAAAGGGTGGCTATTTGAAGAATCACAAATTTAAAATATATTTTAATTGTTTAACATTGTTTAACACTTTTTTGGTTACTGCATGATTCCATATTTGTTATTTCATAGTTTTTATGTCTTCACTATTATTCTACAATGTAGAAAATAGTCAAAATAAAGACAAATCCTTGAATGAGTACAGTAGGGGTTCTAAAACTTTTGACCGTTAGTGTATATATCCATAAAAATGATGCAAGCTGATTCGTGATGTCGACTGGTTGAGAAACGCTGCCTGCCTGTTTGTCTCGTTCCGACACCTTCATTACTATGGGACAGCTGGAGATCAAATTTGAATATTGAAACAATGTTGCAAATGTGGGAGAGACAGACAGAAAGGTTTATACAAATCTCCGCTGTTGAACATGAAATGTTAGTCTAAAAGAAATGTAAGATAATGTCTAGATGCTCCTGCGTTCATTCCAGTCATCAGCGACAGAACATTAGTGCTTGTCTGACATCAGTTTGTGCACAATTACAATGATAATTTAATATGGTCAATTTTTGTAGGGGTCATTACCAGCCATAAAAGAACACAATATATGTCACAAAAGGTCCTAATATCTGTGTCATGACAGTGTTATGGCCATATTATAACAGGTTACGACAAGTTATGTCAGTTGTTATGACATATATGACATGGTTATGACCATGTCAGAATTGTTAAGAAGCATTTTCAAAATTCAGCAACTTTTGCATGAGACTACTTCTGAATGTTGGGTCCTGATTTTGGATGGATTGTGTCTTCGGTCCATTCATTATCCCAAAATAAACAAAGGCTTTCTGTTTTCAGTGGCTCTGGACACTAATCTTTTCTGGCTTGTAGCTCTGCTTTATGAGGCCATCACTGTTGTGCATTGCATTAGCGGCCATTTCCCCTGCAGGCCCTCATGCTGGCCCACGTGCATGGGGACCTCCTCCTTCCTCACTGAGCACATTTCTAATGTTATCTAGTTTGTTTGTCAATATGCTCTCTAATAGGAGAATAATCGGATTGCGAGTCTGTTTTGCGGCTAATGATTCCCATTCACCATATTACACAAACTTAACATTTTAACTTTGAAGTTGAATCTCTCCAAAAATGTACTTTCTGGACAGAAAATCAACCTCTTGGTGGTCAAAGTATCAGTGTTATATCATTAAGCTGATTTCTTTGTAGGCCCTCTACTGCCAAGATAGGTCTGAGGAAGCCCCTTGCCTCTGATAGGAGTGGGGGCTTAATGTCTTAAGAAAGCTTTTGAAGTTTACCACCTGGTTGTTGTAAGGCACGCCTTAAACAATTAGCTCACTTTGAATGGACTAACTGTATTCACTGGCTTAATTGTCTTTCATAACACCATGGCACTACCTTGCTGTGATGGCCGAGGCTATGAAATGGAGGAAGTCAATGTCTTGTGTTTCCTGAACAGAGTAAAGCCAGCTAGATCATAGAGAGCTTTTTCATCTGCCTCAGCTGGGGATCACTCTAATACGGGACTGGTCTGAAGGACATTGAACACTGGTGACTTTATTCATGTTTACATACTGTTTGAATTGCACCCCCCTATACCCCCGGCCCTTGTTGACTCGAATGCTTACCACAGTTATATACACTACCGGTCCAAAGTTTTAGAACACCTACTCATTCAAGGGTTTGTCTTTATTTTTACTCTTTTATACATTGTAGAAAAATAGTGAAGACATCAAAAATATGAAATAACACATATGGAATCATGTAGTAACCAAATTTGTAAACCAAATTTAAAATATATTTTATATCTGAGATTCTTCAAATAGCCCACCCTTTGCCTTGATGACAGCTTTGCCCACTCTTGGCATTCTCTCAACCAGCTTCACCTGGAATGATTTTCCAACAGTTTTTCCCAAGGAGTTCCCACATATGCTGAGCACTTGCTGGCTGCTTTTCCTTCACTCTGTGGTCCGATTCATCCCAAACCATCTCAATTTGGTTGCAGTCGGGGAATTGTGGAGGCCAGGTCATCTGATGCAGCACTCCATCACTCTCCTTCTTGGTCAAATTGCCCTTACACAGCCTGGATGTGTGTTTTGGATAATTGTTCTGTTGAAAAACAAGTTATACTCCCACTAAGCCCAAACCAGATGGGATGGCATATTGCTGCAGAATGCTGTGGTAGTCATGCTGGTTAAGTATGCCTTGAATTCTAAATAAATCACAGACAGTGTCACCAGCAAAGCACCCCCACACCATAACACCTCCTCCTCCATGTTATACAGTGGTAAATACACATGCAGAGATCATCCGTTCACCCTCACCGCGTCTCACAAAGACACAGCGGTTGGAACCAAAAATCTCCAATTTGGACTCCAGACCAAAGGACACATTTCCACCGGTCTAATGTCCATTGCTCGTGTTTCTTGGCCCAAGCAAGTGTCTTCTTATTATTGGTGTCCTTTAGTAGTGGTTTATTTGCAGCAATTCCACCATGAAGGCCTGATTCACATGGTCTCCTCTGAACAGCTGATGTTGAGATGTATCTCTTACTTGAACTCCTTGAAGCATGTATTTGGGCTGCAATTTCTGAGGCTGGTAAGTCTAATGAACTTATCCTCTGCAGCAGAGGTAACTCTGGGTCTTCTATTCCTGTAGAGGTCCTCATGAGAACCCGTTTCATAATAGCACATGATGGTTTTTGCGACTGCACTTGAAGAAACGTTCAAAGTTCTTGAAATTTTCCGTATTGACTGACCTTCATGTCTTAAAGTAATGATGGACTGTCGTTTGTCTTTGCTTGTTTGAGCTGTTCTTGCCATAATATGGACTTAGTATTTTACCAAATAAGGCTATCTTCTGTATACCACCCCTACCTTGTCACAATACAACTGATTTCCTTAAACGCATTAAGAAGGAAAGAAATTCCTTCTTAAGAAGGCACACCTGTTAATTGAAATGCATTCCAGGTGACTACCTCATGTAGCTGGTTGAGAAAATGCCAAGAGTGTGCAAAGTTGTCATCAAGGCAAAGGGTGGCTATTTCATCATTCAGCAGGACAATAACATAAGACACAAGGCCAAATCTACACTGGAGTTGCTTACCAAGAACACAGTGAATGTTCCTGAGTGGCCGAGTTACAGTTTTGACTTGCATCTGCTTGAAAATATTGAATATTGTACAATCCAGGTGTGCAAAGCTCTTAGAGACTTACCCAAAAAGACTCACAGCTAGGGCTGTGACGGTCATGAAATTTTGTCAGTCGATGATTGTCAAGCAAATAACTTCCGGTCTCACGGTAATTAACCGTGAATTAACATAAACACATTTAGCATCTCCTGGCTTCCATGCATAGCCTACAAGCCACTGATGCAGACCTTTGGAACATTTACATTTTAAAAAGTCTAGTAAATCCATGTAATATAGCCTACACCATCACAATAAATCCATTATTCATTTTAGACAGGTCTAAAGAAACATGATATGAAGAAAAAAAATATGAAGAACAGAATAGCATACTCTGAGTTGTCCTTAGGCCCTGATGTTAGAACCTGATCTGGCTATGCCTGTATTGAGCGGTTAACAAAGAAACATGTTCTCCTATATGCTTAATTTATTTATGCAACTTTAGTTGTGATACAAACATTGGGCTATGTGTTTTATCCTTGTCGAATTCCAAGGCGCATATTGAAGATGTTGGAAGAACTGTCCACATTTTCTTTTCGTCAGCCAACAAGATGAGTAGACCTAATGAACAGCAAAAGCACTAGCCTATGTCAATCTACTATCCCCCATAGCACAAAAGTTGACCTATTCTATTCTGTGCGAGAAAAAAATATTCCAAACATAGTCTGGGACAGTTGTGGGATGCGATAGATCCCAAATTAATTACAACCACTAGAATCAAAAAACCTTTTAAAAGCAACAGATCAGAAGTTGACCCACAAACTGGGCATCATTCACAAGTGATAATATATCATTCACAAGTGATAGGCTAATATTATCACCCATTATCACCCAGACTATTCTTGATTTAATATTATACTACTTAGTATACGTAAATACATTTGTGATTTTTTAAATTTAGAATGGGGCAGGGGAAAAATACATGTCATCTATGCACTTAAAAAGCGAATGGAGGATGCTTTTCTTGTGGTTAATTTTCTTGCCAGCCAAGGATGCTTTTCTTGTGGTTCATTTTCTTGCCAGCCAGGTAGGCTATACTCCTGTTGTAAAGAGAAGCGATGTGCTTAATATTAGGAAAGTTGAGAAATGAATACAGTAGGCCTCTTCTTTTTAATAGAGGCCATCAAAACTCTGTTTTCTCACGCAATTGTATAGTCCATAGAAATCTTGCGCAACATGAGCTCATGGACTTCCATGAAGCGTTTGATTAGATTTTCGAATTACATTTTTATTGATGTCAGAGTGATTAGAGGGACAATAGAGTGCTGAGTATCAGGCAGCTAGTACATTTGGTAGGCTACTAATGACCATCAGCAGCTTCAGAGCTTGGAGAAGCCTAATTACCGTGACTAAAACGTCACGCGAATTTGACTGCCATCATGACTCGTGACCGCTGGTGTGGTGGTAATACGGTCATCATAACACACCTACTGTAATCACAGCTGTAATCACTGCCAAAGGTGATTGTAACATTTACTGACTCAGGCATGTGAATACTTATTTAAATTTGATATTTCTGTATTTCATTTTCCATAGATTTGCAAAAGTTTTTAAAAACCTGTTTTCACTTTGTCATTCTGTGAGTTTATGGGTTTGAAAAAAAATATATTTAATACATTTTGAATAACACAACAAAATGTGGAATAAGTCAAGGAGTGTCACGCCCTGACCTTAGAGAGCCTTTTTATTCTCTATTTTGGTTAGGTCAGGGTGTGACATGGGTGGGTACTCTAGTTTGTATATTTCTATGTTGGCCTGGTATGGTTCCCAATCAGAGGCAGCTGTCTTTCGTTGTCTCTGATTGGGGATCATATTTAGGCAGCCTTTTCCCACCTGTTGTTTGTGGGATCTTGATTTTGTATTGTTGCTTGTTAGCCCTACAAAGCTGTACGTTTCGTTTTGTTACTCTTTAATGTTTTGTTGCTCGTTCACATTAATAAAAATTATGAACGCCTTCCACGCTGCACCTTGGTCCAATCCTTCAAACAACGATCGTTACAGAAGATCCCACCAACAACGGACCAATCAGCGTGCCCAGGAGGAGCAGACATCCTGGACGTGGGAGGATATATTGGACGGGAAGGGATCCTGGACGTGGGAGGAAATCCTGGCCGGAAAGGATCGCCTTCCATGGGAGCAGACGGAGGCAGCGAAGGAGCAACAACAACGACACCGGGGTTCGTGGCCACGACGGAAGCCCGAGAGGCAGCCTCAAAAAATGTTTTGGGGGGCACACGGGGTGGTTGGCGGAGCCTAGGTGGGAACCAGAACCAACTCCCTGTACTCACCGTGTGGAGTTGGTCACCGTTCAGGTGCCATGTTTTCTGGTTCTACGCACTGTGTCTCCAGTGCGCCTCCACAGCCCGGTGCGTTCTGTGCCAGCTCCCCGTACTTGTCGTGCTAAAGTGGGTATCTGTCCAGGATGGGTTGTGCCGGCTCAGCGCTCCTGGTCTCCAGTACGCCTCCAGGGTCCAGTACATCCTGCGCCGGTTCTACGCACTGTATCCCCAGTGCGCCTTCACAGCCCAGTGCATCCTGTGCCAGCTCCCCGCACTTGCTGTGCAAAGGTGGTCATTTGTCCAGGATGCGTTGTGCCAGCTCTACACTCCAGACCTCCAGTGATGATCCATGGCCCGGAGCCTCCAGTGATGATCCATGGCCCGGAGCCTCTAGTGATGATCCATGGCCCTGAGACTCCAGTGATGATCCATGGCCCGGAGCCTCCAGTGATGATCCATGGCCCGGAGCCTCCATTGATGATCCATGGCCCGGAGCCTCCAGTGATGATCCATGGCCCGGAGCCTCCAGAGACGATCCAAGGTCCGGAGTCTCCAGCAACAGTTCCCAGTCTGGAGCCTCCAGCGACGGTTCCCAGTCCAGAGCCTTCAGCGAGGGTTCCCAGTCCGGAGGCTCCGGCGACGATCCACGGTCCGGTTCCTCCGGCGACGATCCACGGTCCGGTTCCTCCGGCGACGATCCACGTTCCGGTTCCTCCGGCGACGATCCACGGTCCGGTTCCTCCGGCGACGATCCATGGTCCGGAGTCCCCGGCGACGATCTACGGTCCGGAGTCCCCGGCGACGATCCACGGTCCGGAGCCTCCGGTGATGATCCGGAGTCCTCGGCGACGATCCACGGTCCGGTTCCTCCGGCGACGTTCCACGGTCCGGAGCTTCCGGCGACGATCCACGGTCCGGAGCCTCCGGCGACGATCCACGGTTCGGAGTCCCCGGCGTCGATCTACGGTCCGGTTCCTCCGGCAACGATCCACGGTCCGGAGCCTCCGGCGACGATCCACTGTCCGGTTCCACGGAGGCGGAGGGATCCGCGAGCGGAGTGGGGTCTACGTCCCGAACCGGAGCCGCCACCGAGGCTAGATGCCCACCCGGACCCTCCCCCATAGAGTCAGGTTTTGGGGCCGGAGTCCGCACCTTTGGGGGGGGTACTGTCACACCCTGACCTTAGAGAGCCTTTTTATTCTCTATTTTGGTTAGGTCAGGGTGTGACTAGGGTGGGTACTCTAGTTTGTATATTTCTATGTTGGCCTGGTATGGTTCCCAATCAGAGGCAGCTGTCTTTCGTTGTCTCTGATTGGGGATCATATTTAGGCAGCCTTTTCCCACCTGTTGTTTGTGGGATATTGATTTTGTATTGTTGCTTGTTAGCCCTACAAAGCTGTACATTTCGTTTTGTTACTCATTATTGTTTTGTTGCTGGTTCACATTAATAAAAATGATGAACGCCTTCCACGCTGCACCTTGGTCCAATCCTTCAAACAACGATCGTTACAAGGAGTATGATTACTTTCTGAAGGCAACGTATATAAAGATGATATCTCTATCATTCTCTATGGTTAGACCTTACATACGATTTGGGAAAGTAAGCAGTATACATATTCTACATTTATATTATAAAATGACCAATAATGTAATACTATATTTAGGTGTATTTGGACAAAAATATAAAAATATAAATATATGGTTAAGATAACCATTTCCTATATCTGTCTTTTTTGTTGCAGACCTACAGGTCCAAGATTTGTCTGGAATCCGAGATGTCAAACACAGACATTTCCTGGATAGTGTAAGGCCAATCAAACACACCGCCCATGTTAAAACGAGACAGGACCAGGACAGACACCGGACGAAGAGGTCTACGTTCTTCACCACTGGGGTGAAAGTATGTCCTCAAGAGAACGTAAAGGCGGTCATCTCCAGCCACCGGGCCTACTACAAACTCAGAGGTAAGGACATGGTCCTAGCAATGCCAACGTCAATACTTCAATTCCCACTGGGGTCACATACTAAAAATGTATTCCCTCACTGTAAGTTGCTTTGGACAAAAGTGTCTGCTAAATGGCATATATTGAGGGTGAAGATCTACTGGGAACAGGAACATATAAACCTTAGAGATCCTATTAAATTACTAGAGGGGCTACGTTATAAACCCTCAGAGATCCAGAATGGGGTGAAAATGGCAGCCATTGTGGTCAGGGTGTCACGTTGTTCGTAATAATGGTCAGACCAAGGCTCAGCATACGTAGAGTTCCACATATTTTATTAGAGAAATTGAAACAATAAAGAATAAACGAACCGTGACGACAATGCAACTAAACATAAACAATATCCCATAACCCACAGGTGGAAAAAATGCTACTTAAGTATGATCCCCAATTAGAGACAACGATAGCCAGCTGCCTCTAATTGGGAATAATACTAAAACACCAACATAGAAAAAACAAACCAGAACCCCACATAGAAAATATAAACTAGACTAAACCCCTAGTCACGCCCTGACCTACTCTACCATAGAAATTAAAGGCTTTCTATGGTCAGGACATGACACAGGGAGAAATCCAACCCAGTCTAATTGCAATGAATGGCAGAAGAGTCATATCAAATCAAATCAAATTGTATTTGTCACACGCACCGAATACAACAGGTGCAGACCTTACAGTGAAATGCTTACTTACAAGCCCTTAACTAACCAGTAGAGGCATATGTGATGCATTTCCTGCTTTTACTTACGCAGGGAAATATAAGTAAGGCATGTGATATCACAATCAGAAATTGTGTAATGGAATTATTGCCAACCTTAAATATTGTCATATATTTATAAAGATATTTTACACAGGTTTTATACCAATTGTCTGTATAAATAACCTCTAAAATACTGTATATGTAAACAGACCATAAATGTCAAAATGTTTGTTTTCTTGGAAAGCTGTGTGTTATTACTTGATACTGTCACGTTCTGACCCTAGTTATTGTGTTAATCCTTTGTTTTGTTGGTCAGGACGTGAGCTGGGTGGGCATTCTATGTGTTGTGTTTCTATGTTGGGTTTAATGTGCCTGATATGGTTCTCAATTAGAGGCAGGTGTTTGACGTTCCTCTGATTGAGAACCATATTTAAGGTAGGCTGTTCTCACTGTTTGGTTGTGGGTGATTGTCGCTGTGTCTGTGTCTATTGCACCACACGGTACTGTTTCGTTCGTTCTTCATTTTTATGTAGTTTGCATGCTCAGGTCAGTCTACGTTGTTTGTTATTTTGTATTTATCAAGTATAGTTCGGTTCAGTGTTCGTCTTGTCTAATAAATTCATGATGTCTACATACCTCGCTGCACATTGGTCATCTGATCCCTCTCTCCTCTCCTCGTCTGAGGAGGAGGACGACGTAGAATGTCGTTACAGATACAATATCAGTACTTGTTGCCTATCATAAACTGATTTCAGCCAGTGAATGGACTGCATTGTTTGTATGGAATGTTGGGATATTGACAGTTAATAATAATAAAAAATTGCAAACAAACATACCCTGCAGATAATCTTCAAATTCATTGTTTTACACAATATCTTATCACGGCACTGGCTGAGCACCAACTCCCTTAACAAAATGGCTGACCTTAATACCGCCAGAAGAAGGTTCATGTCCATATTGTAATTCCTAATTCTATGATATAAACACACCCTATTGTGCCACACTTTGCTGTGAGCTTGTAAAACCTTACAGTATTCAGAGTCATGGGACACCTTTAGACAGTGGGGTGATTAAGCTATTCCAAAAACAGTGGCTCCGAACTGTTTCCTTCAAGAGAGAGATAAAGCAGTTAATCAAACAGAAAATCTTTGTCACAATTTAATAAATAATTGCTGGCTTGGAAGTTTTCATGGTTGAGACTTTACAAACTGAGAGAAGTTCAACTTGAAAAATATAAAATACTGTAGGTGTTCACTTATATTCAGGGACTGAGTTACATTAAGGTGAGGGTATTCAAACAGTAAATATGCTGTGGAAATAATAACTTCACTCTATGAAATGGAAATGTAAGAGAACTTCCCCCAGGCATAAACATATTGGATAATTCAACAGTGCTCCTCATAACAGAGGTAAATAAATCATAAAAAGTGTTAGGGCTTTTTTGATTAATGTTTCTAACATTCCCAAATATCAGGGACGAGTACATTTCATACCAGCATTGGGTTTCAATATCTAAAGTGACTAGCACAGAATGGAATATGTTCCGGGATTCTTCCGATGGCATTGAGGGGTACACCACATCAGTCACTGTCTTCATCAATAAGTGCATCGATGACGTCGTCCCCACAGTGACTATACGTACATACCCCAACCAGAAGCCATGGATTACAGGCAACATCCGCACTGCCGCTTTCAAGGAGCAGTACTCTAACCCGGAAGCTTATAAAAATCCTGCTCGACCCTCCGGCAAACCATCAAACAGGCAAAGCGTAAATGCAGGACTAAGATCGAATCATACTACACTAGCTCCAACGCTCGTTGGATGTGGCATGGCTTGCAAACTATTACAGACTACAAAGGGAAGCACCGCCGAGAGCTGCCCAGTGACACGAGCCTACCAGGCGAGCTAAATAAAATCTAGGTAAGTAACACTGAAACATGCAGGAGAGCTGTTCCGGATGACTGTGTGATCAAGCTCTCCACAGCCGATGTGAGTAAGACCTTTAAACAGGTCAAAATTCACAAGGCCGCAGGGCCAGACGGATTACCAGGACGTGTACTCCGAGAATGTGCTGACCAACTGGCAAGTGTCTTCACTGACATTTTCAACATCTCTCTGTCTGAGTCTGTAATACCAACATGTTTCAAGCAGACCATCGTAGTACCTGTGCCCAAGGACACTAAGGTAACCTGCCTAAATGACTACTGACCTGTAGCACTCACGTCTGTAGCCATGAAGTGCTTTGAAAGGCTGGTCATGGCTCACATCAACACCATTATCCAAAAAACCTAGACTCACTCCAATTTGCATACCGCCCAACAGATCCACAGATGATGCAATCTCCTATGCAATCCACACTGCCCTTTCACACCTGGACAAAAGGAACACCTATGTGAGAATGCTATTCATTGACTACAGCTCAGTATTCAACCCCATAGTGCCCTCAAAGCTCATCACTAAGCTAAGAACCCTGGAACTAAACATCTCCCTCTGCAAATAGATCCTGGACTTCCTGACGTGCCACCCCCAGGTGGTAAGGGTAGGTAACAACACAGCCGCCACGCTGATCCTCAACACGATCCCCTCAGGGGTGCGTGCTCAGTCCCCTCCTGTACTCCCTGTTCACTCATGACGGCACGGCTAGGCACGACTCCAACACCACCATTAAGTTTGCCGATGACACAACAGTGGTAGGCCTGATCACCGACAACAACAAGAAAGCCTATAGGGAGGAGGTCAGAGACCTGACCGTGTGGTGCAAGGACAACAACCTCTCCCTCGACGTGATCAAGACAAAGGAGATGATTGTGGACTACAGGAAAAGGAGGACCGAGCACGCCCCCATTCTCATCGACGTGGCTGTACATCCACATCACCAACAAACGAACATGGTCCAAGCACACCAAGACAGTCGTGAAGTGTGCTCAACAAAACCTATTCCCCCTCAGGAGACTGAAAAGATTTGGCATGGGTCCCTCAGATCCTCAAAAGGTTCTACAGCTGCACCATCGAGAGCATCCTGACCGGTTGCATCACTGCCTGATATGGCAACTGCTCGGCCTCCGACCGCAAGGCACTACAGCGGGTAGTGGGTACAGCCCAGTACATCACTGGGGCCAAGCTTCCTGCCATCCAGGACCTCTATACCAGGTGGTTTTAGAGGAATGCCCAACAATTGTCAAAAACTGCAGCCACCCTAGTCATAGACTGTTCTCTCTGCTACCGCACGGCAAGCAGTACCGGAGCGCCAAGTCTGGGTTCAAGAGGCTTCTAAACAGCTTCTACCCCCAAGCCATAAGACTCCTGAACATCTAATCAAATGGCTACCCAGACTATTTGCATTGGCCCCCCCTAACAACATGTACATATGACTCTTTTTAGGTATTTTCTTAAAACGGAATTGTTGGTTAAGGGCTTGTAAGTAATCATTTCACTGTAAGGTCTACACCTGTTGTTATCGGCGGATGTGACAAATACAATTTGATTTGATTTGAACAAATAGTTTACTCAAACCTCGATCATGATGAATCAATTTCTGTGTATTGTCGTACATGCATAAAGTAATGAGATTGTGAATACATTACATTGGATTGCCATTTACTCTATAAGCTTAGTTGTTCCCACACGGACACACACATCTTTATTCAGCAATTCTGACATGTTTTAATATTTATTTAGTTTGTCAGGAGGCGATATGGGAAGCCTTCCACATATTCCTGGATAGGGTTCCTAATTCAGAGGAGTACAAGCATTGGACTTATGCCTGCCAGCATGACTCTCTCTGTCTGGATGAGGTGGCAAGAAACTTCAGCAGTACCCAGGAACACATTGACATGGTGGCCACAGTGAGTATTAAAACCTGCATGCATCACAGTAATAAGGGGAACATGGAGGGTTAATAGCACAATGATTGGCTGTGATAAGTCATAAAGATGTTATAACATTTTATGATATATTTTGAATTTGTATGTTTGTTTGGTTTTCAGAGAGTTGCTGAACAGGAGAAGATCCAGCAACAAAGGTAGGTAGATAAAAGGTTGGAGAAATGTTAAATATTGTTTATAGAGATTACAAGAAGTGGGCCTGCAACGTTTATTTGAAACGGGTGTTCAACTCCTTTCCCTCATAAATGTTCAACCAACGACCTCTTTCTATCACTTGAATTCTAATTTAATATGGGTGTTGAAAAACAAAATACATGGTAAGAAAATCTCTAATGAATGTTTCATACCCCACAGATATTTTTGGTTTGAAAACTTCTAAAATGGCTGGCAACCATCTACAACTCCAGAGACTAGACAAGCCTTTCCAAAGAGCTGTTCATAAAGGTTTCAATTCTAATGGTAAAATGTCATCAAGACCAAAAACACTCTCACTTGCTGTTTCAGCAAGCACAATTGGTAGAGGGCAAGAACAGATAAACTCAAATTACCCTCCTCAGCTTCCTAAACTGATGGAGTCTGTACGTCTGGTGGCCTGATTTAACATACAACCATATTGGAAGGAAGGGGGGTGGGGGGGAAGGGGGGATAGTGAGGGAGGAAGTGCTCTCTAAATAATGCTAATTTAACCACTCTCCTATTTGTTGAGAGTGCAATTTGTACTGCTACAGTGGTAAATATGAAAATGAAAGCTTATTCTAAATTAAACGAACACCCTCACCTCTGTGTCATGGTTTTAAAAAATTATAATAATGTGACTGTGCTTGTCATTGCTGTACAATCCCGTATTTCAGCCCCTTCTCTCAACTTTTGATTCGACGTAAAAAAGTAATTTTATCAGCGAGACGCATTGATCAAGTGTAGACCTAATGACAATCGCTGAATGTCATGACACTTTTTGGTGTTTTGTAACAAATGACTCTTTCCATACAGTGCCTTCAGAAAGTATCAACACCCCTTGACTTTTTCCACATTTTGTTGTGTTGCAGCCTGAATTTAAAATTGATTACATTTCGTCATAGGCCTACACACAATAACCCATAATTTCAAAGTGAAATTATGTTTTTCAAAATGTAAAAAAATAAATAAATAATTAAATCTGAAAAGACTTGAGTCAAAAAGTACTCAACCCTTTTGTTATGGCAAGCATAAATACAATCAGGAGTAAAAAGTTGCTTAACAAATCACATAATAACTTTAATGGACTTTCTCTGTGTGCAATAATTATTATTATTTTTTCCCCGTTATTTTACCAGGTAAGTTGACAGAGAACACGTTTTCATTTACAGCAACAACCTGGGGAATAGTTACAGGGGAGAAGAGGGGGATGAATGAGCCAATTGTAAACTGGGGATTATTAGGTGACCGTGATGGTTTGAGGGCCAGATTGGAAATTTAGCCAGTGTTTAACATTATTTTTGAATGACTACCTCATCTCTGTGACCCACACATAAAGTTATCTGTAAAGTCCCTCAGTCGAGCAGTGCATTTGAAATACAGATTCAACCACAAAGACCAGAGAGGTTTTCCAATGACTCGCAAAGAAGGGCACCTATTGGGAGATGGGTAAAAAAGCAAACATTGAACATCCCTTTTGAGCATGGTATTAATTACACTTTGGATGGTGTATCAATACACCCAGTCACTATAAAGATACAGGCGTCCTTCTTAACTCAGTTGCCAGAGAGGAAGGAAACTGCTCAGTGATTTCACTATGAGGCCAATGGTGACTTTAAAACAGTTACAGAGTTTAATGGCAGTGATAGGAGAAAACAGAGGATGGCGTAACATCATTGTAGCTACTCCACAATTAACCTAATTGACACAGTGAAAAGAAGGAAGCTTGTTCAGAATAAAAATATTCCTAAACATGCATCCTGTTTGCAACAAGGCACTAAAGCAGGGTTTCCCAAACTTGGTCCTCGGGACCCCAAGGGATGCACATTTTGGATTTTGCCCTAGCACTACACAGCTGATTCACATAATCAACTAATCATCAAGCTTTGACAATTTCAATCAGCTGTGTAATGTTATGGTAAAAACCAAAACATGCATCCCTTGGGGTCCTGAGGACCGAGTTTGGGAAACACTGCACCAAAGTAATATTGCACAAAATGTGGGAAAGCAATTCCCTTTTTGTCCTAGACACAAAGTGTTATGTTTGGTGCAAATCCAATACAACACATTACTAGTACCACTCACCCTATTTTCAAGCATTGTGGTGACTACATCATTTGTTGTGGGTATGGATTGGGACTGGGGACTGGGGAGATTTTCAGGATAAAAAATAAACGGAATGGAGCTAAGCACAGGCAAAATCCTAGAGGAAAACCTGGTTGAGTCTACTTTCCACCAGACACTGGGAGATTAATTCACCTTTCAGCACGACAATAACCTAAAACACAATGCCAAATCTACACTTGAGTTGCTTACCAAGAAGACAGTGAATGTTCCCGTGTGGCTGAGTTACAGTTTTGACTTAAATCTGCTTGAAAATCAATGGCAAGACCTGAAAATGGCTGTTTAGCAAAGATCAGAGCTTGAAGAATTTGGAAAATAATTAGAAAATATTGTACAATCTAGGTGTGCAAAGCTCTTAGTAACTTACCCAGAAATACTCACAGCTGTACTCGCTGCCAAAGGTGATTCTAACATTTATTGACTAAGGGGTGTGAATACTTATGTAAATTTGGTATTTTTGTAGTTCATTTTCAAGAAATGTTCTAAAATTGAATAAAACGTGTTTTCACTTTGTCATTATGGGGTATTGTTTAATCCATTTTAAATTCAGTTTGTAACACAACAAAATGTGGAATAAGTCATGGGGTATAAATACTTTCTGAAGGCACTGTATCTACCTACCTCTATCACTCCAGTATCCCTGCACATTGTAAATATGGTACTGGAACTGACTGACCCTGTACTTACATTTTTGTGTTCTTCTTATTTTTTTATTTTTTTTGTTCTACCTTATGTTATTTTTTGTATTACACTGTTATTGATTTCTGCATTGTTGGGTTTAAAGCTTGCAAGAAAGGCATTTCACTGAACTTGTGTGTGAGACTTTAAAGCTTGACATTTGAATGGTTGCAAAACATGTATTTTTGATTTCCAGGGTTGAAGTATCAACAGCTGGAGGAACTGAGATTGAGAAATGTAAGTACTCCACATCCATCAATGCAGTATGCTAAAAGTAATAATGCAAAATTCCTGAATGAATGCACAATGCTCACTTTGTAGGCTCGAAAACTCCATCAGAACCGTGTATCATTCCGACTGAAGCAAAGGAGGTAAGTTTAATCATATTTTCTGAGGGCTACCTTGCCTTGGCTTTATAATCTTGATTGAACGTTGACATTGATGGCCATTGAAAATGACATTGCTGCTTTTGCTTACCACAGATAACAGACATTCCTAATATTGTACCAGAGGAGGCGATTATTGAGGAGCAGATAGTGGAGTTCAGTGTCACCATAGCAGACCCTGGCTACAGTGAACTTGTTCTGAGTGACCCTGCAGCTCCCCAGTACCATGACATCACACAAGATCTCCATGATACGGTGAGGAGAACTGAGAGGAAAATTCTTAAAGGCCCAGTGCAGTCAAATACTTGATTTTCCTAAGTTTTATACATATTTCCACACTATAAGGTTGGAATAATACTGTAAAATTGTGAAGATTATGATAATGCAGTTTCAGTGTACGTAACGTGAACACTGGGAGTCGGGAAGCAAGTACAGAGAGTGCAAATGTAATAATAAATAGAACATAGTACAAAACAAGAAACACGAAAAGCGTACAGAAATGAAACAGAAACAGAGTCAATAACGCCTGAGGAAAGAACCAAGGGGAGTGACAGATATAGGGGAGGTAATCAGGAAGGTGAAGGAGTCCAGGTGAGTGTCATGAGGCACAGGTGCATGTAACGATGGTGGCAGGTGTGCGTAATGATGAGACAACTGGCTACGTCGAGTGCTGGAGGGGGGAGCGGGTGTAAACATAACAGTGTAAGAGCTGTTTGAAAAGACAGCATGAAATTTCTGCCTGTTTTTGGTGGGATGGAGTATAGGCCTGCCTGGTGACATCACCAGGTGGTAAATTAGTTATTAGACCAATAAGAAACAGTTCCAAACCTATCTACCTATAACAGCTCGTTTTCAGTTTTCCCCTCCCCACTAAGACCACTCCCAAGTTGTCCTAGCTAAATTCTTGCTTGAGATATTGCTTTTTGCTAAGAAGCTATTTTTATTTTTTTAACCTTTTTAATTGAAAACAATCACAGTAAGGTACTTAATTGTTACCCAGAAATGATTCGATATTGAGATAAAAACAACTGTATTGGACCTTTGAGAATGAACAAGTAAATGAGCCTTTATTGCAGAGATGGGTTTAGTGAACTACATTCGCACGATTAATAACCTTGACTCGACTGAGACCTGTCAACTCATTTTAGCTCCCAGAGCTAATGCCTAGGCTCTAGCTCAATGGGCTAACATAGATCTTGTGTCTCAGAGATGAATCGGGTTTCGTACCTGGTGTGTTAGATTATGAATTCATGTGAAAAAATCTGACTCTGAAGGCAGGGACATTTATTTCTGCTTCTCTCGTGGAACGAGGATGTTTAGGGGCCCGGGGAGAAAACGCAACATTCTTCCTATACAAAATGTCGAAATGACATCAGTTTGACCAGTTTTAAGGAAATTAAAAGCTGTGAAAACAATCAAACATGTTTCTGATAAGATTTCAGTCGCTCTTGGATGCATTTATGTGGTTGAAATACTGTCAGCTTTTATGTAACAGTGTCAATCTATGAAAAGGTTTGCGGTCCCTACCTGCGCATTTGCATTCTCTCAAGAAATGCTGAAAGAAACAAATCATATTTCTCCACTCCTGATCCCGAGACAAAATTAACATTTGGTATACCATTTTAGTTAACATTATAATTGGCTACATGTTATATGTTATAGGCATACAGTAGAATCAGTGTCCAGATTTCAGTTACTATTCCATTTGCCCATCTGAACTTCAAAGGTGCGCAAAACATGGCGTGTCCCGCCGCACCCGTACTTCCGCCATCCTTGTCTTTCAAAAAAAAAATGATATCACACTCTTAAGATAATACTTTCATTGAAAGAACTGTTGGCCGGAAATTAGTTAGGCCTTGTGTGGGACAATCCTTACAATCCCTCACTGTATACTCCCGAGTGGCGCAGCAGTCTAAGGCACTGTATCACAACCGGCCGTGATCGGGAGTCCCATAGGGCGGCAAACATTTGGCCCAGCGTCGTCCGGGGAGGGTTTGGCCGGGTTGGCTGTCATTGTAAAATAAGAATTTGATCTTAACTGACTTGCCTAGTTAAATAAATAAAACAAAATATATACAGTTGAAGTCAGAAGTCTACATACACCTTAGCCAAATACATTTAAACTCAGTTTTTCACAATTCCTGACATTTAATCTAGTAAAAATTCCCTTTCTTAGGTCAGTTAGGATATTTTTTATTTTAAGAATGTGAAATGTCAGAATAATGGTAGAGAGAATGATTTATTTCAGCTTTTATTTCTTTCATCACATTCTCAGTGGGTCAGAAGTTTACATACACTCAATTAGTATTTGGTAGCATTGCCTTTAAATTGTTTAACTTGGGTCAAATGTTTCGTGCAGCCTTCCACAAGCTTCCCACAATACGTTGGGTGAATTTTGGCCCATTCCTCCTGACAGAGCTAGTGTAACTGAGTCAGGTTTGTAGGACTCCTAATTCGCACACGCTTTTTCAGTTCTGCCACACATTCTCTATAGGATGGAGGTCAGGGCTTTGTGATGGCCACTCCAATACCTTGACTTTGTTGTCCTTAAGCCATTTTGCCACAACTTTGGAAGTATGCTTGGGGTCATTGTCATTTTGGAAGACCCATTTGCAACCAAGCTTTAACTTCCTGACTGATGTCTTGAGATGTTGCTTCAATATATCCACAGAATTGTCCTTCCTCATGATGCCATCTATTTTGTGAAGTGCACCAGTCCATCCTGCAGCAAAGCACCCCCACAACATGATGCTGCCACCCCCGTGGTTCACGGTTGGGATTGTGTTCTTCGGCTTGCAAGCCTACCCCTTTTTCCTCCAAAAATAACGATGGTCATTATGGCCAAACAGTTCTATTTTGTTTCATCAGACCAGAGGACATTTCTCCAAAAAGTACGATCTTTGTCCCCATGTGCAGTTGCAAACCGTTGTCTGTTTTTTTTCTGGCGGTTTTGGAGCAGTGGCTTCTTCCTTGCTGAGCAGCCTTTCAGGTTATGTCGATATAGGACTCGTTTTACTGTAGATATAGATATAGTTTCCCCCAGTATCTTCACAAGGTCCTTTGCTGTTGTTCTGGGATTGATTTGCACTTTTCGCACCAAAGTACGTTCATCTCTAGGAGACAGAATGCGTCTCCTTCCTGAGCGGTATGACGGCTGTGTCATCCCATGGTGTTTATACTTGCGTACTATTGTTTGTACAGATGAACGTGGTACCTTCAGGCGTTTGGAAATTGCTCCCAAGGATAAACCAGACTTGTGGAGGTCTACAATTCTTTTCTGAGGTCTTGGCTGATTTCTTTTAACTTTCTCATGATGTCAAGCAAAGAGGCACTGCGTTTGATGGTAGGCCTTGAAATACATACACAGGTACACCTCCAATTGACTCAAATGATGTCAATTAGCCTATCAGAAGTTTCTAAAGCCATGACATAATTTTCTGGAATTTTCCAAGCTGTTTAAAGGCACAGTCAACTTTGTGTATGTAAACTTCTGATCCACTGGAATTGTGATACAGTGAATTATAAGTGAAATAATCTGCCTGTAAACAATTGTTGGAAAAATGACTTGTGTCATGCACTAAGTAGATGTCCTAACCGACTTGCCAAGACTATAGTTTGTTAGCAAGAAATTTGTGGAGTGGTTGAAAACCGAGTTTTAATGACTCCAACCTAAGTGTATGTAAACTTCCGACTTCAACTGTAACTGCGAACGTCTAGCAACCCAAAGGTTTCATGTTCAAATCTCATTATGGAAAACTTTAGCATTTAACTAATTTGCAACTACTTAATACTTTTTGTTTTTTAAAATGTACTTTTACCCCCTTTTCACCGCAATTTTCGTGATATCCAGTTGGTAGTTACAGTCTTGTCCCATCGCAGCAACTCCCCTACTGACTCGGGATGCGAAGGTTGAAAGCCATGCGTCCTCCAAAACACAACCCTGCCAAGCCGCACTGCTACTTGAAACACTGTTCACTTAACGCAGAAGCCAGCCGCAGCAATGTGTCATCCAATTGGCGACTGAAGTCAGTTGCAGGCACCCGGCCCGCCACAAGGAGTCGCTAGAGCGCGATGGGACAAGGAAATCCCGGCCGGCCAAACTCTTCCCTAACCCGGACGACGCTGGGCCAATTGTGTACCGTCTCATGGGTCTCCCGGTTGCGGCTGGCTGTGATACAGCCTGGGATCGAACCTGGGGACTACTTAGCATGTTAGCTAACCCTTTCCCTAACCTTAACCCTTTAACCTTACTCCTAACCCTAACCTTAACCCTAACTTCTAATTACTAGCCTAGGTAACATTAACCACCTAGGCTAGCTAACGTTAAGCACCTACCTAATGTTAGCATTAGCTACCGAGCTAATATGGATAATGGATATCCACAAAGGAATACATACCATACAAAACATAACATATACTAATTGGAGTGTCATGGATTTCCGTTTACTATGTTACGTCTACCCCTGAGTCCAGGTTGAATGACTGCCTTTTGCTAGTCTAGCAATACTAATGGTGATTTTCCATCTAGACTTGCCAGTGTTTGGCTCCAAGTCAGAGCAGGTCCGTCGGAGCCATGGCCCAGTGAGACACGGGTCCAGGCCGGGTTTGATGGAAATAGAAAAGTCTGAGCCTTTAGGGTAAAACACTGGGGTAAATTCTCAGTGGAAATGTGCAATAACATCCCAAATGAGCTTGTGCTTTAAAGGAGCTTATGATAAAAGGTAGACAAAGGGTAAAGCCAGCAATGTATTGGGCAACATCAAAAGACTGCATTGGATTTGTAACCCCAGAAAGATAAAGTGTGTACACCTCATGAATGATTCCTAGAGAAAATGCAGCCCTTCCAGATAAAGCAGAAATTCACAAAAGCCTGAGAGCGCATAGAGGATTCTACAGTGACAAATCTATACTGAGTGTACAAAAAATTAGGAACACCTGCTCTTTCCATGACATAGACTGACCAGGTGAATCCAGGTAAAAGCTATGATCCCTTATTGATGTCACTTGTTAAATCCACTTCAATCCGTGTAGATGAAGGGGAGGAGACAGGTTATTAAAGAAGGATTTTTATGTGTGCCATTCAGAGAGTGAATGGGCAAGATAAAAAATGTAATTGCATTTGAACGGGGTATGTTAGTAGGTGCCAAGCACAACAGTTTGAGTGGGTCAAGAACTGCAATGCTGCTGAGTTTTTCACACTCAACAATTTCCCGTGTGTGTGAAGAATGGTCCACCACCCAAAGGACATCCAGCCAACTTGACACAACTGTGGGAAGCGTTGGAGTCAACATGGGCCAGCATCCCTGTGGAACGCTTTTGACACCTTGTCGTCCATGCCCCTACGAATTGAGGCTGTTCTGAGAGCAAAGGGGGGGGTGCAACTCAATATTAGGAAGGTGTTCTTAATGTTTTGTACACTCAGTGTACATTATACTGCATGCCACTTATTTGTGTTTGCTTTTTCTCTGTGTTGGCTACACCGTTTCCAGTTGCGTGATGTTATTTTGTTTAGAGTGATTACTGCCCCAGAGAGAATGCTAAACATAACCATCAGATGTCTCTCTTTTCCACAGATGGTTCACGTTTTTGACAAACTTCCTGGGTTCAAAAATCTTCGTGTTTTGGGATTTCGGTTGGTTGAATTTCGGTAGGTTGCTCAAGGAAATGTGAAAGTACTAAGAAGTGAGTCATAGCATCACTGCTCAGAGAGTGTACTGTATATGTCATTAGCAAAGGAAAAACAAAGCAGTGTTATATTAGCCAGAGGTATTTCAAACTTTGGTCTTTGCTATATCTGCTAAAATGCTAAGATAGGAAATACTGCGAGAAAGACATACTATTTTTCCAATATAAGCTCTGCTTTGTTGACAGATCTGATGATGTGTCGGTCCGCTATGCTGTGGTGTTTGAGACGAATGGAGAAGACCATGAAGAAGAATCGGTTTCCACTATAGAACCAGGCACAAAAACAAGGACAGTTGTTTACACAAATGGACACAGACTGAAAGATATGGTTTCCAAGGCCTTAAGCGTGAAGACGTCCCTGCCTGTGGAAATACATACACTCAGTTTTGAACCTGGTAAGCTTCATTTAAAGCTCAGGTCAACTGGGATATAATCATTGAGGAGAATGCTAACTTTTCATTTTCCCCCTTCAGATCCCACTGTTTCTCTAAGAGAGGAGTTGGAAGCGACAACCTTGGTAACCTTGCCAGAGAAGGGAGTCGGGCACACTGAAGGTTTTTTCCCAACAGTTGCTGTCGGAGAGGACTATCTTGAGGCTTTTACAGACATGCCTGAGGAATACACCATTGTCCCATTCAGTGACTCAGTTATTGTTCTTCCTGCTGAGGCTACCACTGCCTCAGCCCCAGATACACCCCCCGCGGATATTAGTGAGGGTCCTCCCTCAGTAGAAGCAGTAGAGGAGACTGTAGTGGATGCTAGAGATGAGACAGCTGATGAAGAGGCCACAGATGAGACACTTGGCATAGAGGAGCCTCCAGTGGAGATGATTGAGCTAGAGGAAACTGTGGATGCCACTGAGGAGACAATTAACATGAAGCCTGCAGAGGATGGCACAGAGGAGACACTTGATATAGAGGAGACTGTGGATGCGACAGAAGAAGACTACCTTTGGGTTTGGCCACCAGTAACAACAATGGCGGCCATTACGGAACAGCCTGCCACTGAGGAGACACCTGATGTAGAGGAAACTGTGGATGCGACAGAAGTCTACCTTTGGGTTTGGCCACCAGTTACAAGAACGTCTGTTATGAAACAGCCTACTACAAAATTGACTACTCCCTTTCCTCCCGAGAAAGATGCTGTAGATGAGGAAACCCTCCCAACTGTTGAACCTGAGGAAGATGAAGGTAACATTCCTCTTATAACGCGAGTGACAAAATTTATGGGAGCATTTTTTGATTTCAATTTCAATCTTTTTGATTGAAATGGATTTGAATGTCATTTTCTGATATTTTTGATTTTCTTTAAAAGGACCCACAACTACTGAGGCGGCTTTAGAGGAGCAACTGGACAGAGAAAATCTAATTATCACCACTACAGCATCTCTAGACGTAGAACCTGCATCCATCGGAACATTCACCACTGCTACAAAATCACAAACCATGCCATCGGAGGATGACATCATCCAAGCAGAGCCTGAGGAAATCCCCTCGGTATCTTTTCCCCCTATAGCCCATGGACCTTCAGAAGGAGGGGACACCACCCGAGAACAGGAACCACTTGAGACGGCCATGGATATCTCTGCTGATGACTCTGACATGCAGGAGGATGTAGAAAAGGTAGAAACGGACGGTACAGAAGCCGCGGATACGCTGGATGAGTTTGGCAGTGGATTGGAAGGTCCATTTGAGTCCACTGCAGCCCCCGGACTCAGACACATGAGCACCCCTTTAATGGCCACTACTGAAGAGGACAAAGAGATGGTGGTTTTCTTTAGTTTGCGAGTCACTAACATGATGTTTTCCGAGGACCTGTCCAACAAGAGCTCTCCTGAGTACAGGTCATTGGAGAATACTTTTCTTGAGCTGGTAGGTAGATACAACTTTGTGCTCGATATTATGTTTCTGCATGCCATGTTGTCATACCTGTATTTTTAGCTCCAAACTCTTCTTTCAAACTGTTTGATAATCTAATTGTGCAGTAAGTAATGGTTGGATGTGGTTTGAAGTGACACCTCAGTATGAACTAAAGATTTGAGTAGCCCCAAGTGACAAGAGGCTATTTTTTAACATAGACAAGTGATGGCATACTGTAAGCCTTAAGGCGTCTGCATTAGAGGTCAACCGATTATGATTTTTCAACGCCGATACCAAAAATAGCCGATACCGATTAATCGGCCGATTTTTATATATATTTTTAATAATGACAATAGTGGTTAGAGCGTTTAGTCTAGTAACCGAAAGGTTGCAAGATCGAATCCCCGAGCTGACAAAGTACAAATCTGTCGTTCTGCCCCTGAACAAGGCAGTTAACCCACTGTTCCTAGGCCGTCATTGAAAATAAGAATTTGTTCTTAACTGACTTGCCTAGTTAAATAAAGGTACAATGAACCCTTTTATTTTACCTTAATATAATACATAAATACAATCTAATTAGTCTCAAATAAATAATGAAACACGTTTAAATAATGCAAAAACACAGTGTTGGAGAAGAAAGTGCAATATGTGCCATGTAAAAAAGTTAACGTTTTAGTTTCTCGCTCAGAACATGAGAACATATGAAAGCTGGTGGTTCAATATTCCCAGTTCTTCAATATTCCCAGTTAAGAAGTTTTAGGTTGTAGTTATTATAGGAATTGTGACGCTTCGACTATTTCTCTCTATAGCATTTCATATACCCTTGACTATTGGATGTTCTTATAGGCGCTTTAGTATTGCCAGCCTAATCTCGGGAGTTGATAGTCTTGAAGTCATAAACAGCGCTGTGCCTCAAGCATTGCTAAGAGCTACTCGCAAACGCAGTAAAGTGCTGTTTGAATAAATGCTTACGAGCCTGCTGCTGCCTACCACCGCTCAGTCAGACTGCTCTATCAAATATCTAATCATAGACTTAATTATAATAAACACACAGAAATACGAGCCTTTGGTCATTAATATGGTCAAATCCGGAAACTATCATTTCGAAAACAAGACGTTTATTCTTTCAGTGAAATACGGAACCACTCCGTATTTTGTCAAACGGGTGGCAACCCTAAGTGTAAATATTGCTGTTACATTGCACAACCTTCAATGTTATGTCATAGTTATGTAAAATTCTGGCAAACTAATTACGGTCTTTGTTAGGAAGAAACACAGTTCGCAATGAGCCAGACGGCCCAAACTGTTGCATATACCCTGACTCTGCTTGCACTGAATGCAAGAGAAGTGACACAATTTCCCGAGTTAATATTGCCTGCTAACATGCATTTATTTTAACTAAATATGCAAGTTAAAAAAAATATACTTCTGTGTATTGATTTAAGAAAGGCATTGATGTTTATGGTTAGGTACATTTGTGCAACGAATGTGCTTTTTTCAGGGAAAAGGGAAAATACAGCGCGCCATATTCAAATAACATGATATAAGAATCTAACTTTCATTAAATCACACATGTAAGATACCAAATTAAAGCTACACTCGTTTTGAATCCAGCCAACATGTCAGATTTCAAAAAAGCTTTTCGGTGAAAGCATACGATGCTATTATCTGATGATAGCACAAAAGTAAACAAAGAGAGAAGCATATTTCATCACTGCAAGCACGACACAAAACGCAGAAATAAAATATAAAACATGCCTTACCTTTGACGAAATTCTTTTGTTAGCACTCCAATATGTCCCATAAACATCACAAATTGTCCTTTTGTTCGATTAATTCCGTCGATATATATCCAAAATGTCAATATATTTGGACCGTTTCATCCAGAAAAACACAGCTTCCAACTTTCACCAAGTCACTACAAAATATATCAAAAGTTACATGTAAACTTTACCAAAACATTTCAAACTACTTTGGTAATACAACGTTAGGTATTTTTAAACGTTAATAATCGATCAATTTGAAGACGGGATGATCTGTGTTCAATACAAAAAGAAAACAATCTGACGCAACTTTTTTCGTAACGTGACTCTCTCAAAATATGTATTTCATGTCACCCTCATTTACGATAGCCCTACTTCTTCACTACACAAAGGAATAACCTCAACCGATTTCCAAGGACTGGTGACATCCAGTGGAACCGGTAGGAACTGCAAGCAAGTCCATTAGAAATCTGGTGTCTCTAAAAAAGCTAATTGAAAAGACAGTGACATCAAAAAAATACAAATTCTGAATGGTTTGTCCTCAGGGTTTTGCCTGCTACATAAGTTCTGTTATTCTCACAGACATGATTCAAACAGTTTTAGAAACTTCAGAGTGTTTTCTATCCAAATCTACTAATAATATGCATATCTTATATTCTGGGGATGAGTAGCAAGCAGTTGAATTTTGGGATGATATTTTTCCCGAAAGTGAAAATGCTGTCCCCTGCCCTCAAGAAGTTAAATCATCACCCGTTAGCCGAAGTTGAATTAGGCTGTGATTCGATGATAAATGAACAGGCACTGCATTGATTATATGCAACGCAGGACAAGCTAGTTAACCTAGTAATATCATCAACCATGTGTAGTTAACTAGTGATTATGTGAAGATTGATTGTTTTTTATAAGATAAGTTTAATGCAGCTAGCAACTTACCTTGGCTCATTGCAGCCACAAGGTCCTTTTGACGCTGCACTCGCGTAACAGGTGGTCAGCCTGCCACGCAGTTTCCTCATGGATTGCAATGTAATCGGCCATAATTGGTGTCCAAAAAGGCAGATTACCGGCCATGCCTCTAGTCTGAGATTATTAATGCCTCAGATTATTAATCGGCCATGCCTCTAGTCTGCAATCGGTCGACCTCTAGTCTGCATACTAGGTTCGGTTTGCTCCTAGCAGAACTCGGCTAGGCGACGCGAACGTCTATGCCTTGCATACTCCCTTAAAAATACAAATTGCTGTTTGTCCCTCATGAGACGCCGTACAACAACATAGCTATAACAGTTCCTCAAAATAGCCTGAACTATTCAAAAAAAAAAAATCAAGAAATCTGTAATTAATGTTGAAGTTAGTTGCACAATTTAACATCTAACTAAGATGTTTGGTGCAGTACTTCTCAAGTGAAACAAATTGCATGAAAACTCTTCTTCTATGGTATATATCTTCTACTTACTGTGCGGGATGGAAACAGGATTCCCCAAAATTTAACAAAATTCCCCCCAAAAACTTCCAAACTACCAATAAATAAATAAATCAACTAAATCAAACAACGTTTCTGTTAAAAAATCAACCAGATCTGATCCCTACACAGGTTCAAGGGGAACCTGGGAGGGCGGGCCTTCCAGCGACAGTACCCCTCGCAAGTCTTCAGATGTAAAATCCTTAAGTTCCAACAACTTTTCTGCCGCAGCCACAATAATGTCAAGTTTCTTAGACTTCTTTGAGACTTGTGCCGTACTGTTTATAACTGTGGCAATGAACGCCACGAAATCCACCTTTTTAACTAACAGGGTATCTTTTGACTGGCAGCAAACATTTACTACAGGCTGTGGTGTGTCCACTACCATGTCTTCACTAGCATTACTTGTTTTCTCAATTATTTTAATCGCCTCCACATAGGAGATGGCCTCCCGAGTGCTAGAGGCGTCACTACAGACCCTTGTTCGATCCCGGGCTGTATCACAACCCGGCCGTGATCGGTAGTCCCATAGGGCGGCACACAATTGGCCCAGTGTCGCTATGGGAGGGTTTGGCCGGTGTAGGCCGTCATTGTAAAAGAATAATTTGTTCTTAACTTACTTGCCTAGTTAAATAAAGGTTCAATTGAAAAGGAGATTCAATTGACCGCTCTAACTTTTTCCACCTCAATCTCCTTCATCCTTACAGGGCACTCCAGGAACTCAGGATCATGAACCCCACCACAATTGCTTTTAAACACCGTTCTTCAATATACTCTGTCCGTCTGCACACACTTGAAACATGGCCAAATCTTTCACAATTCTTACACTACAATGGTTTGGGGACGAAAGCTCTTACAGCGTATATGACGAAACCATGCTTCACATGCGTAGGTATTTGCTCTTTATCAAAAAACAACAGGACTGACAGACTTTATTATTTTTCTCCATTCACCCAGCGGGTCAGACGCCGGGCACCAACCACACCAGGAAGTTTTCTTCATCAAAATAAGTCTGGTCACTTTTCACTTTTCCCAGCGCATCTTCAGCATTTTCCACACCTGAAATGAGTTCCCCACATATCCATCTTTACTCGACAAACACATCCCAACAAGAAGCGATTCATTATCAATCATACACATATCCTCCACTCCAATTTTAGAGTAGAGGATATGTGTAACAATTTCCTTTTTGTTCCAGTTTTTCCAACCACTGTTGTCCATTCAGAACATTCGTCTTCACCAACTTTGCTTGACGCGCTGCTTGATTCAAACTCAGCATCCACTTCCGCCATCTTTTTCCTGAACCGGAACCGTAGTCCTCAAAACTTGTCGTCTCTCGTTGAATGACAACAAACACTTAATTAAAGATTCTCTACTGTTGACCAATCACGATGAATGGGCGTAGACTTCAGCTACCAAACTTTTGGTTTTTCAGGGTCTCATTGCTGCTAAGAGTTAACTAATGGCAAAGAGGTTTGTTCATTAATGAACCATGTTTTAGGATGTGTATACAATCTTTATGTCTGTCCACTAAGATTTGCCAAAGTTTTATTAGGTAAATAAAGTTAGGAATGGCTGTTTCAGGTACAAAAAAACAGTGTATAGTTATGGCAATATGGGTAGTGTGTGTGCAAGGCACTATTTATTTTCACTTATGCCAGAACACGAGATAAAATGTTGATATTAGTATCCTGTATTTTTACCTTAAAGCTGAGATCCGCGATAGGCGAAACAGCGCCACTGGCCGTCGCAGGTCCATTTGTTATTGTTTTTGTTTTGAGGAAATTAGCATCCAGCATCGTGGTAAAAAAAATCATAGTACAAACTCTGCTTTTCTATCTCGCATGCAATGCTGTGCAGTGATATCCGAGGGAAAAAACTGTATTCGTTGTTTGAAGTAACGTCTTTGTTGTTGTAATATCACAAACGGACGTGGCAGTTTCATCGCTGTGGATTTCAGCTTTAAAAAGTTTAAAAACAGTGTCCGAACCAAATATTTGCTGCAATTGGTTTTTAGGAACATCCAACTATTGTTGACAGCTTAGAATTTTGCTTGGAATAATTATTTATCTTGTGCTCTTTTGCTTTGTATTCTCAATTTACATGCATCACAATGTTTGTAATACATTCTGACTAGTGTGCATGCTTGCTTTAGCTTGCTACATACTTTTGAAAGAGGAGCTGTGGTCAAGGAAAGTATTATTTTCGTATGTTGGCTTCTTACAGTATGTGTGAGTAGGACTCTAGAAGTGAATGAATTGTGACTATGGTTTGATGAACTGAATAAGTGCCTGATATTGCAAAAGCAGGAAAGTCTCCATCTTTTGTTCCATGATGGGAGTGAGCTTTATTAAACTCCCTTATAGCTAACTGTATGTGGACAGCCCTGGGTGGTCTGAGTCAGGGGTCCCAGTACTATAGGCAATGTTTGCCTAAGGGGGTTTCTGACTGAGTAAGAGGCTTTAGGTAATTCTGGTTAGCACAAGCACCACTCATGTTCTACATGAGTTCTCTTTTTAGTGGTCTCAATCCTCTTAGTTCAAGATCAGTCAATTGTGTGTGTTTTAGTGTGCACGAACATGTATGCATGAGATTTTAGGTACATCTTTTTGAGGATGTAGGCAGGATTACAGCTACTGGGTAATGGCATGGGTAATACAATTGGTTCAAGTGCACAAGAGAGAACAAGTGCTTAGGGAGCGAGCTATTTTCTCCCAATACGAGTAGGTTGTAATGAATTGGTACGTCGTCCCACTGTATACGTCTGCCAAGTCAGCTCTACCATTGCAATGTTTGACAGCCCTGCCTAGTACAAACTATAATCACTTAAGCCCATGAAAGATAAACACTGCTCTCTTTTAGAGATCTGAATTCATACCAATTGCAATTGAATCTTTGGATTCTTCCAACTTGCACTCATTGATATACATCAGTGAAAGTAATATATCTGTTGATGTTCGTATTTAGTTTGACAGTGGGAAATATACTTGGATTCTGTAGAAGTGCCTTTACTTCGTGTTATGTAAAGTCGTCAGCCTTGAACTTGGGATGTACACTGAGTATACCAAGCAATAGGAGCACCTTCCTGATATTGCCCTCAGAACAGCCTCACTTCGTTTTGGCATGGACTCTACAAGGTGTTGAAAGCGTTCTACAGGGATGATGGCCCATGTTGACTCCAATGCTTTCCACAGCTGTGTCAAGTTGGCTGGATGCCCTTTGGGTGGATGACCATTCTGGATACACACGGGAAACTGTTTGACGTCAAAAACCCAGCAGCGTTGCAGTTCTTCACACAAACCAGTGCGCCTGGCACCTACTACCATACCCTGTTGAAAGGGACACAAAAAATGTGCCTTGCCCATTCACCCTCTGAATGGCACTCATACACAATCCTTGTCTCAATTGTCTGAAGGCTTAAAAATCCTTCATTAACCTGTCTCCTCCCCTTCATCTATACTGATTGAAGTGGATTTAACAAGTGACATAAATAAGGGATCATATCTTTTACCTGGATTCACCTGGTCAGTCTATATGTCAAGGAAAGTGCGGGTGTTCTTAATGTTTTGTATACTGAGTGTACTGTATTGTAGTCATGGCTCATCCTATATACAGTAACTACTGCTTTACACACCTTTTCTATTTATATACTGTCCATACTGTCTATACACACCATTATTAATATTAGTACAAGTCAACATTTTGGACATACCTACTCATTCAAGGGTTTGTAGAATAATAGTGAAGACATACAACTAGGAAATAACACATATGGAATCATGTAGTAACTAAAAAAGTGTTTAACAAATCAAAATATATTTTATATTTGAGATTCTTCAAAGTAGCCACCCTTTGCCTTGATGACAGCTTTGCACACTCTTGGCATTCTCTCAACCAGCTTCATGAGGTAGTCACCTGGAATGCATTTCAATTAAAAGGTGTGCTTTGTTAAAAGTTCATTTGTGGAATTTCTTTCCTTCTTTAATGTGATTGAGACAATCAGTTGTGTTGTGACAAGGTAGGGGTAGTATACAGAATATAGCCCTATTTATTTGGTAAAAGACCAAGTCCATGTTGTGGCAAGAACAGCTCAAATAAGCAAAGACAAACGGCAGTCCATCATTACTTTAAGACATGAAGGTCAGTCAATGCAGAAGATTTCAAGAACTTTTAAAGTTTCTTCAAGTGCAGTCACAAAAAACATCAAGCACTATGATGAAACCGGCTCTCATGAGGACTGCCACAGGAAAGGAAGACCCAGAGTTACCTCTGCTGCAGAGGATATGTTCATTAGATTTACCAGCCTCAGAAATTGCAGCCCAAATACATGCTTCAAAGAGTTCAAGTAACAGACACATCTCAACATCAACTGTTCAGAGGAGACTGCGTGAATCAGGCCTTCATGGTCGAATTGCTGCAAAGAATCCTCTATAATAAGAACCTCTACCAATAAGAAGAAGACACTTGCTTGGGCCAAGAAACACGATCAATGGACATTAGACCGGTAGAAATCTGTCCTTAGTTCTGTCCTGAGTCTGTCCTGAGTCGAAACACTGTGCCTTTGTGAGACGCAGAGTAGGTGAACGGATGATCTCTGCATGTGTGGTTCCCACCGTGAAGCATGGAGGAGGAGGTGTGATGGTGTGGGGGTGCTTTGCTGGTGACACTGTCTGTGATTTATTTAGAATTCAAGGCACACTTATCCAGTATGGCTACCACAGCATTCTGCAGCAATACGCCATCCTTCTGGTTTGGGCTTAGTGGGACTATCATTTATTTTTCAAAAGGACAATGACCCAACACACCTTGAGGCTGTGTAAGGGCTCTTTGACCAAGAAGGAGAATGATGGAGTGCTGCATCAGATGACCTGGCCTCCAAAATCACCCAACCTCAACCCAATTGAGATGGTTTGGGATGAGTTGGAAAGCATATTTCCATCGGTCTAATGTCCATTGCTCGTGTTTCTTGGCCAAAGCAAGTCTCTTCTTCTCATTGGTGTCCTTTAGTAGTGGTTTCTTTGTAGCAATTTGTCCACGAAGGCCTGATTTTAATGTAGAAAATAGTAAAAATAAAGAAAAACCTTTGAATGAGTAGCTGTGTCCAAACGTTTGACTGGTACTGTATATGTTGTCCCCTTATCAATCTACACACAATACCCCGTAATGACAAAGCGAAAACAGGTTTTTATAACTTTTTGCAAATGTATTAAAAATATGAAACAGATACCTTATTTACATAAGCATTCAGACCCTTTGCTATGAGACTCAAAATTGAGCTCAGGTGCATCCTGTGTCCATTGATCATCCTTGAGATGTTTCTACAACTTGATTCGAGTCCACCTGTGGTAAATTTAATATGGATGGACATGATTTGTAAAGACACACACCTGTCTATATAAGGTCCCACAGCTGACAGTGCATGTCAGAGCAAAAACCAAGCCATGAGGTCGAAGGAATTATCCGTGGAGCGCCGAGACCGCATTATGTCGAGGCACAGATCTGGGGAAGGGTACAAAAAACATTCTGCAGCATTTAAGGTCCCCAAGAATACAGTGGCCTCCATCATTCTTAAATGGAATAAGAGGTGACCAAGAACCCGATGGTCACTCTGACAGAGCTCCAGTGTTCCTCTGTGGAGATGGGAGAACCTTCCAGAAGGACAACCATCTCTGCAGCACTCTACTAATCAGAGTGGCCAGACGGAAGCCACTCCTCAGTAAAAGGCACCTAAAGGACTCTCAGACCATAAGAAACAAGTTTCTCTGGTCTGATGAAACCACTATTGAAACCTTTAGTCTGAATGCCAAGCGTCACATCTGAAGGAAAACTGGCACCATCCCTATGGTGGTGGCAGCATCATGCTGTGGGGATGTTTTTCAGCGGCAGGGACTGGGAGACTAGTCAGGATCTAGGGAAAGACGAACGAGGGCAAAGTACAGAAAGATCCTTGATGAAAACCTGCCACAGAGTGCTCAGGATCACCTTACAACAGGACAATGTCTCTAAGCAGACAGCCAAGACAATGCAGGAGTAGCTTCGGGACAAGTCTCTGTCCTTGAGTGGCCCAGCCAGAGCCTGGATTTGAACCCGATCTAACATCTCTGGAGAGACCTGAAAATAGCTGTGCAGCGACACTCCCTATACAATCTGACAGAGCTTGAGAGGATCTGCAGAGATGAATGGGAAAAACTCCCCAAATACAGCTGTGCCAAGCTTGTAGCATCATACCAAAGAAGACTCGAGGCTGTGATCGCTGCCAAAGGTGCTTCAACAAAGTACTGAGTTAAAGGTCTGAATACTTATTGTAAATATGATATTTCAGTTTTACATTTTTAATACATCTGCAAAAATCTCAACTTTTTTTGCTTTGTCACTATGGGGTATTGTGTAGATTGATGAGGGGGAAAATGTAATCCATTTTAGAATAAGGCTGTAACGTAACAAAATGTGTGAAAAGTCAAGGAGTCTGAATACTTTCCAAATGCATTGTATACGTATACTGAACAAAAATTTAAATGCAACATGCTACAATTTCAAAGATTTTACTGAGTTTCAGTTCATAGAAGGAAATCAGTCAATTGAAATAAATAAATTAAGCCCTAATCTATGGATTTCACACGACTGGGTGTATAACTCAGTGTATATCAATACAAATTGGATTGCCTGCTCTTACTGACAGGGAGGCAGACGCTGCATAGTACAAAGAAGCCTACAGTACTGGAGGATAGAAAGTTACTGGTACAGTCTTGGAATGGAAAATTCTGTTTTAAGAGCTAACATTTACTTTATATTGTAGTAATATAAGATACATGAAAACATAAGTCAGTCAGCTCATATAAAGTTAGGGTCAATCATGAGATAAGATGTTTGGAATACTATAGGTCAAACTTGTTTCTTAATCAGGTTTTACTATGCATTTAATGCATTGCAATGTTGCGATGCAGGACAAACAGCGTAGCAATCCCTGGATTTATCCTTTCGAAAATGGTGAACTTTCTGCTGTATTGCTTTTAGATCATTGTATATGAGGTAACCTCAACTAAACCAGGCAAGTCAGTTAATTGACTACTAAGAACTCCAAGTTATTTGATCATTGAATAATTAGGTAGTGTAACACAGCTGCATCCATTTAAGTTTAAACAGATTTCTTGAAAACAATGAAAACAAATGTAACAATATTTCAATACAAAACAACTACTAGGTAGTTCTATTTCAGGCCCAGCTAAACGAAGAATCAAATTTGTGTTAAACGTTTATAGCCCATTTGTCATGTATCCCTGCTTCCCTTTTGTCATACGACTTATTTTACTCCTGTCTCTACTGGTTTGTGTAACAACCAATACATTGGATATGGAGGTTTAAGTAACTTCATACAAAAACACTACCTATTTGATTGATTGGAAAATGTTTACACGTTCAATAATTGAGACTATGGTAGGGAGGTTTCACCAGGACATCCCAGAAGAACTAATAGATACAAGTGTAACATTTGGACAAGTATGGGCGGGTTTGTCATAGACTGAATGCAATTACATTCTGTAGGTTTGTGTACATAATTTGATATTAAGAAAAACATTATTTTAGTGACATATTGTTTTCAGTTATTTTCTCAAACAGCAAGGTTATTGCTATACGGACCTAGCTTGAGCAAAGCAGGATGTGAAGACTACAGCACAGCGAGGGTGGCTAATTTGTTGATTTGAAATGTTGAGACAAATGGATGTACAGTACCTGAGAAGTGCACCTGTCTAGCAGTCCATTTGCTGCAGGCCTTACTATAGTATGGAGCATGGTGCTTTGTTTGTGTGTTAAATGAGGTTGTATGAGGCCCATAGTGACCTGGCCCTCTGCCTGCCAGTGATAAGTGGAGTAACCAGATCAGATAGAGCTCCTTTAATGCCTCTTATCTCTTTGTATACAGGCATGGAACAGCTGAGTTAAGGCACCGTAGTCTCTCCTCACAGTAATTGGTTTTCCTGCAGTTACTTGTCTAAATGCAGGTGCCTCACTCTTGAAGACTGAGAGAGCAGCTATAATAGCAATGCTCAGTCTTATTCTCGCTGGCAGTCAGGGACATTTTTTAAATTGCCAATCACGTTTTCGAAATGGACATGATAAATGGAGATGCCATAGATATGGCTAAAATATAGAGCTTGACGGATTTGAGATTGTTCTGGTGGATTTGAACTGTTGTATTGCTGTTTTTTTTATTTGTTTCTTGGACAGATTTTCACGGACAGATTGGTTGTCGTACAGGTCTCAATGGCCTTGCATTCTCGGTTTCTTACATTTGAACCTTTTTTTTCTCTTTTAACGTGGAACGAACACGGCTTGACTGTCCATAACACCTAGCTAACTAATGCTGGGTTTTGTGCTACATTTGGTAATGTTGATAATTTCCTTGTAATTTGCAGGATTTTACTATTGTGATGAATGAGATTATGTACACATGCATTTTATCAGTAAAAAAACGCTGACCTGAATACAACTGCTCAGTTCCAACCTGTATAGATGTAGAACTGACAGACTGTGTGGTCCTCTCCAGATAATGTTCTCCCAATCTTGGTCCTGGGAGGAAACAGATGTGCAGTTTTGTTGAAATGAAACTCTGTCAAATGAGAGATAAAAGTGGAACTTTTCAAATAAAACATTGAATTGAACTTTTATGCTCCCAGGAGCCAGATGAATTCACTAGTCCTTCATGGAGATGGCATTGGGGATGATTTTAAGATGACCTTCATGTAAAATACTCTATGCCAAATTGTCATACCGTGTCCCAAATGACCATAATCATTTCGAATCTAAATGGTATGTTTGCCATCATTTTATTTTATTTGCCATAATGCCGTCTTGAGAAGAAACTAGCCAACCAACACCGTTTCCTCCTTGAAACTAAAAGCCAATCAAATCAGATAGTTTTGAATGTCAACAGAAATAGTAGTCAAATTACCATGAGAGAGTGGAAAGACAAATGTGACTAAAAGAAAATGACATACTACATTTGTTCTTTCCCCTCTTTTCCAGATTCTCCCATATCTGCAATCTAATTTGACAGGATTTAAGCAATTGGAAATCCTCAACTTCAGGAATGGTAGTGTTGTGGTGAACAGCAAGATGAAATTAGACAAAGATGTGCCACATAACGTGACACAGGCCGTGCACTGTGTGCTCGAAGACTTCTGCAACACTGCATCGAAACGACTAGACATTGAGATTGATAGTCGCTACCTGGACATAGAACCTGGTAAGATATCTCTATATTGGCCTCAGAAAGTTCTCACTGTCCTATGTGATAGGGGATACCATAGACAGAATCAGCTCCTATCTAAGTTATGGCATACTAGAGGTCCCATGTCTTAATTATACTGTACTTCTAGAATGCTCAATCTGGAAAGGTCAAAAGAATGCATGCCACAGCTTTGTCCTCTGCGAATCATGTCAAAAATAATTCTCCAATAAAGCCTCACAAGCACTACTCTGTCTGAAACCTAATCACCTGCACCTTATTTAAAGCAGACGCCTTCATTCACGTCAATCAATGTGTCCTCTAGTTTGTCCTTTGCATGTGACGAAAATGAAGGAACAAAACAGGGAGAGACAAGCGGACAGCATTTAATTAATGCAAATGATTTATCTTCTTACTCATTTCAGCTGACCAAGCAACCCCCTGCAAGTTCTTAGCCTGCAATGAGTTTTCCCAATGTATGGTAAACAGTTGGACTGAGGAGGCTGAGTGCTTGTGTGACCCTGGCTACAGCACTATGGATGGTCTGCCCTGCCAGAGTATTTGTAACCTAGAGCCACACTACTGCTTCAACGGGGGCCTTTGTGAAATCATCCAGGGCCATGGAGCCACCTGCAGGTACCACCGAGCTAAACGATCAAGCGAACAGAGATAGCTATGGTCCTAACCAGTGGGGGCTGCTGCGGGGAGGACAGCTCATAATAATGGCTGGAATGGAGCGAATGGAATGGCATCAAACCATGTTTGATGTATTTGATACCATTCCACTCATACCGCTCCAGCCATTACCATGAACCTGTCCTCCCCAATTAAGATGCCACCAACCTCCTGTGGTCCTCACCATCTACAAACTGAAACACTGACAACAGCTCTTCTTGATGTTGTCTTGCAGTAAAAAAAAAAAAAGATCTGTCAATTCTGCAAGATGCCCTTCGTATTCAACAATGCTCCAGCACGTGCCTAGAGGCATTGTTCAATTCGAAAGGCTTTTTGATGTATTGTTACCATAGTAGAATAGCAACAGCTGATAGGGTTGACTCTAATCCTGTTTTCTCTTTAACATTTAGATGTCCTGTAGGGAAATACTGGCACTATCACGGAGTGCGCTGCAATGAGCTCGTGTTGCTGCCTGTAGACCCAACCATTTCCATAGCCTGCCTGGTGGGAAGCCTCACCTTGGTTTGTGTCATCATAGGCATCTTGGTATTCATAAACAAGAAATGTATCGGGACCCAAAAGACAGTGACTTTGGTGTAAGCAGGCCTTTTTAACCTTTATTTGTTTTAGAGAGTTTTGCTCCAATAGCTCTACCGGTTGTTGTTTTACAGCTTGGTTATTACAGCCGTATCTGCTTTATATTATAGGCACACTTGCTCCCTACGCCTTTGAGAACACATTGAGAGTGAATCCTGTTTTTGAAAATGACGACGGTGTCTTGACTCAAGTATCCAGCATAAGTACCCCACCAACATGGAGTAGTGGTGCTGGTTCTTCCCAAACAGAGCAAGAAGTTTTTCGCTCAATTGAAAATATACATCAAAGTGTTGAGCTAATCTATATGGCTCAATTGGCCCCATGTTCTAAATAAACGAATACTACTAATTCAAACCTTTAGCAATCACCTAATAGCTACTGATTCCGCTTATGACAAATTATCATTACGAGCCCCAGGAAACAACTTAGTATCCTTTCTATAGTAAGAATAGGGGTGACAAAATAAGAAAAAAGAAGAGCTTAAATCTTTGTGATTTAAAGTAAAGCTTTAAGGAAGTAAAGTACTCACAACAAAAATGTTCTGTGGTATATCTTAAAAATATCCAGAACAGACTACATAAGAAAGGCTTAAGAAAACACTCAGTGAGCACGCAACGCATTGCTTGGGGCAGACCAATAGGTTGAAACGCGGTGCGTGCTGTCCGAGTATTTGTTATGTGATACGTTTTATCTTTTGAAGACAAAGCACTGAGTACTTCCCTTCATTAAATCTCTTTTTTCAAAGGAGCTCTCTTTCCTCGTATTTTGCATGATCTGCTCTTTTGCTCTCCTTTTCTTTCCACTAACTTATGGCTTCAACAAACATTTGGGGTGGTTAGTTCCTTCAACAAACTCTGAAGGAACACTTTACTGCTGCATTGTACAGTGAGATATACTTTCATACACTAAACCCATGCAATAATATCCTCATGATACAGTATCCATGAAATTGGTTGAAACCTCAGTGATACTGTTTAGAGATTAAATGTCTGTCTATATATCAATTCGTAAAATATCAAAATCATGTGCATTCATTTCAATTCCCCTGCACATATTGGCCAGATTATATATCTATTGTATTGCAGTGATTTTACTTGAGATCCTTTGTGGTCATGATCAATGTACCCAAAAACATCCCAAAAACATTTTAGACTACTACGGTAGATGTGGTGCAGTTTCAAGAGAATACTCTATGCCAAACCATGCTGGGAAGGCAAAGTGGGGGGGATACCTAGTCAGTTGCACAACTGAATGCATTCAACCTAAATGTGTCTTCCGCATTTAACCCAACCCCTCTGGATCAGAGAGGTGCGGGGGGCTACCTTAATTGACGTCCATGTCATTGGCGCCTGGGGAGTAGTTGTTGGGGGTTCGAACCAGCAACCTTTCATTTACTGGCCCAAACCTCTTAAAAGCTAGGTTACCTGTAGTAATAGAGCCATGCACTTGTAGATGTCTGGTGTAATACTCATTTATCATCATTGCAGAAAAATATTACCCAACCTCCACCCTCAAAGATGTCTCCCCTTGAAATTATATTTAGTGCCAAACGCTTGCCTGCATACCCCTTTGCTCAGCCTTTTAAAACGCTTCTAGTGAGTTCCTTTTGAACTATGAACAGTGTAAAGCTGTGTTTCTCTTATGCTTTTTCACAGATCCCCAGACAGCTCTACACAACCAGACACGACAAGCTAGTCTCTGAAATGGTAGATTTACATCACCGTATACCACACAAGGTAAGGACAAAAATCTGATCTTGGGCTCAGTTTGAACGAGTCATATTGTACCATGTGCACATATGTTTAAATATTACTTTAAATACTTCCTTGGAAAAGCATTTAAAATCATTAGAAGGTAAGACATGAATTGATAAGGTTGATTCAGATGTATTACTTAACCAACTCATATTTTTCAGCTTTCCATTGTATTTCTTCAAATCAAAAAGTACGATTCAGAAAATGTAAAAGTAAATTACTGGTTGTGACATTTTCCATCTAACACGATCATAATTACTTACGAGTAGGAATTATTTTAAAATGGATGTGAATGATAATTGCAATATTACTGCATGCTAAAGTGAAATTATTCACCAAATGATTGTCTGCAAGATAACCTAAAAACAACCATAATGTATATTGTTTGTAATATACACTAACGTTCAAAAGTTTGGGGTCACTTAGAAATGTACTAGTTTTTGAAAGAAAAGCAAAAAAAAAATGGTTCATTAAAATAACATCAAATTGATCAGAAATACAGTGTAGACATTGTTAATGTTGTCAATGTCTATTGTAGCTGGAAACGGCTGATTTTTAATGGAATATCTACATAGGCGTACAGAGGCCCATTATCAGCAACCATCACTCCAATGGCATGTTGTGTTAGCTAATTCAAGTTTATAATTAAAAAAAATTGAAATTATGTTAGCACAGCTGAAAACTGTTGTGCTGATTAAAGAAGCATTACAACTGTCCTTCTTTAGACTAGTTGAGTATCTGGAGCATCAGCATTTGTGGGTTCGATTACAGGCTCAAAATGGCCAGAAACAAAGACCTTTCTTCTGAAACTCGTCAGTCTATTCTTGTTCTGAGAAATGAAGGCTATTCCGTGTGAGAAGAAACTGAAGATGCCAAGAAACTGAAGATCTCGTACAATGATGTGTACTACTCCCTTCACAGAACAGTGCAAACTGTCTCTAACCAGAATAGAAAGAGGAGTGGGAGGCCCCAGTGCACAACTGAGCAAGAGGACAAGTACATTAGAGTGTCTAGTATGAGAAACATACGCCTCACAAGTCCTCAACTGGCAGCTTCATTAAATAGTACCCGCAAAACACCAGTCTCAACATCAACAGTGAAGAGGCAACTCCGGGATGCTGGCCTTCTAGGCAGAGTTGCAAAGAAAAAGCAATATCTCAGACTGGCCAATAAAAAGAAAAGATCAAGATGGGCAAAAGAACACAGCGTTGTACGAGACCTTCAGTTTCTTGGCATCTTTTCGCATGGAATAGCCTTCATTCCTCAGAACAAGAATAGACTGACGAGTTTGAGGAGAAAGTCTTTGTTTCTGGCCATTTTGAGCCTGTAATCGAACCCGCAAATGCCGATGCTCCAGATACTCAACTAGTCTAAAGAAGGACAGTTTTATTGCTTCTTTAATCAGCAAAACAGTTTTCAACTGTGCTAACATAATTGCAAAAGGGTTTTCCAATGATCAAGTAGCCTTTTAAAATGATAAACTTGAATTAGCTAACACAACGTGCTGTTGGAACACAGGAGTGATGGTTGCTGATAATGGGCCTCTGTACGCCTATGTAGATATTCCATTAAAAATCAGCCGTTTCCAGCTACAATAGTCATTTACAACATTAACAACGTCTACACTGTATTTCTGATCTATTTGATGTTATTTTAATGGAGATTTTTTTTGGCTTTTCTTTCAAAAACAAGGACATTTCTAAGTGACCCCAAACTTTTGAAGTTAGTGTATGTAAATTAGTCTGGCATGCTATAATCAGCTGTTTTAGTCATTAAGGGATAATTTCACCTTGACATTTAGCACATATTAATTTATTTTAAGTGGGTGTTTAATAATGACATACCGTTGAGCATGTATCATTTGACTATTTTAATTGGGGTATATTTATATAATTTACCACTATTCTGGATATATTATTTCACAGTTCAATATGATTACAAAGGTTATATGAAATTTGTGACATGGAATAACATTTGGTATACCCCTTTTCACTTGTCCCCTTTTCAGTTGTGGCGACCACCAAATTAATACCGAACTTGTTGCCTGTTAAGGGCTTCAGATAACGAATGCTTTGAGGTAATTGTTCGTTGATGGCTCATCTCTTGCCAGTCTACACACAGACTTTAAAAGCAACATAAGTCTCGGTTGCTTTGAACTTGAGCTGTATATTCATGTCATGGCAGTGGACTCCTCTATTACTGGAATTACATGGTGAAATGTACCTAGGATAGGATGCATAATTTCAGACAGCTGTGTGGATATTATATGCTGGACTAGAGGGTTGTGTTAAACTGTACATATTAACGGCTAGGTTATATATTGAAGGCTAGGAATGTTTTTCAGACACTGTATATCCTTCACAAAGGTTGTTTTCTTTCCTCACAATGAGGAATTTATTTACACATTGATACACATGGTGGTATCATGACCATAGATGAGATTGTTGTTTCAATGTTATTCTAACTTGTGTTCAGTATCCCAAAAAAGAAAATGAATGTGAACTTTGACTCCAGTCTTGTTTTGAAGCAATACTCTTGTATGTGATTATAGCCTAGTGTTGAGTAGGTGAAAAATGTAGCAATACATCTGTGTGAAGAAAAAGTCAGTCCTATACTATTGGTCAATACATTTCCACCAATTACTTGTGTTTTGAGTACAGGATCAAAACACACTTGGAGGATGTGTAAAGATTTTTTTTACTCTTACATTTGATAGTAAAAAATAAAGTATTTTCCTACAAAGTTTTTTGGGGGATCAATTGGTTATTTCATTGAATTGCTAACAATCACAATGCATTTCAATTGTTTTTCGATCATCGGATTCTGTTATTTTCTCATGATTATTAGAAGATCCAAAGTCAAGTTTTTATTTTTACTGCTCTTCATGGCTTCATTTGGATCAGTAATACAACATGAGGACCACAATTTTTTCATCATTCATTCTTAAATCAGTCATCTTGTTAGATACTGTAATCAATTAGCTAGTCTAAGCCGTTTAGGGAGGTACTAATAGAAGACCTGACTTAATGGGAAAGTCTTGCTATTAACTAGAGTCTACACAATGAAAAAAGGTTGAACGCATTTATTTCCTATATTGCAGTGCAATACTCAGCATACAATTGAAGTTGAATCTGAAATCGCAAAACAATTTTAATATACAGAAAAGAATACAAACAATTAGATCACTCATTATCAAATTGTTAATAAATTATAGTTGGGGGTCCACAATGAGATGAATTACTCATATCAGAACATCAAGGATAGGCAAAAGAAGTCAAGCAATCTAGATTGAAAGACCAATACAAATCACACCTAGAAACCTTAAACAATGTTATTAAAATAGTTGGACAATTCGGTTTTTAGTGTTTTATATTAGTGGTGAACAGAAAGCGCTTGGGAGTTCCCTCTATGAAAAGACGTTTACAAATTCTACAATTTCTTTTAAAAAGGAGTTATTAGATGAAAATACAATCTGTCACTATGGAATACAAATACAGTGACTCCGATTTCTTTCACTATGCCATTATCGGAAAGTGTATATTTTCACTACACCCCAAAGAGGTTTGTGCTCTAATTAACCTCCTGTATGGTTAACGATGACATTCAAAATACAGTCTTCGACAAAGTCATAAACAAGATGTTATTTTTGATAAATATATCATGTCATCTGCCTTCCTATGAATCATCTATCATTGCAAAAGTCCTGCAATGTCCGTTGTTAAAAGATGTGAGCTAGTGCGCTTTCATTGTCATGAAAATACAAAATGTAAAATAAGCTTTCTTAAAAAAAAATAACAGCAACAAATTCAACATCAAGGATACAACCTGCCCCAGCATTATGGAAATACCAGCCCTATGGACAGAGGAACATTGCAGCTGCATTATCCTGAAAATGTGTCGACAAAATCAATTATTCCTAGAGATCTCCAGTCATAAAGCCAAATATTTGCAACAATTTATTCAATCAAATACAATAGTTCTAACAGTGCTTAGATTTCATTTAACAGCTAAACATGAATATACAATTAAGACTGTCTTGAGGAAAGGCCAATCTGAAACTTCTCATTAATACCAATAAAATAGTTAAGGCCTCGTAGTAAAATTTTTATTCAAGCGGAGGTCATTGCTTGAGGACGAGATGTAAATTGGTATGTATATTCACAGCAAACTAACAAAGAAACAAAACCAACATAAATGACCGAAATCAACAAATCTAAGTAAAATGTTTAAATGCCCTCAGTGAGATAACAGTTAGCCTCAAAGACTGCTATAACAGGGAGTGCTTCTGCTTTCTTCCCTTTATTTACTGTATTCCTTTTGAGCCCATGGACATGGGTGCTCCTCTGGTTCACTGGAGGAGGTTCTGCAGCATGGCTGTGGCGTACGTGGGCCTGGCCTGTCTGCTTTCGATGGCATTTCGCAGGTACATGTTCCCGTTGCAGCGTTCCCAGATCTCCTCAAATTGCCGAGGGAGGATCTCAGCACCCCTCTTCGTGGTCAGGCCCGTCTCCTCCAAGCTTAGCTCACACATCTCCATGTCATCTTTTCCTAAGGATGTGTGGGGGGGGGGGAGAGTGAGAGAGAGGAGGGACACTGACAGTCAAACACAGGATTTAATACACACACAGGAAAGGATAACATATGATTGAATAGAGATAATTTTTTAGGATAGGATAACCACATTCACAACATGCACTATGACATAGAGCACATAGTTTCATATTACAAACACATCAATGTACATTAAAAGAACATATGAAGCTGATCTAGCCCGAGGGACCCACCTGCCACCAGTAGGATGGGCTGCTTGTCTGGGTGTAGCTCCATCTGCCTGGCGATCCAGGGCCCGTCAAAGTGGGCGTACCACCAGCCCTTCTTCTTGTTCTGGGGGTCCTTATACTGGTCACTGGGATGGATGAAGGGGATGCGGAAGTAGCGCTGCTGGCGGTTCATGGCTATCTCCTGCTGCTGGGCGGCCACGGCTGGAGCCGGGTTCTGTTGGGCTGTGTGTGGCGGGTTTGATGTTCTTGTTACTGCCACAATACTGCTTTACTATGACATTGTGTGATTACTGGGGCAAATAAATGTAGAATAATTTTTTTTGTAAGCGGAGCAATACTGTATTTACACAGCAGTGTTTGAAGCAATATATTTGCAAAGTGTTCGAACATGACTGAGTTGAATGATTAAATCATAGGGTGGTGGAAGGAAGCAAAAACATGAAACTGTGAAAATATGGGACATCAAAGATGGCATAAAATACACAAACAATGCTATGGGTGAAAAGCCAGGTAAGCTGCTTTCTCTCCTCTTACATGGCAGACTTGCCGAGACCTGCTTCCATTAGCGAGAGAAGAGAGAACTGCAGCCAAACAAAAGGCATATAAAATGGGTTCAACATGCCTTTTAGAAGCTTTCACATCAACAAATGAGTAGCTGAAAGCTGGGTAGCTTTCATGTAAGTAAATAATACTTTCTTTAAACATGATTTCCAACCGCCCCTGTTGTCTGAGTTGAATACACCATGCTTGACTGGATAGAGCAAGCGGTCATGGTAGCGCACAGCTAAACCCGATGATGCGTTGTGGCAGCTGAGTCTAATTGGAACAAATACTTTTGACGCAGATGGGACCTAGGTTTTGGGGCCAGGCTTTTAAGAACACTAATTGAATGTCAGGAATAACAGGAAGGCAATTTATAAAGTGGACATTAATCCTCCTCCATCATTATCAGGAGAAGAGACGGTGAAGCTGTGAAGACAAACCCCACTGTTTTTACCTCATGTAACCCACCGGGGTCTCACTGAAGCATTGCTGCTTCTTCTTGGGTTTTTGACCTCCATGTTAATCTGACATGAATGCAATTGTGAGACTTTTTCCCTTTGGGAAAGTACATTGACAAGTGGGCAAATGAGTACCTTGCTAGCAAATTAGGTACTCTGTGTGGACGTACAAGTAACTGCCAAAATAATGTAAAGACTTGAGTAAATAAGGAATGCAAAGTATATTGAAAGAAGGTGCTTCCACACAGGTGTGGTTCCTGAGTAAATTAAGCAATTAACATCCCATCATGCTTAGGGTCATGTATAAAAATGCTGGGCAGGCCATTATTTTGGCTATCATGGATATACCCACATAGGATGACAATGCCTCCATCCGTAGAGCACGAATGGTCGCTGAATCGTTTGATGGGCATGAAAACGATGTAAACCATATGCCATGGCCGTCTGTCACCAGATCACAAACCAGTTGAACACTTATGGGAGTTTCTGGAGTGGTGCCGGAGACAACGTTTTCCACCACCATCAACAAAACACCACATTAAGGAATTTCTCGTGGAAGAATGGTGTCGCATCAGTCCAATATAGTTCCAGACACTTCAATGTCAAGGTGCATTGAAGCTTTTCTGGCTCGTGGTGCCCAACGCCCTATTAAGACACTTTATGTTGGTGTTTCCTTTATTTTGTCAGTTACCTGTAACACAACTTTCAAGGTCAAATATGGTCACAGAAAGAAAACAGATGAAAAAAGGATGTTACTGTTGAAAACATGTCTGCAATGGACACAGGAAATGGTAATAGCGGGGTTAAGACAAAACGTATTAATGTCTGAACACAATCCTGGGTTGAGGAGGGTAGCCTACAGTAGCACAATAGCCCAGGATGGGGTATCTCACCGTAGTCTGTGATAGATTTGGGGGCCCTCTGCTCCGTGGCTGTGTCACGTTTCTTGTTCTTGGCCTTCCAGGCATGGTAGACCTTTAGACGGCGATGGAACTCCTCCCTGCATGCCGCCAGCAGCTCAATATCTACACAGGGATGACATCAACAGAACTTAACCACAGTGAATGAGCATAAATATTTTTTCCCAAATATGTAGCCAAATCTATATGTCAATAGTTTTATGATTAATGAATGCCATAATGTAGTATTGTTAGTTACTTCTCCCTATTAGCTGATAGCTGTCGCGCTAGCTGTTTGGGCCATACATTTTCACAAATCATGGGAATTTCACGTGCCATCTAGACATTGACTACCTTCGAGGCACGTGTTGCTAGGCAACCCCCCAGACTTGCCTGGGCAGCCCCAGCTAAAGCCAGTGTGAGAGACTTGATAGCAAACATTAGTGCTATGGAACGAAATAAATACTGCACCCACAAAACTTATTTGCTAGATTCATGATAGTTTTGTTAGACAAAGCAAGGAAAGTGAACTTCAAAACATCATGTAGTTTTATTGGGATTTGCAGCTGTTGCTGGTAAGTAATGAATCTGCTAGCTTCTGAAATACTGTAACTTACTCATCCTTTAAGGTTATGAGAGTAGGTCTTTATTATCTTTTATGCCTCCATCAGTGGAGGCTATTCAGAGGAGGAAGGGGAGGACCATCCTCAAGTGAAATTTCATTTTTTTTAAATTTTATTTATTGTGAAACATAAAACTAAATATATTAATATGTCACCAAATAATTGATTAAAATACACTGTTTTGCAATAAAGGTCTACAATAACTTCAACAGCACTGTGGTGTAGCTAGCTTCAGTCCTTCCTCTGGCTACATTGACTTCAATACAAAACCTAGGAGGCTTGTAGGCAGAGCGTCGACCTCTGCCTGAGATCAGTTTCATGAAGAATGATGAAAAGGTGAGGGCGTTCAATACCAACTGGTATCAAACGTATAGCTGGTTAACGAGGAGCCTTTCATCAAGCCGCCTGTATCGCTGGCCTTGCCTGCTTTTTGGAAAGTCGGAGCCTTGGTCGAAAGGTGGGTACAGTGACCTGAAGAACATCGATCATTCAGCTAAATGGCAAAACAAAAGCGGGAAGCATATAAATGACCACATCAGATTCATGCTTCTGGGAAAAAGCTGCATCGATTAAGACAAAGGTCTGGGTATTCAAATCGCGCAATACAACGAGAAAGTAAGAAGATGCAGGGATGTTTCTCAAGCGGCTTGTCAACACCACTGTTGGGCATGCAAGCATTTGCTTTTAGAGGACACGATGAGAGGGAAAGTTCCGCCAACAAGGGAAACTACAAGGAGCTTGCAGAGGTAATTGCACGTTACGATGCTTTACTTGCTGAACTGTAGACTACTAATAAGAGCAGCTGCATACAGCCTATGCTGAAATGTGAATGTGATCTAATGTAGTTCATTTTCAAAATTGGGCTGGCTAGGCTGCCGATACATTTTTTATCCAAAATTATTAACTGGAATTAATCAATCAACATAAGTTTTAAAAAACTATTAAAATGTTTTATAAGGCCTACAGTTGCATAGGCCTGCATGATGCAAACATGCATAAAGCAAGCTCTGAGTTATATTGTCTATCAGTTGTTGTCTATGTGTCTGGATAGAGGAAATCCACCTCCTAATCTAAATATAATTTATATAAACAAATACTGTATAAGGTAGATGCAGTTTTTACAGGGTTTTAATCCTCCCCATGTGACCTGATTAGTAAAAACTGGTCCCACATAGCCCATATAAAACCTTTTTACAACTGATTAATTTACATTTACATTTAAGTCATTTAGCAGACGCTCTTATCCAGAGCGACTTACAAATTGGTGCATTCACCTTATGATATCCAGTGGAACAACCACTTTACAATAGTGCATCTAACTCTTTTAAGGGGGGGGGGTTAGAAGGATTACTTTATCCTATCCTAGGTATTCCTTAAAGAGGTGGGGTTTCAGGTGTCTCCGGAAGGTGGTGATTGACTCCGCTGACCTGGCGTCGTGAGGGAGTTTGTTCCACCATTGGGGTGCCAGAGCAGCGAACAGTTTTGACTGGGCTGAGCGGGAACTGTACTTCCTCAGAGGTAGGGAGGCGAGCAGGCCAGAGGTGGATGAACGCAGTGCCCTTGTTTGGGTGTAGGGCCTGATCAGAGCCTGAAGGTACGGAGGTGCCGTTCCCCTCACAGCTCCGTAGGCAAGCACCATGGTCTTGTAGCGGATGCGAGCTTCAACTGGAAGCCAGTGGAGAGAGCGGAGGAGCGGGGTGACGTGAGAGAACTTGGGAAAGTTGAACACCAGACGGGCTGCGGCGTTCTGGATGAGTTGTAGGGGTTTAATGGCACAGGCAGGGCACAGGCACATTAATCCCTGTCATACCTTACAGGGTCCAGAGTTTTCCTAGTTTTCCAGGCCCCATGGGGTTAAAATTGCTCCCCCACTCTGGGACCTATGGTGCAACCAGTCTGCTTGCAGTTGTCAGTTATTGTCAGTTATTGTCAGTTATTGTCAGTTATCGTCAGTTATCGTCAGTTATCGTCAGTTATCGTCAGGTATGTGGATGAGGGCTTTATTCAGGAACGTTTCTTGGGCTACTTTGATGTGTCAAGTGGGCTAGATGTGCAATCTGTGTTTGACTTTATGAATTTTGAGATGTCTGAGTTTAACTTCATTGAGAAACTCGTTGTCCAAACCTAGGATGGCGCAGCTATTATGGAATGTATCTGCTATTTATATTTACAGCTAAGTCCCCTCCTGTTCCCTGATTAAGAGGTGATGACTACTCCACTCCACTACCATTGTCAACTTTCTCCTGACATGAACTGAAGCCACGTCTCATGTGCCTGCTCATCCACTGGCACATTGAATGTGTACAAATATAAAATGTATCTTACTACTGTATGTAGAGTCAATCACATACACAAACACATTATTACATCAATGATTTTTCTCCTTGCCTGGACCAACTCATTCTTAGCTCTTTTGTCTAAGTCTAGTGTGTTGTGTTATTGTTTTTTGTCTTCCCGGTCAAATCCTGTCCTGCACTGGTCAAGCCTCTGAACACCAACTCATGCCTCATACCCTCATTCAATCACTGCCGTTATCCCTTTCCGACACTGTAAGTAGCCCTCTCATTCCCATTCCTCATAATATTGTACTATAAACAACTTTATTAAATGCTTTACATGCTGACCACACCGCTCGCGTAGCAAAATAAATGTACACATACATGTTATTCAATCATTGCACCCACACTGCTCGCGAGCGCCAATGAGCGTCTGCGTTGCCAAGCGCTAAAATAGAAGTCAGGTCTATTTGTGACGCTGAACGCGGTGCAAGTCCTGCTCTCCCATCTCCTAATTGGTTTATAGAAGCATATACCCACATGCCATCTCCTCATTGGTTATACCCACGTGGGTGATTGAAAGATGAACTGAGGTCGGTCATGGTAATACACCTTATTATGAAAGTTAGATGCCAATCGCCATATAATGTCCAAAGAAGAAAAAGCCTGGAAGGAGGAGAAATGACTAGAAACGATGTGGTTGACCGTTTTATGCGTGGATTAATTGTCAGAGTAGAGGAACTTGTGCATTTCAGGTAAAATAACAACAACGTTCATATCCCAGGACAAATTAGCTAGCAACAGCAAGCATTAAACATTTATGGCAATTTAGCTAGCTAGCTTGCAGTTGCTAGCTAAATTGCCATAAATGTTTAATGCTTTTCGACCTGTCCCCAAATTAATATAATTGGTTCAGAGTTTGTTTTGATATTTCAACCTGCGTGTCGTGTTCGCGCTTAGTCTGGGGGGACAAAATCAATTTGTGCACGATGGCACACGCGCGTCCGGTTTGGGCATGGTGTTCGGTTAAAAGAATTAGTCTGACGATTTTTTAAACAACACTTTGTCGTCTCTGTGTGTTACGCGCCTATACTGTGGGTCTCCCATCCTACTAAATGTTTTCAAGTCACCAGCCTCCACTGGCCTCCATTAATGTAATTTCTGTTAAAAAAACGTTTGGTACAGATAATATTAGGGCGATTCCACGCGAGAGGGAGCCTAAAATATAATTGGTATCTCAAATTATTCTGGAAATTCTTACATTTGTATCACAAACCATTTTTGAGAAAATCATGAAATTGGCCATTTTAGACCTATACATGCCTCCTGTAAGACTGATCAGTGAACCGTACATGATACAGAGAACAGCTTATTGTCATTATAATCCTTATAGTGTGCTTTAATATATGGAGTATGTTTAGATTCTGAAATAAACAACCCTTTTTGAATATATTAAATTTAAGCAGTTGTGTAAAGTACTTAAGTAAAAATACCTTGAAGTAGTACCTAAGTAGTTTTTGGGGTTATCTGTACTTTACTACATTGCTAAAGAAAATATACTCACATACATTTTCCCTGACACCCAAAAGTAATTTCATGTCGAATGCTCAGGCAGAACAGCAATATGGTCCAATTCACGCACCTATCAATTATGTCAGTGTAGGAGTGTGCCCCGGTCTGCCCATGAATAAAAAATAATAATTGTGGTATCTGGTTTGCTTAATATAATATATTTGATGTATAGTATTTACTTTTACTCAAGTATGACATTGAGTACTTAAAAAAATTATATTTTAGACTTTTACTGGGTGACTTTCACTTCAGTCATTTTCTAGGGTAAGGGAAAGGGGGATACCTAGTTAGTTGTACAACTGAATGCATTCAACTGAAATGTGTCTTCCGCATTTAACCCAACCCTTCTGAATCAGAGGTGCGGAGGGTGGCCTTAATCAACATCCACGTCTTCAGCGCCCGGGGAACAGTGGGTTAACTGCCTTGCTTTACTGTCAAGTATGACAATTCAGTACTTTTTCTAACACTGGTTTAAGACATTTTTTGGAACAATGTACAGTACTCTACAAGTACATAACATTTCCAGAGTGAGCTCTCTGATAATTATGAAGTTAAGATACATTTTATGAACACCACCAACACAGTGAACGGTAAATGGATTCAAACGGAACTCCCTCTACCGGTGACTTGCTGAATGTGCAATCCTAAAGGAGGGCTGTGATTGGTTAATTGACCTATAATGTCAATTTCTATGTATAAAATGGGTAATATCATTAAAAGTACCAGAGAGCCCACTCTGGAAATGTTATGTGTTTGAAGAGTATATTGTTCCATAAAAATAAGCAACATTAAAAAAAATTGTAGTTTTGAGATATTCACATTAATATTTGTATTGATGAAGAAATTAATGTGAATTATTTTATTTCAGAATCTAGACACTCCATATATTAAAGCAAACTATAAGGATTATAATGTACAGTTCACAACTCATAGGGTCTTAAAGGCCTAAAATGGCCACTTGATTTCCCCCCCAAAAATGTGTGATACAACTGTAAAAATCATGTCAAACATCCTTCCTCCCAATTAAGTTTTTATGTGAGAATTGACAAAACAATCTGAGATACCCGAAATAGTTTCTGCTTCCGCTGTAGTAGAATTGCCCACTCTTCAAGATAATATTCAAGTTCTAATCTTCACCTGTCAGGAAACAATGAACACATAAAAATTGGGGGTTGTGAAAACAGGTCACAGTTCAGTTTCTTCACAGCAAAATGTAAGGAGAGAAAGTGGCAACAGGATGGGTGTAAATAATTCAAAAGGGCCATGGAGAATGTAACAAAGTTGTCGCAACCCTCCCAATTTACATTTCCGCCACAATTAATGCATTAGGGTGATTCCATTTGATTTGAACTAAACACTATACACACAAAATTATGTGAACACCCCTTTAAATTAGTGGATTTTACTATTTCAGCCACACCCTTTGCTGACAGGTGTATACATTCGAGCACACAGCCATGCAATCTCCATAGACATTGCACCGTCAATGGATGACACCTTTCCAACAACACAGTTCGTCAAATTTCTGCCCTGCTAGAGCTGCCCCGGTCAACTGTTAGTGCTGTTATTGTGAAGTGGAAACATCTAGGAGCAACAACAGCTCAGCCGCGAAGTGGTAGGCCACATAAGTTTGGTGGGGGTGGTCTGGGGCTGTTTTTCATGGTTCGGGCTAGGCCCCTTAGTTCCAGTTAAGAGAATTCTTAACACTACATTCTAGACGATTCTGTGCTTCCAGCAGTTTGGGGATGCCCCTTTCCTGTTTCAGCATGACAATGCCCCCGTGCACAAAGCGAGGTCCATACAGAAATGTTTTGTTTAAATAGGTGTGGAAGAACTTGACTGGCCTGCACAGAGCCCTGACCTCAACCGCATCGAACCCCTTTGGGATGAATTGGAACGCAGACCGCGAGCCAGGCCTAATCGCTCAACATCAGTGCCCAACCTCACTAATGCTTGTGGCTGAATGGAAGCAAATCCCTGCAGCAATGTTCCGACATCAAGTGGAAAGCCATCCCAGAAGAGTGGAGGTTGTTATAGCAGCAAAGGGGGGACCAACTCCATACTAATGCCCATGAATTTGGACTGAGATGTTTGACGAGCAGGTGTCCACATACTTTTGGTCATGTAGTGTATTTGCCAATAGCAGAAGTGGTCAGAAAGTAACTTTTTGGAACTGAATGACAAAACATTTAGGAGATAGAGGTGCTCAAAGTTGACCCATTTTGCATACCCCACCCTACCATGAGACAACCATGTCTTCATCACTGGAAAAAATACACGGTTGAATTTGATATCATTTAAAAGCCTAAAAACAGGGCTGTCAAACTATTTTATAATTTATTTGAATAAACATTGTCAAGTTCTTTTAAATACACATTGTCACTTTTTTCCCTTTAATGTCAATTTCTCACATATATTGTAGCTTAGACCCTATTTCCCATCATCTGAGGTGTTTGTGCTGTGCTTGCCATTGGTTGATACACAGCATGCTCTTAGGGGAAGTGTTGGTACGAAGCGCTCCCCAACTGACAGCTGGCCTATTCATCTCGCCTATTCACGCATGTCGAATCAGACTGAGGCGGTAAGACTTTCCTCCACGTTTTTATATTGAAACGGCTACAGAGGGAAAAACACAAATTCACCTTAAATGGTAATAATTTCCCACTCTGCCACAATGCTGTACCCTCATCAACGTAGCAGCTGCATGTACACTCCTGTCGGCTCTTAATCTTACACCCTCACCCAAATAGAATTCCTCTATCAATTTCAGCCCGGTTGCAATTTCCTCAAAATGACCTCCCACTTTAGCTATCTGTGAAAATTACAGGGGAAATCACGCCTAGGCAGGAAAGTCTAGAGCGGGGCGAAAACCCATTTGCTATACCTTTGAAGAGATTGCGTTACTGGCCAGATTTTCAATTATTAACATTGGGGCTGAATTAATGATTGCGTGAGTGATGGAGGTGCACAGAGCTGGATCATGAATCTCCCCGAGAGCTCGCCACCTTGCCCAGGTTTCCATGGTTGGGGAAAAGTCTTACCGCACGAGGTGTTGATGACATCCCGCAGCTCGGCGTACTTCCACTTGCTCAGGTCGTACTTCCTCACGCCGGCGGCTTTGAGTGCCTGCACCTGTGGACCCCTGCATTCCCCGCAAGGAAGGGAGAGAAGAAAATGATCAATTTTCAAAAGTCAGAGCAGTGGGACGTCTCGGAATCCCCGCTCGGATCGGCGCCACCATAGTGATGCGGTGGTCATTTTCAAAACCTAAAATACTGGTAACAATCAGAAAAGAATCAAGTGCTAAGTGGGGCAAAAAGGGGAAAATCTGTGTCTGACTTCGTCACTGCTCTCCGACATCCCACAGGCAATTACACTCCCACTGCACATGTGTGGCCATTTAGTGTGACCATTTTACCCTATAACCTAGTCCCCACCCCACCTAACCTTAGTCAATGTGTTCCTGGGCTTCGGTAAGCACAGTCTGCAGCTCTTTACCCGCCTCCCGCAGCATGCTTCTGAGATCTCGAATTAACAACCCAACAGGCAGGATTTGGCCCCTATTTACGGGTGGCCCTCCAGGTCTGTATGGGAGTCTGTGTGGCAGGGTCAAGGCTTTGGGCCGCTGTAGAGGAATCCTTGGGTCTTCTAGTGCTAATCCAATCTTCGGACGTTAAGCCTCCCTGTAAGAGGAGGGCCAGCCTGGGCAGATACCGGAGTGACAGAAGAATGTCAGGGAGAGACTATGTTGTGTGTGGTGGTAACAGCTCACCTGACCTTTGGGGCTGAGCGCTGGATAGTCGCCATGTCACCCCCTCAAAGTGCTCCCGGGGGTAACAGGGATTGAGTTTAGACACGGTGACTTGAAAGTGCGTTGGCCAACTAGCTCTAACAAAGAGCGCTTATTATAGATAGCATGCAATTCCCCTTACTATGGAATCCCACCACCGTTATTGTTGCCGATCTGAGCAGCTTTTTTACCGTCATGGTAAAAAACAATTGCAGTACATATTGTGCTCCTTTGTCGCAAGTACATTGATGTCCAAGGGGAAAAAACTGTGTTTGTTGTTTGCAGTAACTTCTGCAGTAGTAACTTTCTTAAACCAGTTTTAAGGAAGTTAGTTGTGTTCAAAGTGAAATAGTTGTGTTCAAAGTGCAATAGTTGTGGTCAATGCCACTGCTGGCACACAATCAGATTTCATCCCAAAATACACACACGCATACAGACATGTCTAATTTCAAGATTCAATAAACTGATCAACAAGATAACATCCTTGGTAAAATCTCTTAATTTCCCTTTGCGCACTAGGATTGTAAACAATTTTAATAATGAATTTGAATTTTTCGGGAATGATTAATTCTGATTAATCAATTTCAGGTGATCATTGATCCGAGAAAAAACTATTTCTCTCCATTACCCACCAAGCCAGAAGTTGTGACATTTCCAGCGCCATTTCCTCCCTATAAACACATTAATACCAGCACACATAAATTACTATAACAGAATAATACATCAATGTCTCTGATTCATACATAGCCATATATCATTAGTATTTCCCATTGGTCACAGAGATCAGGGTGGCTTCCACTATGAACTGTGTGTGCAGCCATCTGATGCGTTGATGTCAGCGTGCGTTGTGACAGTCACACACTGTTGTGACACTTGTGGCGTGTTGACAGCTGTGAAAATTGGAAGCTGCTTAAATGTATCCCTCAGTGACAAGTCATGAAGAAGTAATCGCGTCTGATGAGTGAACAGGTAGAGCAAGTGTCAGCAACCAAATACAGTACTACTCTATTCCAACTGTAACTAACCATGGCTAAACTCATCCATTTGTTTGACGGTAGTAGCTACTGATATCCTTACTGGAGTGGTTAAGTGTGAGTCCTAAGTAGTTAGCTAATTAGGCCTACCACGAACGTTGGTTAGGAGTTAATTCTACAGTATATCCCCACTGAGTAGTAGATCGGTTTAAAGAGGGGGAGGGGTTTTTGTGTGTTTAACCAAATAGTTGTGCAAAGCTATCAGATCTAATACAATAGGAATGAAATATCAATGTTTGCCATATCAATATGCTTTATAAGAACAAATACAATGTATAAAAAAGTCCCAGAGAACATACATTGTGATTGCTTTGAGGTTTTGAAGTCCATCAGCACTGCAAACAGAGGATATGATGATTAGGATATATGAGCATATGATTGTTGCAACTCAGAAGAATCAGCAGAATCCGATCAAAAGCAGATCGGCATGTTTAGATTTGTCACGCAACGGTTGTCTGTTTGCCTTGGACTAGTAACAGACGTGCTTATCTCTTGGCACTGTTTCTTTCTTTTTTGTTGTTGTTGAATTTTACCCCCTTTTCTCCCCAATTTCGTGGTATCCAATTGTTAGTAGTTACTATCTTGTCTCATTGCTACAACTCCCGTATGGTCTCGGGAGAGACGAAGGTCGAAAGCCATGCGTCCTCCGAAACACAACCCAACCAAGCCGCACTGCTTAACACAGCGCGCATCCAACCCGGAAGCCAGCCGCACCAATGTGTCGGAGGAAACACCGTGCACCTGGCGACCTGGTTAGCATGCACTGCGCCCGGCCCGCCACAGGAGTCGCTAGTGCGCAATGAGACAAGGATATCCCTACCGGCCAAACCCTCCCTAACCCGGACGACGCTAGGCCAATTGTACGTCGCCCCACGGACCTCCCGGTCGCGGCCGGCTGCAACAGTGCCTGGGCGCGAACCCAGAGTCTCTGGTGGCACAGCTAGCACTGCGATGCAGTGCCCTAGACCACTGCGCTACCCGGGAGACCCTCCTGTGGCATTGTTGATTCATGCCCCGGGCCGGGACCACAACGGCGGATTGATTCGTGACTGGAATGTGGTGTTATTTGGTTCGATCCAACGTGAAGAGTTAGAGAATTTGCGTATTGTTTATGATGGCTTTGCATGGGATGGTATAATCCTGGATATAAATTGATGAAAGATTAGATTTGAGGTTGAGATTAAAGCATGCGGGGGAGTGTGATTAATGGGCTGTGTTAGGTTACTGGAAGCAGGAGGCTAAACTAATGGCTAATGTCTTACATGGATCTCACTGTGTCTGGATAGAGACCCGAGAAAGACCCATTTCTGAGAGAGGGGAGAACAAAATGAGAAAAAAAATAGGTTATGCATGCAGTGGACAGGTAGTGGTCTCCTTTCGGACCTAGATGAAACACAACACCTATTTTTATTTAGCTTGTTGAATCCTTACCAAATCCTACCGCAGAAGCTCCCTTGAGCTCTTATTACAAAATTTTCTGGGTTAAACAACAACCTCATCCACGTACTCAACCTTGGGTACGTCCTGCAAAAACCTAATCTAGGGCTCGTGTTCTGAGACACTACAATATATGAATAACAATATACAGCACAGTGTGTGTGTTTGTGTGTTTGTTTGTATCCGTGTGTACCTGCGCAGGCTGAGGTCCATCAGGGCCTCGTCGGTGATGAGTTCGGCTTCACTCTGGGCGATCCTCATGGCCAGCTCTCTATCCCTCTTCTCCTGCTCCAACACGGCTGACCGCTGGGCGTCCTCCTCTCGCTCCAACGCTATCTGGATGTCCATCTCCGCCTGAATGCACACATTGTCGGCACCATCATCATTATTCTTAACACCGCCATTGCATCATGAGTACAGGTCGACCGATTATGTTTTTTTCCATGCTGATACCGATACCGATTATTGGAGGACCAAAAAAAGCCGATACCGATTAATCGGCCGATTTAAAAAAAATCTATTTGTAATAATGACAATTACAACAATACTGAATGAACACTTTTCTTTTACCTTAATATAATACATCAATAAAATCAATTTAGCCTCAAATAAATAATGAAACATGTTCAATTTGGTTTAAATAATGCAAAAACAAAAAGTGTTGGAGAAGAAAATAAAAGTGCAATATGTGCCATGTACAAAAGCTAACGTTTAAGTTCCTTGCTCAGAACATATGAAAGCTGGTGGTTCCTTTTAACATGAGTCTTCAATATTCCCAGGTAAGAAGTTTTAGGTTGTAGTTATTATAGGAATTATAGGACTATTTCTCTCTATACCATTTGTATTTCATATACCTTTGACTATTGGATGTTCTTATAGGCACTTTAGTATTGCCAGTGTAACAGTATAGCTTTCCGTCCCTCTCCTCGCCCCTACCTGGGCTCGAACCAGGAACACATCGACAACAGCCACCCTCGAAGCATCGTTACCCATCGCTCCACAAAAGCCGCGACCCTTGCAGAGCAAGGGGAACAACTACTCCAAGTCTCAGAGCGAGTGACGTCACCGATTTCACATCGGTTACACCAGCCTAATCTCGGGAGTTGATAGGCTTGAAGTCATAAAAAGCATTGCGAAGAGCTGCTGGCAAACGCACAAAAGTGCTGTTTGAATGAATGATTACGAGCCTGCTGCTGCCTACCATTGCTCAGTCAGACTGCTCTATCAAATATCAAATCATAGACTTAATTATAACATCATAACACACAGAAATACGAGCCTTTGGTCATTGATATGGTCGAATCTGGAAACAAAATGTTTATTCTTTCAGTGAAATACGTAACCGTTCCGTATTTCATCTAACGGGTGGCATCCCTAAGTCTAAATATTGCTGTTACATTGTACAACCTTCAATTTTATGTCATAATTATGTACAATTCTGGCAAATTAATTACGGTCTTTGTTAGGAACAAATGAACTTCACACAGTTCGCAACAAGCCAGGCGGCCCAAACGGCTGCATATACCCTGACTGCTTGCACGGAACGCAAGAGAAGTGACACAATTTCCGCAAGAGAAGTGACACAAGAAATTCATGTTAGCAGGCAATATTAACTAAATCTGCAGGTTTAAAAATATATACTTGTGTATTGATTTTAAAGGAAGGCATTGATGTTTATGGTTAGGTTTGGTGCAACGACAGTGCTAAATCATCACCCGTTTGGCGAAGTAGGCTGTGATTCGATGAGAAATTAACAGGCACCGCATCGATTATATGCAACGCAGGACACTCTAGATAAACTAGTAATATCAACCATGTGTAGTTAACTAGTGATTATGTTAAGATTGTTTTTTATAAGATAAGTTTAATGCTAGCTAGCAACTTACCTTGGCTTCTTGCTGCCCTCGCGTAACAGGTAGTCACAGCCTGCCATGCAGGCTCCTCGTGGAGTGCAATGTAAGGCAGGTGGTTAGAGCGTTGGACTAGTAACCGAAAGGTTGCAAAAACGAATCCCCAAGCTGACAAGGTAAAAATCTGTAGTTCTGCCCCTGAACAAGGCAGTTAACCCACCGTTCCTAGGCCTTCATTGAAAATAAGAATGTGTTCTTAACTGACCTGCCTAGTTAAATAAAGGTGTATACATTTAAAAAAATATATATAATAATTAGCGATTTCCGATTGTTATGAAAACATGAAAATGGTCCCAAATTAAAATCGGCCATTCCGATTAATCGGTCGACCTCTAATCATGAGTGGTTCATTTATATGCGCTTCATATAAGGAAGCTGTTATCGATGTGAAACATCAGTACAGCAGAGAAAGAATAGATGATCTTTATCACTAGACAGTTACTTTCAGACAGTCAATAGCAGAAACTTGGTAAGATTCAAACATTTTACACGCCATAGATTGACATTTTCATGATGATTGACATTACACGCCACTTTTAATCTGTAAACACAACTCGGATGTTCTTATTCTCACACTTTTTTTGGGGGAAAGCCAGCCACCTCTGGAGTCAGAGATTAGAGCAGGACCATGGGCTGTGTCAGACTGTCTTAGTCCTGGGGAGCAATGGAACCTCGACTGGCCCTGAATGCCAGGAGAACTTAGGCAATTACAGGGCCTGCTGTGTGGCCTGATTAGACATACAACCTGGTTCAAGCCGCTGGTATGGAGTCTGTCCCCGTGACTGCGCATCTAGACGATGCAGACATGCACCCAGCAGACAACTGCAACAACAACACGGCAGCCTAATCAGAGAGAAAGGTCAGAGGGAACCCTGAAAGTCAGAGGGAACCCTGAAGGTCAGAGGGAACTTTAGGTCTTGTGAGGAAGTTGGAGGGCGATAAACAAGGTAGCAAAGAAAGTTGGAGAGGAGGAAACTGAGGGCAAGGTGAAAGTAGCAAAGCTCTGAGGGGAAAAAAAGCACAGGCAGCCCCCCCCAAAAAAAGCGCATTTCCACTATTCTATGGCTTTGAAGTAGGATGAGCCAAGGCTAAAGACGCATCGGAAACTCAACTTTGTGCATGTGAATCGTGCTACTAAAAGCAACGGGTGGAAGATCTATGAATATCAATGCTGTGCTGGGGTGAGCTTGGGAGGGCAGACATGGGTGCCTCTGCTTGCGGTCCATGAAATGAACTAGCATCAGTACTTCTAGTACTCCTACAGTAGCAGGAGTGCTTTGACAGGCCTGGGCTTCCAGCCCGGGTAGATTAGAGACAGTGAACGGTTGTGAACCGCCAGGATAGACCATCGTAGGGGAGAATAGGAGGGCATGGAAAAGAGGAGGACTGGTGTGTTGAGAGGAAGAGAATGGGATGGAGGGGGAAGAGGGAAGTAGGGATTACAGAGAGAAGAGGAGAGGAGAACAGGGAAAGAAGACTGTCTAGAGAGGAATTAGGGGATTAGAGATTAAAGACTACCAAAATAAGAGGGCAGGATAAAGGAGAGCAGTAGTGAAGAAAAAGAAGAGATGGATGAAAATAAGTGATGGATGAGGAAAGAAGAGGTTTGATGGAGATGGAGGGTTGAGGACTGAAATAGATTGTGGGAATGAGGGGGATAGAGAAAAAAAAGAGAGCGGGAAAGGGAGCCTGAGGCTGGGAATAGAGGGCAGAGGAGGAGAGAAAGCGATAACAGCATATTGTAATAAGGGACAGAAGAAAAGGGGGATGAGGGTGGGAAGAGAGGGCAGAGGAAGAGAAAATTTGGAAAATGCATATGGGATTACAGGGCAGAAGGGGGATGGGAAGAAATGGTAGAGGGAAAAAAAGGAGGTAACTGCAAACAGTAATTGAGGGCATGATCATCAAGGGAAGTGGAGGACAGGCCCAGTGGGAGGGAGGAGGGTGGTTCTGGGAAGGCAAGGGGAAGGAGAAACTCAGCAGGAGTGATCCATCACAAGAAAGGGATTGCCCACTGGGAAATCTGACCAATGCCACGACCTCGGTCTTAGTACAACAAACACGACAGGTAAGAAATCAGTCCATTACTGCTCCAAGTCATTGGAGACTAACAGGAATTTAAGGTCAATGTCTGAGGAAGTGGACCAATGTTAGGGTCTCTCTAGTGGGAAAGGAAGGGTCAGTAACTCCCGAGTGGCGCAGGCACAGTCTGGTTCGAAACCAGTGCACCGGCCGTGATTGGGAGTCCCATAGGGCGGAGCACAATTGGCCATCCGGGTTTGGTCGGTGTAGGCCATCGTTGTAAATAAGAATTTGTTCTTAACTGACTTGCCTAGTTAAATAAAGGTTACATAATAATAATAAAAAAATAAAAAAAATCTCTCCTTTTGCACTTCAGTGGGGTCACAAACCTGCATTATCCTCTCCTCTTCCTCCCTCCTCTTCCTTTCCTCTTCTTCCTGCTTCCTCTTATGCTCCATCTCCGATTTCCTAATGAGGGGACAGGGATGACAAGAGGACAGAGGTGGTTAATGCCTTTAAATGGCAAAACGCCATGTAACTTCAAAATCACAGATGTACTCAATGACACGATCAAACCATGAATAATGTATAAGCTCAATCTCTGAACATCAACTCCGGACATATCCTGTTGGGGGTTTCTTTAAAATGTATATTCATGTCAATGACTTCAACTAAAACAGTGCAAGCGTGGACAACTCCAATCATGGAGGGCTGCAGGCTTTTGTTCCAGCCCAGCACTAACACACTAGAACCCAAAGCCTGCACAGTGAAGCCATCCACTACTTAAATTGCCTACCCCAGTACTATCAGCCCATTCATGTTCTCGTTTGTACCCCTGATACCACCATCATTCACCCTTCCCTTCCCTCCCCTCCACTTACATCCTTCTATCGTCTTCCTCCTTCTGGCGTCGCTGGTCCTCCTCCTCCCTTCGCCTCCTCTCCTGCGCCATCTCCTCCTCGATGCGCCGCAGCCTCTCCATCTCCTCCTCCTCCTGCTTCTTCTTCTGCATAGAGGAGAGCAGTTGCTCCAAGCGCTTCACCAGACCCTGGTACTCCTGGTCAATCTCCTTCCGGGTCATTACTGTTGCCTATAGGAGGGGGCATAGGTCAAAGGAGTTGTGTCATAGGTCAACGTCTTTGGCATAAACACATAGCCTATACAAAATTGTGTAATAAGCCTAAATTATTTGGACTTGTGTTGTCAAAGTGTGTCATGGTCATTATTATAAATGCATACAGCATATACAGTAGGTTTAATAGGACATGTTTTTCACAATGACGTAAACAAATGATACAATAAAAAGCCTGTGGGCTAAACGTTAAAAGCAACATTACATTCCCAATATCCCAGAATCTCGTTTAATTCAACTTTCCTAATTTCCTCTGCACATACAAATGTTTAATTAAAACTGTCCATGGGTTTGAGGGTTTTCCCTGCTGGAACGGGGTCTGACGCCATTGACTAAATGACAACCATTGTTTATGACTCATGTTTAATTCAGCTAGCGATGCTAACGCTACAGGCTTCATATAGGGCTGAGAACATCATCAGGCACTAGTGAACACAGAGCGGATGCTAACAAAGGAGTGCAGGGTTGGGCAGACGCACAGAGGTGACTGAACTAGGGACTAAGGGAGGGAAGTAGGGAAGCAGAGAAAGGGAGAATGAGACAGTTGCTCATATGGAAAAGGTTCTGCTCGGATTCCAGTCATCTAGTCTAAGGGATGGCTACCAGCCCTCTAGCTAGCTACCTCTGCCAATAACACACATCCGGGTTACAAAGACAAAAAGTTTACAGACAACACTAAACAACACTAAACAATTAGGGAATCAATTTCAGAGTCTGGATAGCATGTGTATGCCATACATCTAGAGGCCCCAAATAACACTGGTGTTTCTAGCAGAGGGAGACAGGCGAGTTCCCTAACCATATTTATCCATATTAGAGGATTACACATCAAATCAACCAATGTTCCCTCTAAGTTGTGTGCACACGCAAAGCTCCACCAGGACTGCCGCGCAGAAGAAATTCCAACCCGCGAAAAGAGACGCACGAGATTGAAATTCACTCAACTTTACTACAGTTGGCCCCGTTAGTGTAAACTATCAACATTTCCCTCTACTTTGGGAATTGTGATCGAATCAAGATAGTATTAGCCCCTTTTAATGCAACATACAGAAACAAATCTAACTATGCAAGACAGTCTGTGATTTTGTTTTAGGCAAAGCGCATTGTCGGTAGATTCTATTGAATTGACGGGCACAAGCGGTCACGAGTAGATGCGCTTGTTTTGAGATCAAAGTGCATAGCCGCGTGTGCACATTTGTTCAAATTCATTGCTAGTTAGTGAGTTACTAGCCCAGTTACAACTCATTTCTGGTGATTGCTTCCTAGAAGAGCACACAACGTGTAAAACGAGTCAAGTAAAGATCTTTTTTATGCCTTAAAGGGTCAGTGTTCTATTTTGAGACAGGTTTGAATAAGCCAAGAAGCCAATAGGCAGTGGGTAGCATACAATTTCCGTCTGATTCTCTGTAATAATAATAATTGAATGGGAATAATATTACATTTTATTTTGTGATGTGGTTTCTTGCATCAAACACACAAAACATTTCAGTCACGTCCTTGTTTAAGTGGCTCAACAGGATACTGCCAAGCCCTGAATTTTTTCAACAGTCTCATGGAATGTAGGCCTACATTGAACACCACACATTGGCTGCTACTGTAGGCTGTATCATAGAACAGCTGTTTCAATAGCTACTTCAATAGCTATGTTAAAATATTAATGGGATGCATTTTCTCCATTGTTTTTGATGGTAGGCCACTCTGGTAGGACTACATTATGATCAAAAAGCCACAGTAGCTTATTTGGCCACTGTTAAAACTGTAATTTTAAAGCCTCAGAATTTTCCCAACTTTGCGCTCAGCAGATATAAAATTTGCTCAGTGCTGAAATTGTTTTGAGGGAACATCAAAAACAACCCCAGGAAATGGCTTCCTGTTGAGATGAGAGAGATGAGATATGCGGGATTAGATCAGAAAAGTAAGAGAGGTGAGTCACCCTGTCCTTTTCGGTTTAGGGTGAAGTTGCCCCTGGATGCTGATCTTGGGTCAGTTTTGCAATTCCCAGATTAGGATAGTGGGAGGGGAAGCTGATCCTAGATCTGTGCCTAGGAGCACTTTCACCCACGGAGCTGTCCTCACCTTAATCTTGGCCATAAGGGTGTCGATGGAGGCCCCCAGCTCCTGGACCTGCTTGGCGATCTCCTGCTTGCCCTCCTTCAGTGCACCCACCACCTCGTTGACGCGCTCCATCCGCGTTTTCAGGTTACGCACCTTCACCATGCCATCGATGCTGTGGCCGCAACACACACACACACACACACGTATGAACATACACATATAGGAGCAAATGCAAGTATACGTGCACCCACATAAGTGTGAGCACTAAAGCGTGCACGTGCCAACACACACACATCGTATTGGTTGAGATGAATAAAAGCCTATTTTAGTTTTTATGCTTGAAAATGGTTTGTGTGAAACTGACATTTTGTGCTAGCTACATAATAACTTATTCACAGATCATGTACAGTGCCTTCAGAAAGTATTCAGACCCCTTGATTTATTCCACATTTTGTTGTGTTACAGCCTGAATTCAAAATGTATTAATCAGATTTGTTTTACTCACCAATCTACACATACCACATAATGAGAAAGTGAAAACATGCTTTTACATTTTTTTGCAAATGTATTTCAAATGAAGTACAGAAATCTCAGCTGCCTTTGGCTTTATCTGTCAAACAACCCATCACACACATTCTAGGGTCCTGAGCAGTCAATTCAAAACACTCATCCCATTCACAAAAGCAATATATATTTTCCAAAGGCAATACGACAACGACATACTGTATCTTCAAAAGCAATACAGTAAGACTAACATTTCTTAATGCAATATGGTGAGTGTGCCAGGAGTCACGGCTAAGCTCTCCAGATAGATTTGAACTTCTAACTGCACAATGTGTAGAAGCTATCAAAAGGCACAGTGTTAAGCACTTTCAAACAAAGGGAATGTGTGTGTGTGTGTGTGTACACCCACCGTGGCTTATGTTTCCTCTTACAGAGCCACATGCGGACGGTCTTCTGAATCTTAATAAGGGCAGAGGCACGATACTTCATCTTCTCCTTCACTGTGTGTGTGTGTGTGGGGGGGGGGGGTAGAGATAGAGAGCCAGAGAGAGAAAGTGAGTGAGTATGACAGAAAGCGAAAGAGTGAGAGAAAGTGAGAAAAGAGAGAGAGTAAGAAGGAGATCCAATCATCAGCATAGTATTGGGCCTATTCACACAAACAGAGATGAAGCTACACACACTCCCTATGATCTGTTGACTGAACTTGTAGGGATATTAAGTTGGAGTTTTTTGAAGGAAAATAAATGGAAGTGCAGCCAGCCGTACCAGTGCATATAGCCTCAGCTATGAGACATCCTGAAGGGGAAGTTTAGCAACTCTGATTCAGCAGAAATCGTTAACATTTTTTGTTACGGTGGTTGTATTAAAAGCTATATTCCTTTGTTTTCTTTAACGCCATCTTTAAGCCTGTCTAGTGACTAATAATAAAGCATGATGGTGCAACGCAACAGACTCTTAATGATGATTCAATGCGTCAATGTTTTAATTGTATCTGTCCTTAACAACTAAATACATTATTATTTTTAACTAGGAGAGCTACTGTATGTCGTCCAGCTCAGTGCGAGTATGAGTCAGCGTACGTTTGATGACGGAAAGGGCACACCACTGGACCTTCTTCCAGCGGCTGATGACCAGCCACTGGTTGACCTTCTTCACCAGCTCTGCCAGGTGGTCCGGGTCCGACTTCATGATTTGGTCAAACTCTGCAAACTGACCCAGAAACAGGACATCAACAGAATCACTCAAGGTAATTTGGGCCTATGTAAATCAGCAGCTTTTCTCTAGCTCGTCCTAGGGACTCTAATGGGTGCACATTTTGGTTTTTGCCCCAGCACTACACACAGCTGATTTGAATAATCAAAGCTTGATGAGTTGATTATTTGAATCAGCCGTGTAGTGCTGGGGCAAAACCAAAAATGTGTACCTATTAGGATCCCCCGGATCGAGTTTAGGAAACACTGCTGCAGAGTATTAAAAACAGAGCAGAAAGCAGTGCTTACCTTCCCAGGACGGAAGAATACTCTGGTCAACCCAAACTTGTAGTCATTCTCATTCAGCCCTAGTGCTTTGAACAAAGCCTGCAGAGGAGCAAGAACCAAAACCATCAGTCTCTTAAAATGTATAAACATCTGAGCAAGGTTACATATGAAATGTAATACTGTGTTTGGGGGAGCCATCCACCTTGCAGAAGAGCCTGGGGTCCAGTCGTATGAGCTTGTCAGGCATGTATTGCTTGTACATGTTGTAGAGCTCATGGAAGGGAGCTCGGGAGGGGAAGCCGCCCTGCATTAGGTCCAGCACTGACACCATGCCTGGGGAGGAAAGGGAAGAGAATGTCTTAGAGGTGTGTGTTCGTGTGTCTTTACTAATCTTTATAACTGATTATGAACTAATGTTTACTTCGTTTTTTTTTTTTTACAATGCGATTGTGTTAATGATACCTCTCAAAACGATTTTCTTCCTCTCCAAGCCCATACCTGAACACTGCAGCTGAGACAGAATCTGGGCTCCTTCAAATTGGTGGCTCACCATCTTTAAGTTGGGTTTTACACAGCGAATGAAGCTGGAGCCCTTTGAAAGACAGGTAAAATCATATCCATTACATATCCATCGATCACATCCAATCTGAGGCCATTTCCTGACTACCAGTGTGTGAGAGAGGACATCAGGTACGGCACAGATACTCACAGTGCTGCGAAGCTTCTCCAGCAGTAGGTTCAACTGGGTCTGTGAAGGCAGGCAGAGAAAAAGCTTCCTTAATACTTAGTCTAAGTCCCACCGCACTGCACAAAAAGGGGGTAAGGAGCACTTACAAACAAATTGGGATTATATTTAACATTTCACATTTACAACTGAAGAAAAGCAATACTTATAATGTTGACAAGAAAGTAAAACATGTGAATAGGTGAGGGATAACAGCACACGGAAAGACAAAGGAAAACCATGCATGACTCATGACGATTCTGCAAAAGCCACTTGCACTGTTCTCAATGTGATTTGCTTTTATCAGTCCTAAATTAATTTGGATGATTTCTCAAGATATATTACAAATGGACTGCAACTGTGCCAAGTAGATACTTTTTGGGATGTTTTCCAGAATAAGTGAACGATAACTGATGAATGAATGAGTGTCCTGAATACACGCATCTTTCACTGCTCATAGTAGGGATGAATCTTTTAAACATAAATAAAACTTGACTATGTTCCCTTCCTCACAGCATTGCAATATATTGCCTCACAATGCCTAACTTCTATCATTATTTTATGTTTTATTAAAGCACATTTGTGTCATTAAGCTGAAAAGATCCGGTCTTGCTCTTTTCTCTGCAACGCTACCCTCAGGCCATTGTGTCCATATTATCTTGTGAATTAGTGCTAAAAGCGTCAACTCAAGCATCACGGCACACAAAGACCATAGACAAAGACAGGTGGAGGGGAAATATGACAGGAAGTCAGTGATGGGTGCTCTGTGTGCATCTGCTGATACAGTATGGTGTTGTTGAAACAATCTACAGTGAGACAAGTTACCTTCTGTCCCTGGCTGACTATACTTCTTTGTGAGCGACTTTAGCCTGGCTGCTACTTTCTATCTCAGACTTTTTCCACACTTTTTCTTTCGCCCCCCTCTCTAGCTGACAAGGATTTCTTGGGAAAAGAGGTAGGAGACTGGAGGTCTACAGAGGAAGGGAGGGATGGAAGAAAAGCAGGAGGGAGGGGAGAGGCATTAGAAGTTCAAAGGTAAAAGTTGGAAAATAGTGCACAGCGTTTTCTCTAACGTGACGGATAACATCTGAAACTACAATCTGAAATAAGCAATAGGAAAAGCATTAGACTACAAACTAAACACACTACTCACTTCAATAGCGAAAGCAGAACGTGAAACAATGTCAAAAGCTGTAAGAATTTTAGATTTACACAAACTAATAAGAACTTGTGTTGTGTTTTTCCTTCAAGTGTCATCTCAGAGCCAGGTGCTGCTACAGTCTCCTTCCTCACCTTGAATTTATTGCCCACACTGATGAAACTGAGTTTGCCAGCCTTCTGCTTGGAGTCCTTGCTGTTGTTCTCAAAAAGCTCTCGCACAAACTTGTCCTTGGACTCACACACAAGGCTCTCCAAAGACATGTGGAGGGCATCGTTATTCTTCTCTACAAACTGGATCTGCAAACGCACGCACACAGAAAAAACATGACAAATACATAAACAGACTTTGCCGTGGGTGCTAAGTAGTGATAGGGGAAAACATCAATATAGTTACATATTGCAATAATATTTTGGATGATGTTATAAAGACACAGTACTTTTTTTTGGTAGTGTTAGTTAGTGCTAGTAGGCTGTACATGAGCCAAAACTCTGGTATTTTTCATCCTATAGCTTGTTCCCCACACAACTACTGACCACAACAACTGACCACAACCAAACAACTTCTTATCACACAACTTTTGACCACAACCACACAATTTATGACCTCAACCACACAACTTCTGACAGTAACCACACAACTTCTGACAGTAACCACACAACTGCTTACCACAACTTTTGACCACAACCATACAACTACTGACCGCAACCACACAACTACTGACCACAACCACATAACTTCTGATAGTAACCACACAACTGATTGCCACAACCACAGAACTTCTGACAGTAACCACACAACTGCTTACGACAACTTTTGACCACAACCATACAACTACTGACCGCAACCACACAACTACTGACCGCAACCACACAACTTCTGACCACTCATCTACTGAACACAACCACTGACCAATCACACAACTTCTGACAGTAACAACACAACTACTGACCACAAACACACAGCTACTGATCACTCATCTACTAACCACACAACTACTGACCACAGCCACACAACTTTTGACCAGAATCACACAACTTCTGACAGTAAACACACAACTTGACCACAATCACACAACTACTGACCATAACCACACATATACTGACCACACAACCCCACAACTACTGACCACAGCCACACAACTTTTGACCAGAAGCACACAACTTCTGACAGTAACCACAAAACTACTGACCACGACCACAAAACTACTGACCACGACCACACAACTACTGACCACAACCACATAACTACTGACCACAACCACACAACTGCTTACCACAGTTAGTGACCACAACCACACAACTACTGACCACAACCACACAACTATTGACCACTCAACTGCTGACCACAACCACACAACTTCTGACCACAACCACACAACTTCTGACCAAACACACAGCTACTGACCACAACCACACAACTACTGACCACAACCACACAACTACTGACCACAACCACACAACTACTGACCACAGTTAGTGACCACAAGCACACAACTACTGACCACAATCACACAACTGCTTACCACAGTTAGTGACCACAGCCACACAACTATTGACCACACAACTACTGACCACAACCACACAACTATTGACCACACCCAAACTCCTGACCAATCAACTGCTGACCACAATCACACAACCTCTGACCACAACCAAACAACTGCTGACCACACAACTACTGACCACTCAACTGCTGACCACAACTACACAACTACTGACCACTACCACACAACTACTGACCACTACCACACAACTGCTGACCACTACCACACAACTTCTGACCACTACCACACAACTTCTGACCACTACCACACAACTGCTTACCACAATTAGTGACCATAACCACACAACTATTGACCACAACCACACAACTTCTGACCACAACCACACAGCTACTGACCACAACCAACCGGCCTCACAACCGCAGACCACGTGTAACCACGGCAGTCCAGATCCTCCACATCAGTCTTCTTCACCTGTGGGATGGTCTGAGACCAGCCACCCTGACAGCTGATGAAACTGTGGGTTTGCACAACCAAAGCATTTCTGCAAAAACTGTCAGAAACCGTTTTAGGGAAGCTCATCTGCGTGCTTGTCATCTTCACCAGGGTCTTGACCTCGCTGTAGTTTGCGGTCATAACAGACTTCAGTGGGCAAATGCTCACCTATGATGGTACTAGCATGCTGGAGAAGTGTGCACTTCACGGATTAATCCTGGTTTCAACTGTACGGGGCAGATGGCGTCGTGTAGATGAGTGGTTTGGTGATGTCAACGTTGTGAACAGAGTGCCCCATGGTGGCGGTGGGGTTATGGTATGGGCATGCATAAGCTAACGACAACAGTTGCATTGTATCGATGGCAATTTGAATGCACAGAGATACCGTGAAGAGATTCTGAGGCCCATTGTTTTGCCATTTACCTGCCGCCATCACCTCATGTTTAAGCATTATAATGCACAACCCCATGTCGCAAGGATCTGTACACAATTCCTGAAATCTGAAAATGTCCCAGTTCTTCCATGGCCTGCATACTCACTAGAAAGGTGACCCATTCCCATTGAGCATGTTTGGGATGGTTTGGATCGACATGTACGACAGCATGTTCCAGTTCCTGCCAATATCCAGCAACTTCGCACAGCCATTGAAGAGGAGTGGGACAACATTCCACAGGCCAATCAACAGCCTGATCAACTCTATGCGAAGGAGATGTGTCGCGCTGCATGAGGCAAATGGCAGTCACTCCAGATACTGACTGGTTTTCTGATTCACACCCATACATTTTGTTAAGGTATCTGTAACCAACAGATGCATATCTTTATTCCCAGTCATGTGAAATCCATAGATTAGGAACTGTATATGAACTGTAACTCAGTAATTCTTTGAAATTGTGTCATGTTGCGTTAATGTGTAGTTGTTTTTATTAAAACACAAAGGGTGTCTTCAGAAAGTATTCACATCTCTTTTAACCCCCTTCACTTTATCCACATTTTGTTGTGTTACAAAGTGGGATTAAAATGGATTTAATTGTATTTTTTTTTGTCAACGATCTAGACAAAATACTCTGTCAAAATGGAAGAAAAATTCTAACATTTGTAAAAAATTATGAAAAATAAAACACTAATATATCTTCACTAGATAAATATTCAACCCAGAGTCAATACATGTTAGAATCACCTTTGGCAGTGATTACAGCTGTGAGTCTTTCTGGGTAAGTCGATAAGAGCTTTCCATACCTGGATTGTACAATATTTGCACATTATTTTTTTATATATTTTTTAAAATTCTTGAAACTCTGTCAAGTTGGTTGTTGATCATTGCTAGACAGCCATTTTCAAGTCTTGCCATAGATTTCCAAGCCAATTTAATAAAAAAAACTAACTAGGCCACTCAGGAACAAATCAATCAATGTCATCTTGGTAAGCAACTCCAGGTATATTTGTCCTTGTGTTTTAGGTTATTGTCCTGCTGAAAGGTGAATTTGTCTCCCAGTTTCTGGTGGAAAGCAGACGGAACCAGGTTTTCACTAGGATTTTGCCTGTGCTTAGCTCTATTCCGTTTCTCAAACTCGCCCCACGAAAAAACATCATTCCACTTTGACATTATGGGATATAGTGTGTAGGCCAGTGACAAACAAATATACATTTAATCCACCTTAAATTCAGGTTGTAACACAACAAAATGTGGAAAAAGTAAATGCGTGTGAATACTTTCTGAAGGCACTGCATGGAAAAATACACGTTTCAAAATTTGACCCAATCGATTAGCCAAAACAACAGCTGACTCTGTCAACCAATATAAATGTAAACTCAGCAAAAAAAGAAACGTACCCTTTTCAGGACCCTGTGATTCAAAGATCATTCGTAAAAATCCAAATAACTTCATAGATCTTCATTGTAAAGGGTTTAAACACAATTTCCCATGCCTGTTCAATGAACCATAAACAATTAATGAACGGTCGTTAAGACACTAACAGCTTACAGACGGTAGGCAATTAAGGTCACAGTTATGAAAACTTAGGACACTAAAGAGGCCTTTCTACTGACTCTGAAAAACACAAAAAGAAACATGCCCAGGGTCCCTGCTCATCTGCGTGAACGTGCCTTAGGCATGCTGCAAGGAGGCATGAGGACTGCAGATGTGGCCAGGGCAATAAATTGCAATGTCCGAACTGTGAGACGCCTGAGACAGCGCTATAGCGAGACAGGTAGGACAGCTGATCGTCCTCGCAGTGGCAGACCACGTGTAACAACACCTGCACAGGATCAGTACATCCGCACATCACACCTGCGGGACAGGTACAGGATGGCAACAAGAACTGCCCGAGTTACACCAGGAACGCACAATCCCTCCATCAGTGCTCAGACTGTCCGCAATAAGCTGAGAGAGGCTGGACTAAGGGCTTGTAGGCCTATTGTAAGGCAGGTCCTCACCAGACATCACCGGCAACAACGTCGCCTATGGGCACAAACCCACCGTCGCTGGACCAGACAGGACTGGCAAAAAGTGCTCTTCACTGACGAGTCGCTGTTTTGTCTCACATGGGGTGATGGTCAGATTCGTGTTTATCGTCGAAGGAATGAGCGTTTCACCGAGGCCTGTACCCTGGAGCGGGATCGATTTGGAGGTGGATGGTCCCATTGTCAGTGTTCTGCCATGGCCAGCGAAGAGCCCGGATCTCAATCCCATTGAGCACGTCTGGGACCTGTTGGATTGGAGGGTGAGGGCTAGGGCCATTCCCCCCAGAAATGTCAGGGAACTTGCAGGTGCCTTGGTGGAAGAGTGGGGTAACATCTCACAGCAAGAACTGGCAAATCTGGTGCAGTCCATGAGGAGATGCACTGCAGTACTTAATGCAGCTGGTGGCCACACCAGATACCGACTGTTACTTTTGATTTTGACCCCCCTTTGTTCAGGGACACATTATTCCATTTCTGTTAGTCACATGTCTGTGGAACTTGTTCAGTATATGTCTCAGTTATTGAATCTTGCTATGTTCATACAAATATTTATGTGTTATATTAACTTATATGTTAAGTTTTCTGAAAATAAACGCAGTTGACAGTGAGAGGACGGTTCTTTTTTTGCTGAGTTGATTTATTATTCAGGAACAGCCAGTGTCTATTAATGGAAAAATATATGTTTAAAAATGTAGACCAATCAAATCATATCGGCACCCAAGTATTGTGACAATATTGTATCGTGAGGTCCCTGGCAATTCCCAGCCCTACTAACAAGCTGAGAAGACTTTTACCAGCAGCAATATTTAAAATTGCTGCATAGTTACACAACGTCTGAGATATAACTGCATATAGTCTAGCAAAGTTACATCATACAAGGTTAAACAACACGCAATCACAAGAGCAAATCAAAATATAATCGATGTGCGTGATGGTTACCGTCTCGTAGCACACAGCTCCGGCAAAGTGTCTGACGATGAAGCCTTCATCATCTCTGACATTCCTGTGAACAGCCAGCTTCGACTTCCTAGGGACCTGAGAGATGGCAGCGACATATTAGATTGATATACAGTTGAAGTCAGAAGTTTACATACACCTTAGCCAAATACATTTGAACTAAGTTTTTCACAATTTCTGACATTTAATCCAAGTAAAAATTCCCTGTCTTAGGTCAGTCAGGATCACCACTTTATTGTAAGAATGTGAAGCGTCAGAATAATAGTAGAGAGAATGATTGATTTCAGCTTTAATTTCTTTCATCATATTCCCAGTGGGTCAGAAATTTACATACACTCAATTAGTATTTAGTAGCATTGCCTTTAAATTGTTTAACTTGGGTCAAATGTTTCAGGTAGCATTCCACAACCTTCCCACAATAAGTTGGGTGAATTTGGGCCCATTCCTCCCGACAGAGCTGGTGTAACTGAGTCAGGTTTGTAGGCCTCCTTGCTCGCACACGCTTTTTCAGTTCTGCCCACAAATGTTCTATAGGATTGAGGTCAGGGCTTTGTGATGGCCACTCCAATACCTTGACTTTGTTGTCCTGCTTGGGGTCATTGTCCATTTGGAAGACCCATTTGCGACCAAGCTTTAACTTCCTGACTGATGTCTTGTGATGTTGCTAAAATAGATCCACATAATTTTCTTACCTCATGATGTCATCTATTTTGTGAAGTGCACCAGTCCCTCCTGCAGCAAAGCACCCCCACAACATGGTGCTATCCCCCCCGTGCTTCACGGTTGGGATGGTGTTCTTCGGCTTGCAAGCCTCCCCCTTTTTCCTCCAAACATAACAATGGTCATTATGGCCAAACAATTATATTTTTGTTTCATCAGACCAGAGGACATTTGTCCAAAAAGTACAATCTTTGTCCCCATGTGCAGTTGCAAACCGTAGTCTGGCTTTTTTATGGCGGTTTTGGAGCAGTGGCGTCTTCCTTACTGAGCGGCCTTTCAGGTTATGTCGATATAGGACTTGTTTTACTGTGGATATAGATACTTTTGTACCCGTTTCCTCCAGCATCTTCACAAGGCCCTTTTGCTGTTGTTCTGGGATTGATTTGCACCAAAGTACGTTCATCTCTAGGGGACAGAACGCATCTCCTTCTTGAGCGGTATGACGGCTGCGTGGTCCCATGGTGTTTATACTTGCGTACTATTGTTTGTATAGATGAATGTGGTACCTTCAGGCGTTTGGCAATTGCACCCAAGGATGAACCAGACTTGTGGAGGTCTACAGTTTTTTTTGAGGTCTTGGCTGATTTCTTTTGATTTTCCCATGATGTCAAGCAAAGAGGCACTGAGTTTGAAGGTAGGCCTTGAAATACATCCACAGGTACACCTCCAATTGACTCAAATGACTCATTTTCTGGAATTTTCCAAGCTGTTTAAAGGCACAGTCAACTTAGTGTATGTAAACTTCTGACCCATTGGAATTGTGATACAGTGAATTATAAGCGAAATAATATGTCTGTAAACAATTGTTGGAAAAATGACTTGTGTCATGCATAAAGTAGATGTCCTAACCGACTTGCCCAAACTATAGTTTGTTAACAAGAAACTTGTGGAGTGGTAGAAAAACGAGTTTTAATGACTCCAACCTAAGTGTATGTAAACTTCCAACTTCAACTGTACGTAACGTGTGTGTGTGTGTGTGTGTGTCTGTCTGTCTTTATTTCTGTCTTGTGTAAGATAGACTGGGCTGAAGTGGTGATGGCAAAAGTCATCTTTAAGACCCTCATCATTATGCATGATCAGTGGCCACTATTAGGATACTCACCTATCTGTGGTAGTATCATACTGTAAGGCAGTCATGATTAATATTATATGACCATACACATCTGAGAGAATATATATTCCACATTTCCATATGAAAATGACGAACAATATAGTCTAAAAACCAGCTGTAGCCAGCCCAGTCTAATCTGTTGGTCTGAATTTATATCAATGCTGCATTTCAAACAGGATTTTACGCCTGTCAAGCTTACAGAAAGCGTGACAAAAGTTCCCTAAGAAAAGGGACTGGGGCTGCTGGTTCACAATAGCTCTAATGTTTCACATAGACCAAGTACCAGAATGTGCATTACAATACCATTGTGACCCCTTGGCATGAAAGTGTGGTGAGAGGGCAGTAACAGTATAAGAGTATCAGTTCACTAAATGTTGATCTAAGGTAAGTTTAGCATTTTTCAACATAGATGGTTCAAGGTAGGATCCAGGGTGGTTAAGCTGATCCCAGATATGTGCCTGCAGGCAACTTCCACCCACAGCTCTCACCGTCAGTCTAAAGTGGTCTTTGTGCTGGCTGTGGATTGTGTTGGCAAAGTGATGGTCGCTGGGCTGTGGTAGACGGTTCTCTTCATCCAGAATGTCCAGGATGCCCACTAGTTTTGCTTCCACCAGGTCTATGGGGATAAATGAATGCATTATTACAGATGTAGTCAGCAGCATAGTCAAATTATTAAGATACGAATAAGATAAGTATTTTATTGATGTGCAAGGGGGAAATTTGTCTCGTGCTACTAATGTTGTAATGCGGATTGTGTTTTGAACATTTCTCAATGTCACTGTGTGAAGTCATATGCAAAATAAAGTTAAATTCTAACATATTCCAGAGAGGAGCGGTCAACTGTCAGAATGTCTGGAAAGATGCAATCGGTGTCTCAATGTTCCCTTTCCTGGAACATTGACAACCTTTGTATCTTTCTACTGTGCGCTGTGTCTGAGGCTTTGGGTGTTCAAATTGGAGGCACAATGCCTTGTATATCCGGATGCTCATCATAACCTCTCCTAGTGAATTATTCATACAGGACATTCTGTTTGGAATAACATCTGACGGAGGCACACCAATACATTTGCATGAATAGGCACCTGGGCATAAATTGGGGGGGGGGGAGATTGATGAGCGAATTAATGGACAGCCAGCGAGTAATTTGCAAGTCTTACGAACATTATTCATGGCTGCCAGTTAACCTGGCACCTGACTAATCAAAACCCTGTTTGATATACAAATCGAAATAGATCACGTTGCCACCTACGGGACATTTGATCCTATTCAATGGAGGTTGGGGTTGTGAAAACATAGGCAGAGGGGAACAAAAGAGCACTGACAATCACAAATGCTCATTACACAATGGCAACTTCCTGGTTTAATGAGGACCCTCTTCGCCACTAACTCCAGAGAAGTTATATTGTATAGGGCCCTATAAAATCAGTGTTCTTATTTGCCTAATTCTGTTTTCTATGTATTGTTTTTCCAAGTTTATGATTTTTCCCTGTTTTTACAGGTTTTCGGTCTCAAACTTTTTATAGAAAAACAACAAAATAGAATGTTCTAAGTCCAAAACAATGCCTAAACCACATCAGGAAAACACTTAAGGTCTGGGAAAAATCTAAGAATTTTTTTATTTTTGGGTGTAGATCTCTTTCATTCAAGTGCACACCAGCAAGAGACTTGTTTGGTTAGGGGTGTTTCTGTAGCACAAGTGATTTCAGAGTTTGCTTAACAAATCACCACTCGATTGATGCAAATATTCACAATATCATTCTGCCAGGTAGGCATTAGCTACTTTGTAGTTAACATTGAGAAGGTTTTTGACTTCATCGCTAACGGCTACATAAACTGGTAGACAAACGTGGACACACAGACAGGGGCATTCCTGCATTGCCTCTTCAGAAAGTGTAAAGGAAAATGCGAATCCCTGATGCATTTTGTTAATGTCTTACGATAATCTTAAGCAAAGTAATACATTTTCTAATCTATTCAATACATTTAGTTGATTTCCTACTAAATTCAATAAAAATTTATTATTTTGTTGACTTCCGATGTAATGTCTGGATTACGTGATACCGTCAGCGTTCTCCGCAGATTTTATAGGGCCCTAAATGTGCAGTCGAAGGAAGTCAGTGCAAACTCATGTCGTGGGGGTGGTTTCATGCAATCCAGTTTCTGAAAAGTGAGAGTGCTCTGTCGAGGGCTGTATCTCTCATCATGTCTTGTACGAGCCTTAAAAAGACAGGGCTTCAAGTTAATCATGTCTCTGTATGTCACTCTAAGGCACCCAGAAGCTGGAGATTCCCACTCCAATCTCTGCACAAACTCACACACCTCTCCTTGCCTCTCTGTTTGGTTCCTAGTTGCAACTCCTAGTCAGCAGTCAGACACAGAAAGAGATTGCATCTTTTCCATCTAAAGCCAGTCCTTGCATTATGTTTGACATTGAAGCTTACAGTACAGGCACAATATAGATCGTAGAGAGACTTAGAGTGCTGTGCCACATATTAAACCAGTAAAATAGTTTAGGAGCTGCTCTAGGGGAATTTGACTTTGCACCATGACAAGTTGATAAAGTGAATGTGTGAAACAGGCTGGGAGAAATGTCCTGTTTCACTGGTCTGGCATCTAAATATGCTGCAATATCAAGATATATTTTGGGCGTATGAAAGAGCTCCAACATAGAATGAAATATAACATAGCAATATCTATGGGCTTCACAGCCTACTGTAGAAGAAATACACAAGACATGTCTAATAATAATAGTATGGAGTAAAATGACAATGGTTTGACAGTGGCACCCACCTATGCAGTCCTGGTTGTCGACATAACGAACTTCATTGACTCCCAGTCCTTCCCTCTGATATAGCTCTTGCTCCTGCAGAAAGAATGGTAAGTCAACACTAAAGTACAAAGATGTTGCTCCTGACCACTAAAGTACAAAGATGTTGCTCCTGACCACTAAAGTACAAAGATGTTGCTCCTGACCACTTTTACCAGGTCAGATCTTTTTTCATCCTCTAATGGTTAGTGTGTAATCTGAGCCTAGATTTATCAACAATCATGACTTACTGAATCAAGTACACAAACTCCTTTTCAAAATTGATATTTAAAAAAAAAAAATTAAGCATGCTTCTCTGGATAATTTCAGGCCAACAAACACAAATATCTCTGCACTCCAATGTGATTCAAACGCCATGAAATCCCTTAATCTTAATTTTGATCATTAATTGGAGACCTTAAAAATCAATGAATAAAACAAGAGCTCCCAGAAGAGAAACGCTGTCATCTCCACAGAGAGAAAGATTACCATTCTAATGAGTGTAACGTGTGGACTGACTCTTGCAGGGAGAAGAGTGTGTTCGGTGTGTGTGAGTCCTCTTAGTGTTGCACGGTATACCGAAACTTCAGTACTTTTTTGATACCCCCTCCAAAAAAGGACCATGCATATATTTTTTTGTCTCGTGACATATTGGCCAGGACCGGGGGTATGATCAGCGTTGATTAGTCTATAAATTAAGAAAAGGTTCCGTATCACATTATACCATGCCAGGTTAGAGAGGATTGGCGCATTTTCCATTCGACACATTATAGGCCTCAGAGCCAGAACAACCTTGTCGACTGCTGTTGAATAATTAATCAATAGTCAGACGCATCCAACCTTTTTTAAAAGACAGATTTATTTATTTACTAGCAAGCAATAAAAATGGGCATTGTATAAAATAAGTACACACATCAAACTATTAAAAAATAAATAATTAAGTGCCATAGCCTATAGCGCTCTACACCTCCGCACATCATCAGTTGGAAAGAAGAGGCGATGTAGAAAGTTTCATAGACTAAGTTAGCAAAACAATTTCTTACAATCATTAGTAAAACACCCCCGCTATTAGGTAAAGTTTATCAACATGAAAGTAAAGGTAATACAAATAAAACCTAAAATGAATGTAGGCCGATTTAAACGGTTTTGATGGTTAATTAGTTAAACTTTACCTAATAACGGGAGTGTTATCTACATGAAAGTAAAGTTAATAAAAATAAAACCTAAAATGAATGTAGGCCTATTTAAACGGTTTTGACGGCTAATTAGTAAACACTCCCGTTATTAGGTAAAGTTTATCAACATGAAAGTAAAGTTAATAAAAATAAAACCTAAATCGAATGTAGGCCTATTTAAACGGTTTTGACGGTTATTATATTTTCATGACGGTCTTCATCCATCAGTTACACGGTTATTCAATTACCGTTTACTGCATTTGTAAAATTTGACACCCTCGCAATTGAGTAGAGAAATAAATGTGGTAGCAATGTAAAACTGGGATCCCCCTCTTTTTTAAACAAAGGCCAAAACTGCATTCAAAAGTATTTTCCCACGATTGCATTAAGAATAGTTGTGCATTGACTGCTTGTCTGATGGCTCTCCGAACGCAAATGCGCCTTGAGGAATATTTATCTTGAATACAACAGGTAAATACAGTGCATTCGGAAAGTATTCAGACCCCTTGACTTTTTCCACATTTTGTTACATTACAGACTTATTCTAAAATTGAATAAATAGTTTCAAATTCAATCTACACACAATACCCCATAATGACAAAACAAAAATAGTTTTTAGAACGTTTTGCTAATTTATCAAATATAACTGAAATATCACATTTAAGTAACTATTCAGATCCTTTACTCAGTACTTTGTTGAAGTACCTATGGCAGAAAATACAGCCTCGAGTCTTCTTTAGGGAGTTTCTCCCATTCTTCTCTACAGATCCTCTCAAGCTCTGTCAGGTTGGATGGGGAGCATTGTTGCACAGCTATTTTCAGGTCTCTTCAGAGATGTTTGATCGGGTTCAAGTCCGGGCCCTGGCTGGGCCACTCAAGGACATTCAGAGGCTTGTCCTGAAGCTACTACTGAGTTGTCTTGGCTGTGTGCTTAGGGTCGTTGTCCTGTTGGAAGGTGAACCTTCGCCCCAGTCTGAGGTCCTGAGCGCTCTGGAGCAGGTTTTCATCAAGGACCTCTCTGTACTTAGCTCCGTTCATCTTTCCCTCAATCCTGACTAGTCTCCCAGTCCTGAAAAACAACCCCAAAGTATGATGCTACCACCATGCCTCACCATAGGGATAGTGCCAGGTTTCCTCCAGACGTGACACGTGGCATTCAGGCCAAAGGGTTAAATCTTGGTTTCATCAGACCAGAGAATATTGTTTATCATGGTCAGAGTCCATTAGGTGCCTTTTGGCAAACTCCAAGCAGGCTGTCATGTGCTTCTGTCTGGCCACTACCATAAAGGCCTGATTGGTGGAGTTCTGCAGAAATTGTTGTCCTTCTGGAAGGTTCTCCCATCTCCACAGAGGAACTGTGGAGCTCTGTCAGAGTGACCATCAGGTTCTTTGTCACATTTGCTCAGTTTGGCTGGGCATTCAGCTCTAGGAAGAGTCTTGGTGGTTCCAAACTTCTTCTATTTAAGAATGGAGGCCACTGTGTTCTTGGGGACCTTCAATGCTGCAAAAATGTTTTGGTACCCTTCCCCAGATCTGTGCCTAGACACAATCCTGTCTCAGAGCTCTAAGGACAATTCCTTCAACCTCATGGCTTGGTTTTTGCTCTGACATGCACTGTCAACTGTGTGACCTTATATAGACAGGTGTGTGCCTTTCCAAATCATGTTCAAACAATTGAATTTACCACAGGTGGACTCCATTCAAGTTGTAGAAACATCTCAAGGATGATCAATGGAAACAGGATGCACCTGAGCTTAATTTTGAGTCTCATAGCAAAAGGTCTGAAGGCTTATGTAAATAAGATATATCTGGTTTTTATTTTTAAAAACTGTTTTCGCTTTGTCATGATGGGGTATTGTGTGTAGATTGATGAGGGGAAAAAAATTGTATACATTTTAGAATAAGGCTGTAGGTAAACTATTCTACTATGCGGTTGTCTGATTTTGCTTTAACAACATTACATGGCAAAAATAGTAGCACTGAAAAGTTACATCCTAAATGTTATAGTACAGGCTTTGAATTACTTTGCCAGCAGCTACAGGATGTTACACACCGCTGTCTGAGTTGAGCACTGCTGTTTTGAGCATTATAGAGGACAGACTATTTAATTCCCTTCCTCTGAACATCGGCGTGTCATCAACAATCATGCATATCAGTTCAGTGCACACAGTATAACAGAAAAAATAAAATATTTGAGAATACAGTTATTTGGGAATATATTTCGTAGAACAGATATGCTTCTGTCTGTACTAGGCTATGCCATCTCCAAACCGGATCTACACTGATCTCAAAAAAGACCTCTCCTGAATCCATGACGGAGAACTTTAACCCCTCACTAGAGCTTTCTGGGCTGCATTGTTAGCTCCTCACTCATGCTGAGTTAGCACACTTGAATAATGCAACAATGCATGTAGAAATGTTTAAACTGTTAATTACTGTTTGCAAAACAATGTCCATACAGGCTAGAACACTTTTTTATTTTTGTAGGCTAATTTTCCTTGCTAGCTTACAGCTGAAGCAAGATCAATTCACTACCCTAGTACTTTTTGTGATAATTTGCAAACGATAATGCAAAATATGCTGATTTCAAAGCTGATTCTCACCAAAAAGCTTATTCACTTTTTCACGTATCTGGTTTCCAATAGATTCCATAGCCACAAAGTCAGATTCCACAGGCACATCTGCCTCGCAAAAGATGGCATTACATTCTTAAAGAGTCAGCGCAAACTTTTATAAAAGAGATTAATTCTTCCATGCAATCTGTTCTCCTAGCAGTCGCCAATAAAATAAGTCCTAAATGGTAGGGATTGTTTGTCATCTGTAGCCCCTGAAATCAGCTAAACAAGCTCAATAACTCAATGAATGCACACACTCCTATTGAATAATATGCATTCACCTGTATTTTGCATAGACCTAGGCTACATCTTGATTTACCCAGTTAATCAATAGAGATTTAGCTTTCAAATAAATTATTACCATTGTTGTTTTGTAGTTAGATTAGTAAAAACAAAGTCAAATTGATTGTATGATTATATAATTGATTCATTAATGCATACATGGCTTCCTTAAAAAAAAAAAAAACTAAACCTGGTATCAGAGTCAAAATTCTGGTATCGTGACAACACTAGCGAGCCACCTCTACACCCCCAGACTTCACTCTCACTCACCTCTTTCAGGATGCGCTCGTTGAAGAACTGCTGCAGCTTCTCGTTGCAGTAGTTGATGCAGAACTGCTCAAAGCTGTTGTGTTCAAAATACTCTGAGGGGAGTGAGAAGCAGTATGAAAGTGAAAATGATCTGCCACGTCTGAAGTGGGAATGAAGAATGCTCATCTTCAGGCAGTTACTGGTACTGAATATATCAAATTATGTCAGGAAAGTTTTTAGAACGTGACGAGAAAAGGAGTTTGTGTGAGGACATGAAGGAAACGAACACCTACAAGATAAATTAGCGGAAATATGGCTAGATAGACTCACAGGCAGACAGAGAAACAAACTTACAGAGAAACAGACAAACTGTCAGACAAACTCACTGCTCTAGGCCGACTTACCGAAGCCGGCGATATCCAGCACCCCGATGAAGTTGGAGGAGGTTTTGAAGGGGAAGCACTGGTTGACCCTCCTGACCACGTGATCGAAGAGGCAGCTGTACACTGCCTTGGCCAGGGCGTCCCGGGCGTTGTTCGCCTGTTCCACCCTCAAAGGCACCCTGGGGGGAAAAAACTAAGTGAGAGGCCGAAATTGGGACACTGGGGTACTCTTTAATAAAAAATAAAAAGCCTTTTTAATCAATACAGTCATTTCAGGTTACTGTGCAAAGAAAGTTTGAGTTGTTTCTTAAAGAGTACGTTTTTACAGGATGGTATTGTTTTGCTAAAACAAGTAGGTAAGGAGATCAAAAGACAAGCCGTTAGAAGTGACTGTACTCCCTGAACCCTGGCTGACTAATTCTCCTAGCACTCTCCAACACCATTTGGCTTCAATTATTCAAAGGGTTGATGATTATGAACAAAGTGGAGTTCTTCTGAATGGAGGAAGTTCAGCTATGGTGTAGCACTCTGTCCTGCACTCAGTCTCAGTATTCCAGTCCACAGTGACTTCACTGTGCCATTACTAGATATGTTAATTTATTGACTTATTTTTAACTGTTAGTTTTGCCAAAATCTCATTTGTTGTGTAAGGTTAAGGTTTATTTTAGTTTCAAATATCAATTTTTGTGCAGGACGGAGTGGACTGGAATACTCGTCAAAATTCAAACATTCAAAAAGTATTCTGCACTCCGTTTTTTTCTGGACAGGCATCGAGCTGAAGCAGCAGGTTCAGAGCAAACCTTTAACTTTGAAGTTACTGTAGGTGCCATTACTGCCCACTTTCCCCACCCCATATTCTCATCTATAATCTAGTCATGTTCAGTCTCATGTTTTATTATCACCTGAAACAATGTATTTATGCGATCTCTGACGAGAGACAGGCTCTCCTCCATCTTGCATTACAAATACTACACTTGATTGTTCAGTAGCGGGGCAAGACACCGTGAAGATGACGTACGGCATAATTAAATAAGCCACAATGTAAATGGGGCATTAGACTTTAAAAGTATAAAAGTGCAGCAGCAGTAGAGGTAGTTTAATGCTGCATTCAGACGAGGGAAGCAAAAACCGTCATATCAGTCGGCATAGCGGGACAAGAAAGCAGGAAAGATGGTGATGGCATAAGTAAGGCAGCACGACGGTATGCATTACTATAGTGATTTCAGTAAAAAAACGGTGCAAATCAACATCCGGTTGAAAACAACGCTATGGCAGACGGCAAAAGTAAAAATATTTGAACTCCGGCGGCAAGTCCCATCTATCGTGGCGGCTGATGGCATTCACCGCCAGCCTCAACTTCATTTACCGTCGTGCTCTCATCGAAACAATGCCATCGGGTTTGCCGTCTACCTCATACCATCTAAATGCAGCATTAGAGGTAGTCTTACTTGATAACTGTTCCTTTGGCGCCCCCTGCTGTGGTGAGCATGACCCTGGTGGTGAGGCTGACTCTCAGGTCCTCCTGGTCTAGGCCCAGCAAGTCAGCACAGTAGGCCAGCTTCTGACTAGACTGGTTCATCAGGATGCAGCCGCCTGGAAACACACACACACCAAAACAAATTATTGGTGCGCACAAAAAGAAAATGGAGCAACATCCATTATGCCTCCTCAATTGGATTTTGGATGGATTTTAGTACTTTCTTTCTCCTGCCAAATGCTTGAATACAGCCACACTGGGAATACACGCCACACATTCTGCAGAAGAAGTACCGTCTTTGTCGCAGGCTGTGAAGTAGTAATGCACTTTTGAAGGGCAGAGACAGACAGATGGTCTGAGAGAGGGAAATTAGCTGTCAACATGTAACCATTTCAACGGAGAGTGAGCACCTTGCGACGTTCCAGGTAATATATGCTCTCGAGGCAGCAATCGATTACATCATCCATCTCAAGATAAGATTGAATCATCACTTTTCTTTTATGACAGATGTATTGCATCACTCTTGTGCAGCTGGTAGGAGAGTGGAATCAGAGCATGTCCTTTTCAATGGGTGTACTTCAAAAGTGGGACAGTGAGACCCTACAGAGAATAATGTGTCAGCCAGGGGTGGGGAGTAGACCTCCTGCCACGTTATAGAAGTGATTCAATGCTGTCAGAACAATAAAAGGACCAATAAGCCCCATTGAGCGTATGCAGATGAGTGCTTGTGCACACACACACACGTATCTGCGTAAGTGTGTGTACATTCTAATACTCCAGAGAGCTACACTAAGAGAGATACGCTAGGTATGTAACTTGATTTACCCGATGTACTCCCGGTTTCCTCAAAGTCAATGTTTCCCAGGTGGAGCACCCCGGCCACCACCCTGAACAGGTCCAGCTTCTCCGTGTCATCCAGGCCAATCTTCTTCATGGCCCCGCACATCCTGTTGAAGTCTCCCTGGTCGTCCAACAGAGGGTCCTTCAGGGCGCCCAGCTTCACATGCTGGAGGAGGAAGAGACAGGAGAGTCAGGATACTACACCTAGGCCCGTATTCACAGAGAGTCTCAAAGTAGGAGTGCTGAACTAGGATAAGTTTCGTCTTTTAGATTATACTGAATATGATTATGGACAGGGTGACCTGATCCTAGATCAGCACTGTTTGTGAATACAGGCCCTGTGCTAGCTAAAGTGAAGAGTCTTTCCAGTGCCATCGTGTGACCCAACTAGGAAAGACTCCTGGCCTCCCTTGTAGGCTGTCATTTTTCATGTGAGAGCCATCACACACACACACACACACACACACACACACACACCACACACACACACACATCACACCTTCCTACAGTATGAAGGCTACAGTAGCCTTGACTGACCTAGCGTCAAATGCTACGTCTCACCCCTAATATCAGAAATTAGAAATCCACCACTGACAGATAAAAGCAGAAGCATAGATAAGTACAGTGGATTTGTGGTTTCTGGTTTGAATGAAGGTTGGCAGACTTCAAAGCAGAGGCACACTAAAGCGAATGTCACAGTGTGATGTTGTTCTAACACTACTTCACTTCCGTGAGATTTTGGTTGTTGGATTTCCCCTGACCAGTCATAAGTGTGTGTCTAACAGTTTCTCCTTAGACGGATAATTCACCACACTGTGACATTCTGAGCCTGACAGAAGCTGGATAAAGAAAAATCCCATGCACAATGATAAAGAAGCATGCTCTGCATAGCTCCTGTTTGCACTACAATCACAAGCATGGGGTTTACATAGTGAGCAAAACAAAGAGTGTCTTCTAAGGAAAGCGTCATCACCTCATCATCCTGCATTACACAGACCCGAGGCAGGGCAAAGAGACGTGCAAGCTTTATTAGTTACACCCCAACTGTCATGTGATCATTGCTCTCTCAACACACTGAATATAAGCTGTGAAAAGGTACATTTGGTTCATTGTTAAAATGGTAAATACATAGGCCTGTTTAAATTTGTCTGAATGTAACAATTCACACATAGCCTACAACAGATTTGCCAGACTTTCACCTAAGCCAAAGCACCGGAAGTTATTTATTTCTAAAGACAATCCTTGATACAGTGTGGCATGAATACTTCCTATACCCTATATCTAAGGTTGGGCGATGTCAACCTTTGTCCTATTGTGATTATGTACTCATAAAAGCTCATGATATATGATGGCATTGCACCCTATTGGCCAACCCAAAAAAGTATAATAATGTGAGGGTTTTTAAACTCTGCTAAAAACCACCGTAGGCCTATAGCGCGAAATTACAACTAGACGAATCATGACGAAAGATAATGTTGAAAGCCTGGGCAGAGGCTAAGTGCAGGCAAATCTTTTTTAATATTCCTTTCTGGTGAAGCTTCAGCATGGAAGAGGTTTGTGTGTGTCTGTCTGTGTCAATGCGGCACACACATGACGGCGCATGCGAAAGTTAGGCTATAAATCAAGGGCTAGATCGAAGAAAAGTCTAGACCGTCTTCAGAACTAGATAATACCTGCTTTATTTGCATCCTCCTATCTTAATATTGTTTGTTCAATCTCTCATAAAGCTATGATTGAGAATATGCCTATAGACTAAGACTTTCATTCTTGTTCTTTTTGAAAGCGCCAACAACTTCTTAGGATATTTGAATATTTGGGAAATATACTGTTATGAATATCCAGTACATAACTTGGGCAATTCCACCACTTTTTAACCTTATTTTCATCATATCCAGTACAATACCAGTGTCTACATACAGTACATTCAGAAAGTATTCAGACCCCTGGACTTTTTCCACATTTTGTTACATTACAGCCTTATTCTAAAATGGATTAAATACATTTTCCCCCTCATCAATCTAAACACAATTCAGCATAACGACTAAGCTATGAGACTCGAAATTGAGCTCAGGTGCATCCTGTTTCCATTGATCATCCTTGAGATGTTTCTACAACTTGATTGGAGTCTACCTGTGGTAAATTCAATTGATTGGACATGATTTAGAAAGGCACCTGTCTATAAGGTCACACAGTTGACAGTGCATGTCAGAGCAAAAAACAAGCCACGAGGTTGAAGGAATTGTCCGTAGAGCTCCGAGACAGGATTGTGTTGAGGCACAGATCTGGGGAACGGTACCAAAACATTTCTGCAGCATTGAAGGTTCCCAAGAACGCAGTGTCCTCCATCATTCTTAAATGGAAGAAGTTTGGAACCACCAAGACACTTTCTAGAGCTGGCCGCCCGGCCAAACTGAGCAATTGGGGGAGAAGGGCCTTGGTCAGAGCGGTGACCAAAAACCCGATGGTAACTCTAAAAGAGCTCCATAGTTCCTCTGTGGAGATGGGAGAACCTTCCAGAAGGACAACCATCTCTGCAGCACTCCACCAATCAGGCATTTATGGTAGAGTGGCCAAATGAAAGCCACTCCTCGGTAAAAGGCACATGGCAGCCCACTTGGTTTGACAAAAGGCACCTAAAGGACTCTCAGACCATGAGAAACAAGATTCTCTGGTCTGATGATTCCCTGAATGCCAAGCATTAAGTCTAGAGGAAACCTGACCCCATCCCTAAGGTGAAGCATGGTGGTGGCAGCATGATGCTGTGGGGATGTTTTTGAGTGGCAGGGACTGTGAGACTAGTCAGGATCGAGGGAAAGATGAATGGAGCAAAGTCCAAAGAGATTGCAATTTCAGTTTAATCCACCTGAAAAAACAGAACAAATAATACAACAAATATTGTGGTTAAACTCAAATATACTAATTGATAAAAAAAATATTTTCAGAAGAAATTTAAAAAAAGGTATAATTTTAGTGAATGATATCATAAATAGGACTGGTGGAGTTACATATGGAAATGTCTGCTCTACCCAAAATTACAACCAACTAATTGCAGCGTTACCACAGAAATGGAAGAAGCAAGTAGAAGGGGAAAAAAGTAAGGAACTTGTATGTCGGCCGTGCATTAAAGAACATAAATGGTTAAAGAAAAGTGTGATAAATAAAAACATATACCAATTTAATTTAAGGACCAAAAAACTGACAGCTGTGCCATATAAATTGCTAAATAGTTGGTTAGAGATTTTCGATGTACCCATTCCATGGCACATGGTTTATGAATTGATACGCAAAACAACGCCGGATTCAAAACTTTAAATTTATATACAAAATTCTTGCAACCAATAGAATGTTATATATATGGGGATACAATCTTCCCAGCTCTGCAGATTTTGCTGTGAGGAGGCAGAGTCATTAGATCATTTATTTTGGTATTGTCCATATGTAGCACGTTTTTGGTCACCGGTCCAGGAATAGCTGAAGAATTGCAACATTTGCCTAGAACTAACGCTGCAGATAGCAATACTGGGTGATTTGAAAAGCCATAGTCAATCAATCAATAATATAGTAAATATTTCAGAAAAAAAAATCTTTAATTTACAATCTGTAGAAGCTATGAGAATAGAAAGATTCAGTACTTTTGTGAATCATCACATCCAAAATGGATGGTGTTAAGCGATAGATGGGAGGGGTTGAATGGAGCTGAAGGGTGGAATTAATAACAAGATAACCAATGTAAAACATACGGGGTCTGTAAAATGTATATAGGTTCAGAAATAGCACAGTTAAAAATTGAAATCAAACTGGATGGATATCAGAAATAGAGGAAGGACTAAAAACAAACAAAATATAACTATTGTAAAATAGATTGTGTCTGTAAAATGTGTATAAGATGTATAAACTGAAGGTAGAAGCCTAAGTGTTATTGTTTATTAGTTTACTCCAATTGGGGGAAGTCCAAAGAGATCCTTGAAGAAAACCTGCTCCAGAGCAATGAGGACCTCAGACTGGGGAAAAGGTTCACCTTCCAACAGGACAACGACCCTATGCACACAGCCAAGACAACGCAGGAGTGGCTTCGGGACAAGTCTCTGAATGTCATTGAGTGGCCCAGCCAGAGCCTGGACTTGAACCCGATCTAACATCTCTGGAGAGACCTGGAAATAGCTGGGCAGCGACACTCCCCATTCAACCTTACAGAGCTTAAGAAGATCTGCAGAGAAGAATGGGAGAAACTCCCCAAATACAGGTGTGCCAAGCTTGTAGCGTCATACCCAAAAAGACTCAAGGCTGTAATCGCTGCCAAGGGTGCTTCAACAAAATACTAAGTAAAGGGTCTGAATACTTATGTAAATGTGATTTCTAAAAACCTGTTTTTGCTTTGTCATTATGGAGTATTGCGTGTAGATTGAGGGGGAAAAAACTAACTTACTCAATTTTAGAAGGCTGTAACGTAACAAAATGTGGAAAAAGTCAAGAGGTCTGAATACTTTCCAAATGCACTGTATGTGAAAACGGCGCATTTTTACAAAGAAAGTTATACCCGATAAAAAATAAATAAAAAAAACATTTTAAAAACAGTGATTTTCAAATGCTATGAGATTAGTGGTGACGTGGGGAGCAAGAAAATAACCTCCCTCTGGCTAGAAACTCGTTGCAAGTTTTGAAAATCTGTGTTTTTCTTCCTTTAATCCTACCCTGATCACACAGAGAAGCATTTTTCAGCTTCAGCTTTCTTCTTATCTTGTTAACCACGCTCCGTTTTCATATATGTGGACACTGGTATGGTGCTGGAGATAATGAGGTTGAAAAGTGGCAGAATTTCCCTTAAAAGCATTTATGATAGGTCTAGTAGGAGGATTGGCCAATTGCTTTTCAACCTCGCATGGAGTGATTTTTCCAGCCCCACTTGGATAATTTCTTTCTTATTTAACTTAAACTTGATTAAACTTGTCATTAGATTGTTCAATAAGCTATAGATATTGTTTCTTCTCTGTCGTTATTAGTCCCCTGGCTACCGTACGTTTTTAGGCTTTCAAAACAACTTTTTGAGAAGGAACTCCAATTAATTCCTTGTTTAAATCGGGAGAAAGCCATGCATGCATAAAATGATGAAAGCCCATAGTTATATTCGTAGCCTATCGAATGGAGAGAGAAGGGAAAATAGCCAGTTTATTTTTAAACAGCTAGACTCAAGATAGTTCACAGAAATGACAAAATTATTGGTTTCCTTACCCTGTAATCAAACTATGGACAAGGTATTACAGCAATCCAAGCTTTGGTTTAGTTTCCCTGGCACAATTTCCAAATGCTAACGTTTTAGAATTTGTGTTACAAATCCCAAGTCATGGTACCTATATTATAATTTTTCACGCATCATGTTCTAATCATCTATAAGTGACTATTGAGCTTCACAATACATTTTAGATACTTTCGGAAGGAAGCAAAAAAAAAAAGACATACATATCTTGAAGAAAACAGTCCTAATGTTGGAAAAAAATGTTGGAAATGATGCCTCAAAAATACTAATATCGATACTATGACTAGATCCCGACCGATTTATCGGGTGACCGATGTTATCGCCGATATTAGCCTTTCACGGATGTAGAATTCTGTGGCTACAGTCCTACAATCGACAAAAACATAGCTAAATACCAAAACATTGAAAATGTGTCCTATGTTGTTGTTTTTCAGCTGGCTAGCATGAGGCAGCTCAGTCTTCAGAGCCTAGGCACATTTCTTTGCTGGAATCAGTGTAGTTTATCCTCCTTTCACTAGAGTAGCACAGTTTTCCATTAAAACATCTTGTCTTAGAGCCTCCCGAGTGGCGCATCGGTCTAAGGCACTGCATCTCAGTGCTAGAGGCGTCACTACAGACTTGGGTTCTATCTAGGCCGGCCTCAACCGGGAGACCCATGAGGCGGTGCACAATTGTACCAGCATCGTCCGGGTTAGGGGAGGGTTTGGCCGGCCGGGATGTCCTTGTCCCATCGCGCACTAGCAACTCCTGTGGCGGGCCGCACGCTGACTTCGGTCGCCAGTTGTACGGTGTTTCCTCCGGCACATTGGTGCGGCTGGCTTCCGGGTAAAGCAAGAAGCAGTGCGGCTTGGCAGGGCGTATTTCAGGGGACGCATAGCTCTCGACCTTCGCCTCTCCCAAGTCCGTACGGGAGTTGCAGCGATGGGACAAGACTGCAACTACCAATTGGATATCACGAAAAAGGGGTAAAAGTAAAAATTAAAGATATATATATATATACATATTAGTACCAGTCAAAAGTTTGGACACACCTACTCATTCCAGGGTTATTTATTTGTTTACTATTTTCTACATTGAAGAGAGGTAGAAGACAATAAGCTGAAAGGTACAGTACCTCAGGACTCTTGCGATTCTGCATGATCTGTTTGTCTGTGTCCTTGCTGGCAAAGTATCTGGTGCATCCTCGATTCAAATACTATGAGGGACAAAGGAGAGCATACACAAACAATTAGCATTCCAGAAATGACATCTGTAGACACAAGCTATAAGCTAAACTATGTTGGATATGTTTATAATTGAGTGACAGAGACATTGGCATAACATTTGATTAGAATGAGACGGACCACAATTTGGGACAAGTGGCTTATCGGACAAGAGACCAAAAGTGGATTGTGCAAAGTGAATGCCTTAGGGACAAAACCCATTTTTCTTACGTTTGGTCCTGAGAATACAGTATCTTACCCCAAGCAAGTATATTTGTTATTAATAAATGTTGTAGGATAACAATGCATGCAAGAACAGTGGCATTGTTTTTTGTCATGTTCAAAGATGAAGTATCTAATATCCATGGCTTCACAGTTCACTTGGCTTTAATTGCATTGTAAACTCAGCAAAAAAAGAAACGTCCCTTTTGTAGGACCCTGTCTTTCAAAGATAATTCGTAAAAATCCAAATAACTTCATAGATCTTCATTGTAAAGGGTTTAAACACCGTTTCCCATGCTTGTTCAATGAACCATAAACAATTAATGAACATGCACCTGTGGAACGGTCGTTAAGACACTAACATTTGTTGTCCCCATAAATATTAACCAGAGCCAACTTGTTTTCAGACAGCAGATTTTAAATATCAACCGCTAACTTGTGGCTATCAAGAGTTGTTGCTTAACTTAGCTGCGTGGCAAGCTAGCTAGCATGGTAATGGTACAGTAAAGTTACAGTAGCTCTAGCATTCATTTTCATAGGTTAGTAAGAACTATCAAAGTTGGTTATATCTAAAATATAATGCAATCTGCTACTGTTACCAAGGTTAAGTTAGTCCATTTTAGTAAATACTATTCAGCTAGCTAAGTTCATTAGCTATCTAGAAAAGAGCTTACAGTATGGTCATGTATATCATTTGGTAATGTTACAGTAGCATTATTTTTCAAATGGGGGGAGCTTTCAGAGTTAGCGTCACCTCATTTTCTCTTGACTAGCTAGCTAGGTAGCTATATTATTATGCCAGGTAAGTTAGATAATGCTTTGATGTCAATGCTTTGATATCCAGGGGACAAACTATGGTTATAAACGTCTCTAGCCATAGCTAACATTACCTATGTAAAATCAGTCAGTCCATGATATAGCCTCCCTGATATAGCCTAAGTTGACTAATTTGCCATGATACTTGATTGGCCTACTTGCTTGAATACTGACAAATTTCGCAACACCACCATGTATTCTTGTGGGCTGACTGATAGCCTTGTTTACATTAGGTTTGCTATGTATTGCTAATTGTTCTTGCGGTAGTGTGACACACTCATCATGTTGGTTTCAGACATTTAAAAAGCCCCATAAAGGAGTTGATGTCCTGCTTGGGGACATTTGCCACCACAGGGGTTTGGCCTGCCGATCGGGCAACAGGCCAGCTCCGAGGCAGAAGAGATGGCATGACCTCTTTCAGAAGGTATGTATTATGACAACAGATAATGGCAAAACATGCAAAGACATATGAACTTTGTGTTCATGTAGAAAACATACTGTGTTACTAGAAATGCCGGTCATTAAATGTAAGCCTTTACTACTAATGAACAGTAACTTTATTATAATATTTGGCAATTAAAATTGTCATGGCATATTGTAACAAAGAGAGTGTATACAGTGTCAAAGTCCCAAGTTGTGACCTTGTCTACCAATCATAACAGGTTGAGGAAAGTTCCAGAGAGCCAGGGTTCATCAACCCTTGACTACAGGTTTCGGCTGAGCTGTTTGAGAGTGCTTTGATATGGAAAGTCACCAGCAGGGGGCTTCCTAAAACAAGCTTCCTTAAGTATCATTACAGAGAGAATTGTCCAATGCAGGTCCGTAGACAGCTTTGCTCGGGGGGCTTCAGAGAAGGGTCTGTGGATTTCTCCCCAGGAGGTCAAATTAATAAAGCTTACAGGCTAAAACAACATGTACTCTCTTCTGATTTACTGAAATTAGATTCCATACTCTAGTGTTGTCTCTGTATTCCCCCCCCCTCCCTATATTTTAACGAGTTATCTACCAGTGGACCTACAGCTCCGCCAGCTTCTGTGTCTGCTGTTCAGACTCCTCCATTGAGGACTGCATTTAACTTGTTGTCAATGGTAAATATGACATTTTTTGTCACATTTTTTCCTCAACTACTATGGCTCTGCTGCCGTGATGGAACACTGTTTCAGATAATTATTTTGACAGGTGACTTCCTACTCTCTTCATTGTGACTATTAGGTGTCTAGGTCTTACTAGTCACCGCAAAATGAAAAGCTCGCTATTTGCTGGTGCAAGTGGGGGCACTTCAGGCTGAGGAGTAAGTTTCACACATTGCCATGTGCTACAATGACCCCTCAAACTTACTCAAAAGCTACCCCAGTGTTGAGCTGAGCGCAACTGTAGATCCAAGTCACTAGGTACCACTGTAAAGGAGTTGCCGCAACACAATACCACAGATGTCTTAAGTTGAGGGAGCGTTCAATTGGCATGCTGATTGCAAGAATGTCATACCAGAGCAGTTGCCAGATAATTTAATGTTAATTTCTCTACCATAAACCTCCACCAATGTCCACCAAGGTAAATGTGTGTTTAGTTTTTTTTGCACCTTCCTTGTGGAATGATCTCCAGAACTCTAACTCTAATTTGTATGACTGTGTGCAGGGCTCCCTTGAAAAATAGGCCTGGGTCTCAATAACATTCCATTTAACACCCTTGGCCTATATGGATAGGGCTAAATTGAAATATTTCTTACAGAAGAAATATCGAAAGAATATGCATAACCATCGTGGTAATTAAAAGGGAACAGTTTGGAGATTATGGGGAAATTATTTGACTAAACACGACTAGCTAAATTAAAAAATACAATCTTATAGTGTTAGGCTTTCAAAAGGTAATTCAGAGAAACAGATTGTAATTTTTGTTCGCATAGAATGGAGTGCATTCAGATGTGTGGTCCGTTGCCAATTTTCTTCACAATACAACAAACCAAGGCTCATTCTGATTAGGACAACCCAGGGTATTATGCCATGTCATCTTGTAACTGTACATCAAAAATATTGATCATAAATGTTGTCACTGTATACTATGTGAGTTTTACGATATGGAAATATGAAGTGCACATTTGGACTCACAGGTGCTTGGCTTGCTTGTAAAACATCAAAGTTCTAATTATTATAATCATCACGTCATCTTTCAAAATACAGAGTCCTCGTAACTTACAGTGGGAGGGATGGGGGCAACTTCTTGTCACAAGCGGTGCTCAAGTTCAGAACGGCTGTCAGTCAAAACCCACACAGAGCTGTGAAGCGTAGACCCTGAGCTCTGACGTCATGTATAGCACATTACTGTACAGCCACTGCGTTCCAATTTAGGCGCTTATCAGTGTCCAAATCTGCCATTTTCAACCCGTATACGGGTACGAGTGTAAAGGGTTAAATATATTTCAATAAAAAGTATGTACGCATGACTAAGTCGATTTGGATAAAAGCGTCTGCTAAATGGCATATTATTATATTAGTGTTATTATAGTGTTGTTTAGAGCGCAGGTGAAATGAACCAACTAATTTAGGTAATCCCCTAACACCTTTAGTGTGGGTGTAGGCTCTAGAAAACTGATTGTAATTATGATTACATTACAAATCCCAAGTTCACAAAGGTGAGTTTAGTTTCACTGGGGGCACAGCTGAAACTGAGAAATGAAAAACAAATACTAAGTAGGTGTGCAGAATCTCTCCACTTTAAAATATAAATTAGAGGGTTTTGTATATTATATATAACACACATGACATCTAGTGGTCATATAGAGAATATATTTACATTTATGAACAGAGGTATGCACAAATCTGGTTCAGTTGTGGACATAATCGAAAGCCTCATTGTTGTCTATGACTACTTTCACACCACTTGGCAGCAAGATTATGTCAAAAGGGAAAAATGTTGGTGGAAAATGTCAGACTAAAACAGAACACACTGGAACATTTTCACCAACGATACAATAGAATTTTCCAATTGACACAATTTGCATCATGGTGGAAGAATTTGCCAGGAGGATGTGTGTTGCTTTATTAGGTAGGGAGAGGAACACAGGATATCTCTCTCGCAAAGAACCCAGTCAGGCATAGGGAACAGGGAGTTCACACGCGAGTGCTATTTGCAGCATTCTTTCCTCTCAACCTGGTATCGAAAGATGCTCTCTAGTTACCCTCCACAGTAATACACAGGTCACCCTCTAGATTGTGCAGTATGCCCGCTTGTGTATGCATAGTGTGTGTGTGTACCACTGACCCTGAAGCTGTCAGGGGAGTCAAGGTGCAGCCTCTGTCTGATGTCCTCGGAGGCTCCGGCACATAGCCTGTAGAAGATGTGGTAGTTCCTCTCCTCTTTACTCTGCATGCAAATCCTTGACTTCTCCAGCAGGTAGTGGGACACGAAGCCACCCACCACTTTATTCTGTCACACACACACACACACACACACACACACACACACACACACACACACACACACACACACACACACACACACACACACACACACACACACACACACACACACACACACACACACACACACACACACACACACACACACACACACACACACACACACAATGTGGGCCAATGAAGCAACAATGAAATTTACCAAAATACAGAAATTCCTTTTTAGGCTGAAATTGCATTAGCCACAGAAAATGATGGCTAACCTTTTCATTGAAGTGGATTTCCACAAACTTCCCAAAACGACTGCTGTTGTTATTTCTGACTGTCTTGGCGTTTCCAAAGGCCTCAAGCAGGGGGTTTGCTGAAATGTACATGCACAAAATAAGTATTGGGATCTCTTCCACTTTGGATGGCCAAAGAACGATTTGGAAGTTATTGGTGAAGTTATTTGTTAAATCCTACCTTGAACAATTCTCTCATCAATATCTTGCCCCGTTCCGTATGATGTTGTTAAATATCTATAGGATGAAGAATAGCAATGATGCTACAGTATATGACGTTAATCTTTGGACTAGGGCTATTAACTCAAGTTAACTTTTTGTAATTGAGGGGACACATTTTTTCATCATGATTTATCGCATTGTCTGAAAGCGTTCAAAATACACTGAAAACATCCAAAATACATAATCTATACAGCTAAAAACAATGCGATGTCAAAACAAGTTGACGTCGAGGGTAAAGAATGTGTGCGTTTATCAATTTACCTGATTTTGCTAACGTCAATATTCTTGTAATACTTAAATTACAGCTCAATTTGAGCAAATTCATAATATGCGTTGAATTGTGATTAGTAAGCAAATCCTGTGATTAACTCCATAAAAAAAGATATACTGTTTGACATCCCTACTTTGGAGATCTGTGAAATTACAGAAAACATGGCTTATGCACTGACGACCAACGTCATTACACAACATCAGGGCTCGACATACAGGGCTGCCCGCTGGCCCAGGGAGGTTGAGGAAACCCTGTGGGTCTGTCAATCATCCACGTCAGTGGCCCACTTGTTCCACTGATACAAATATTGTAATAATGCTATTTTCAATCTAGGCTATATAATAATTGATAAAACAAATAAAGAAATTCCTAAAGCTATTAGGTATGTAGATTATTTATCACGAGCGCACAGCACACATTGCCTATTTTGAGCGGAAAATCTGTTGGGCAAGAGTGCACAGCTCTCAACTGGTTGTCGTGTGAAAGAGCTCACAGCATAACAACAGCGGTATGGTAGGTACTAGGAAATACTTCTTAACTTATATCTACCAGTAAAAAAAAAAAAATCGGTCTCCTAATGTGGTTTAAGCATTGATGTGGACTTGCGAAAACCTGAAAAAAAACGAAATCCTGGAAAAACAAAACCAGGAAAACTGAATTTAATAGCCTACTGACTGTTCAAAATGGCTAATAACAGCCTTTTGAGACACAGTTACTGTGCACATGCAAGGGTACGCTTCATACTGCTTCAGCATGATAGCTACAGGACCAAAACAGCAGAGAAGTTTAGTCTTGCGCTACAACACTCTTAATTGTTGCGGAAATTGACACATTGTTTACGTCGTGCAATGTTATCTCGCTCAGTCTATCTTTAATATTTTAAAGGTTGTCTGTAGTAACTAACAAGATCATAGTAGTCAGTAGTATTTTAGGCCAGACCTGAGGACAAACTTTGTGTTTTCTGTCTTCCCGGCCCCAGATTCTCCAGACACTATGATAGACTGGCTCATCTTCAGCACCCTCATGTCCCGGTAAGCCTTGTCCGCTGAAAGACAGAAAGCCAAAAAAAACACAATCAATCAAGTAATGATCTGATGCTTTGGCAACACTTTCACATGACATAGTCCTAGGCTTTATTCAAATGTATGTCAAATGTAGCCATTGCTTTACATTTAAACACACTGCATTTATGACCAGTAACCAGGCAGTATAGCAGCCACTGATGTAATAGAGATGTCTGCCCTCACCGATAGCGTAGACGTGAGGTGGTAGAGTGCCTAGGGACCGGCCCTGATAAGACTTGATGGTCTCTGGAGTGTACAGTTTGGGTATGTCATAGTAAGGGTTCACCGCAATCAAGATGTTGGCCACACAAGTCTGTGTAGCAAAAAGTCACATTTTTAATCATCACATGAGCTAGAGCACACGTGGCCAAACTCATTTCATGGAGGGCCGAGTGTCTGCGGGTTTTCACTCGTCCCTTGTACTTGATTGAGAAATGAAGGTCACTAATTAGTAAAGAACTCCCCTCACCTGGTTGTCTAGGGCTTAATTGAAAGGAAAAAAACAAACATCCACAGACACTCGGCCCACCGTGGAATGAGTTTGACACCCGAGAGCTAGAGCATCTGAATTTCACAACTAGGCCTATGACCAACAGATGTTTCTTACAGGAAGAGAATGGTCTATCTTAAAGGCCTAGGATTAATCTACATTTGATTTGTAATGAGATGAGGACATCTTACATAAATCTTGTCTTTACTATACCGCACTCTGACGTTGTTTAAGAGTGTGCCTTCATTCAGGTACATAAGAGAACCTGAAAGAGAAAAACAGTCACTTGTGAGAAAGCATCCTTTAAAGAGATTCTCCGGTACTTTTGAATACTTTTTAGCCAGTAGTTATGAAAGTAGCACTCACGAGCCAGACGTGGTCCCCAAAAACTGCTTACTACGTCACATATGTGCAGATACTGTATGTGGAGCTTGCATGGCGGCACAGCCTGCATGGTGCCGCAGAATTCTACTGCACGTTATTTAAGTGCCAACCACTGGTACCATTAATGCTAGTTAGTGCTAGTTTGATCACCAGAGGGCATCTTTGAGAAGCATTTGATAGCCTTCAATAGCAGCTGTACTAGAAAATGTAAAACTTTTTTTGTAAGAACATAGTATATGGGACTGATTTTAAGAAATTTTGCTTCATTAATTTGCTTAATATTATGGGGTTTCTAATCCAAGAAAAACTAAAAACCCTCTGGGTTTCTGTTAGGATGGAAAGGAAAATATGGTGCTGTACAACATGACAGTTGGGAGTAGGATACAGTAGCTTTTAGCTAAAGAATCCCTGTGTTGTGCGGGCACGCGGTTGACAGGGGTTCAATTCCCCAACTGGGAGGAAGGAGTAGGGTGTCCTTGTAAATAAGAATTTGTTCTTAACTGACTTGCCTAGTTAAATAAAGGTTACACTAAGAGCATAACATTTCTACACCCTAATTGTATAATTGTAGTCTAACCAGTACCAAAACAGAGACTCAGTGAAAATAAAAATCTCAGGATAACCAAAACATTTCTTTATTAAAGACTATCAGAAAGAATGTTGGTACTTATTTATTTTGATCCAAAGCCATGAATGAGTGAGTCACTCAGCTTTATGTAGGTGCCGGACTATATGACTGTGCCATCAACTTGATAATATATAACGATATTTTGGAGGTTATTTCGAATTCAAAAAAACGAAAGTGAGCGATTGTAATCTGAATAAATACAAAAATAATATTTGTAAAGGCCAAAACATTTATTTCTGTTTTAAGAGGGAGAGAACCGCTGGGCCAATTGTGCACCGCCCTATGTGCCTCCCAATCACGGTCGGATGTGATACATAATAATAGTTTTTGTTGTATTATTTGTTTTGTCTTTTCTGGAGAATTAAACTGAAATTGCAACCGATCACAGCCGGTTGTGATACAGCCAACCTAACTTAGAAATACATTTGACGATAGAATTCTCCCCTACCCTCCTTCTAGGCAAGTCTATTGTCCAGCTACCTGCTAATATATATAATGGCGCTGCACAACGTGACTTTGTGTGTTTAAAATAGTATTTTCCAGTAAGCAACCATTTGTTTACTTTCATTAGACAATTTTGTTCCAATATTTCTGTAATTCAGTGATATTTATTCCCATAGTAATTTGTTATGGATCCATAACTAAATAAACATCTGCATTTTGAAAGAGTATTTTTATCATAATTATATTAACTAAAGCATAAAGATATTGATGAAGAAATACTGTACTGCTGTTTTGAGTTAGAAATGTAACACTTCAGAGTACTTAATCATTGAATACATTGCAGGCAGGTGGATGTTCACACCTACAGTAGCCAGGCTATAAAGCGTATATTGTCCTACTAAGTCGGGCCACAAGGGTTTGAAAACCTGTTTTCAAAATGCCACCAGCTGTCCACCACTACTGTAAATAAAAACACAGCATCTTGTTTACATTCTTTATTGTAACCACAATGTCACAAATAGATAACGTGACCGGCCAGGAGTGGGCTACAGTAAGAGCAAAATAATCCTAACAAAATATAAGAATAAAAACCTTAGTGTAACAACCTTAGTGTAACAACAGTTAACAACAAGTGTAACAACAGTTACACTTGTGCATGACTGAAGTCATGCACAATTTATAGTTTCTATTTAGGTTTATGTCACCCATTCATTGTCAGAGACACAGTAGGACCCGAAAGCATAATCAGTGCTCTAACTCCCCCTTGTGCTGGTATGGAGCAATGAAGTGGTGACGCAGGGGACCGTACTAAACCACAAATTACCTCTAAGTCATGCAGCATTATCGCAAAACTTTTAGGGGAGCAACCACTGTATGAACTACACATTGACACCTCTAACCCAAGTACGGGAGCATGTCTTTAAAAACATCTGCACATTAAGTTACATACACCAACATAAAGTCCATACCAGTCAAGCCAACTTGAGGATAGACAAAAGTAATGTGTGAACTTACAGTTGTCCTCCATATGTTTGTTGACATCCTCCTCAGCAGGGAACACTTGGTTCATAGAAGCCAGAAAGGTCTGCAACATCAAAAGCACTTCTGTTATAAACATTTACACAATCTAAACATTTTAATGATAAGTCCTCCACCAGTAGCGGTATACTAAGAGCCAGACCATTTATTTATGTCTCATAAGGGCCTCCTGAACATGTTCTAGTTCAGTTTAGGAGATATATATAGATATACACTACCGGTCAAAAGTTTTAGAACACCTACTCATTCAAGGGTTTTTCTTTATTTTTACTATTTTCTACATTGTAGAATAATAGTGAAGACATCAAAACTATGAAATAACACATATGGAATCACGTAGTAACCAAAAAAGTGTTAAACACTGACACTGCCCACTGACAAAGAAATGATCAGTCTATAATTTTAATGGTAGGTTTATTTGAAGAGTGAGAGACTGAATAACAAAAAAATCCAGAAAAACGCATGTCAAAAATGTTACAAATTGATTTGCATTTTAATGAGGGAAATAAGTATTTGACCCCTCTGCAAAACATGACTTAGTACTTGGTGGCAAAACCCTTGTTGGCAATCACAGAGGTCAGACGTTTCTTGTAGTTGGCCACCAGGTTTGCACACATCTCAGGAGGTATTTTGTCCCACTCCTCTTTGCAGATCTTCTCCAAGTCATTAAGGTTTCGAGGCTGACATTTGGCAACTCGAACCTTCAGCTCCCTCAACAGATTTTCTATGGGATTAAGGTCTGGAGACTGGCTAGGCCACTCCAGGACCTTAATTAATGTGCTTCTTCTTGAGCCACTCCTTTGCTGCCTTGGCTGTGTGTTTGGGTCATTGTCATGCTGGAATACCCATCCACGACACATTTTCAATGCCCTGGCTAAGGGAAGGAGGTTCTCACCCAAGATTTGACGGTACATGGCCCCGTCCATCGTCCCTTTGATGCGGTTAAGTTGTCCTGTCCCCTTAGCAGAAAAACACCCCCAAAGCATAATGTTTCCACCTCCATGTTTGACGGTGGGGATGGTATTCTTGGGGTCATAGGCAGCATTCCTCCTCCTCCAAACACGGCGAGTTGAGTTGATGCCAAAGAGCTCCATTTTGGTCTCATCTGACCACAACACTTTCCCCCAGTTGTCCTCTGAATCATTCAGATGTTCATTGGCAAACTTCAGACGTGCATGTATATGTGCTTTCTTGAGCAGGGGGACCTTGCGTGCGCTGCAGGATTTTAATCCATGACGGCGTAGTGTGTTACTAATGGTTTTCTTTGAGACTGTGGTCCCAGCTCTCTTCAGGTCATTGACCAGGTCCTGCCGTGTAGTTCTGGGCTGATCCCTCACCTTCCTCATGATCATTGATGCCCCACGAGGTGAGATCTTGCATGGAGCCCCAGACCGAGGGTGATTGACCGTCATCTTGAACTTCTTCCATTTTCTAATAATTGCGCCAACAGCCAACCTTCTCACCAAGCTGCTTGCCTATTGTCCTGTAGCCCATCCCAGCCTTGTGCAGGTCTACAATTTTATCCCTGATGTCCTTACACAGCTCTCTGGTCTTGGCCATTGTGGAGAGGTTGGAGTCTGTTTGATTGAGTGTGTGGACAGGTGTCTTTTATACAGATAACGAGTTCAAACAGGTGCAGTTAATACAGGTAATGAGTGGAGAACAGGAGGGCTTCTTAAAGAAAAACGAACAGGTCTGTGAGAGCCGGAATTCTTACTGGTTGGTAGGTGATCAAATACTTATGTCATGCAATAAAATGCAAATTAATTACTTAAAAATCATACAATGCGATTTTCTGGATTTAAAAAAAAGGTTCAGTCTCTCACAGTTGAAGTGTACCTATGATAAATATTACAGACCTCTACATGCTTTGTAAGTAGGAAATCCTGCAAAATCGGCAGTGTATCAAATACTTGTTCTCCCCACTGTATATATATATATATATATAGCTAACAGCGTGGTTAGTTAGCTAAGTCTTAAGCCTTGGTCACATTGGCAGTTTGAAGTTTCACCCTCCTTGGATATTTTTCCTATTTTGTTGCCTTACAACCTGGAATTAAAATGTATTTTGGGGGGTTTGTATCATTTGATTTACACAACATGTCTACCACTTTGAAGATGCAAAACATGTTTTAGTGTGAAACAAACAAGAAATAAGACAAAAAATCAGAACTTGAGCGTGCATAACTATTCACCCCCCCAAAGTAAGTCAATACTTTGTAGAGCCACCTTTAGCAGCAATTACAGCTGCAAGTCTCTTGGGGTATGTCTCTATAAGATTGGCACATCTAGCCACTGGGATTTTTGCCCGTTCTTCAAGGCAAAACTCCTCCAGCTCCTTCAAGTTGGATGGGTTCCGCTGGTGTACAGCAATTTTTAAGTCATACCACAGATTCTCAATTGGATTGAGGTCTGGGCTTTGACTAGGCCATTCCAGGACATTAAAATGTTTTCCCTTAAACCACTCAAGTGTTGCTTTAGCAGTGTGCTTAGGGTCATTGTCCTGTTGGAAGGTGAATCTCCGTCCCAGTCTCAAATCTCTGGAAGACAAGCAGCTTTCCATCAAAGGTTTCCCTGTATTTAGCGCCATCCCTCATTCCTTCAATTCTGACCAGTTTCCCAGTCCCTGCCGATGAAAAACATCCCTAAAGCATGATGCTGCCACCACCATGCTTCACTGTGGGGGTAGTGTACTCGGGGTGATCAGAGGTGTCGGGTTTGTGCCAGACAGCGTTTTCTCGATGGCCGAAAAGCAAAATTTAGTCTCATCTGACCAGAGTACCTTCTTCCATATGTTTGGGGAGTCTCCCACATGCTTTTTGGTGAACACCAAATGTATTTGCTTATTTTTTTCTTTAAACAATGGCTTTTCTTCTGGCCACTCTTCCGTAAAGCCCAGCTCTGTGGAGTGTGTGGCTTAAAGTGGTCCAACGGACAGATACTGCAATCTCCTCTGTGGAGCTTTGCAGCTCCTTCAGGGTTATCTTTGGTCTCTTTGTTGCCTCTCTGATTAATGCCCTCCTTGCCTGGTCCGTGAGTTTTGGTGGGCGGCACTCTCTTGGCAGGTTTGTTGTGGTGCCATATTCTTTCCATTTTTTAATAATGGATTTAATGGTGCTCCGCGGGATGTTCAAAGTTTCTGATATTTTTTTAGAACCCAACCCTGATCCGTACTTCTCCACAACTTTGTCCCAGACCTGTTTGAAGAGCTCCTTGGTCTTCATATTTTTTTTCATTTCACTTCACCAATTTGGACTATTTTGTGTATGTCCATTACATGAAATCCAAATAAAAATCCATTTAAAATACAGGTGGTAATGCAACAAAATAGGAAAAGTGCCAAGGGGGATGAATTATTTTGCAAGGCACTGTAAAATGTGGTATCCAATTAGCTTGTTAATTGTTTACAAATAAATAACTGAATGTGCTAGAAAGCTAAACAGTTGACTGATGTGGCTAGCTAAAAAGGACTCATTTTGAATGTTGGATCATCTTATGCTTTGAGGCATTAAAAGTGTTCCTACACTATGATTTTGAACATTCAAAGAAATTGGGAAACGTCCATGGCAAGCATGTCACCATAGCTTGTTACATAACTTATGAGTGACAGGAAGCACAAGCACCACCACCAATCAGTCTACACCGTCAGTTGCTACGATTACAGTTTGTTCTGACATGTCTCTCCTATATCTGAGACAAAAGAAAGAACAGGAAACATAAATATATGTCCTCTCACTGTCGACTGCGTTCATTTTCAGCAAACTTAACATGTGTAAATATTTGTATGAACATAAGATTCAACAAATGAGACATAAACTGAACAAGTTCCACAGACATGTGACAAACAGAAATGGAATAATGTGTCCCTGAACAAAGGGGGGGTCAAAATCTTAAGTAACAGTCAGTATCTGGTGTGGCCACCAGCTGCATTAAGTACTGCAGTGCATCTCCTCCTCATGGACTGCACCAGATTTGCCAGTTCTTGCTGTGAGATGTTACCCCACTCTTCCACCAAGGCACCTGGAAGTTCCCGGACATTTCAGGGGAGAATGGTCCAAGCCCTCACCCTCCGATCCAACAGGTCCCAGACGTGCTCAATGGGATTGAGATCTGGGCTCGTCGCTGGCCATGGCAGAACACAGACATCCCTGTCTTGCACGAAGTCACGCACAGAACGAGCAGTATGGCTGGTGGTGTTGTCATGCTGGAGGGTCATGTCAGGATGAGCCTGCAGGAAGGGTACCACATGAGGGAGGAGGATGACTTCCCTGTAACGCACAGCGTTGAGATTGCCTGCAATGACAAGAAGCCCAGTCCGATGATGCTGTGACACACTGCCCCAGACCATGACAGACCCTCCACCTCAAAATCAATCCCGCTCCAGGGTACAGGCCTCGGTGTAACGCTCATTCCTTCGACGATAAACGTGAATCCGACCATCACCCCTGGTAAGAAATAACTGTGACTCGTTAGTGAAGATAACTTTTTGCCAGTCCTGTCTGGTCCTGCGACAGTGGGTTTGTGCCCATAGGCAACGTTGTTGCCGGTGATGTCTGGTGAGGACCTGCCTTACAACAGGCTTACAAGTCCTCAGTCCAGCCTCTCTCAGCCTATTGCGGACAGTCAGAGCACTGATGGAGGGATTGTGCGTTCCTGATGTAACTCGGGCAGTTTTGTTGCCATCCTGTACCTGTCCCGCAGATGTGATGTTCGGATATACCGATCCTGTGCAGGTGTTGTTACACGTGGTCTGCCACTGCGAGGATGATCCACTGTCCGTCCTGTCTCCCTGTAGCGCTGTCTTAGGCGTCTCACAGTTCGGACATTGCAACTTATTGCCCTGGTCACATCTGCAGTCCTCATGCCTCCTTGCAGCATGCCTAAGGCACGTTCACGCAGATGAGCAGGGACCCTGGGCATCTTTCTTTTGGTGTTTTTCAGAGTCAGTAGAAAGACCTCTTTAGTGTCGTAAGTGTTCTTAACTGTGACCTTAATTGCCTACTGTCTGTAAGCTGTTAGTGTCTTAACGACCGTTCCACAGGTGCATGTTCATTAATTGTTTATGGTTCATTGAACAAGCATGGTAAACAGTGTTTAAACCCTTTACAATGAAGATCTGTGAAGTTATTTGGATTTTTAGGAAATATCTTTGAAAGACAGGGTCCTGCTGAGTTCACAGTTTTATTATATATATTATATATATTTTTTTAACATATATACAGTGCATTCGGAAAGTAGTCAGACCTTCACTTTTTCCACATTTTGTTGTTACAGCCTTATTCTAAAATTGATTAAATTGTCCCCCCCTCATCAATCTACACAAAATACCCCATTATGTCAAAGTGTAATTTTGTTTGTGGATTTTTTTTTTAATGAATTCATTTAAAGCTGAAATGTCTTGAGTCAACTGCTTTCAACACTAATAAGGTCCCTTAATTGAGTAGTGAATTTCAAGCACAGGCTTAACCACAAAGATCACAGAGGTTTTTCAATGCCTCGCAAAGAAGGGCACCGATTGGTAGATGTGTCAAAATAAAAAAAGCAGACGTTGAATATAATCCCTTTGAGCATGGTGAAGTTATTAACTAGGCTTTGGATGATGCAAAATAATGATTTTTATTCATTGTTGGAAATACCAGTCAATGGAAATACTTGACTGTCATAATTATCGGTCTATGCGTTCATTTGCATAATTTAGTGGAATTAAATTGGCCTGTGTGCATTTTCTTTAGTCATCATGCATCTTATTTATCTAACAAAACTATGACGCGCGCACATCATATTTTGAGCAGGATTTCTCCTGCAGCTCCTCAGCTGGTTGCTGCTGGAGTAAAACATGTTTTTGTAAGTCCATTCATTGCTCAACAATTCTCAATGCAATCGCATGTTAACAGTTTTGGTGCACGATTAAAAAAAGCTACTATTTTTATTTCTCAACTGGTAATTGAAGCGTGCCTCCCATTCACCATTCAAGTGCAGGCAACAGCACTTCACAAATGTGAGCTAGAGGCAGCATGCATTTTAAAAACGTATTTAATTGTGTGAAACCTGAATATTTTATCTCATATTTTGAGGCATGCCTTACCTTGCTTCAAAGTAGCCTATAGGCAAAATCTGACCACAGAAACGTGGAGGCAATTATTTTATAAAGACTTCAAAAGCTGTGCGTATCAAGTTTGGGGAAGCTTACAATTTATCCAACCTTTTATACCATTCTGTGTGCTAGTTATTATTTTTATGGAACATTTGAATAATTACATTTTCGTTTTTCAAAATCATTGCACGTGGTTAATCATAAACTCTATTAAAATGATAAAAATGCAAAAGTCAAAAGTCAACTAATGTGAGATCACCAGCCTCTGCCATATAGACACGTTGATACGCTGTAATCCATTAGATGCTAAAGAAATGAGTGTATGGAATGAATAGCCTATATGCCAATGCAGCAGTAGTGCTGGGTGATATGGCCAAAATATCATATCATGGTATTTTACATTTTTTTAATTAATAAAAGTTCTACATTTGCTTTAAGAGTAGTGCATGACCCAAGGGTGGCAACACATTTTCAAAATTATTTCAATTGGTGTTTCTCCATTCTGATTGTTTTATACTGTTCAATTCAACTTCAACATAAAATAATTTGCTGCATTTCCATCAATTTCTGCATTTGAGATAATGTCCACACTGCCACGATATGGGCAAAAAAACTAGGCTCCGCTGTCTCCCGCATTCATTCCTAACTCAGTTGCCAGCAAGGAAGGAAACTGCACAGTGATCTCACCATGAGGCCAATGGTGATTTTAAAACAGTTACAGAGGTTAATGGTTGTAATATGAGAGAACTCAGGATGGATCAACAACATTGTAGTTACTCCACAATACTAAACTAAATGATAGAATGAAAAGAAGGAAGCCTATACAGATTAAAACATGCATCCTGTTTGCAACAAGGCTGCAAAAAAACACTGCAAAAAAAATTGGCAAAGAAATGAACTTTTTGTCTTGACTACAAATTATTATGTCTGGGGAAAATCCAACACAATCACTGAGTACTACTTCATATTTTCAAGCATGGTGGTGGCTGCATCATGATATGGGTATGCTTGTCATCGGAAAGGATTAGGATTTTGGGGGGATAAAAAGAAACGGTATAGAGCTATAAGCACAGTTACGGTTTTGACTTAAAATCGGCTTAAACATCTTGAAGAATTTTTAAAAGAATGAATGGGCAAATATTGTAAAATCCAGGTGTGCAAAGCTCTTAGACACTTAACCAAAAAAACTCGGAGTTGTAACCGTCGCCAAAGGTGCTTCCACAAAGTATTGACTCAGGGGTGTGAATACTTATGTAAATGAGATCTGTATTTAAATTTCAATGAATGTGCAAAAAATTTAAAACATGTTTCTCACTTTGTCATTATTGGGTATTGTGTGTAGACGAGTAAGAAAATATATCCCATTTAATCCATTTTGAACTCAGACTGTAACAACAAAATGTGGAATAAGTCAAGCGCATATGACACTTTCTGAAGATCACTGTAAATTGAAAGGAACAAGCTGCTTGTGCGAGAAACAAGGGCAGGGACATGGCAGGCTGATGAATAATTTAGTGGGAGGGAAACAGGATATGAGCTGTGTGTGTCCTGGATAGCGATATGAGCTCAGACTTGATTCTGTACTGTTACTGTGGGAACCCAGCCGTGTATTTACATATTTACGACCCCAGGCCTAAACCCACTCCTGCCCAGATCATTTTACAAGCTCTACGTAGGTATAGGTATGTGCGCGTCTGTGTTTGTATATGTATGTCTAAACTGCTTACCCCACTGGCACAAACAGGATGTAAGCAAAAACAGAAGAAGCTTTGTGTGCAGGGGCTAATAAAGAGCTGCCAACCCCAACAACAATGGGAGCATTACTCCCCGCTAACAAGACATAGCCAGGATGCTCTAGCCTCGGTCTGACAGAGGGTCATAGGCAGAGCTGTGATTTAATGAGCAGAAGTGAGCAGTGAAAGTTGTTCAATTAGGCCCTGTATCCCTTAATGACTGGTTCTGGGCCTGTTTTGCTGTTAGAGAGTTCATAATGGTTTCTGGTTAAGGATAAAAAGTAAACAGGGAGGGTAATAAAGCCTTGTTCATAATGCAGCCCTTAAAATACCACCCCCGTGGAATTCTAATTTGCAAATAAAAAAATCCCCATAAAAATCTGTTAGTTTAAAATAGAGATATGTTATTTTTGCATTGGATGCGTCTCAATCCCCCGCTCCGCCTATGTCGCACTTCCGGATCTGCGGTGAAATGTGACAGGGGTAGAGCGGTGTTTGTCAAACCATGAGACATCCCGAAAATCGCTGTTCTCACAAAACTGTCTGTAGCGTCCAAATGGTTTGCCTACAAACCCCTCTATTACTCACAAAAACAATGGTGTTTTCCGTTTCGCTCTATGACCTCCATAAGTGTCAGGAGACTCGTCTGAAGTCTGTACAGACGATCTGCCATCGTCTGTCTGTAGCGTCCGAACTGTTTGTAGCGTCTGAAACGAAGCACGGTGGTCGCAGCATCATGCTGTTGGGACGTTTTTCAGCAGCAGGGACTGGGAGACAAGTCAGGATCGAGGGAAAGATGAACGGAGCAAAGTACAGAGATCCTTGAAGAAAACCTGCTCCAGAGCAATGAGGACCTCAGACTGGGGCAAAGGTTCACCTTCCAACAGGACAACGACCCTAAGCACACAGCCAAGACAATGCAGGAGTGGCTTTGCGACAAGTCTCTGAATGTCATTGAGTGGCCCAGCCAGAGCCCGGACTTGAACCCGATCTAACATCTCTGGAGAGACCTGAAAATAGCTGTGCAGTGACGCTCCCCATCCAACCTGACAGAGCTTGATAGGATCTGCAGAGAAGAATGGGAGAAACTCCCCAAATACAGGTGTACCTAGTATGGGTCGACCGATTAATTGGAATGGCCGATTAATTAGGGCCGATTTTAAGTTTTCATAACAATCGGAAATCGGTATTTTTGGACACCTTTATTTAACTAGGCAAGTCAGTTAAGAACACATTCTTATTTTCAATGACGGCCTAGGAACGGTGGGTTAACTGCCTTGTTCAGGGGCAGAACGACAGATTTTTACCTTGTCAGCTCGGGGATTCAATCTTGCAACCTTACGGTTAACTAGTCCAATGCTCTAACCACCTGCTTTACATTGCACTCCACGAGGAGCCTGCCTGTTACGCGAATGCAGTAAGAAGCCAAGGTAAGTTGCTAGCTAGCATTAAACTTATCTTATAAAAAACAATCTATCAATCAATCAATCATAATCACTAGTTAACTACACATGGTTGATGATATTACTAGTTTATCTAGCGTGTCCTGCGTTGCATATAATCGATGCAGTGCTCATTCGCGAAACACGACTGTCGTTGCTCCAACGTGTACCTAACCATAAACATCAATGCCTTTCTTAAAATCAATACACAAGTATATATTTTTAAACCTGCATATTTAGTTAATATTGCCTGCTAACATGAATTTCTTTTAACTAGGAAAATTGTCACTTCTCTTGCAACAGAGTCAGGGTATATGCTGCAGTTTGGGCCGCCTGGCTCGTTGCGAACTGTGTGAAGACTATTTCTTCCTAACAAAGACAGCCAACTTCGCCAAACGGGTGATGATTTAACAAGCACATTCGCGAAAAAAGCACTGTCGTTGCACCAATGTACCTAACCATAAACATCAATGCCTTTATTAAAATCAATACACAGAAGTATATATTTTTAAACCCGCATATTTAGCTAAAAGAAATCCAGGTTAGCAGGCAATATTAACCAGGTGAAATTGTGTCACTTCTCTTGCGTTCATTGCACGTAGAGTCAGGGTATATGCAACAGTTTGGGCCGCCTGGCTCTTTGCAAACTAATTTGCCCAAATTTTACGTAATTATGACATAACATTGAAGGTTGTGCAATGTAACAGGAAAATTTAGACTTATGGATGCTACCCGTTAGATAAAATACGGAACGGTTCCGTATTTCACTGAAAGAATAAATGTTTTGTTTTCGAGATGATCGTTTCCGGATTCGACCATATTAATTTTTACATTTACATTTAAGTCATTTAGCAGACGCTCTTATCCAGAGCGACTTACAAATTGGTGCATTCACCTAATGACATCCAGTGGAACAGCCACTTTACAATAGTGCATCTAAATCTTTTAAGGGGGGGGGGGGGTGGGAGGGGGGGGGGGCAAAAGGATTGCTTTATCCTAGGTATTCCTTGAAGAGGTGGGGTTTCAGGTGTCTCCGGAAGGTGGTGATTGACTCCGCTGTCCTGGCGTCGTGAGGGAGTTTGTTCCACCATTGGGGTGCCAGAGCAGCGAACAGTTTTGACTGGGCTGAGCGGGAACTGTACTTCCTCAGTGGTAGGGAGGCGAGCAGGCCAGAGGTGGATGAACGCAGAGCCCTTGTTTGGGTGTAGGGCCTGATCAGAGCCTGAAGGTACTGAGGTGCCGTTCCCCTCACAGCTCCGTAGGCAAGCACCATGGTCTTGTAGCGGATGCGAGCTTCAACTGGAAGCCAGTGGAGAGAGCGGAGGAGCGGGGTGACGTGAGAGAACTTGGGAAGGTTGAACACCAGACGGGCTGCGGCGTTCTGGATGAGTTGTAGGGGTTTGATGGCACAGGCAGGGAGCCCGGCCAACAGCGAGTTGCAGTAATCCAGACGGGAGATGACAAGTGCCTGGATTAGGACCTGCGCCGCTTCCTGTGTGAGGCAGGGTCGTACTCTGCGGATGTTGTAGAGCATGAACCTACAGGAACGGGCCACCGCCTTGATGTTAGTTGAGAACGACAGGGTGTTGTCCAGGATCACGCCAAGGTTCTTAGCGCTCTGGGAGGAGGACACAATGGAGTTGTCAACCGTGATGGCGAGATCATGGAACGGGCAGTCCTTCCCCGGGAGGAAGAGCAGCTCCGTCTTGCCGAGGTTCAGCTTGAGGTGGTGATCCGTCATCCACACTGATATGTCTGCCAGACATGCAGAGATGCGATTCGCCACCTGGTCATCAGAAGGGGGAAGGGGGAAATATTAATGACCTAATGACCTAAGGCTATTATTTCTGTGTGTTATTATGTTATAATTAAGTCTATGATTTGATAGAGCAGTCTGACTGAGCGGTGGTAGGCAGCAGCAGGCTCGTAAGCATTCATTCAAACAGCACTTTCCTGCGTTTTGCCAGCAGCTCTTTGCAATGCTTCAAGCATTGCGCTGTTTATGACTTCAAGCCTATCAACATCCGAGATTAGGCCGATGTGAAACCGATGTAAAATGGCTAGCTAGTTAGCGGGGTGTGCGCTAATAGCGTTTCAAACGTCACTCGCTCTGAGACTCGGAGTAGTTGTTCCCCTTGCTCTGCATGGGTAACGCTGCTTCGAGGGTGGCTGTTGTCGATGTGTTCCTGGTTCGAGCCCAGGTAGGAGCGAGGAGAGGGACGGAAGCTACACTGTTACACTGGCAATACTAAAGCACCTATAAGAATATCCAATAGTCAAAGGTATATGAAATACAAATCGTAGAGAGAGAAATAGTCCTATAATTCCTATAATAACTACAACCTAAAACTTCTTACCTGGGAATATTGAAGACTCATGTTAAAAGGAACCACCAGCTTTCATATGTTCTCATGTTCTGAGCAAGGAACTTAAACGGTAGCTTTTTTACATTGCACATATTGCACTTTGTTTTTGCATTATTTAAACCAAATTGAACATGTTTCATGATTTTATTGATGTATTATATTAAGTTAAAATAAGTGTTCATTCAGTATTGTTGTAATTGTCATTATTACAAATCAATTTTAAAAATTGTCAGTTTAATCAGTATCGTCTTTTTTTGGTCCTCCAATAATTGGTATTGGTGTTGAAAAATCATATTCGGTCGACCTCTAGTACCAAGCTTGTAGCGTCATACCCAAGAAGACAAGGCGGTAATCGCTGCCAAAAGCTGCTTCAACAAAGTTCTGAGTAAAGGGTCTGAATACTTATGTAAATGTGATATTTTAGTTTGACATTTGCAAAAATCCTTTAAAAAACCAACAGTTTTTGCTTTGTCATTATGGGGTATTGTGTGTAGATGAGGGAAAAAACGATTATCAATTTTAGAATAAAGCTGTAACGTAACAAAACGTGGAAAAAGTGAAGGGGTCTGAATACTTTCAGAATGCACTGTATACGGAGCCTGTTGCCAAACATACAGGGTTAAATACCTGTTAAAAACAAAAACGAACAAATGTTTCCTGATCTTTCTTATATCTCTCAGATATAGGAGACACACTTCAGAACAAACTTCCTTTGATATTATTTTGGGACTATCAGATACACATAACATGATATTACCCAGGGAATCGATAGATCATCATTCAGAGATGCACAAAAACAATATAATATTAAAAATGGGTGAACCTTTCCTTTACCGCTGAAAATACTGGAATACTGACTGTCCAAACAGTATGTTAGAAGTGATCAAATCGGATGTGTGTGTGTGTGTGTTCAGACAGCACTCATTTGCTGACATGACTATGCTAGTTGTCAAAGTAACAACGGGTGTGTGTACAGTGGTTTAGCCTGATTGGTGGTGGTGCTCGTGCTTCCTATCACTCAGAAGTTATGTAGCAAGCTAAGGTGACAACAATGCCTTCCATGGCCATTTCCAAGTTGCTTTGAATTTTCAAAATCACAGTGTAAGAACACTTAAATCCTCAAGGCATAAGAAAATCCAACATTATAAACAAGTCATTTTTTTCTAGCCACAGCAGTCAAATGTTTAGCTTTCTAGCACATTCAGTAATTTATTTGTAAACAATTAACAAGCTAGTTGGCTACCACATGTTCTTCTCAAAACTATCAACAGAGTCGCTAGCAAGCAACAAGATTCAGATTTGTATCTTATTTCAAACCACCTATGAAGGTCGGCTTGAAATATCTAAATCCATTTGCTTTTTGGCTGTTCAGACTGCAGGATAAAATAAAGATTTGAATCAGATATGCAAAACAATTATATTTGAGTCACTTCAAACTGCCAATATGAACAAGAGTTAGCTAACTAACCACGCTGTTAGCTAGCTACAGTTGAAGTCGGAAGTTTACATACACTTAGGTTGGAGTCATTAAAACTCGTTTCTCAACCACTCCACAAATTTCTTGCTAACAAACTATAGTTTTGGCAAGTTGGTTGGGACATCTACTTTGTGCTTGACACAAGTAATTTTTCCAACAACTGTTTACAGACAGATTATTTCACTTATAATTCACTGTATCACAATTCCAGTGGGTCAGAAGTTTACATACACTAAGTTGACTGTGCTTTAAAACAGCTTGGAAAATTCCAGAAAATGATGTCATGGCTTTAGAAGATTTTGATAGGCTATTTGACATCATTTGAGTCAATTGGAGGTGTACCTGTGGATGTATTTCAAGGCCTACCTTAAAACTCAGTGCCTCTTTGCTTGACATCATGGGAAAATCAAAAGCAATCAGCCAAGACCTCAGAAAACAAATTGTAGACCTCCACAAGTCTGGTTCATCCTTGGGAGCAATTTCCAAATGCCTTAAGGTACCACATTCATCTGTACAAACAATAGTATGCAAGTATAAACACCATGGGACCACGCAGCCGTCATACCGCTAAGGAAGGAGACGCGTTCTGTCTCCTAGAGATGAACATACTGTGGTGCGAAAAGTGCAAATCAATCCCAGAACAACAGCAAAGGACCTTGTGAAGATGCTGGAGGAAACAGGTACAAAAGTATCTATATCCACAGTAAAACGAGTCCTATATCGACATAAATGGGGTGGCAGGTAGCCTAGTGGTTAGAGCATTGTACTAGTAACCGAAAGGTTGCAAGATCCAATCCCCGAGCTGACAAGGTAAAAATCTGTCGTTCTGCCCCTGAACAAGGCAGTTAACCCACTGTTCCTAGGCCGTCATTGAAAATAAGAATTTGTTCTTAACGGACTTGCCTAGTTAAATAAAGGCAATTTAAAATTTTTATTTTTTAAATGTTTAAATAATCTGAAAGGCCTCTCAGCAAGAAAGAAGCTACTGCTCCAAAACCAACATAAAAAAGGCCATAATGACCATCGTTATGTTTGGAGGAAAAAGGGGGAGGCTTGCATCGGGGTGGCAGCATCATGTTGTGGGGGTGCTTTGCTGCAGGAGGGACTGGTGCACTTCACAAAATAGATGGCATCATGAGGTAGGAAAATTATGTGCATATATTGAAGCAACATCTCAAGACATCAGTCAGAAAGTTAAAGCTTGGTCGCAAATGGGTCTTCCAAATGGACAATGACCCCAAGCATACTTCCAAAGTTGTGGCAAAATGGCTTAAGGACAACAAAGTCAAGGTGTTGGCATGGTCATCACAAACCCTGACCTCAATCCTGTAGAAAAGTTGTGGGCAGAACTGAAAAAGCGTGTGTGAGCAAGGAGGCCTACAAACCTGACTCGGTTACACAAGCTGGTGAACTTGGTGAACTCATTCAGTGAAAGTAATGCACTGGGGAGTGACATAAGGTATAGTGCATGAGGTGGCTCTTTTTCCTCTAATGATCTTTCCCGCCAGGTAACGCAATCACCACACCTTCTGCTGCTCCCATTACTTATTGATTGCCTCTGTTAGTGACACTGATATAGTGCAGGTCTGTTTTACATACTCTTACATTTATCATATTATCTGTTCAAACATCTCTGTAATTCAGGTCAAGTGCTTTCTGAAAGGGGAACATGCTGCAGTGTACCAGCCAAGAATCTAACCCACACTGATACCATCATATGGTAGCAAATTCAGCTCTTGTAATGAACCTAGGGTCAACAGAGGTTAGGTTTTTGATTAGGGCCGGGACGATACCAGCATCATGATACTTGTTAGTATCATGGCAAGGAAAGAAGACATAAAGTGGATAACCTCTTTGGAAAACAGCCTTAATGTTGAAAACAAACATTATGTTGAAATCCAGTCACATTTGTTTATTTTCCAAGCTTTAGCACACAATATTTTACATACAGCAGGTTTTTAAAGGACCAAAGAGTTTGGTCTGCTTCGTGTTTTCATTTTTGCTGTGTAAAAAATATTGCGATACCAGTATCGTCACAGCCCTAATTACGACATTACGTTATTCACCTAGTGACCCAATAACAATGATTGGGCCATCCTGAGTGGCGCAGCAGTCTAAGGCACTGCATCGTAGTGCTAGAGGCATCACTACAGAACCTGGTTCGAGCACAGGCTTTGTCGCAGCCGGCAGCAACGGGGAGACCCATGAGGCGGCGCACAATTGACCCAGCATTGTCCGGGATAAGGGAGGGTTTGGCCGACCGGGATATCCTTGTTCCATCGTGCTCTAGCGACTCGTGGCGGGCCAGGCGCATGCACGCTGACTACGGTCGCCAGCTGTACGGTGTTTCCTCCGACACATTGGTGCGGCTGGCTTCCGGGTTAAGCGAGCAGTGTGTCAAAGAAGCAGTGCGTCTTGGCGGGGTCGTGTTTCAGAAGACACATGGCTCTCGACATTCGCCTCTCCCGAGTCCGTACGGGAGTTGCAGCGATGGGAGAAGACTAACTACCAATTGGATATCACGAAATTGGGGTGAAAAAGGGGTAAAACGTTTGTATTTTTTTAATTCATAAATAAAATACAGGTTGGAGTGATTATGTGACGCGTATGTAATACGGAACATAAGCAGACACATTCTAAATCACAGGTGTAAAACTCATTCCATGGAGGGCTGAGTCCGAGTATATGCTGTTTTTTGTAATTCCTTTCAATTTGTGTCCAATTAAGACCTGGACAACCAGGTGAGGGGAGTTCCTAAATAATCAATAACCTTAATTGATCAATTAGTACAAGGGAGAAGCTAAAACCTGCATACACTCGGCCCTCCATGGAATGGGTTTGACACGTGTTCTAAACTGTGCCGAGTCTGACTGACCTTGCCCTTCCGGTTGAATGGTTCGATGGTGAGGGCGCCAGCTCCAATGTCCACGATCATGCCCAGTTGAAACCCATCGGTGGGGTGGGGCGCCCACACTGGTTTCCCATCCTCCATGGCTAACTACAGCTACCCTGTGGGCTCTGCACAACATGGAGAGAGGAGAAGAGTCAGGAGGTAGAAGCCTGATGATATGCATGCCAACAACAAAATACTACTGAATTTCCCCTTGTGGGGTAGTTTAATAAAGTATGAAGCTATTCATCTATCTACAAGTCTACCTTCTGTACATCCCTGATTGAATAAACATGCCATGCTCCATTCAGATAAACAAGTATAGGCATATACAAAATTGTTTGGCAACATTCATCCAACCATGTAAGTGTGTGCAACCCTAGTGTGTGCTTGTTTTCCATTACATTATCTTGTTATTCCCTTGATTGACAGATCCTGTAAAAGTGGATTTGCCATATAGGAGGGAACAGGACCTAGGTTTTTCTCCAGAGAGACTCTCCACTTGAGAGCAGAGCTTGAGTCATTTTGACACCAGAGGGGAGCCAAAGGTGGTGACTTCAGTAAAACTTGGGCTCTCACAAACTGAAAGTGTACAATCAAGAATGAAGTGCAGTTTTTGCTTGGCAAAACAGTTATTGAGTGCTGCTAACAATGGTGCAATTACACTGTAAATCAAGGACTAATGCTAAACATTTAGCTAGCCATTTCTGGTCACCTAAAGTTAGTTAAAAATAGTTACTATTTGGCCTATTTTGAGACCAATTATATTTCAAAAATGCTTTTAGTGGGTGAACTGAGGGAGCCAAGCATGTACCAGCTGTTGATGGTGGCATAAATGACTCCCAACAACAGCAGTCAGAACAGGAGCGTGAAATACACTCCGTCACACCAGCCCCTAGAGGTTTGATCTGTCACTGTGTGAGGGGTGACTGGAGAGTTCCATTGTACAGCATCACACAGTGATTGTTCGCCTAGTTAGCAGCTTCCCAGACCAGACAGTGTGTGTGTGTGTGGTTTCTCAGGACAGAGGGCTTGCTGGGTGTTTGGCGGTGACCCAGATACAGCATGGACGCCTGGGAGATTCTTCCAGTGCACTTGTTAATTATTCAGCTTACGCTTGGCCAATCACTTAGTGATTAGATCAACAACGCCTGTTAGCTTAGGCATGGCGATGAACTCAAAAGCAGACTAAGTTTAGGCCTACAGTAAATCTACTAATGTAGGTCCTATGAGTATGTGGACCGTATTAGGTCAGTTCTGTAGTTGGTTTGACACAGGCAAAAATCAGGTCTACGCAAGGTCTACTACGCCTGTTGTGTTCAACACACGTGACAAATTAACTTGATTTGATTTATTTCCAGCAAACTAGATACGCCCCATTTTATTGCAACACACACTATCATTGATGAGAACAATCAATGGGGAGAACATTATCCTAAAAAGGGAAACAAAGGCTACACTTCAATACTGCCTTCATGTCAAAGTCCCAACCAATAAAGACAGGGTAATAGACAAGACAACAGGTGTGGCCACTGCCCTACATCTGTTATAGAAAGTGCGCTTGGGAAGGTTGGGTTAGCAAGCCATGAGATAAAATCAGCCATAACTGGGATCTTGGAACTACGTAGCTAAAATATGGAGCCTAGCTTATGCAAACAAGGTAAGTATGCCGAATATAGATATCCCTTAAATATTTTATAATATGCCAACCATACATGCATACAGTATACTTAAAAAGTCCACTGTACCACAAGGAGAACCAAATGTGAAGTGCCCCCTGCTCACTTCTGGTATTGTTATATTGCCCTGCTTTATATTACACTGATCCCATCTTTACAATGGAGTTCTTGTTAAAGAAAAGGTTGACCCATTTTGAATGTTTCATTGTTTTTGTGCATTTCTGAGTGAAGTGCTATTGATTCCCTGGGTCATTTCATGTTTATCCGAGTTATTGGCGTTCAAACAGGAAGAAATTTGGCTGGTATGACGCAGCACTGTGATAAAGTCGCTCTCATTACACTCCAAGTTAATATGAATACAACTTTTAGATCACAAAAACGTCCATCATACATGTCAGATTTTAATATTGGCCATTGATCATATTTTTGCGATATTCCTACCTCAAGAAATGTGTATTTTAAATGGAGGTTCTAGCACATTTTTCCTATTTGTCTGCCTCTTTAGGCCAGCAACATACTACCATGCATCCCACTGCTGGCTTGCTTCTGAAGCTAAGCAGGGTCAGTCCTTGGATGGGAGACCAGATGCTGCTGGAAGTGGCGCTGGAGGCCCACTTGCACCATCTCTGGGTTGTCATTGTGCCCATTATCTTAACAGGAGGCACCCTTTTTCTGGTCTAAAAAAATATCCCAATGCCCCAGGGCAGTGATTGGGGACATTGCCCTGTTTAGGGCGCCGTCTTTTGGATGGGACGTTAAATGGGTGTCCTGACTCTCTGTGGTCACTAAAGATCCCATGGCACTTATCGTAAAAGTAGAGGTGTTAACCCCCGGTGCCCTGGCTAAATTCCCAATCTGGCCTTCATAACATCATGGCCACCTAATCATCCACACAATTGGCTCATTCATCTTCTCTCCCAGTAACTATTCCCCAGGTCGTTGCTGTAAATGAGAATGTGTTCTCAGTCAACTTACCTGGTTAAATAAAAAGGGGATTGGAATCCAATGAATGAAGGAACATACAACGCCCCACCCAGCAGACTGTCGACCAATCGCGTTCACGGTGTCATGCTGCGTCACACGGTTGCTAAGCTGGCTCCAGCTGTCCTGTCTCAATGTCGAGAAATGTGCCTATTTTCCTCGTAATGTCATGATTCCAAAGCTATACAATATTACAGACAGCAAGTTTCTCACATCTCTGAAAAGATTTGTAACGTTGTACTTCTTGACAAAATTCTTGCTAAAGCGCCCAATAGACTCCCATTCACTCTTTGAAGTAGAGCTCCTTGTCCCAGAATTGCCCAGAATGCACCGCACGGCTCATGGACGTTGCATGGGCAACACTTCCCCATCTCCTCAAAAGTATATCTGCCTTTGCAAATGTCAGACACTACTCTGTGAGGCACATCAATCAGCAGGTTGAACATGCTGAGATTGTAGACTCCTAAATTGATAGCTGTAAAATCACCTAAAAAAACTGCACTAACGAGCTACTTTACACGCTGATATTTGTCTTTGGTATTATTGTGTGCTCTTTGGATTATAGCAGCTGCAAAATGGCATATGTAAGACAGGGTTCCCAGGGCGGTTTAATTAGGCCCTCCAAGTTATAAAACACCAGCAAATAAGTTCCAAGTAATTCTTATTTTGGAAATCTATTCCAAGATTTTCCCACACATCTTGTTCTGTCCTTAGCACAATAATTTCACAGTCTACTGCTTCCATGTTTGATGGCCTCAACAGGAAATATCACCAATAACAACTACAAAGACATCACATAACTAACATCCTTCCTGATGTTTAAAGATTGAAGTCTGCAAGAATTTTGTCAACACCAAAGCAGCAGAGGGTATGCATTTTTTTAAACACAAAATGGGCACAATGTTCATCAGAAATGCTATGCTACAGCATTATAACATTGCATATTACATCTTGATAGTTGACTACATGACAGACACTATCACATGAATAAACCATCCACCTAATACAGGTCCCATTATGGGTAGCTTTGAGTCTACATGTAATCCTCTTATGGCTCCTAAGACTGAACGGAAGTGAGATATTTGTCAGGCCTGTTGAAGTATGTAAGGTGTGGTTCCCAGTCAGCTCATGAAGAAAACAAGACACCAGTGCAGTAATGGGGGAGACCAAGGTTCATAGGTTAAGAAGGGTTTCCTGGAACACACATACACACCAAACCTCCTGCCTGCCTCAAGCTTCCTGTTCCCCCTATGGAAGAGAGGATATGGAAAATACCTTGGGATATCTGCTGTAACCTGACAGGATGTAGGGAAGAGTGCAGTGGTGCTGGTGAGTCAGTGGTCAATGCAACAATAGCCTCCAACCTAAAGGAGGCCATTCGGGGCTTGTCAGAGAGTAACTTGTCTTTTTTCTTAGCGGTATTCTATCAAAATCTATTACAATACAGAACAGACAGCATTGATTAAGCACATTATCAATGAGCCTAATGCAGGGTGACCCAACTAGCAGACAGCGGGTTTGAAATGATTAGTCAAATATTATATCTGTTTGGGCTTCTTGCGATCAATTTGCAGTCTACAAATTATTTGTAATTATGTTCTGGCACCATGAGCATCCGTTCAGGAACAAAATAACCCTGCGGCTGAATCTAGTTGATGATCCCTGGCTTCGTGTACCTTCAGAACATAACTACTTTGATGGTTAAACTCTGCTGTTGTTAATTAACAAGCCAGAATTATGCCACTAATATTTTTGTGATGCTTATTTCATGGCAATTGAAAAATCATGGCATGCACATCATTTCAATAAACAGTTACAGTAAGAGCTACTTCATAGCTTTGTCAAACAATCATTGGATAAAACTATTAACTAGCTATTGTCTAACAGAAATGTCACATGCACATACTTACATTCTAACCTGACAGCTTAAGTCACATGTCGACATATTTACCTAGCTAAATATGGAGTATCAATCAAGACAATGGCTACATTTACCGAACAAAAGCAGGCAGGCTCGAGTTAGATAGTTATAAGTTACCGTTATGAGCTAACTAGAGCCCTATAATAACATTAGCAAATGGCATGCTTAGGCAGCTTCAGCATTGTGAGACAATTCCACTTAGACATAATGCAACGCGAAATTAAAATGAATATGATAATTTTAGCTACCTAGCTATATCAGTATTTTGACGAAGTCAGTATCTATCTCATTGGTATTTGCAAACTGCGCTCGCTCCACCATCATCACATAGCTAGCCACTCCCAGTTAGCTAGCCACGAGCTAACAAGTGTAGCCTACAGGTTATATCTAGCTACCTCGCTAAATGGTTTGCAAGAATACTAAAGAGGAACTTACAACAATGTATCCCGTAAAACGATACGTCTGTATTCTTGATGTGGCTCAACGAAAAACTGGTTAAAATTCCCGCATACAAAATATAATTGACAATATCCGAACTCTTATTTTGGTACTCTGTCGACCGGTAATTCAGCAGCAACCTACCCACAGCTGAGCAGACTGAAGTCCACCTGGGAGGCAGACATGACGTCACTGGGAATGCGTTTCTTTCCAGGAACAGTAACCGTCATCATAATGATAAAATAGCATAAAGGTCGAGAAATTGTAGTTGCAGCGTAACTTGATAATCTGCATTCGTATGTACTATATTGTCGAAGGATATTGATTCTCACTTGATACAGATAAAAGTAATGCATTTGTCCTTGTTTAATGTTTATAGCTACAGGATTGCTTTTAAATAATATTGTTTCCCCTTTCCCCCCAGATGATCATGGGGAAAAGTACAGAGGGCAGATGATAGATGCAAATTAGCATACATCACAATGGTTTCAATAAAAGGTGTGTAAAATGCTACTTCAGGCTCATAAATATTTGAGAGGCTGGTAATTTAACACTTTTTTAAGACATCACCTGAAGACAACATATCCCCCATTGAAGTCTATAATGGGTTTGTAGATCTAATTAGGACATATGATACCCATTGTATCACATTTCCCACAGGGAGAACGCATTTAAATGTGACATTACATTTTTACTTTCTTTGTTCATGTTATAATCCTGTCCTCCATGTCAAAGACCGCAACTGCACACAATGCCAGTCAAACAGTAGTTTTCTGGGTAACTGACCACAAGGGTGAACCATTGAAGGAATTAACCTTTATTCAACCATATAATTGGTTGGGATCAGTGAGAACATCTCATTGACAACCTGAGGAATAGTGGATGAGTCAAATGAGCCAATTCGAGACTGAGGATAGAAGGATAGGAAAGCTTTTGTTTAAGGGAGGGACTATGACAACTGGAGAGCTGAGGCTGAGCCAATGGAACAGAGGACAATATAATCAGATTAATAGAGCAGTACATCTGAGGCTGAGCTCCCGTCAGCTCTGTTGAGCCAACAGACCACCATGCAAGGGGAATCCCACAGCCGGAGATGGGCGTAAACAAGGAACAAGGCAGAGCACATGATGAAACTGCAGTTAAATCAATATCTCTCCTAAAGTGGGTTGGTCGATAGGGCTGTTAATTTCCTACAGTCTTGTTTTTGCATAGGCAACTACCCGGTCCTTAAAATAACTGCTTTATAAAAAGGACCACCAAACAAGAATTGGTACTTAAACATTTATTTATTTTTCACTTTCTTCTACTTCAAATGAAATTGAACAATGCTAGGCTGCTCGCTTATCAGATGGGCAATCCAACGAAGTGCCCCTCACAAATAATGCAAGTACTATGAGAACTTAGAGACATTCAAAAATGTACAAAACAATGTATTACAACAGTCTCATGTCTCTGACATTACATTTTCAAGCATAACAGGACATTAAGAATAAACCGGAACCCTTTATAGAACAAAGCTAAATTTACACAGAAATTCTCAATTTATGCTATTTTAATCTGTGATGCGACAACTAAGGGAAGAATCATATCACCATCCTATCAACCAATAAACATTGCAAAACACAGATGCTTAGTCACAAGCGCAACCATGAAAAAAGATTATGCCTTAAAATTAAAAAGGTGAGGTGTGTATGTATGTATATATACACATACACACACAGTAACAATGTGATACAGAGTAAGGTAAAGGAACTAAATGTACCGTCACTGAGCCAGGTCCATTGAACCAAGGGAGACTAAATAACCCCACCAAATCAAATGGTGAATTTCATCATATTGAATAATATATCCATTTAAATGGAGGTTATGAGTCATTTGTGTCCTCTTGTTGATGTTGAATTTTGAGGACGAGTTTCCTGATATCTGCTCGCTTGCGCTTCACCAGCATCAGTGGAAACCATTCCTTCAGGTCCATGGGCGGCTCAAAATCTTTTGGGGGATTCTAAATCCCCAAAAATATATATTTTTAAAGACTTCTTTAGAAATCTCAGAAATATTAGCATGGTACAAGTCTCATTCGTGGGGCCAGGAGTTATCTAACCAGTATTTATTTCCTGATCATATCATGGTCAGAAAAAAAAAACACTGACCCGATTCATCCTATATTAACCAATTTATTTTTATGTACTGAAGTCAACAATTTATGTCCTCACCTGGAAAAAGCTCTCCACATATTGAAGCAGGTAAACGCCACAGTCGCTGTAGTTGTCCTGCTGAGGGACCTGGGGGTTTGAGCCCCTCATCGAATCTTTAGAGAAACTCCTCAGACTCCCTTTCCTCACCTCCCACTCCACCTCCAAGTATCTGCATTCACACACATTTCCAAACTCAGTCCGTACTACAGTCAAAAAGGTGTTGCTAACCTGATAGGTGGATAAATAGTAGATAAAATCTTACTCTTGCAGGATCTTCACGACCCCCGATCTCACATGGCCTCCTAGGGAATCCATGATCAGGATACAAGGTCTGTTTGAGGAAAAAGCAAAAGATTTGATATGATCAGACAGTCTGTGATAATTCAAGGTATTGCTCACCATGAGGACATTGTAAATCTTATCAGTTTATGGTACATACAAAGAATGATTCTGGTGCCATCTAGTGACATGAGTGAATAACATTTTCTTGCAGGAATAATAAATGTTCAACTATTGTGAGAACTACAATAGTCTACAAGGCAGCTGTAAGGTAAAGGAGTGTGTTAAAACCCCAGCCCATGGAACTTACTGTTTACAGGTAGTGGGTTGGGAGGAGATATCGACACTGTCCTGCTGGTCACTCTCATTGCACTGGTCCTTGATAGGGAGAAAGATTTTTAGTGTCAAATTCAGACGTAACATACTTGATAGAATGGCCTGAAAGACACATTCTCTAATCACCCCTTTTGATAGTAGTATACTGTCAAAAAAACTAATGTCAAAAACAGAATATGGTGTCACACAAAATATATATACAGATCCATTACCTGATTTGAATCCTGAACAGGAGAAAAGGCAAAGATATCCTTTTCCATTTCATATCCGTTGCAATCATCTAAAACATAGTTCACATGCTCCCAATTCAGCAGTTGAGAGGTCATGACTAAATGCAATTCCATTTATAATGCAGTTAACGATCAACTAGACTGTATTCTCTCTCCTCACTCACCTGAGAGGAGCTGCTTCTTTATCCGACCTAGACCATGGACCCCTGTGGTGGTGGGGCTCACACTGAGCTCCAGCTCCTCTCCGCCCCCACCGTTTGAGCACACACACAGCCTCACCCCTATGGTGAGGTCGCAGTCTGGGGCTTCTGGGCCTGGCTGACCCCTGGTGCTGCTGCCCGGGGGGCTGAAGAACAGGGACATGGGGTTGGGGGAGGTGTAGTCCATCAGGAAGCACTTGTCCAAGCTGCTCTCTGCTTCCTCCAGCCAGGCTGGGAATGGGGAGTCTGGAGACAGGGGCTCCTGCTGGAGGTCCTCTAGGCCAGGGAAGCAGATGACCGCCAGGAACCAGTGTGCCCTGAGGAGAAGAGGGTGTTTTGACATGGATGGAAAGAAGAGTTGAGAAGGTGACTCAGGTAAACTAAACTAAAACATATGGGAACTTGACATTTGGGAGGAAAGCATACCTTAAATAAGATGCAAAGCAATATCATGACAATTTATGACAGAGTATATACTGTAATAGTATGCACGAGAGGATGGACTCACGATTCATTTATGGGGACAAAGATGAAGTCCTTCTGGAAGAGGTCAACATTCCTGGTCCATGTTCTCACTCGGTTGTGTCTCCTTTTCTTCACACTGGAATGAACGGTTGAGGTTGAGTTTAATTGTCCCACAGAGCTGGAACCTATTGGGCACTGGTTAAGTACAGTCGGCATACTACAGTACTTACGGTAGGTCCTCAGAGCATGGGGTCTTTCTCTGCTCTGTCTGGGTGAGGCGCTTGTAAAAGAAGGAGCTGAACATGTGACTCCTGTTGGCATCCTCCTCTTTCAGCATTGCAGAGACCAAGTACCTTGACAAACAATGAAGTATAACGTAAAGCAAAATTAAGCAACTTAATTCCATAGGAATGCAGATACTGAACATACACCAATGTTAACCCACTACGAGCAATGTAAAAGCAGATCTTACAGACTTCACTCACTTCAGGTAAAAGTCAATGATGACATCATTCAAGAACTCTCCCTCGTTGAGACAGTGCAGGTCTTCATTGGTGACAGAGATCCCCCCTCTGGCTGGATGAGGGGGGTACAGTATTATCCTAGCAAGACGACAACCCAAACATCACAATGGGGTTAGCAGAAGCAGTCTATTGTTCACTATAACAAGAGCACAAAGGGAATTGTCATTCACCTTTTGACTGGCCCTTTGAAGGTTGATTCAATCTCCACTATTTCATCATCCAAGACTTGTATTGGGGCAGGAGACAGGCATGCTGGGGGAGGAGACAGGCATGCTAGGGGAGGAGACAGGCATGCTAGGGGAGGAGACAGGCATGCTAGGGGAGGAGACAGGCATGCTAGGGGAGGAGACAGGCATGCTAGGGGAGGAGACAGGCATGCTAGGGGAGGAGACAGGCATGCTGGGGGAGGAGACAGGCATGCTAGGGGAGGAGACAGGCATGCTAGGGGAGGAGACAGGCATGCTGGGGGAGGAGAGATCCGTGGTAGGGCAAAATAGATCCGTGGTAGGGCAAGAGAGATCCGTGGTGGGGCAAGAGAGATCAGTTGTGGGGCAGGTGCAATCCATCTTGGGGCAAGAGGCTTGGAAGATGGTGTCTGTTTACTGGAGCCACAAATGGAATCCAAAAACTGCTGCTGAAACGCATCAGAGGTCAGAGGTTTAGATGGACCTGAAATGGCCTGGGATACCTTGTGCAGAAATGATGAAGCTGGGCGAGGAGGAGATTTAGGTGGGCATGCAATGGGCTCTGAAACCTGCTGCAGAGCGGAAAACAAACAGAGGACACAAATAAAATCCATTGATGCTTCATCAGGTTATGTCATTGTGGATGATGCTCCATTAAATGCCTACAACTAAGAGTGCATAAGTAAATGGATTTTCATTTATTAAACTTTCCACCATGCCCCATCAGTAACATTACATGTTCAACATGCTTACCTTCTCTGGGGTTGGATGGGAGGAATGCATCAGTATTCTGTTGGCCTCCACAAATGGCAACTGTACTGTGAAATCCTCAGGAGCTTTATTTGCTCTGCCAATTTCTCTGAAGACCTTCTCCAGTTCAACTTTCTCCAGGTCAGACAGCATATTCTCAAACACTAAGATTATGTAGTTCTCGCCGAGATCTGCCGAAAGACGACAAACTTCAGATATATAGACCGAGGGATTAAGTTTGATTAAGTCAGCAAACTGAATTTACATTGGGGAAACAGGGGAGTCTACAGACGAAAATCTACAGTATTAGAGTTCCCTTGGACAGTTCTTTGAGAAGTGTTCTGTAATACTCACGTTGGCCCTTGCTGTCATACCAGGCACCCCCGTTGGCTCGGGACATCTTGAGGAGAAGGCGGAGGCGCTGGGACTCCCCTGAGGTGGTCTTGAGGAAAAGGGCAGGCAAGTTTCGGGCATGGCACCACGCACAACTGGCCAGACTATACGACCATAGCCGCACTAATATTAACAGATTAGGGATGGGAAAATGTATTAAGGCCTTTACATACTGTCTGTGTGCTACATACCTCAGATTTATAACTCACTTTTAACAGCTTCAGCTCTTGGCTGCTCATATGTTCATTCCAGTGGAGGCTGCTGAGGGGAGGTCGGCTCATAATAATTGCTGGAACGGAGTAAATGGAATGGCATCAAACACATGGAAACCATGTGTTTGATAGCATTCCACCTATTCCGCTACAGCCAATACCACCGAGCCTGTCCTCCCCAATTAAGGTGCCACCAACCTCCTGTGGTTTATCCCAATAAGGCACAAATTCAGACTGAAGGGCTTTCTTTCTTACCTTGTTCATCAATCTGGATGTACTCTGCTGTAAACTGAAACAGAGTCAAATAAACTGAGTCAGAGGAATACTGGAATATCAGTGTTGTGTTCTCAACTGGTAAAGAGTTTCAATTTTGAAATACTGTACTGTTTTCAATATTATACTGAAATGATAATAAGCTTACGGTGACATGCTTGGGAGGTGTCCTGCGCATTGTTCCCACTCTCACACATCTGCAGAACACATCAATCCTCTCAGAAATGTCAGCAGATGTCTTTTTAGGAGGAGGTGATATGGGATGATTCTGTTTGACTCTTCGCCGTTTTGTGGTGGGTTTGTCTGGGACCAACTTTCCAAACTTTGAAGGGAACCATTAAAAAAGGTGAAAACCGCGACATAACAGATGGTGTTAATAGGTATAAACAAAATCACATACATTAGGGTTGTATTTGGTGTGTACAGATAGGTCACTCAAATGTGACATGTCCCTTGACTAAGTCGTTTTACTAGTCAAGATTCTTATCAAGAATCCAATTGACCTTTGATCACTGACAGACTACGGCTACACAGCATTGAGTGTTTCTGATACCGGGTCTTTCATTCGCTTCTTCCTTGGTAGTCTGGTTTTGGAGTTGGTAAAGTAATTGCTTGTGAAGTCATCGTCATCAGCGACTGTCTCCAAACTGCCACCAGAGGGCGTTGGTGAAGAGTGACTAGTCCCTGACATTGGCGTACCAGAACAGACTGAGGTTTCTTCCTTGTCATCACTTGACAACACAACTACATAAAAACAATAAGCATTATGTCAAGGATTGGATTTACTCTGTACAGTAGGATTCTTATGAAATGGCAGTCAAGTGAATAACCATTTACCTGCAGGTTGTAGGAGAGAAGGATTTTTCTTGGGCGATTCTTCTGTTTGAAGACATAGTGTGCCGTCAATCCTATAATGCATTCCAGACATGAGTGACAAATGTTTAAAATCCTTCATTACCTTTTAAATAAGGGATACCTCACCTTTGGGCATTATTCTGAAGCACTAAAGCAGGGGTAAACGCATGTTGGAAGATGCTGCCTTGGACAACCACTCCTGGAGAGGGTACCTGGCTCAGAATGAAGTAGTCACTGTGGTTGAGGACTGTGCTGAAATGCACTGCTTCATTTTGAGAGCTGTGGTGACAAAAAGTGAGTTTTAAAAGATGTGGATTTTCAAAAGCAAAAGATAATTGTTAAACATTAATGAGTTTGTAGCTAAGCAAACTAAACTTCATAGAAACACATACCTAGGCATCTTGCCAATTCCCAACATATTGAGTCCAATGGCATTTCCTTTGAGAGATCTTTTCAAATGTTTATTTGCACAACGTTTTTTCATTTGTCAGTCAGCAGTGCAGGTAAAACTGTTGGAAAATAAAACATATCAAATTGAGGAAATCCAAATCCATTAGTCACCCATCCATTAATTAGCCTACCCACAACACGAAGCATGAGAACTGCATTGCTGGGTTGCTACCAAAGTCAGGTAAACATATATTCATTGGAAAAACATCAATATTTTTCACTGTCACCGAGGTCCAACTTGCAGGGGTTAGCTTTAGCTAGCGTTCTTCTTTCATTCGGTACTATGTTAGTTAGTTATTTTCAGACACACAAAAAAATGAACAACCACTCTCTTCGCAATATTAACTAAACTGGTGGAGAGTAGACGAATGTTATGTGAATTGAAACGCAAAACATCTTCTGAACTGGATAAACATACCTTGATAGTAAGCTAACGCAAATGTCGTAGCTAATTTAGCCAGCTAATCAGTTCGCTCGCTAGCTTGATTTGAACTGATTGCATACACAGCTATTATGGTTGGTTAATGGAACTTTTCATTAATCTAGCAAAATACTAGCCTTGTTTTTCACAGAACATGTCTGCAATTCTGAAGATGACCGAAATTATTCGCACGCCCACCTATAACCACCTATCAGTGGTGTCATCAAAATGTGAACGTTCAACATTGATTGGAGGCTGAGCCAATCAGCGCCTCAGATGCCTGTTCATCACGTTGTAACAATGAGCGCCCAAATATACTTAAATATCAAAAGTAAAAGTATAAATAATTTCAAATTCATTATATTAAGCAAACCATACGGCAAAATTGTCTTGTTTTTTAAATTTATTTACAGATAGCCAGGGACACTACAACACTTAGAGGTTATTTACAAACGAAGCATTTTGTGTTTAGTGAGTCCGCCAGATCAGAGGCAGTAGGGAGGACCAGGGATGTTATCTTGATACATTTCCTGTCCTGCTAAGCATTCAAAATGTAACGAGGACGTTTGAGTGTCAGGGAAAGTTTATGGAGTAAAAATATTATTTTCTTTAGGAATGTCAAAAATATAAATCGTAAAGTACAGATACACCCAAAAACTACTTAAACAGTACATGCAAGTACTTTTAGTACTTAAGTCGTTTTAAGGTATCTGTAGTTTACTTTACTATTTATATTTTTGACAACTTTTACTTTTACTTCACTACATTCCTAAAAAAAATAATGTACTTTTTACTCAATACATTTTCCCTGACGCACAAAAGTGCTCATTACATTTTGATTGCTTAGCATGAAGGAAAATGCCCCAATTCATGCACTTATCAAGAGAACGTCCCTAGTCATCCCTACTGCCTCTGATCTGGTGGACTCATTAAACACACATGCTTTGTTTGTAAATTATGTCTAAGTGTTGGAAATTTAAAAAACAAGAATATTGCGCCGTCTGGTTTGCTTAATATAAGGAATTTTAAATTATTTATACATTTATTTTCACTTTGATACTTAAGTATATTTTAGCAATTACATTTACTTTTGATACTTAAGTGTTTAAAAAAAAATACTTTTACTCAAGTAGTATTTTACTGGGTGACTTTAACTTTTACTTTAGTCATTTTCTATTAAAGTATATTTACTTTTACTCAAGTATGACAAATTGGGTACTTTTTCCACCACTGTACTAGAGATGTTGGTTATGTAATTATTATCCAAGCATGTGCCTTATTCCATAGGAAGATTTGCACGGGATTCATTTCTCTAAACTACCCCCTGTAATTCTTTACTTTTTTTATTAAATTAAGTCTATGACAGAAGCCTGGTGTTTTTTATTCTAGGCGTGATGATATTTTAACATCATGCCTAGACGATATTAAGATTACAGTGATCACTCGTGCTTGGCTTCCAAATGTATAGGTGTCCCCATAGGCCTAATATTTAAATTGAGGAAATGTGATCATAATCATTATTCTAGCGATCCACGTTAGACGCCCATCCATCCTGCTGATGTGAGCTGCTGGGCAGCACGCTTGTACTTGATATGCATTTATGGATGAGAACGTGAATTTGACACTTCCAAAAATTTGGCGTTTGGCGATGTTTAACTTCAATTCATTGACACAAAAGTTGCGTCAGACAAAAAAAATGTTTTGTCTCTGGCTTGCATAGCTTTTGATATTGAGTCTCTGCCTCACAAAGTGATTGATGTTTGGATATTCCATTTATCCCGTACAAGTTTATGTGCCAAATAAATTTAAGACGTTACAGGTGTCAAGTTTATGGGCATGTGGCAGCAGTCTGTAGAAGGGAGGTTCCTAGGTGTGAGAAGTGTGCAGAAGGGCACGAGACAAAGGAGTGTGTAGCATTTCTAGGGAGTTTTTCCTAGCCACCGTGCTTCTACACCTGCATTGCTTGCTGTTTGGGGTTTTAGGCTGGGTTTCTGTACAGCACTTTGAGATATCAGCTGATGTAAGGGCTATATAAATACATTTGATTTGATTTGATTTGATTGGGGTAAGAAGCGGTATGTGTTAATTGTATGGGTGCCCATGGGGCTGGGTGGGAATCAGAAATGTCTGGTGCAAGAGAGGCAGGTTGAGGTTACTTAGAGTAGAGCATATTGTGCTGTATGCTGAGGCAGCGAAAGTTGAGGAAGATGGGTCAATGAGGATTCGTGTGAGTAGTGTAGATCTGTATCAGTACAGAGGGATAGGCCAACGAGTGATATATGCTTCAGTAAGATTGGCTTTTTAGCATTCATAGCAATGGTTATAAACTGTACTGCAAGGATGGAACGTAAATCACAGAAAATAGAGGTTGTGGTGGCAACTGCAGAGAAGTATTTGGGTGTGCGAGATTTGACGTCAGAAGAGTTACAGCGTTTGTTGAGTGGTGGTGTCCTGTCCTTTCAGGCTGTTGGCCTGAGGTAGGACTAGATAGGTTTAAATAGTGGAGTAGGGTGGTGGGTTTTTAATGAGTGTAGGGTTAGATGGTAGGGTATTTGTTGATTTATTTCCCTGGCCTCTCTCGCTTCCATCCTCTGTATTATAGCCCTGGAACCAGTAGCCTAGGCCAATGCGTGTCCCAGAAGTAACAATATAGTAGGAATATAGTCAATCCAATAAAATTATTGAATTAAGTTAGAACGTCTTCCTATCAGTCTAATTTACGTATACATTGTGATTGGACGATAGCTGTGAAGGTTATGGAATCAGGATAACCTCAAGCTCATTAATGATAGAATGTTCATATTTGAAGATTGCTGAAAGACCAGTTTGGCAATGACGAGTAGAACGTTAGCTAAAGAGACTGGTACTCAGGCTAGTAGAAAAGCACCGTATAGTTTTTGTACTTAAATGTTTTTGTGTAAACTGAGAACTGACATTGCAACTCTATTAGGTTGTTGTTTTGTACTAGCTACATCATAACCTATTCACTGAACATATATTTCAGTATTTGTGTGAAAATCAAGAATGGACCTTATAGTTTTTAATCCCCTTTAATTTAGTTTGTGTGCTATCAGAAGTGGATGTTGTCAATGACCCCCATGCTTTCCCATCCAATTATCTTTGAAGCCCCAGCTGCCTTTGGCTTTATCTGTGAAACGACCTATCACACACATTCTAGGGTCCTGAGAAGGAAACATGAAATCCCTGGAAAAACCACCAGTGTGCAACCCCATGTTAACTCATGTGGATCATTTAGAATAATCCTCAAACTGAAGCTACTTGCTGCTTTGTGGGTCTGGAAAACTCCACAAAAGGTAGGTTACATTTAGAAACATTGATGTGACTTGAGACCCATATAACAGTATCCTGTGTATGTCATGATAAACCAACCAAGGTTGCTTCATCTTTGGATGTTGTTTGGCTGTATGTGATTTGTCACAGCACTCTGTATTGTTTCATCTGGCATGTGCCAAGGCACTTTTCAAGGGAATTGACATCAAAGCCAGATAAGGAAATTTGGTCTTAGGTCAGATACATTCTGGCTTAGGCTACTGCAAGTTTCACCATTTTTTTGTTGTTGTTATATTGAGTGATGTGAAAGGGTTGGTTTGAGGTCTCCAATCAGTTGTTGTGATGGACTGTATAAAAGCACACCATCACATAGACTTGGGTAATCATTACTCATATCAGACTTAATTGTACCACGATTAATTGTACCATGATGTTGCCTTTTCTCAATTTACTGCAAAAAAGTCTTAATCTTAACTCTGCTCTTCAGATGTACAGGTAACTGCGAAAATAATGGAAACACAAAGTAAATGTGGGAGATACAAATTATTTTTAAAGCAGGTGCTTCCACACAGGTGTGGTTCCTGAGTTTACTTAAGCAAATAACATCCCATCATGCTTAGGGTCATGTATAAAAATGCTGGGCAGGCCATTATTACCATGTCTACCATGGCTATGCCCCCATAGGATGACAACCCACTGGGCACAAACTGGTTGAATCAATGTTGTTCCCACGTCATTTCAATTAAATTACATTGAACCAATGTGGAATAGACATTGAAATGACATCTGTGCGCAGTGGAAATGTCCCCATCCACAGGGCACAGGTAGTCACTGAATGGTGTAATGATCATGAAAATGATGTAAACCATATGCCATGGCCGTCTCAGTCACCAGATATCAACCTAATTTAACATTATTGGAGATTCTGGAGCAACGCATTAGACGGCTTTTTCCACCACCATCAACAAAACACCAAATTATGGAATTTCTCGTTGAAAAATGGTCTCACATCCCTCCAATAGATTTCCAGACACTTGTAGAATCTATGCTAAGGTACATTGAAGCTGTTCTGGCGGCTCGTTGGTGGCCCAAGGCCCTATTAAGATACTTTATGTTGGTGTTTCTTTTATTTTGGCAGTTACCTGTATCTCTGTGTGTGTTTGTGTCAGTGTATATCTCATACAATTTCTTCCAGTCCATCAACCCATCCATGTTGCAGGATGAGAGGAGAGAAGCTGATGCCTTGTGTACTTATCACTCTACTGGGGCTGACCCTGATGGAGTCAGCTCATGGACTGCACATGTCAGACGAACCCTGCTCTGTCCAAATTCTCATCCCAGGACTCAAAGGCATACACTCACGCTTTCATCAAAAATTAGAGTCTAAAACAAGAAATCATATAGGACTCATAGGATTGCAGTGTGCACTATTTATCAACAGTAATAACATTTCAGAGTTGTGCAGTTTGTGTTTTGATTCATGAAGCTTTCTCTCCATTTGACAGGAGAGGAAGGAGAAAAGGGAGTGAAAGGAGCACCTGGGAGACCAGGAAGAATGGGTCCACCAGGGGAGATAGGTAAGCCTCTATCTTTGAAAACAGAAGCAAAAACAACGTTCAGCATTCTCTCTGTACAGGTGCTATGCTTTGATGACATCCCTCACAATATCACAAAGTTTTGACTCTATGGAGGCTGGACTTGGGAAACTTGGGCGTGGTATGTTTTTCAGCGTTGTAGGGTGTTGGGAGTAGTTATCTGCTTGAGAATTTGGTTGTCATGAAAAGCTTTTAGGACACGCCTACTGATTTCCCTTCGGAAAAGGTCTTTGGATAACCCTTTGGCCTATCACTAAGGTGTCTCACTACATTTGTGTACTTATTTATTTTACAATAGACTAGAACCATACAGATTTTTCCCAGAATGGTTTAAAATAATCATATTTCCTTTAACAACATGATTCTATGATGTATTTATTTAATTGGACAGTTATTGCAGGAACTAGAGTAAAGATCACAGCATGTACTGACAATCATTTCTCCTAGAGGATGTTGTGCGCTGGTTACATCACTACTAGGCAGTCCAGAGCAACAGAATGTTTACTTTAGGTCAGAAGTTGCGTGAGAAACACTACCCAGAATCCCCTGAATCACTGACAAGTGTTTACAGCAGCTGTTAATTAATGAGGACTGGTCATAGAGATAGATAGAGTACTCTAGTGTCCAAAAGCCGGTTTTAGCATGGGCAGCACCATTGAGGACTTTCACCATTTTGAAGTAGTCAACTGGGTGGGACTTCCTATGGGTTAAGTAAGGATCACATAATTCCATCCAGGTCACCAGGAGGGAGCAGCCAATGAGTTTACTCGTGAACAAACATTCCATAACTGCAATTGGCAGTAAATTGCAGTATGCACCCTTTCAGTTTGTTTGTCATAGAAGTAGTAGAATAATAAAATTCACTACTTCAAAATGGAGATGGCTCTCACAGACGCCATAATGGCTCAGTTACAATGTCTATCTAAGTCTATGGGGCTTGGTGGACGCTGTCACCAAAGACAGGTTTTTTATTTTTATTTATTTAACCAGGTAAGTTGACTGAGAACACATTCTCATTTACAGCAACAACTTGGGGAATAGTTACAGGGGAGAGGAGGTGGGATGAATGAGCCAATTGTAAGCTGGGGATGATTAGGTGACTATGATGGTATGAGGGCCAGATTGGAAATTTAGCCAGGACACCGGGGTTAACACCCCTACTCTTACAATAAGTGCCCATGGGATCTTTACTGACCACAGAGAGTCAGGACACCCATTAAACATCCAATCCAAAAGACAGCACCCTACACAGGGCAATGTCCCCAATCACTCCATAGGGGCGTTGGGATATTTTTTTTAGACCAGAGGAAAGGGTGCCTCCTACTGGCCCTCTAACAAAACTTCCAGCAGCATCTGGCCTCCCATCCAGGGATTGACCAGGACCAACCCTGCTTTGCTTCAGAAGGAAGCCAGCAGTGGGATGCAGAGGCTTTGTTATTTAACCCACGTATTACTTTGATTCTGAAATCAGTAACAAAACACTTCTAGTAACAGTAAAACATGTTTTCCTACAGGACATCTGGGAGTTAAAGGACAGAAGGGTATAATGGGACATTATGGGAAGATTGGCCCCAGTGGAGTCAAAGGTAGGAAAAAAACAGAACAACTTGCATTTACACTTCTGTTTAGGGATGCATTGCTATATTTTCCATGTACTTTAACAATGTTTCTACTCTCAGGTGTAAAGGGAGATATGGGTGATCTTGGATCAAGGGGCCCGAATGGTGATCCAGGTAAAACATTTATTTGTTTGGAGAAACATTCTAGGTCTAATTAACAATAAGCCCAAGCCACGTTTTGTTTTGTCTCATCAGGTGTTCCATGTGAATGCACACCCCTGAGGAAAACTATTGGCGAGATGGATATCCTAGTGACACAGTTATCCAATGAGCTGAAGTTCATAAAAAATGGTACACTTTCAGGATGTCTGGTTGAATGTTAAATTAGGAATTTCCAATGAGTAACGTAAAGACATAGAGCTATCAGTTTCATTTCAGTATTAGTTTAAATGCTCGTATCGTAGACCATTTTGCTTTGTTTTCTTCCATTCACAAAGTAAACGCTGGGTATATATGTCGGTGTGATTATAGAAATACAAGTGCTCATTTTTCAGCACTGCCCTCCCCTGCAGCTGTTGCCGGCATCAAAGAGACCGACAGCAAGGTCTATCTGCTGGTCAAGGAGGAGAAACGCTACACCGACGCAGAAGTCTATTGTCAGGGGAGGGGTGGACACCTGGCCATGCCCAAGGATGAAGGGGCCAATACGGCCATCGCTGGGTACATCACAGAGGCGGGCCTGAGCCGGGTGTACATTGGTATCAATGACATAGACCGCGAGGGCCATTTCACCTACGTGGATAGCTCCCCAATGAGCACCTTCAGCAAGTGGAGGGAAGGGGAACCCAACAATGCCTACGAGGACGAGGACTGTGCTGAAATGGTGGCGGTGGGGGACTGGACCGATGTTGCCTGCCACCCCACCATGTACTTTGTCTGTGAGTTTGACAAGGACAGTGTCTGAGGAGCATTTGTTTGAAAGTGGTAGTGAGTTATAGAGAAGCCTTTTATAGAGTTCTTCAGATCTTGTTCAGTATGTTGAATTATTTTGACACAGCTACATTTAAATGTAATCACCCACCAGTGCTAAATATCATTGTACAGTATAAAAGATTGTGTACTGACATGCAACAACAGTTGTGTAAAGACAAGGGGTTTCTTCTCAGTTGTTCCAGTTTTCTTCCTTTTTGACTTGAATGGATGCTGTTTTTATAAACCATTGCATTTAATGGATACAGCAATTTCTACCTTGATCTCTTAATCTACTTGGTATCTGCTTTTTGAAGATGAAACTTTTTTTGTCTTTCTTGTCATGTTTATGTGAGTTATATATTGTATCTTGAAGTGAACTGATTTTTAACCCTCAAACTACCAACATAGTTACATACAGTGCCTTGCAAAAGTATTCATCCCCTTGGTGTTTTTCATTCAGTTCATTCAGTTTTTAGAATTTTGAAGTAAACATTAATTTTGTCATATTTATGTAGTAAAATCGACGTCCAATTAAAGGGGCAGTACATCAACATTTTAAATATACTACATTTTTGGGGGCAAAAAGTTATTCATCCATTGATCCTGAGAAACAATGACCAAAAATATGGCTTAATCTTTTTTATTTACTTACCCCACAGCCAGTATTAGCATCACTGCTAGTGAAACAATGGGAGTGGTAGGGCCAATGGCAGGATGCTTCAAAAAGCATACCCATACCCTCAGTCACTTTAAACCAAATGTTATAACAACCAAAATACCATAACAAGTTGCACATATAGCATATTGGAGGGTATTATAGAAATTAGGGTATTTTCTAACATTTTAGATTACACACCAAGAAATATATTTTTTTGATTACCCAGTGTGTACATTCAGAGAGTAGCTGGTTTCTGTATTGCAGTTCTATCAAGTATTCATACCACTGACAGTCTGTTTTGACTGCAACTAAGCATATGTCTAAGATCATTTTGATTTTGTACACGTTCATACCTAGTTATAACTAGTTAAAACCATGGTCGAGTGCATAAGGTGCTCCATCTCTGCAGGTAATCTTTCTATCAGATCACGATCACTCCAACAGGTAACCCTCTAGCCTCTGAGGGTCTGGATTACTTATGTATTCAGAGAAACCTAGATTCAAATAAAGGTCCTATCTATCAAATTTCTATAGGGGGAATAAGGTGTTTTTGTCTGGGGTCAAAATTACCCGGACTTGAACTTTTTCAAAGTCCATATTCATACAGAAACACTAAACAATTATTTAGATTTATTAAGAACAAGTCGATTGACGAAGTCATGAAAAAGCACCTTTTGGGTCAAAAGGACCCTTAACAAAAATATTACTTTAGTTAATCAGCCACTTCTCCTTTGTTAAATGTCACGACTTCCGCCGAAGTCGTCTCCTCTCCTTGTTCGGGCGGCGTTCTCCTTGATCCAGTCCCAGTGGGATGCGGCGTTCGGCTGGATCCAGTCCCAGTGGGATGCGGCATTCTCCTGGATCCAGTCCCAGTGGGATGCGGCGTTCGGCTGGATCCAGTCCCAATGGGATGCGGCGTTCGGCTGGATCCAGTCCCAGTGGGATGCGGCGTTCTCCTGGATCCAGTCCCAGTGGGATGCAGCGTTCTCCTGGATCCAGTCCCAGTGGGATGCGACGTTCGGCTGGATCCAGTCCCAGTGGGATGCGGCGTTCTCCTGGATCCAGTCCCAGTGGGATGCGGCGTTCTCCTGGATCCAGTCCCAGTGGGATGCGGCATTCTCCTGGATCCAGTCCCAGTGGGATGCGTCTCTCCCTTCCCAGGGAGTATGATGGGACGGCAGCACGGTGCCAGTGGTTCCTATTACAGCTGGACCCATACCTGGACCTATACCTTCCCTCGGGAAGGGAGAGGGTGTCCGCCCTCATCTCATGCCTTTCGGGGAGAGTTCTGGAGTGGGCAAACGCTGTGTGGGGCGAAGGAGACGCGGCGTTGGACCACTTCGAGGAGTTCTGCCGCCGCTTCCGGGCCGTCTTCGACCATCCACCCGAGGGTAGAGCGGCGGGGGAACGGCTCTTCCACTTGAGGCAGGGGACGAGGAGCGCCCAGGAGTTCGCCCTGGAATTGGCCGCCGGAGCAGGATGGAATGACAGGGCCCTTATCGACCACTACCGATGCAGCCTGCGCGAGGACGTTCGACGGGAGTTGGCCTGCAGGGATGCCACCATCACTTTTGACCAACTGGTGGTTCTGTCCAACTGGTGGATCTGCTCCTGTGGTGGATGACTGGTTCAGGAGCGCGGAGGAGACATGGGAAGCCGCCCATGTTCACCTCCAGCGAGCCGTGCTGCGCCAAAAAACCAGCGTGGACCGTCACCGCAGTGAGGACCTCAACCGGGGGACCGGGGCTGGGTCTCGACCCGAAACCTGCCCCTTCGCCTGCCCTGCCGGAAGCTGGGCCCGTGGTTTGTGGGGCCATTCAAAGTCCTGAGGAGAGTGAACGAGGTGTGTTACAGGTTACAGCTTCCCCCCGATTACCGTATTAACCCCTCGTTCCATGTGTCTCTCCTCAGGCCGGTGGTGGTTGGTCCGCTCCAGGAATCTGAGGTACTGGAGGTTCCTCCGCCCCCTCGACATCGAGGGGGGCCCGGCGTACTCCGTTCGTTCCATCCTGGATTCGAGGCGTCGGGCGAGGGGCCTTCAGTACCTCGTGGAGTGGGAGGGGTACGGTCCGGAGCAGAGGTGCTGGGTTCCGGTGGCGGATGTGTTGGACCCTGAACTGCTGCGGGAGTTCCACCGTCGCCGGCCGGATCGCCCTGCTCCTCGCCCTCCGGGTCATCCCCGAGGCCAGTGACGGCGCGCCGCTGGAGCCACGCGTCAAGGGGGGGTACTGTCACGACTTCCGCCGAAGTCGGCTCCTCTCCTTGTTCGACGTCACCGGCTTTCTAGCCATCGCCGCTCCATTTTTTCATTGTTCCATTTGTTTTGTCTTGTTCCCTGCACACCTGGTTTACATTCCCTAATCACACTGCATGTATTTTTTCCTCTGTTCCCCCCCATGTCTTTGTGTGGGATTGTTTTTGTTGCGTGTTTCATGTTACGCGCCAGGCTGGTTTTTCCCCCTGTATTCCGTGGTATATCCACGAAGGATGTTAACTGTTAAACATTTGCTTATTTTTGTGACTGTTTCGCGCCTTGCACTTTTTACCTTTGACTGGAGGTTTAGACGCAATGGCATCTGTCTGTTTTATTGCCTCTGCCTAAATAAAGTGTGCGCCTGTTCACAACTCTCTGCTCTCCTGCACCTGACTTCTCCACCAGTAGCGCACAACACTTACATTAAAGTTAAAATAATTTGTGTAAATAATCTGAAGTAATATATTTTGCATTTTTAAATGGCTTAAATTTACTGTATCATTAAGAAATATATTCTTTCCAGTCATCGTATTCACCATATTTGTTTTTTGCTATACTGAATATTGAACTTTTTGTTATATTGCCTTACCATGCAAACTCATCAAAATAGTGAGTTATTGAAGTGATTCAAATTTGTATAACTATTTACCTAGGCCCAATCCATGTTGGAAAAAACAAGATTATGTCTTGTATGTTGTTCTTTTAACTTTTAATGACATGCATTTATTGGAATGCACACTTACAGGAACACTAATATAAACTATGTAAGCTAAGCTATGTGCAGTGTGTAGGTTGGAATAGGGTTGAAAGTGCACGAGAGGTCATCTGACAGATAACAATGGCTGATTGAATGGTGGTTAAGAGGTTGTGTGGCACGAATTGGTTAGAAAAAGTAATGTTTTCAGGTATGTTCAGAATAAAACATGGAGATTCCATAATGTTTTGCTAATAGGCTTTATGAACTGGTACTAAATATCTCTATTCTCTATGCTGCACTGTCTTCAGAGATTTTTAAAAATATATGTAATTTTTTATTTAACCTTTATTTAACCAGGTAGGCCAGTTGAGAACAAACTTACAACTGCGACCTGGCTAAGATAAAGCAAAGCAGCGCGACACAAACAACAACACAGAGTTACACATGGAATAAACAAACGTACAGTCAATAACACAATAGAAAAAAAGTATATACAGTGTGTGCAAATGGCGTGAGGAGGTAAGGCAATAAATAGGCCATAGTAGCGAAGTAATTACAATTCAGCAAATTAACACTGGAGTGATAGATGTGCAGATGATGATGTGCAAGTGGAAATAATGGTGTGCAAAAGAGCAATAAAGTAAATAAGAACAATATGGGGATGAGGTAGGTAGATTGGATGGGCTATTTACAGATGGGCTGTGTACAGCTGCAGCGATCAGTTAGCTGCTCAGATAGCTGATGTTTAAGTTAGTCTCTGGAGATGCAGGGTGAAATATGTGGTTTGGGGTTGATAATTTGCCTGTATTGTTCAAAATATAATTAAATAAAAAAATTATACTAGTAGTCTACTATTGTCATTATTTTGTTGATTTAAACATTGTATAACTGTCCTGCTGGTGTATTGTGTAGGCTACTGCCACCTAGTGGCTAATAGTAAAACCCTGCTACCACTGTTCACTGTTAATCTCACATATGATGGGGTAGTTAAAAGCTACTTAGAATGTTTTTCCAAGATGCTACCAAATTAAAATTATGTTCACAATGTATCAGGTAAAGATAAGAAGTAAACCAGATGTAGCTATTTCTAGGAAACCAAAACACATTATTCAATTTCAACCAGCATACCTTGCATGTGAACCTATGAAAAATAGGTTTATGATACTTGTGCATCATCTACAACGGTGATCATCAACTAGATTCAGCCGAAGGCCGATTTTATGTTGAGCGGATGGTCGGGGGGCCGGAAACAAAATGACAAATAATTTGTAGACTGCAAATTGACCGAAAGAAGCCCAAACAGATTTAATGTTTGACTAAAACATAATAATTTCAAACCTTGCTTACATTTGTATACAATTACGTGTCTCTCTATTATGCGTGGGAATACTTGGGAACATATTTCTTAAATTATAATCATTTAGTGAAGTCCTTAAAATGACCTTTTCCTCTCATACAAATGTCTGTAAAATAAGTAAAATTATATAGGCCTACTAATCCGACCAGAGACAGAAGCAACATTTTTGGATGACTGTCTGCACATATAACAACTTTTCCATTACATCGGGTGAAAACATTTGAAAAGATGCCATGACCTTGAACGCAGCATAGGTACTATACTCTTGTCATGAGCTGAGTCATAATTGGGGGAAATTCATGTTAGAATGGTGCCCCCGACTGGAACTCCATATATGGGCATAGCTTCATAATCTAGAATTAATGTTGTAATGGTTTCCTTGCAGGAACTCCATTGGCCTAACAGGAAGACCTTATATGGACATAGTCATTATTTTGGTAAATGATTACACCGGCGTTCACTCGGAATCAAATAGGTCTGTATATTTAAAGGGAGATTCCTTGCCAACATCATCAATTGATTAAGGATGCTTTGTGTAAATGCCATTGCTGTAGCAGTGTGATAGGCTCTAATTGAGGGCACATGGGATGTGTAATAGTGCCTTTAAGACTGCACCTGTTGAGGCCTTAAAAGTGGTGGTGTCTCAGAGGGTTTTTGACTGGGTGATTGGAAAAAGGATAGCGAAGTAGGGTCGCAGGGATCTGGTAATAGGGCCATCTGTGGCACTGGGGAAGATCCTCTATGGTTCTTTTCAAGGCCTTATGTGGATTTTAATCTGATTGAGGAATAGGAGTGGTGGGATGTTGGTACTTAGTAGATTAGTATGTTTGTTGTAAGTTCTATTCCTTTTTTAGAGTAATGGGGTTCGGAGTTCTGCCAATCAGCACCTGATTAATTGTTGAGTTCCAACCTGTGGAAAATAAATGCTGGGTTCATACCTTCATTTTGTGGTCCTGTGTCTCTGGTGTAACGCTGGGTGAGAAGGATCATTATTGAATGACTGTTACTTTTTGAGGGGGGGTTATTGCCAGGTTATTTTGGTGCAAAAATCCATAACAGTGACAACTAAAATAGACCAAAAATGATTTGGTCCAATCAACGTTAGCTAAATATGATGTGGCTGTCCATGTTACTGTTTTTTGTGTGTGTGCGTGCCATCTATGGAACTGAGGAAAAACATCCCTACTTGTAGAGAAACACCAATGCCATGTTACCTAAATGGTCTATGACTCTGTCACACAGTACGTGCTTCTTGTATTTGTTGTCCTAGGCTACCTGGCGAAAATGCTTGCTCGCTAGCCTAACATCCTTTCATGAGCAACAATACGCCAGGTCAGCTAGTTAACATTACCCTACTACTTCTAGTTACATGTTGAACTTCCATCCTCTCAGGTCAGGGGAACAATGTATGACTTTAAGGTTGGATCAGAATCACCGTTATAATCATTAAGTAAAACCACAAGTTCAAATCCCTTTCTCCAACCATGGCTAATTTGACACAACAGTGGTACTGATCACCGACAATGATGAGACAGCCTATAGGGAGGTCAGAGACATGACCGTGTGGTGCAAGGACAGCAACCTCTCCCGCAATGTGATCAAGACAAAGGAGATGATTGTGGACTACAGGAAAAGGAGGACCAAGCACGCCCCCCATTCCCATCGACGGGGCTGTAGTGGAGCAGGTTGAGAGCGTCAAGTTCCTTGGGGTCCATATCACCAACAAATAAATGTGGTCCAAGCACACCAAGACAGTCGTGAAGAGGGCACGACAAAACCTATTCCCCCTCAGGAGACTTGGAATGGGTTTGGAAAGATTTGGAATGGGTCCTCAGGTCCTCAAAAGGTTTTATAGCTGCACCATCGAGAGCATCCTGACTGGTTGCATCACTGCCTGGTATGGCAACTGCTCGGCCTCCGACCGCAAGGCACTACAGGGTAGTGCGTACGGCCCAGTACATCACTAGGGTCAAGCTTCCTGCCATCCAGGACCTTTATACCATGCAGGGTCAGAGGAAGGCCCTATAAATTGTCAGACTCCAGCCATCCTAGTCATAGACTGTTCTCTCTGCTACCGCACGGCAAGTGGTACCGGAGTGCCAAGTCTAGGTCCAAGTAGCTTCTACTCCAAGTCATAAGACTCCTGAACACCTAGTCAAATGGCTACCCAGACTATTTGCATTGCCCCCCTCCCCCCTCTGGAACGCTGCCGCTTCTCTCTGTTATTATCTATGCATAGTCACTTTACCTCTACCTACATGTACATATTACCTCGACACCGGTGCCCCCGCACATTGACTCTGTACCGGTTCCCCCTGTATATAGCCCCGCTATTGTTACTTACTGCTGCTCTTTAATCATTTGTTATTCTTATCTCTTGCTTTTAAAAAAATATTTTCTTAAAACTACATTGTTGGTTAAGGACTTGTAAGTAAGCATTTCACTGTAAGGTCACTGTTATCTTCGGCGCATGTGACAAATATGATTTGATTTAGGAAACTGGTGATTTTAACTAGCTAGCTAGCCACCGGAGGACAACTACACAACCAGATACAACAATTCATTTTTTTTTTGTCAATGACGTTTGGCTTCTGATGTGATTGGTGTGAAGCCAAGCCTATTGTTTTATACTTTTTTTAATCAAGGGAGGTCAAATGATCACTGGCTTCCCTTGCATTCAATGCTACGGGCGACAACAGTGTCATACTCTTTTTGACCAGACAGCATCAGATACAATGCATAAGGAAAGTATTCAAACCTTCACTCTTTCTACATTTTGTTATGTTACAACCTGATTTAATTCATTTTAGAATAAATCTACACACTATACCCCATACTAACAAAGCAAAAACAGGTTTTGATCAATTTTAGCAAATTTATACATGAAATATCCAATTTACATAAGCATTCAGATCCTTTACTCAGTACTTTGTTGAAGCCCCTTTGGCAGCGATTACAGCCTTGAGTCTTCTTGGGTATCACGCTACAAGCTTGGCACACCTATATTTGGGGAGTTTCTTCCATTCTTCTCTGCAGATCCTCTCAAGCTCTGTCAGGTTGGATGGGGAGCGTTGCTGCATGGCTATTTTCAGGTCTCTCCAGAGATGTTATCGGGTTCAAGTCCAGGCTCTACCTTGGCCACTCAAGGACATTCAGACTTGTCTCGAAGCCACTCCAGCATTGTCTTGGCTGTGTGCTTAGGGTCATTGTCCTGTTGGAAGGTGAACCTTTTCACCAGTCTGAGGTCCTGAGTGCTCTGGAACAGGTTTTCATCAAGGATCTCTGTACTGTGCTTCGTTCATCTTTCCCTCTTGCCTAACTAGTCTCCCAGTCCCTGCCGCTGAAAAACATCCCCACAGCATGATGCTTCCACCACCGTGCTTCAGTGTAGGGATGGTATTGCCCAGGTTATGAGCGGTGCCTGGTTTCCTCCAGACGTGACGCTTGGCATTCAGGCCAAATAGTCCAATCTTGGTTTCATCAGACCAGAGAATATTGTTTCTCATGGTCTGAGAATCCAAGCGGGCTGTCATGTGCCTTTGACTGAGGAGTGGCTTCCGTTTGGCCACTCTACCATAAAGGCCCGATTGGTGGAGTGCTGCAGAGATGGTTGTCCTTCTGGAAGGTTCTCCACAGAGGAACTCTGGAGCTCTGTCAGATTGAGCATCAGGTTCTTGGTCACCTCCCTGACCAAGGACCTTCTCCCCTGAATCTTGGTGGTTCCAAATGTCTTCCATTTTTAAGGATGATGGAGGCCACTGTGTTCTTGGGAACCTTCAATGCTGCAGATATTTTTTGGCACCCTTCCCCAGATCTGTGCATCGACACAATCCTGTCTCAGAGCTCTACGGACAATTCACTCAACCTCATGGCTAGTTATTTGCTCTGACATTCACTGTCAACTGTGGGACCTTATATAGACAGGTGTGTGCCTTTCCAAGTCATGTCCAATCAATTGAATTTACCACAGGTGGACTCCAATCATGTTGTAGAAACATCTCAAGGATGATCGATGTAAACAGGATGCACCTGAGCTAAATTTTGAGTCTCATAGCAAAGGGTCTGAATACTTATGTAAATAAGGTATCTGTTTTTTATTTTGAATACATTTGCAAATATTTCTAAAAAACAGTTTTTGCTTTGTCATTTTGGGGTATTGTGTGTAGATGAATGCGGAAAAAGATTTTAGAATACATTTTAGAATAATGCTGTAACGTAACAAAATGTGGAAAAAGTCAAGGGGTCTGAATACTTTCCGAATGCACTGTAGATGGGCTACACATACTGAGACAAAGGGGGTGCTGTTTCATTCACTTGGATGCTTTCTCCGGTGAGATACTTTCAGCCTCTTGCGAATTGAAGGACATTTATGAAACACAGAGAACCAAAAGTACTTTTTTTTTTTTTAGTCCATTTTTTGGGGGAGCCTGGCTTCCTTTGGCATTCATGAACACACGCCACTGTCTTATCATCAGGTGAATGATGATGGCAAGGAGAATTATAATTATAATTATTATTACACATAATTGGAGGAGGAAGTGTAAACTCTAACATAGCCTATTAGCTAGAAAGTTAACTCCAAACACGTTTTCGCTAAGAGCAGCTAATTAGCTGGTTAAATTGGCAAACATATATGTCCAAGTGAAGAAAGCTTACAGCCACTTACTGCACTGGTAGCCTATTTGCGGGTGCTTTTTCAAAGCCTATGGTAGGTACTTAAGTGAGTGTAATTTCTTCAATATTGGGAGTTGGGAAATAAAGGTTACACCATTACAAATAAGTTATTCTCCTCTTTTCTACTGTCGGTATGTAATAAAAACATTTTTTGTTGTTGTTGCTAGTGATATTCCTAAAAACATTGAAATAAAAAATGTATTATTTTTTATAATCATTTTTTACAAATATTTCCGTGGACCCCCTGCAGTATCACGGACGCCTGGTTGACTACCCTTGGCCTAGGCTATCAATGTTACATTTACACAATAAACTTACAAGATTGTAAGGTTCTTGGTAATAACCATACTGTAATAAATGTTATATCTTTTGTTTTAAATCACAGAGGACAGTGATGATGACGAGGATCCAGCTGATGAGGTGCTTGGTTTCATCAGCATGCTCAACCTCACTGAGAGAAAGGTAGGTACGGTCAGATATATGTTATCTATTTGGGGCGGCAGGTAGCCTAGTGGTTAGAGGGTTGGGCCAGTAACCAAAAGGTTCCTAGATCGAATCCCAGAGCTGACAAGGTAAAAATCTGTCGTAGATTTTATAATGACGGCCTAGGAACAGTGGGTTAACTGCCTTGTTCAGGGGCAGAATGTAGTTCACAGCAGTATAGTTTGTTCGATTTGATCGTTTCATGTAGGCTAGGCCACGCCTACTAAATGTCTGATGTTGAAAATGTCAACGATCATAACCAAGTTGAAACTGCAAGCCCTTTAAAAGGTACTGACTTTCAGGAGTTGTATATTGTAGCGTTTTTACCAATGGAGATGTGTTCGTTCCTCCAGCTCGCATACTGATACCAAAGTACACTCTCACAAACTGGCAAATATGCAAAGGATATGGTAAGTACAGTGGGGAGAACAAGTATTTGATACACTGCCGATTTTGCAGGTTTTCCTACTTACAAAGCATGTAGAGGTCTGTCATTTTTATCATAGGTACACTTCAACTGTGAGAGACGGAATCTAAAACAAAAATCCAGAAAATCACATTGTATGATTTTTAAGTAATTAATTTGCATTTTATTGCATGACATAAGTATTTGATCACCTACCAACCAGTAAGAATTCCGGCTCTCACAGACCTGTTAGTTTTTCTTTAAGAAGCCCTCCTGTTCTCCACTCATTACCTGTATTAACTGCACCTGTTTGAACTCGTTACCTGTATAAAAGACACCTGTCCACACACTCAATCAAACAGACTCCAACCTCTCCACAATGGCCAAGACCAGAGAGCTGTGTAAGGACATCAGGGATAAATTGTAGACCTGTACAAGGCTGGGATGGGCTACAGGACAATAGCCAAGCAGCTTGGTGAGAAGGCAACAACTGTTGGCACAATTATTAGAAAATGGAAGAAGTTCAAGATGACGGTCAATCACCCTCGGTCTGGGGCTCCATGCAAGATCTCACCTCGTGGGGCATCAATGATCATGAGGAATGTGAGGGATCAGCCCAGAACTACACGGCAGGACCTGGTCAATGACCTGAAGAGAGCTGGGACCACAGTCTCAAAGAAAACCATTAGTAACACACTACGCCGTCATGGATTAAAATCCTGCAGCGCACGCAAGGTCCCCCTGCTCAAGCCAGCGCATGTCCAGGCCCGTCTGAAGTTTGCCAATGACCATCTGGATGATCCAGAGGAGGAATGGGAGAAGGTCATGTGGTCTGATGAGACAAAAATAGAGCTTTTTGCTCTAAACTCCACTCGCCGTGTTTGGAGGAATAGAAGGATGAGTACAACCCCAAGAACACCATCCCAACCGTGAAGCATGGAGGTGGAAACATCATTCTTTGGGGATGCTTTTCTGCAAAGGGGACAGGACGACTGCACCGTATTGAAGGGAGGATGGATGGGGCCATGTATCGCGAGATCTTGACCAACAACCTCCTTCCCTCAGTAAGAGCATTGAAGATGGGTCGTGGGTGGGTCTTCCAGCATGACAACGACCCGAAACACACAGCCAGGGCAACTAAGGAGTGGCTCCGTAAGAAGCATCTCAAGGTCCTGGAGTGGCCTAGCCAGTCTCCAGACCTGAACCCAATAGAAAATCTTTGGAGGGAGCCGAAAGTCCGTATTGCCCAGCGACAGCCCCGAAACCTGAAGGATCTGGAGAAGGTCTGTATGGAGGAGTGGGCCAAAATCCCTGCTGCAGTGTGTGCAAACCTGGTCAAGAACTACAGGAAACGTATGATCTCTGTAATTGCAAACTAAGGTTTCTGTACCAAATATTCAGTTCTGCTTTTCTGATGTATCAAATACTTATGTCATGCAATAAAATGCAAATTAATTACTTAAAAATCATACAATGTGATTTTCTGGATTTTTGTTTTAGATTCCTTCTCTCACAGTTGAAGTGTACCTATGATAAAAATTACAGACCTCTACATGCTTTGTAAGTAGGAAAACCTGCAAAATTGTCAGTGTATCAAATACTTGTTCTCCCCACTGTAGACCTACTGTGCGGCAAAAGCACGGCAAAAGCATACGAGTATGTACAGCATACAGTACAGTGCCTTCAGAAAGTATTCATACCCTTTGACTTAATCCACGTTTTGTTGCTACTGCCTGAATTCAAAATGGATTAAATATTATTATTTTTCACCCATCTACACACAATACCCCACAATGACAAAGTGAAAACGTTTTTAAACATTTTTGCAAATGTATTGAAAATGAAATACAGAAATATCTAATTTACATACAGTTGAAGTCGGAGGTTTACATACACCTTAGCCAAATACATTTAAACTCAGTTTTTCACAATTCCTGACATTTAATCCTAGTAAAAATTCCCTGTTTTAGGTCAGTTAGGATCACCACTTTATTTTAAGATTGTGAAATGTCAGAATAATAGTAGAGAGAATGATTTATTTCAGCTTTTATTTCTTTCATCACATTCCCAGTGGGTCAGAAGTTTACATACACTCAATTAGTATTTGGTAGCATTGCCTTTAAATTGTTTAACTTGGGTCAACTGTTTCAGGTAGCCTTCCACAACCTTCCCACAATAAGTTGGGTGAATTTTGGCCCATTCCTCCTGACAGAGCTGGTGTAACTGAGTCAGGTTTGTAGGCCTCCTTGCTCGCACACGCTTTTTCAGTTCTGCCCACAAATGTTCTATAGGATTGAGGTCAGGGGTTTGTGATGACCACTCCAATACCTTGACTTTGATGTCCTTAAACAACTTTGGAAGTATGCTTGGGGGGGTCATTGTCCATTTGGACGACTCATTTGCGACCAAGCTTTAACTTCCTGACTGATGTCTTGAGATGTTTCTTCAATATATTCACATACTTGTCCTACCTTATGATGCAATCTATGTTGTGCACCAGTCCCTTCTGCAGCAAAGCACCCCCTCAACATAGTGCCACCCCCATGCTTCATGGTTAAGATGGTGTTCGGCCCTTTTTCCTCCAAACATAACGATGGTCATTATGGCCAAACAGTTTATTTTTGTTTCATCAGACCAGAGGACATTTCTCCAAAAAGTACAATCTTTGTCCCCATGTGCAGTTGCAAACCGTAGTCTGGCTTTTTTTATGGCGATTTTGGAGCAGTGGCTTCTTCCTTGCTGAGCGGCCTTTCAGGTTATGTCGATATAGGACTCGTTTTACTGTGAATATAGATACTTTTGTACCTGTTTCCTCCAGCATCTTCACAAGGTCCTTTGCTGTTGTTCTGGGATTGATTTGCACTTTTCGCACCAAAGTACGTTCACCTCTAGGAGACAGAATGCGTCTCCTTCCTGAGCGGTATGACGGCTGCGTTATCCCATGGTGTTTATACTTGCGTACTATTGTTTGTACAGATGAACATGGTATCTTCAGGTGTTTGGAAATTGCTCCCAAGAATGAACCAGACTTCTGGAGGTCTACAATTTATTTTCTGAGGTCTTGGCTGATTTCTTTTGATTGTCCCATGATGTCAAGCAAAGAGGCACTGAGTTTGAAGGTAGGCCTTGAAATACATCCACAGGTACACCTCCAATTGACTCAAATTATGTCAATAAGCCTATCAGAAGCTTCTAAAGCCATGACATAATTTTCTGGAATTTTCCAAGCTGTTTAAAGGCACGGTCAACTTAGTGTATGTAAACTTCTGACCCACTGGAATTGTGATACAGTGAGTTATAAGTGAAATAATCTGTCTGTAAACAATTGTTGGAAAAATGACTTGTGTCGTGCACATAGTAGATGTCCTAACCGACTTGCCAAAACTATAGTTTGTTAACAAGAAATTTGTGGAGTGGTTGAAAAGTTTTAATGACTCCAACCTAAGTGTATGTAAACTTCTGACTTCAACTGTAAGTATTCACATCCCTTGAGTTCAGTTGCACCAAATTTCCTTTGATCATCCTTAAGATGTCACTACAACTTGATTGGAGTCCACCTGTGGCCAATTCAATTATTTGGACATGATTCAGAAAGAAAGACATCTTTCTATATAAGGTTCCACAGTTGACAATGCAGGTCAGGGCAGAAACCATAAAAAAACATGAGCTGGCGCACACCCAGAACAATAGTTTGTGTGGAGGTGCTGACCAACAGAGAATAATCTATAAACTATCAAAATAAAGTCGCACACCCCATGTATAATCTTCCAGCAATTTAATGGGTATTTACCAACATTTCGGCATCACCATACCATGAAATCCAAGGAACTGTCTGTAGATTTCCGAGATAGAATTGTGATGAGGCATATATCTGAGGAAGGGTATAAAATAATTTTTAGAGTGTTGAACGTTTCCTAGAGCACAGTGGTCTCCATCATTGGGAAATGGAAATAATATGGAACTATCCAGACTCTGCCTGGTGCTGGTCGTCCGACCAAACTGAGCAACCAGGCAGGAAGGACCTTGGTCAGGTAGGTGACCAAGAACCCAATGACCACTCTGACAGAACTATGGAGTTCCTTGGCTGAGATGGGAGAACCTGCCAGAAGGAAAACATTCTCTACAGCACTTCATCAATCTGGGCTTTATGGGAGAGACTCCAGACTGAAGCCATTCCTGAGAAAAAGACACATGTCAAAAAGGGTTCTCCTATGGGGACAGCCGAAGAATCTAAGAGTTTAGACTGGGACGAAGATTTACGTTCTTGCAGGACAATGACCCCAAGCATATAGCCAAAGCAATGCTGGAATGGCTTTAGAACAATAATGTGAAAGTCATTGAGTGGCCCAGCCAAAGCCCAGACTTGAATCTCATAAAAAAATCTGTGGAAAGACTTGAAGATTGCTGTTCACCACCACTTCTGCAAGGAAGAATTGCAGATTCAGACATACCCAAAGCTGTAAACGCCGCCAAAGGTGTTCTACAAAATATTGACTCGTGTGAATACTTATGTAAATGACATATTTCTGTATTTCATTTTCAATACACTTGCAAAAATGGCTTAAAACAAGTTTTCACTTTGTCATTATGGGGTATTGTGTGTCTATTGGTGAGAGAGAAAAAAAAGATTGAATACATTTTGAATTCAGGCTGTAACACAACAAAATGTGGAATAAATCAAGGGGTATGAATACTTTCTGCAGACACTGTACATGCTTGCACTGACTTGTACTGATCAACATTGATAGGTGTAGTTGTAGATCTGACCATAATCACTTAAGAAATCGGCCTCTCCTACTTATGATTTCCCCCCCATGAAACCATTATTCTCAGTCCAGGAAAAGCAAGAAACAAAGACCTTTTTAAAGCGTTCCATTTAAATAAGATAATGTTTTACAACCTTGTAGTAGGAAACAGTTGTGATCAGAGTTGATCCTACAATCATTTTCTGTCAAGGAGATACTTTACAGTTTGTACTGTACATTGTCTTCACACCTCGAACAGTGAACACTGTAAAAGTATGCCGTTGCGTACTGCATTTCAATTAACATTTCCAGCACGTGTTGTGCGTGAGCCTTTCTGTCTGCGATTTGTTACGAGACAGTCCTATCATCAATCACTGTCTGGGTGAGGCATTGAGTTACCATTGCCTTCCACTTTGATAGGTAATCCCAATGGAACGAGCCTGGCCCGCTTGATCAAGTAGCAGCGAGTCTCATAGAGTGAGCAGATTCACCAGGGGGCCGTGCTGACTGAAAGAAAAAAATAAAACTCATTCCTCCAGTACCGGGGCAATTTGTATTGTGATTAAGTAGACAGTGAAATGCATTGCAGTCGTATGATAATTGCACAGGACCCAAGATGAGCACCACGTACATACAAACAAGTGAAGAAGAATGAACATGCACACTCAGCGGATGTATTGTGAGATATCTGACAGATGCTTCTTTTCTAACCATGAAAGATGAGTCACATCATGACGTGTCCGTTTTTCTGATAAAGAAAATGCTCTTCTTTCTTAACACTTGAAGTGCCGTCTTGTCCTCAAACTATTTGATTATGCTTTATCAACATGATGGAAATGGCAAGAAAAAAAACGTACAGTATCAGCAGATATGTGAATTCAGTTACCAAAGCACTTTTGTTTATTTTTGTTTTTGAAATAGCAGAATTGCTCATGCATGATTATGCCAGTTTTGCAATGCAGGATAAAATCCACAAAGAGCAGTTTGCATGTTTATGTAGTCGTAATTCCACCAACAAGCGCTCTTACTGTATTTATTATTGTTGTTTAGTATGTGCTTCTACTGAACACATTACATTGACCTGCACAGAGGGAGTGTCATTTTATTTGTCGCCAGAAGGGGGAGACAGAGACAGTGTTATGTACTCTCCCTCTGTAAACTAATCCACTATTACTCATTGACTGGAAACGCTGCCATACTTTTAGGCTTTCTCCTCGCCTTACCCCTCATGAATTCCTAAATACGATTTGACCAGTTATTGAGGACATTTCATAAACAAGGCAGGGAAATGGTCCATTGTAGTTAGATCTGTCAGCTGTTTAGCTTACTAATTACACAAACGTTTATAGGCCGTATCCCTCATTAATTTCGGTTTGACCTCACAAAGCGAAAAACGATCTGATTTAAAATGCCTGTAAAATCTCTGTAACATCCCTTTTGTGGGCTTGTGTAAAATGTAACCTTCTTTGGACTCTGCAACATTGCTGTGTGAGCATGGAGCATGGTGTCTGTATTCCCCAACAAAGCGTATCGATCACTTAGCACTGTATAGGGGCAGCTGGAGCACTGAGTAGTCACCGAAGTCTGCACTGAAGGCTTTGCTTGCAGCATGTTGTATTGACAGTACAGTACATTCCCGTTGGCAGTCTAGATGCTGAGCTATGTGTCTATGTGTGATGATGAGCGGGAAAGGGGATTGGTCGGAGTGATTCATCTCCTGCATTTGAGCTCCATTGAGCACGGTAACATGTGACACCACACAGGCGCCAGTAGGCGCAGTCACCTGGTCATATGAGAAGAACTCAATGAACGACTCGGGCAGCAAGGAACCAGAATGCTTCCGTCATCTTGACATCACCCCTTCCCGACTCGACTGTTCCCATACCATGTGACCTCATTCATAGGAAGTGTTGATGCCCAGCGGAAAGCACTACACCCTAGTCGCCATCTATCTGTCTGCCCACTGAGGACCAGGCACTGGGAGTGTCTCTGTGATATTGCACAGTGGTTGGAGGTTGGCCGCTGCTGGCTCTTTCTCAGCCGGTCCAGCTATTATATCGCACTGTCCTCTGGTTGACTCCTCCACTCTGCCACTTGAGAGGGCAAGAGATTACACGCTGGTCCTTCTCACGCTGATTCCAGACGACTCTGGTCTCGGCGGGGCCGGTAGACACTGCCGCCCCACAGGACATAGCAGATATGTAATGCCAGCAGAACGAGAAGCAGCAGCAATGACTTCATCTTTTTCCATTGCTGTGTTTTGCAGTTGCACTGTACTGCGCTCCCGGAGCTCTAACTGTCCCTCCTCTTTCTCTCTGAGAAGGGCAGTTTTTCTGTTGATTTTAAGAATTAGCAGTTTCGCCACCAGACTTAAGATAAGTGTTTACTCTGTTGATATCTCAGACGGATTGTAAGATTTCATTTCAAATCATTATACAGTCAATCACACCACATTATATGATAACAACAAAGTGTTGTTACAGCGTGTACAGTACTTTTATCTTTGATCTTGTTATGCGGACACCAGCATGTGAACTCAGATTGAACTTTCCCTAACTGAATATCCAAGGCAAACTTCAGTCTTTTCTTGTTGTTTTATTTTTCTCTCCAGTCCTCCAACGGCTGTATAAATTCAAAAGAACATCAACACAAACTCTGCCTTTGCATTAAAGAAAGCAAACAAGTAGAAGAAACACAGACACGCTATTCCCCAGACCCCATGTTAGCGGGCTCGCAAACACCATTGCCCGGAGTGTGTTCTTGTGTGGAAGCTTGAGATCAGTATACTGGCCCTCCAGTCAGCCTTGGGATCCAGGCTGAAGAGAAAAACAACATTAAGTGCTCTTCCTTCTCCTCAGAGGAAGACAGAGCTCACCTTGCTACCTACAGTGAGGCTGAGCAGCCTGCGAGGGTAAAATTGCCTTTTGTGGAAGCATTCATTCAGATGTGTACCGTGCTGTCTCAAGTATCACTCTGAACTCATCTTCCCACTGCTCTCTCTCTCTCTCTCTCTCTGTCTCTTTCTCCCATCCCAGCTCCCCAGCCCCTTCTTCCGACTGCTCTAAGAATAGGTTATTCCCTGCAACTCCCTTTCCCTTTAAGCTTGTTTGGGTTTTCATTGTTTGATCTGGCTTGATAAATATGAGGAAAGCAGTTAGAAATTCATGGCTGCCTCGTTTCATCAATAAATTATTAGTTTTCTGTGCTCCCCAGTGATTGATAGGTTCTGCACAGGATGTATTGGAACCAGATGAATCCAATACAGTGGGAGTCACTGGGGAGCCACAAAGCATATCAGCTCATGAAAAAATGTAGGTCAATGGAAAATGTTTTTTTTAAAACAAGGGGAAGAAAGAAAGGAGGAACACGTTTTTAAAGCACATTAGATATAATCCAACATCTTTGAAAACAACAAGAAATAGATACTTCTCAATGAAAAAAAACACTTCAGTTCAGATTCGATCCATGGTCTTCGTTTTGTGTAGTTTGCGCACACAGGCTTTGGAGAGGACCTTCAGCACACAGCCAGGAGCCATCCCAAGATGTCCACAGAGTTTTGCTTCTACGCCAAGCTAGTGAGCGGGAAAGATAAAGCCCAACAACAGAAGCAGGTGTCCAGAATCCCACTTCTTTACACAACAGGCAGTAAGTGGAGCAATTCCTATAGAAATGTCTTCCAATGTTTCATGTGTTTCACTACACCCCCCTCTCTTTTCCTCGCTCTCTGCGAAATGAATTGGCCCTTTTGCTTTTGTCAAAGGGAAGGTTTTCTTAGCACTCGGTTTGTGCGTGTGTGTATGGAGACAGCAGAGGCATGTCAAAGTCTGAAGCGCTTTCTTTGAATTCTCAACCTGCTCTCCAAACTCGACTTTCATATATCAGGGGAACAGAACAGGTTTACAGCCTCAGAAAGAATGTATCTCTTTACGCTGTGAGTATATACAGTACAATACTTCAAACACCATCCAGCGCTCTAAATCATAGATGAATTCAATCAGGCCATTTTGTTTAATATGTATCCAGAAAAGCCTGGTTAACTGTGTCAGGAAAACAAAATGCTAATTTTCTCCTAATGGGGGAATCAAAATGATCATGAGTTATTCATCACAATAATATAGGGGAGAGATTATAATGCTGACACAATCGTCTGTTAGATTAATGGTATTTAGCATTGCAGCAATTACACATTTTGATCATGATATATATATATATATATATATATATATTTTTTTTTACCTTTATTTTACTAGGCAAGTCAGTTAAGAACAAATTCTTATTTTCAATGACGGCCTAGGAACAGTGGGTTAACTGCCTGTTCAGGGGCAGAACGACAGATTTGTACCTTGTCAGCTCGGGGATTCGATCTCGCAACCTTTCGGTTACTAGTCCAACGCTCTAACCACTAGGCTACGCTGCCGCCCCATATATATCCTATACAATACATAGTAACTGCAACAGTGGCCTTAGATGCTCAACTATCCAATAGTTATTACGCCTGTGTTTCTTTAGTGTGTACGCATACACACCGACAAACATAATGCCGCTCCCCAAACGAATTGACCTCCGGGTCAAGTAAAATTTTATTCGTCACATGCTTTGTATGTAGACAAACAGTGAAGTGATTACTTAAATGATTCCGGACCTGAGAAATTATAACTTAAATGCTTCTGGACCTGAGAAATGATTACTTAAATGCTTCCGGACCTGAGATACACCATGACACCGTTTGAGCACCCTTCCATAATTTCACATCACCCATTGCAGCCGACCCAGCAGTATCCGATGTAATGGAGTTGAATTTCCTTTCATCCACTCACATTTGGACAGTGCAGTAGCGCCAAACTGGCTGTCTACAGCCCCTGCAGTCCCGGTTATGAGAGTGCTCCTCTCCCAAGTCTCTGGCCACTTGATCATCCCCTGGTGGCAAGAACCCCACTCCTGATAAAGTCATTACTAATGGTTTAGGAGGAAAATAGGAAAAATACCTAGGCTTTCTCTGAACTACATCTATCTGACTGCACGCACGCACGCACGCACACACACACACACACACACACACACGCACGCACACACACATCACTCTAGCCGCATAGGGACAATCAGGGCCTATCAGGCACGTAGTGACTCGCAGTGCTGTTGGCAAGCATCCGCTATCTATAGCAGGAGAGGAGGCAAAGGTTTTGGTAGCAGATTTTCGTCACTGACTTTTCTTCTGAACTTGATATCGAAGGATTGATCCGCAGTGCAAACCATGTGACATACTTAAATTTGGTGGCGTCCAAGTTGGTGGCAATGTCTGACCTTTCCTTTCACTACTTGCTCACACATTAATCTCTTGTCGACAGACTACTTGAACATAAATGATACAATGGGATGCGTGTGATAACGAGCAGCATTAGTTCCGGTGCTTGGGTTTTTCGTCACTGGTTATTTGGATAAATCATCTTTTAAATTTCGGAAGGTGATGGGACATTTGGCCCTTAGACTTGCCCGTAACTTACAAAGAGAGAGGGTGGAGCTCTTCGTTCTGGTTCCGATCCTCATTCTATGTCTTCTCTTAACATACAGTGGGGCAAAAAAGTATTTAGTCAGCCACCAATTGTGCAAGTTCTCCACTTAAAAAGATGAGAGAGGCCTGTAATTTTCCTCATAGGTACACTTCAACTATGACAGACAAAATGAGAAAAGAAATTCCAGAAAATCACATTGTAGGATTTTTTATTAATTAATTTGCAAATTATGGTGGAAAATAAGTATTTGGTCACCTACAAACAAGCAAGATTTCTGGCTCTCACAGACCTGTAACTTCTTCTTTAAGAGGCTCCTCTGTCCTCCACTCGTTACCTGTATTAATGGCACCTGTTTGAACTTATTATCAGTATAAAAGACACCTGTCCACAACCTCAAACAGTCACACTCCAAACTCCACTATGGCCAAGACCAAAGAGCTGTCAAAGGACACCAGATACAAAATTGTAGACCTGCACCAGGCTGGGAAGACTGAATCTGCAATAGGTAAGCAGCTTGGTTTGAAGAAATCAACTGTGGGAGCAATTATTAGGAAATGGAAGACATACAAGACCACTGATAATCTCCCTCGATCTGGGGCTCCACGCAAGATCTCACCCCGTGGGGTCAAAATGATCACAAGAACGGTGAGCAAAAATCCCAGAACCACACGGGGGGACCTAGTGAATGACCTGCAGAGAGCTGGGACCAAAGTAACAAAGCCTACCATCAGTAACACACTACGCCGCCAGGGACTCAAATCCTGCAGTGCCAGACGTGTCCCCCTGCTTAAGCCAGTACATGTCCAGGCCCATCTGAAGTTTGCTAGAGAGCATTTGGATGATCCAGAAGAAGATTGGGAGAATGTCATATGGTCAGATGAAACCAAAATATCACTTTTTTGGTAAAAACTCAACTCGTCGTGTTTGGAGGACAAAGAATGCTGAGTTGCATCCAAAGAACACCATACCTACTGTGAAGCATGGGGGTGGAAACATCATGCTTTGGGGCTGTTTTTCTGCAAAGGGACCAGGACGACTGATCCGTGTAAAGGACAGAATGAATGGGGCCATGTATCGTGAGATTTTGAGTTTAAACCTCCTTCCATCAGCAAGGGCATTGAAGATGAAACGTGGCTGGGTCTTTCAGCATGACAATGATCCCAAACACACCGTCCGGGCAACGAAGGAGTGGCTTCGTAAGAAGCATTTCAAGGTCCTGGAGTGGCCTAGCCAGTCTCCAGATCTCAACCCCATAGAAAATCTTTGGAGGGAGTTGAAAGTCCGTGTTGCCCAGCAACAGCCCCAAAACATCACTGCTCTAGAGGAGATCTGCATGGAGGAATGGGCCAAAATACCAGCAACAGTGTGTGAAAACCTTGTGAAGACTTTTGACCTCTGTCATTGCCAACAAAGGGTATATAACAAAGTATTGAGAAACTTTTGTTATTGACCAAATACTTATTTTCCACCATAATTTGCAAATAAATTCATTAAAAATCCTACAATGTGATTTTCTGGATTTTTTTTTCTCATTTTGTCTGTCATAGTTGAAGTGTACCTATGATGAAAATTACAGGCCTCTCTCATCTTTTTAAGTGGGAGAACTTGCACAATTGGTGGCTGACTAAATACTTTTTTGCCCCACTGTATATGGACCTGAACTTAACAAGCATCTGACCAATTACGTAAGACTTTAGTTCTGGGTTAACTGAGATCGCTCACATACAGTGTGATTGTCTATTACAAACACACGGTAACTGAACACAGTTGAAATGGTTCTAGGTCTATAGGTTACTTTAACCACAGACCAATTATATTTATTGACTACCAACTATTCAAGATGGCACCGACAGAAACGGTCACCCTCTTTCTAGCCCCTAGCCAACTTTGCAGTATTTTTGTGGGGTGTTATTTCTTACATTATTTGCTCAGAACGTCTCTAGTCTAATTATCTACAGCTGAAAATAACTTTGGGATATTAGATCAGCGGTCATTGAAAGAAAAACGTGGGTTGCTAAATCCGGCGAGAACTAGGACCAGGAAAAAAGGTCTAGCTGGAGCTTGTGTGAGTAGTCGGCTGTGGATGCCCTCACCCGCTAGTAAACGTGAACTGATTCTCTAAGATCTGCCCATTATGGTGCTGTCCGGTCAGAACATGATGTTGAAGCCTACACTGAACACTTGTTCACCACCACACACACACAGATGCAGCTGATTCCATTAGAAGTTATTTATATTGTTGTGGTTCTAAAAAGGGGAAACAATACAACCATTAGGATCAATTTACAAGATACTAAGAGAGACATACATGCAAAAGGAAAATAGACATGCAAACTGTAAATGGACATCAGGATGTGTAAACATATGCCCTGATAAAAGCACATTAACGATTGCAATAATAATACAGGCTAACACAGGGATATTCATACATCAGTCATGTAAACATATTGAGAGGGAGCCAATGCTAACTAGCATTAATGCAATGAATGGAAGGAAGTCTATTGGTATCTACTAGCTTGCTAGCAGATACCCATACAGTAGACTTCCAGTCATTGCGCTAATGCTAGTTAGCATTGGCTCGCGAAACTACCTCTTAACTTCCTTCATACTGGACACAGACACAAAAATGGTATCCACGAGTTCATCTGACGTTGGGGAAGTAGATAAAGGGCATTCCTTTAAGATTCATGGCATCTCTCCCCCTGTTTTCAGTCACAGGTGCGGACTGGATTAGGTGTGAGCAGGAGTCGGGCTCCAATTTTACTGAGGAAAGCTTTATTTGTGACCTACAGGTACAAATTAGAATCGTGCAGTAGCAGAGCTTAAGAGAGTTGCCACATCAATGTTACACTGAGTTAATTAGTTCAGTTATTGTTATTAAATGTTATATTCCATTGTTATTTAATGTTATTATTTATATTCCATTCCAATATTATTTACCAATTAATAATTTAAAACAACTATTGAAAACCTTTTGCTCCTGAATGTAATTTTAAAGACTGCCGGCAATTAAACTCTTGCATTATTTAAATCATATTTATTGCAATTGTACATAATGGAAGAGGAACAACAAAGAAAAGTAATGTGCAGGTGAGGGACTTTACGTCAAGTCTCCTCATAGTGCGGATATTAATGGTGACATGTGCAACACCATTTCCCCCCCCCCCAATATTTATTTAAATAATTAAAATAAGACAACTAGACTTAGCTTTAAAGTGTTACTTACTAAAGAATTTCTAAATAAAACTGATTCAATTAATTTGAACACACTTGTGTGAAACCCTATGCCAAAATCCCCCGGGGGCCATGAGGGGGACAGTTACCCTGGGACTTAAAAAAGCGCCCCTTTTCTAAAAACATCTTTCCATGAAATAACTAAAAAAGTGTAAACTCTAGCCATTTATTTCCCTTGATAGTATATTCGCCTAAGCATGACCTTCATCCACATACCAATTTTTTTTCTAAACGTTGCTTTTTTGTCTCAGCAATTAGACATTGTTCTTACGAGGGGTTAGTTACTCCTAGTGCCCTATTACCTGTAGTAGAAAGCAATGGGTTAAAAGAAGCCTACATAACCAACCCATAAAGTACATTGTTATTGTATTTCTATTTTACCAGGTAAGTTGACTGAGAACCCATTCTCATTTACAGCAACGACCTGGGAATAGTTACAGGAGAGAGGACGGGGGATACATTAGCCAATTGGAAAATACAACATCCATTTATGGCCAGCTATGTAAACTCTGACATTGATTTATCGTGCAATGGATGTTCATTTGGTAATATCCATTTTTGTCTTCTTCTAATGCCTCTTAAACAGGTTGACGTTCATTGGGATGAGTATTGTTCTTGAGGTACAACTGAGTGATTTCCACTAGATAGGCCAGCTGCAAAGTCAAAATGTGCTATATTGTAAAAATAAATGAAAACAAAAATGTGCTCTTTGGTCTTAATTTACAGTTAGGGTTAGAAGTATGATTAAGGTCAGGGTTATTTAAGGTTAGGGATTAGGGTTAGCAGTGTGGTTAAGGTTAGGGTTATTTAAGGTTAGGGATTAGGGTTAGCAGTGTGGTTAAGGTTACAGTTAAAAAAAAACAGTTATAGTTAGGTTTAAAATCAGATTTTATGACTTTGTGGCTTCGTCAGCTATTAACCTGCTGTAACGGCAGTCTAAGTCGTCCTCCTCATCGGACGAGGAGAGGCGAGAAGGATCGGAGGACCAATTTGCAGAGTGGTAAGTTTCCATGGTAATTTAATGAACACGAAAACAATACACGATACAAAACAATAAACGAACATACCGTAACAGTCCCGTGTGGCGAAAAACTAACACAGGAACAAACTTAGGCAAAATCATGCCTAAGTATAATTCTCAATCAGGGACAACGATTGACAGCTGCCTCTGATTGAGAATCATACCAGGCCGAACACAAAATACCAACATAGAAAAACACACAGACAACCCACCCCAACTCACGCCCTGACCATACTAAATAAATACAAAACAAGGGAAAACAGGTCAGGAACGTGACACCTGCACCTCTCAAAGGGAAAGTAATCTAAGAGTAATTGAAATTAATCAGATTACGTTACTGAGTTTTGGTAATCCAAAAGTTACGTTACTGATTACAATTTTGGACAGATAACTAACTAGCAACTGTAAAGGGTTGCGTTTCTAAAAATGGGTTAGGGACCTGGGTTAGGGACTGGGTTAGGGACTGAGGTTAGGGACTGAGGTCTGGGTTAGGGACTGAGGTCTGACTAGTGCTGCAGATCTAGTAAAACAATTTATAATTATGTTGTATTGTCACATACACCAGATAGGTGCAGTAAAATGTGTTGTTTACATAGTCAACCATAGTAGTTTGGCGCCCCTGCAGCAAATTAGGGTTAAGTATCTTGCTCAAGGGCACATCGACATAGTTTTCACCTTTTCGGTTACTGGCCCAATGCTCTAACCGCTAGGCTACCTATTACAGCTGGAGACTGAGGACCTATTGATAGGGACTGATGGCAGAACCTAGCACAGGCAACTTGTGGACTAGCAGGGCAGGATGCTCTAAGCCTGGCGGGCTAGGCAACTGCCTACCAACTTGAAACTGAAACTCTGACCCTACCGAGAAGGAAGGGAACTCAACATCTATGCCAGGGGGGACATCAGAGGTGACTTCTGGTGGGTCACACAGGGTGATGTCTGGTGGGTCCCCTAAGGCAATGTCTGGAAGATCTAGAGGTAACAGGACCCCAGGGCTGGAACTAGCACGGTACTGGCAGGTGGGACTGGAGAGGCTCCAACGTCCTGGCTGCACTTGACATTTGCAGTAGCTGCAGGCTCCATCCTAGGAGCAGATGAAGAATCCCCCGCTGGGTTTGGCTCCGGGCCAGGAGCAGGAGAGGCAGGTGGAGACTTCGTGGTTGAAGGTTCCAGGGCAGCAGACAGTCGAACCCCGGGCACAACTAGTAGGGGATCCCCACTGGGAGGAGAGTACGACTCTGCAACGACAACCAGAATGGGCCTGTCATGCCAAAAAGTGTCCCCCCTGCGTCACAATGGGATTCAATGAGTTCTAGCTTCTGTTGCTAGGGTTGTTGCTAGAACTTCCAAAATTCTGACCGCCCTATCTCATGATCCAAAGTGTATTGATATGCTGGTTGCTTGGCTCTATTTTACCTATAGCGTTCGCGGAGGATGGAGGATGTGGGCAGTTTTAGTTCTATTTCTGTCACGTTCGTCGTAATGATTGGACCAAGGCGCAGCGTGCGTAGAGTTCCACATATTTTAGTAAATTGAAACTCACCAAACAAAACAAAGCACAAGAACAAACGAACCGTGCCGCTACTGGTGTGCACACAGGCAACTATCTGTAGACAAGATCCCACGAAACACAATGAGGAAATAGCTACCTAAATATGATCCCCAATCAGAGACAACGATAAACAGCTGCCTCTGATTGGGAACCATATCAGGCCACCATAGAAATACAATTCACCTAGATGACCCACCCTAGACACTATCACGCCCCAACCAACATAGAGAATAAACAGCTCTCTATGGTCAGGGCGTGACAATTTCACCTCATTGTCACGTTCGTTTGTAGAATTAACGGACCAAGGCGCAGCGTACGTTGAGTTCCACATGTTTATTAAATGAAACTCACAAAAACAATAAAGAGCAACGAAACGTGACGTTCTGTAGTGCTCACAGGCAACAACACAAAAACCAGTGGGGAAATGGCTGCCTAAATATGATCCCCAATCAGAGACAACGATAAACAGCTGCCTCTGATTGGGAACCATACCAGGCCAACATATAAATAATTAACCTAGATAGGAACACCCCCCCTAGTCACACCCCGACCTAACCAAAATAGAGAATAACAAGGCTCTCTATGGTCAGGGCGTGACAGTACCCCCCCCCCCCCCCCAAAGGTGCGGACTCCGGCCGTAAAACCTGAAACCAACTGGGGAGGGTAGGGGGGGTGACTAGTGTCGGTGGCGGCTCCGGTGCGGGTCTTTGCCCCCGCCCAGACCACGGGTCCGGCCATGGAGCCGGGTAGAACGCCGCACCCGGACTGGGCACCGGCGCCGAAGGAGGCTCCGGCCATGGAGCGGGACTGGACGCCGTGCCTGGACTGGACATCGGCGCAGAGGAAGGCTCCTCCCATGGAGCGGGACTGGACGCCGTGCCTGGACTGGACATTGGCGCAGAGGAAGGATCCTGCCACGGAGCGGGACTGGACGCCGTGCCTGGACTGGACATTGGCGCAGAGGAAGGATCCTGCCACGGAGCGGGACCGGACGCCGTGCAAGGACTGGGCACCGCCGCAGATGAAGGCTCCGGCCTTGGAGGGGGACTGGACGCCGTGCCAGGACTGGACATCAGCGCAGAGGAAGGCTCCTGCCATGGAGCGGGACTGGACGCCGTGCATCGGCGCAGAGGAAGGCTCCTGCCCTGGAGCTGGAGGTTCTGGACCGTGGACCGTCGCAGGAGGTTCCGGACCTTGGACCGTCTCAGGAAGTTCCGGACTGTGGACCGTTTCAGGAGGTTCCGGACTGTGAAACGTGGCCGGAAGCTCTGGACTGTGAACCGTCGCCGGAAGCTCTGGACTGGGACTTGTCGCCGGAAGCTCTGGACTGGGACTCGTCGCCGGAAGCTCTGGACTGGGACTCGTCGCCTGACGCTCTGGACTGGGGAGGCGCACTGGAGGCCTGATGTGTGAGGCCGGCACAGGTGGCACCGGACTGGTGACATGCACTTCAGGGTGAGTGCAGGGAGCAGGTACAGGACGTACCTGACTGGGAAGGCGCACTTGAGGGAGAGTGCGAGGAGCAGGCACAGGACATACCGGACTGGGGACACGCACTTCAGGGAGAGTGCGAGGAGGAGGCACAGGACGTACTGGGCTGTGTATGCGCACTGGAGACCTGGTGTGTAGAACCGGCACAAATCGTACCGGAACGGTGACACACACTTCAGGGCGAGTGCGTGGAGGAGACACAGGACGTACCAGACTGGGGAGGCGCACTGGAGGCCAGATGCATGAAACTGGTGCAGATGAAACCGGACTGGTGTCACACTCCTCAGCACGCCCACTCTGCAGCACTCTCATCGCCACCACCTCTCTCCGGAATCTTTCGTCGAGTTTCTCCTTCGACTCCCTGACGGTCTCCGGCTCATTCCTCGGCTCCGCCGACCACCCCGTGTGCCCCCCCCCAAAAAAATTGGGTCTGTCTTTTGGGCTTACTCTGTGGCCGCGAACCCCGGCGTCGTTGCTGTCCTCCCTTTTCTCCCTGCGTCTGCTTCCAAGGAAGGCGATCATGTCCTGCCAGGACCGAAAAGACTGGAACGAGAACGCTCTTTCTTTACCCTATATTGTTTTTGTCATTATATAAGAAAATATTGTTAAATAGGAATAAATAATTGAAGCTGTTTTTAGATATACTGTACTTATACCTGCCTAGTCAGCTAGATAGCTAGCCATAGCTTTATTTAGCTAATGTTAGCTAGCTAGCTGTTATTGTAGCTTTTTGTTTGTATTTAGCTTGCAGTTCAATGGCATCCGTCGAGGACATTTTCTTTTATCTTTCCAACCAGGCGAAGTACTATGAAGGCACCACTGATCTTGACAAGAGGCACAACATTTGTAGGGGGCAGAGGTTTTCCCAATTCAGGGTAACTTAACGTTAAGCAGTTAACTTATATTAGATAACTGAAAGGATTTAGCTATGTACAACCATTTTTTCAACAACTATTTTCCATCTAGCTAGTTTGTTATCTACATGTTGATAGCTATACATGTAATTATATGTCTGTCATATTGAGGTATATAGCTATAAGTTAAACCTGAACAATCAAATAGATAGGTGTAAGCAATTATGGTAATTACAACTGCACTTAACTAGGTGTCTTTGCTAGACAGACAGAGAGACAGAGAGAGAGGGGATGGATGAGACGAACAAAGTGAGAAAGAAAGGATGAAAGTGAGAGAGGGAGAGAGAGAGAGAGAGAGGTGGGAAGAGAGTGGAAGACAGAGAGAGAGAGAGAGATGACGAGAAACAGAGAGAGAAAGCCAGCAGTGCAAATGCACTTAGACTTGAGTATTTCAACAACTCTTCTCTTCCAAATTGTTAGGCAATCACATGTACCTACGGTGGAAGGTTGGCCAGCCACATAGGAGGGTGATTTTCACTGAGGAGAAGGTTGCCATGCTGACCGAGATGCATGCTGGCCATTTCGGAGTGAAGCACATGATTGCCAAAATCAACCTACGCTTCTTCTGCCGTGGGATTGTCAAGGATGTGGGTAGCTGGGAAAGTGGAATAACCTTTTGTTAATCAATCACATTCTATTATATCTGAAATGATTATGATTTCAATGAATGTCATAACAGAGAGCACACAATGTTTCAATTTGTAACTTTGTACTTAAAGGTCAGTACCTGTCTAGCCTGCCAGAAGTTTGAGAGTGTGAAGACTGTGTCGCCGGAGTTGAAGCCCATCAGTTGTTTCACCATGGCACATGATCGCTAAGTGTCACAATAAAAATGTTGCACTGATAACTTGTTTTGTAATGGTTGCTTTATTTGACCACAGTAGTGTTCAATATTATATAATTTCTGTGTGTCAGTATCCTTACAAATATGAAAATCTGCATACTGTATGACACAGATACGGGTAAGAATAAAGTAACCTTCTGTCCAACACTTCAAATGTTAGGGGTGAACCTCATCGGACCCTTCACGAAATACAGGAATGGCAACAGCTGGTGTCTGACGGCGACTGATTACTTTACCAAGTGGGTGGAGGCAATCAATACCCATTAAGGTCAGTAAAGAAAGAGAAAGTGCTTAACTCTAAATTCCCTTCTGTAACTCATTAAAAAGGGTGCTTGGAACCAAACATTTATATTTGTGTTGTATGAAACCCATCAAGGATGAAACTGGCGATACCCATTAAAGATGAGACTGGCGAGGCCACCTCCAAGGCGATGATGGACATCTTCAACACCCACGGTTCTCCTGAGGTCATCTTGAGTGACCGAGGTCGTGAACTCTGGAACAAGGTACGGATGTTTTAGGTTATATATTTTTTGCTTTATTGTTCCATAGTACATAATCAGACATATTTCAATATCTTACATTGTCAATAGATATCCTTTCCTACCCCCTCCTCCAGGTTTGGATGAACGGACCAACCAGACCCTCAAGACGGACATAGGAAAGTCCCTTGATGGGTACCAGGAACGGTGGGAGGACAAGCTGAAGGTAATTCTCTTTGCACGCAACAGCAGCGTACAGGCCTCCACCGAGATCTCGTTCTATCACCTGCTGTAAGGACGGGAGCCGCAGCTGTTGACTGAGGTAAACAATGCAATTGTATATACAATTATTGCATATACTGTAGTCTTTAACATTTGTGATTGACTTTGTGTTGTTGTTTGTCTATTGCTATTTTTGTATTACGTACTTTCAGATTACTGAAGTCCCACCTGATGTGGTGGAAGTTGTCTAGATCAGAACGTCTTCAAGGACCCCCTTCAGGCACAGGCTGAGAAGGATGTGGAGTTTTTTTTTGCTGTTCATTTATTTTCTGGCCCTCCAAAAGATATGTAAGAAATATAATTGCATTTATTTCTGTTATCAATCAAGGTGACATTGAACATCGACAAGGCGCAGGAGAAACAGAAGGGGAGCTACCGAAGGAGATTCAAAAAAGGGACGAAGTGCTTAGTGTCACGCCCTGGCCATAGAGGTTTTTATTCTCTATTTTGGTTAGGCCAGGGTGTGACTAGGGTGGGCATTCTAGTTTCTTTATTTCTATGTTGGTGTGGTTCCCAATCAGAGGCAGCTGTCTATCATTGTCTCTGATTGGGGATCAAATATAAGTTGTCCTTTTCGTTTGGGTTTTGTGGGTAGTTGTTTTCTGTTTAGTGTCTGCACCTGACAGGACTGGTTCGGTTTTCCCTCTTTATTATTTTGTTCGAATGTTTTGGAGTAATACATTTATCATGAACACTTACCACGCTGCGCTTTGGTCCAATCATTCCGACAAGAGCCGTGACACTTAGACATCCGGGCAAATTACTTGGTTTGGAAGAAGAACGAAAGGAAGGCGAGACCTGGCTGGGGTCGCCATCTGTTTAGGTGAATTTAAAAATCTCAGATAATAACTACTTGCATTTGCACACAAAATAACCTGAAGGTAGTTTGAGTTTCTTTTCCATCTTTGTCTTCCTATGGTTACTTCGGAGAAAACAAGAACCTTCTCCAGTTGGAGCAGTTATACGGTCGACCACTGAAAGCCCCGAGGCCCTACACTTCAGTGAAGCACAATAGACAAAGTATGTTAAGCTTTGGTTGACATTTGAGAAAGTAAAAAATGGTAGTTATGCTGAGTTTATAAAAATGTACTTCTTCAATTTACCTCTCCAAATGACTTCAGGACCATTGACTGTCTGAGTCATCCAGGAGGTATCCCATTCACTAGAGCCAGTGAAGTGAAGTCGGAGTGGGATCAGTGAAGTCGAAGGGGGACCAGCTTGAGGTAAGCTATACCTTCAAAAACTGTTGAAAAGTACATATCTTCCATTTATAACATTGCAATAATCCGTCAGATTTTCTCACAGTAAAGTGTAACCTGTGCATTTGCTTGTTTACGTTTCTATCTCCTACCCTGCTCCCTTTAAAGGGAAATCAACCAGATTCCTTTCCCTACGTCTTCCACAGGGTGTGAACAGTCTTTAGACATAGTTTCAAGCTTTTATTCTGAAAAATTAGCGAGATTTATCAAATCGCGTCAGTGGACTGCCAGATGTCCTTCGATTAGTTCATGCGCGCGAAAGTGGTAACTCAACATTTTCTTTCTCTCTTGTATTGAATAGTTTACCATCCGGTTGAAATATTATCGATTATTTATGTAAAAACAACCTGAGGATTGATTATAAAAAACGTTTGACATGTTTCTACGAACTTTACGGATACTATTTGTAATTTTCGTCTGCCCTTCATGACCTGCACGAGCCTGTGGATTACTGAACATAACACGCCAACCAAATGGAGGTTTTTGGATATAAAAATAATCTTTATCGAACAAAAGGAACATTTATTGTGTAACTGGGAGTCTCGTGAGTGCAAACATCCGAAGATCATCAAAGGTAAGCGATTTAATTTTATTGCTTTTCTGACTTTCGTGACCAAACTACTTTGCTGCTAGCTGTTTGTAATGTTTTGTCTACTGATCGATAAACACACAAACGCTTGGATTGCTTTCGCTGTAAAGCTTATTTTCAAAATCTGACACGACAGGTGGATTAAGCTAAACTGTGTTTTGGTATATTGCACTTGTGATTTCATGAAATAAAATATTTGTAGTAATTTTTTTTGAATTTGGCGCTCTGCAATTCAGCAGATATTGACAAATGATCCCGCTAAAGGGATCTGTGTGCCAAGAGGTTCCCTTTAACTCTGCTCCTGTTCTCCAGTACCTAGGGGTTCACATTAATGTGTTGTGAAATCTGTTGTGAATGTATTGTAATGTTTTTACAATTGTATAACTGCCTTAATTTAGCTGGACCCCAGGAAGATTAGCTGCTGTATTGGCAGGATCCTTAATAAATACAAAGACGCAGATGTGGATCCACCTGATGTCCTCCATTACCAACCACCCTCCAACTTTTCATTACATCATCTACAGCTGTTGTCATTATCTGCTAAGAAAGTTTTCTTGCCCTATCATACTGGGCACATAATATGTGAAATAAACTAAAAACACTAGCTCTGCAAACACTCGGAACAAAGAGAGCAGCAGTGCCTGGACTTTGTAGTCTCCCTCTTCAAGTCCCCCTTCCGAGACTGGCTGCCTGTTGAGAACAAGTGACAGGCAAAACCTCCCAACCACACAGCAACCACCTACTCACTATTCCACACACCATAATTCAGTATTTCAGTCTATGATTGCCAAGTGAGTGTACAAAAAACTGTGAAAATAAATTAATGATAAAAAACTGTAACAAATCAAAGTTTATATATTTCAATCTTAAATATTGCCAGGTTGGGTTTCACAGCTGTTTCACAAGGTGTTCATAGTTCCACATTATTCAATGGAATATCTCCATAGGAGTACAGATGCCCATTATCAGCAACCATGTTCTCCCGTGTGGCTCAGTTGGTAGAGCATGGCGCTTGCAACGCCAGGGTTGTGGGTTCATTCCCCACGGGGGGACCAGGATGAATATGTATGAACTTTCCAATTTGTAAGTCGCTCTGGATAAGAGCGTCTGCTAAATGACGTAAAATGTAGACAAGTTGAGTATCTGGAGCATCAGCATTTGTGGGTTTGATTACATGCTCAAAATGGCCAGAAACAAATCACTTTCTTCTGAAACTCGTCAGTCTATTCTTGTTCTGAGAAATGAAGGCTATTCCATGCGAGAAATTGTCAAGAAAATGAAGATCTCGTACAACGCTGTGTACTACTCCCTTCACAGAACAGCTCAAACTGGCTCTAACCAGAATAGTAAGAGGAGCGGGAGGCCCCGGTGCACAACTGAGTAAGAGTACATTAGAGTATGCCGTTGGAACACAGGAATGATGGTTGCTGATAATAGGCATCTGTATGCCTATGTAGATATTCCATTACAAATCAGCCATTTCCAGCATTAACAATGTCAACACTGTTTTTCTGATCAATTTTATGTTATTTTAATGGACAAAAAAATAGCTTTTCTTTCAAAAACAAGGACATTTCTAAGTGACCCCAAACGTTTGAACAGTAGTGTATATTCAACAACACGGGTGTACTAATGAGCTATGCAAGATAGAAAACAATCCATCATAATAGAGAACTACTGAAATAACATGCCAGCCAGACAAGCTAGTGCATCAATCAAATGAATTTGCATATGAATGGAGTGGAAATTAGTTGACTTTTTGATCTGTAAGGTGAGCAACATTAATGTGTCAAGCAGTTTACACGTTTTATTTGCCATTTCCGAAACAGAGCAAAATTTGTGAAGGTTTCCCGCGAGAGAGTAACGGTTAATGTGTTTGAATGTTAATTATTTGACTAGGCTACCTGTATTTGACATTGTGTTGTTATTTCACTGAACACTAGATGGTTTCAATTTATTTTTGGCAGTGAAACGAGGCTACTCAGGCGAGAAAGAAACCTCACCCAAATGTGTAGCCCCGTTGGAAAATATAAATGTACTGTTTTTTAAAATATGAATCACATTTGTATATGGCGTACCCCCATAACCCAGTTTGGGAATACCTGGTCTAGGGTATCCGGGAGGATGCTGTTGATGTGAGCCATGACCAGCCTTTCAAAGCACTTCATGGCTGCCGATGTGAGTGCTACGGGGTGGTAATCATTTAGGCAGGTTACCTTCGCTTCCTTGGGCACAAGGACTATGGTGGTCTGCTTGAAACATGTAGGAATTACAGACTCGGTCAGGGAGAGGTTGAAAATGTCAGTGAAGACACTTGCCAGTTGGTCCGCACATGCTTTGTGTACATGTCCTGGTAATCCGTATGGCCCCGCGGATTTGTAAATGTTGACCTGTTTAAAGGTCTTGCTCACATCGGCTACCGAGAGCGTTATCACACATTCGTGCAGAACAGCTGGTGCTCTCGTGTATGCTTCAGTATTGCTTGCCTCGAAGCGATCATAAAAGGCATTTCGCTCGTCTGGTAGGCTCGCGTCACTGGGCAGCTCTCGTCTGGGTTTCCCTTTGTAGTCCGTAATAGTTTTCAAGCCCAGCTACATCGGGCAAGCATCAGAGCCGGTGTAGTAAGATTCGATCTTAATCTTATATTGACACTTGCTTGTTTGATGGGTCGTCTGAGGACAGAGCGGGATTTATTATAAGCGTCCGGATTAGTGTCCTGCTCCTTGAAAGCAGCAGCTCTAGCCTTTAGCTCGATGCGGATGTTGCCTGTAATCCATGGCTTTGGTTGGGATATGTACATACGGTCACTGTGGGGACGACGTCGTCGATGCACTTATTGATGAAGCTGATGACTGAGGTGGTATACTCCTCAATGACATTGGATGAATCCCGGAACATATTCCAGTCTGTGCTAGCAAAACAGTCCTGTAGCGTAGCATCCGTGTCATCTGACCACTTCCGTATTGAACGAGTCACTGGTACTTCCTGCTTTAGTTTTTGCTTGTAAGCAGGAATCAGGAGCATAGAATTATGGTCAGATTTGCCAAATGGAGGGCAAGGGAGAGCTTTGCATGCATCTCTGTGTGTGGAGTAAAGGTGGTCTAGAGTTTTTTTCCCTCTGGTTGCACATGTGACATGCTGGTAGAAATTAGGTAAAACGGATTTAAGTTTGCCTGCATTAAAGTCCCCGGCCACTAGGAGCGCCGCTTCTGGTTGATTTTCTAGTTTGCTTATGGCCTTATAGAGTTGGTTGACTGCGGTCTTAATGCCAGCATTGGTCTGTGGTGGTAAATAGACGGCTACGAATAATATAGATGAGAACTCTCTTGGTAGATACTGTAGTGTAGTCTACAGCTTATCATAAGGTACTCTACCTCAGGCGAGCAATACCTCGAGACTTCTTTAATATTAGACATCGCACACCAGCTGTTATTGACAAATAGACAGACTTAGCTTCTCTGTTCTGCCGGTGCATGGAAAATCCCGCCAGCTCTATATTATCCATGTCGTTGTTCAGCCACGACTCGGTGAAACATAAGATATTACAGTTTTTAATGTCCCGTTGGTAGGAAAGTCTTGATTGTAGGTCATCGATTTAAAAAATAAATAAAAAATAGCACAGTTGGTTAGGAGCATGTAAAATGTCAGCCATTGCATGCGAGAAGATGAAAGAATCGAACCGGTTCTGAATAAATCATTAACGGATTGTGGCAGTACTATATTTCACAACTGGTGTGAATGGAGTCATTAACAAGACGTGCTCATATTATTCTGATGAAAATAACTGACTTGGTGAGAAAGGGCCTATACTGAAAATAGGCCTTTTACAAGATTAAATCATGACAGGAGCTTTTGATACTTATTATTGAAATAGAGTCCAGATATGATACTTTAGGAAACTTTCTGAATGGACATAGGCCCATTGAGATAATCAGCAAACTCAGCATAAAAAGACACGTGAATAAAAAGACAAGCAAATATTTATCCTTTCCTTAAAATTTATTTAAAAATCTAGGCTCACCTTTCCCGAAAGTAGGCTATAAGAATGAATTGGCAAGACAATTATGAATGGGAGAGAGACAGCTGTGCTATAGCATGATGATGAAACTGACAATCATTCAAATAGAAATAAATATACGCAACATGTCCATAGCCTATTTATCAGTGTTTATTAGTAGTCTATAAATTAAGAAAATATTCCATATCAAATTATACCATGCCAGGCTGGATAGCATCCATTTGACTCAATATTAGAGCATTATAGGCCTCAGAGCCAGAACAACCTTGTCACCTGCTTTTGAATAACTAATGAATAGTCAGACACGTCCAACCTGTTTTAAAAGAAGACCGATTTAAATAAAAGAAAGTCCACACATCCATTTTTTTTACTGAAGTGCCATAACCTATAGGCTAGTGCTTCTAGACCCCCTGCGCATCTAGTAGATTAACGTTAGCTGCTCGAGCATCAAATGACAGTCGGAAAGAGGAGGAGATGTAGACAGACCGTTAGCAAAACAATTGCTTATAATCATGAATAAACACTCCTGCTATTCGGGTATAGTTTATCTACATGAAAATTAAGTTAATAAAAATAAAGAATGAATCAAAATGAATGTAGGCCCATTTCAACGGTTTTAGCAGTTATTTTATTTTCATGGCGGTCTTCATCTGGTCTTCACAGCCCTATCTACTTAATCCGGTCTTCACAGCCCTATTTACTGCTCTATATATGATTCATAGTATGTCTTGTGTAAATTACTGCATTGTTACGAGTTCAAGTTGAAAGTTTTAATGTCACATTTCAAGTTATTGCACGCTCTAAACCCAACAATGCAGTAATCAATAACAATGTAATACTAAAAATAGCAAGGTAGAACAAAAACACACGAGAAAAAAAAGAAATAGGAACACAATAAAGTAAGTAAGCATACTATATACAGTGTCAATTCCAGTACCATATTTACAATGTGCAAGGATACAGGACGGATAGAGGTAGATAGTGTATGTATAGGGGTAAGGCATCAGGATATAAATAACAAAGTAGCAGCAGCGTATATGATGATTGTAAGTGAGTGGGTGTGCGTGTGTAGAGTCAGCATAAATATATGTGCATATTATGTGTGTGTGAGCAAATTATGAAGTGAGTGCTAGTGTGTGTGTTGGCGTGTCAGCGTGCGTAAGTGTGTAGGGCCCTGTGAGTGTGCATAGAGACAACTCAGATAGTCAGTGTAGCCATTTTGTTAGCTATTTAGCAGTCTTATGGCATGGGGTTTGAAGCTGTTCAGGAGCCTGTTGTCAGACTTGATGCACCGGTACCGCTTGCCATGCGGAAGCAGAGAGAACAGTCTATGTCTTAAGTGGTTGGAGCCTGTAACAATTTTCTTGGCCTTCCTTTCACGCCGCCTAATATAGACGTCCTGGATGGCAGGGAGCTTCGCTGGGCTGTCCACACTACCCTCTGTAGCGTCATGCGATTGAGGGCGGTGCTATTGCCATACTAAGCAGTGATGCAGCCGGTCAAGATGCTCTCAATGGTACAGCTGTATAACGTTTTGAGGATTGGAGGGCCCATACCAAACCTTTTCAACCTCCTGAGGGGGAAGAGGTGCTGTCGCGGCTTCTTCACGACTGCATGTGTGTGGACCATTTTAAGTCCTTAGTGATTTGGACACGAGGAACTTGAAGCCCTCAACCAACTCCACTGCAGCACCTACATTTCCTGTGGTCCACGATCAGCTCCTTGATCTTACTAACGTTGAGGTAGAGGTTGTTGTTCTGGCAACGCACTGCCAGGTCACCGACCTCCCCCCTGTAGGCAGTCTCATCTTTGCCGGGGATGAGGCCTACCACCGTCGTGTCGTCAGCAAAGTTGATGATGGGGTTGGAGTCGTGCTTGGCCACACAGTCATGGATGAACAGGGAGTACAGAAGGGTACTAAGCACACACCCCTGTGGGGACCCCATGTTGAGGGTCAGTGTGGTGGAGATGATGTTGTCTACCCTCACCACCTGGGGTCGGCCCATCAGGAAGTCCAGGAACCAGTTGCAAAGGGAGGTGTTCAGTCCCAGGGTCTTAAGCTTGGTGACGAGCTTGGAGGTGAAATTGGTGTTGAACGCTGAGCTGTAGCCAATGAACAGCATTCTCACATAGGTATTCCTCTTGTCTAGGTGGGTGATGTCAGTGTGGAGTGCAATTGAGATTGCGTCGTCTATGGATCTGTTGGGGCGGTATGCAAATTGGAGTGGATCTAGGGTGTCTGGGATGATGGAGTTGATGTGTGCCATAACCAGCCTCTCAAAGCACTCCATGATTACATATGTGAGTGCTACAGGGCAGTAGTCATTGTGGCATGAAGCTTTAGAGTTATTGGCAACAGGAATGATGGTGGTCATCTTAAAACATGAGGGGATGGGTCTCCCGAGTGGCACAGCAGTCTAAGGCACTGCATCGCAGTGTTGCGGCGTAACTACAGCCTGGTGTTTGATTCCAGGGTGTGTCACAATTGGCCCAGCATCGTCTGGGTTATGGGAGCAGCACCGACACATTGGTGCTGCTGGCTTCCGGGTTAAGCGAGCGGGTGTTAAAAAGCACGGCTTGGCGGGTCATGTTTCGGAGGATGCATGACTTGACCTTCGCCTCTCCCGAGCCCGTTGGGGAGTTGCAGTGATGAGACAAGATTTAAATTGGGGAGAAAACGGGGGTAAAATAAATACAAAATAATAATACATGTGGGGATAACAGACTGGGACAAGGAGAGGTAGAAAGTTACCATGAATATGCCTGCCAGCTGTTCTTTGCATGCTCTGAGAACGCGCCCTGGAATACCATTGGGCTCCGTGGCATTGCGGGTGGACCTTGCGGGTGGACCTGATTAAAGACTTTACTCACTTCGGCCTCGGAGAGCGAGATTACCTAATCTTCTGAGTCAGTGGCGGCCCTCACACCTGGCACAATGTAGTTATTGTCAAAGTGTGCATAAAATGCATTGAGTTCGTCTGGTATAGAGGCATCATTGGGCAGATCACACCTGGGTCTTCCTTTGTATTCCATAATGGACTGTCTGCAACAGCCCTGTGTGCGGTAGCCCGATGCTTTAGTTTAGCACACACCTCAGTGTTAATCCAGGGCTTTTGATTGGGGAAGCAGCGAACCTTCACTGTGGGGACAATGTCGCCTATGCATATTCCTAATGAAGTCGGTGACGGAGGTGGTTAGCTCGTCGATGTTATCGGAGGAGTCCCAAAACATATTGCAATCAGCGCTAGCAAAGCAGCCCTGTAGCATAATCTCAGATTCTGGTGAACATTTCTCAACGGGTACTTCTTCTTGTAAACAGGAGACAGGAGTACGGATTCCTGATCTGATTTGCCGAATGGGGGATGAGGGACGAGGGAGGGCCTTGTATGCTTGCTTGTGTGTAGAATTACAGTGGTCTAGGACTTTATCGCCCTTTGTGGCGAGGAAGACATGTTGATGGAAGTTGGACATCAAATGTCTTAATGAAGCAGAATTAAAATCGCATATGGATGTAAGTGTTCCTGCTTGTTTTTAGCCTCGTACAGTTCGTTAAGTGCCAGCTTATTTTTTCTTGTCCTGAGGTGGAATGTACACAACAGTCACAATAACAGCTGAAAACTCCCTCGGGAGGAAGAATGGTCAGCATTTTACCATCAGGTATTTTAAGACGGGGGAACATTGGCTCGACACTTCCATATACACTCTAGCCAGCACACCAGTTGTTGTTGATGAGGAGGCAAACCCCTCCCCTTCTCGATTTCCCCGACTCCACTGTCCTGTATGCACGGTGAATGGAGTTGAGTTAGATAGCCATGGTTGGTATCTTGTCTCAGAAAAGCAGAGAATGCCGTTTCAAGAGTCCCATTGGTAACAAATCTGCGATCGGAGATAATCCATCTTATTATCAAGTGATTGGCCTGTAGAATGGAGGGAAGAGGTGGCCGGTTTTCCCTTCTCCTTAATCTCGCCAGGATCCCCCCTCTCGTTGGCGTTTCCTCCGAATTACAGAAAGAGCCCAGGAAAGATGAGTCGAAGTCGAAGTTGAATCTGGGAATTGAAGTAAGTAACTGCCGATCTGATGTCAAAATTCTTGTTGGTTTTATGAAATGTTAGAGGATACGTTTTGTGAAAATAAAGTAAAAATAAACTAAATAAATACAAAATAAATACTAAATAAATCACAAAATAGCAAAGTAGTGTCAGAGCTTCCAAAATGGCGGCCATCCAGTACGGCGCCACCTTCATTAGTAACATAAGCATTTCGCGCCACTCACCCTAACATCTGTTAAACTGTGTACGCAACCAATAAACTTTGATTCGATTTTTAGGATTTTTATCAAAGGACAGAGTGATGTGCATTTCTGAAATGCATCAAGAGTAAACTGTCACTGTCAGAAACTAACATAGGAACATATCCTCACGCAGGGTGGCAGAGAAGTCTTGGCTTACAGTAACCTTTAGGTCTTTGTGTGCACTCTAAATAAATTAATAGTTTGACATGAATGGAGAATTGTGATCAATCACTTTTACAGAAGGCAGTGTGTTCCGAGCGAAAGACAAAAGGGAAACAGTGGGAGCGGAGCGAATGAGGTCCAAGAGGATTGCAGAGTGAGGTGGACTTGCCAATTGACAAGATAAAAATCAACTCTGTTAGGCCTTGATGACCTCCACTACATGGTCATAACTCATATGAAAGGACTACCCAAAGTGGTTGTGCTGTAGCCTTGTTCCAGATCTGTTGATGCTGTCTTGGCAACTTCTATGGTCAAACAGACAGATCTGGAACCAGGCTAGCTGTAACTGACCATCAACAAACATGTGTACAAGACAAGTGATGCAGGGCTACTGTATGGTGATCGGTAATAAACTCAAAGAGGGTTTCCCTTTCTTTCTCCCCAGGTTGAGACCATGGTAGTAGATGAGGAGGAGCAGTATGACCAGGGGTATTCTTGGCCGAGCAGTCCTTACAAAGCTTTCCTCCAAGGCTCTGACGCATCTAATGTTGTCCAGAGGCCTGTGTCTGCAGGCTTCAGGAAAGTCATTGGGCTGGACTGCCATGTGGACAGTGCAGTGCATTTGTGAATGAATGGATGGATACATTTAATTGAATGATACTGTATTGATCCGTTAGAGGGGAAATTGTGTTTGAAGTTCACCACCACCGGTGTCGTGGAAATATTCTGTCAATGTGAGTTCAAATAGACTTTTATGACAATATAATAAAAGCCGAGCTGGTTCATGAAAACAACTGCCGTTTCAACCTTGGCACACACTTCTAATACATTTTTCCTCCTTACATCACACACATAGTAACTCCTTTTTATGTTAATAATTCATCCCCTCTGGCATTTAGCTACCGTTATCTTTTTGCCTTGCACTAGTTTTAGTTTGCTTCCTATTAGGGCATGGAAACATGAGAGCCATAGCAATAGTTCAAAAATAAACAGACATGTCATCCTGCTAAATCCTCTGAAATGAACACACATGTTCTGGAAAAATCTCAATAGGCGTAACCATAGCAACAGTACATATTAGGCCATAGCACTGTTGCAGAAATCAACAGTCATGTCCACTCCCCAGACAGGTGCATGTCTAATGGTGTCTAATGACCCAAAGCACATATGAGTGCACTATTCTTGCTGGCTCCTCTGAAATGTATAATGGCCACACATTGCCTCCATCCTCTCTCGCGCTCTCCTCACCCACAACATTTATGTAGCATCTCGATCCCCACACTGTACTTGCAGCACAGTGTGTGTGTTTGTCTTTCATTATGATTAAACCATGCTGTTACGGCAAAATACAATCTGCTCTTAACGACTCCTATACAGATTAAATGATTAAATCGCAAGCTGCTCTATCCGCACTGATTGGTGAAGTCATTTAATGTTGAGCTAAATGTAAAAAATATATGTTTCAGAGGTTTGAAAAGGAACAGAAAGGAACGATACAAACCAATACTTTGGTTTATTTTGCAGAACTTTATTTTGCTGGTCGGAACAGTGGAACGGAACAAACATTATTTTATTTTTTTTCAGAATGAAATGGTTGGAAAATACAGTAATTTCAGTTCCAACCCCTGGTATGTGTGCCTGTGCGCGTGTTCCTGTCCTCGGCCCCCTTGTCAGGTTTCGGAGAGTCAGGTAGAGGCACTGGTCTGACCAGCCCCAGAGACGGAGGACTAAAGTCCCCGTTGGAACCTGAGCCACACACACCACACACACAGAGTTTATCTCCAGCTAGCAGAATTAACAGAGTGATGGCTACTAGACCGGGGAAATACAACATGGGCCCATCTTATTAGTGTAGAATACCATAACCACCACATTTACTTGTGCTAGATCCCCATCTCTCCCTTATTCTAGTTATTATGTATGTCATGAAGAATGGTTAGAGCGCTGTGTATACAGATGTTTCTGCATGGATGTGTGGTTTCTAGAAATTGCACTCATTTAAATACACTTATTCTGGTATAATAATTCTCAAAGGAATTAGAATGGGGAGCTTCATAACAGTGATGAACGTACACAATAGTTGGGCGATATTACTATTCCATGTAATTGAAGCCTGCTTTGGAAATTAGAAGATAGAGTCTTATTTAAGCAATCAATAACAAGTGAACATTTTGTTTAATGAAAACTATAATTTCAGCCTATGGCAATTATGGCATAGGGAGATGTTTTGGTGTGGTATGCACTTTTGTAATAAAGATGTTCTCATTTTCTTATCTAAATCATTATTGACTTCGGGGGGTAGTTATGACACTGCTAAGGACCTCATCAATAGCTTTATTTATTACTTATCGCATTTACTCAGAAATTAATATTGCTGAATCAGAATGGCTATAGATTCCGTCAATGACCATTAGATAATGGGGAATAATGATATTCCGCAATCCTGACTCAGCTAATTTGTGAATCATCTCACCGCCACTGCACCAAACAATGTTTGATTTGCAGCAGCTAACAAGAAGTAGTGCAATTGTAATTGTGTTATTCACACTTCTGTCCTATACTGTCAAGAGGTGAGTGTAGCTGGTGCATCGAAGTCAGGCGCAGGAGAGCAGAGATGAATGGAAAAAACACTTTACTAAGGCAATCATTTGCACAGAACGCAACTGCGTCACAAAACAAATGCCCAACGAACCAGTAAGGCAGCACAAAGTACAAAACACACAAGTACAAAGTACAGGCTGCCACAAAGCACGGGTAATAAAATAAACCCGGAGCAAACCAGCCGGAAGCGTGCACACCTCAACAATAAACAATTACACACACAGACATGGGGGGAACAGAGGGTTAAATACACAACATGTAATGAGGGAATGAATACCAGGTGTGTGGGAAAACAAGACAAAACAAATGGAAAATTAAAGGTGGATCGGCGATGGCTAGAACACCGGTGACGTCGACCACCGAACGCCGCCCGAACAAGGAGAGGGACAGACTTGGGTAGGTCTGCCTACCCATGTGAGAGACGCAGACTCGGTCTCAACCTTTAAGTCTTTACTGAAGACTCATCTCTTCAGTAGGTCATATGATTGAATGTAGTCTGGCCCAGGAGTGTGAAGGTGAACGGAAAGGTTCTGGAGCAACGAACCGCCCTTGCTGTCTCTGCCTGGCCGGTTCCCCTCTCTCCACTGGGATTCTCTGCCTCTAACCCTATTAGAGGGGCTGAGTCACTGGCTTACTGGTGCTCTTCCATACCGTCCCTAGGAGGGGTCACTGACGTGATCTTCCTGTCTGGGTTGGCGCCCCCCCCCCCCCTTGGGTTGTGCCGTGGCAGAGATCTTTGTGGGCTATACTCGGCCTTGTCTCAGGATGGTAGGTTGGTGGTTGAAGATATCCCTCTAGTGGTGTGGGGGCTGTGCTTTGGCAAAGTGGGTGGGGTTATATCCTGCCTGTGTAGCCCTGTCCGGGGGTATCATCGGATGGGGCCACAGTGTCTCCTGACCCCTCCTGTCTCAGCCTCCAGTATTTATGCTGCAGAAGTTTATGTGTCGGGGGGCTAGGGTCAGTCTGTTATATCTGGAGTACTTCTCCTGTCTTATCCGGTGTCCTGTGTGAATTTAAGTATGCTCTCTCTAATTCTCTCTTTCTCTCTTTCTTTCTCTCTCTCGGAGGACCTGAGCCCTAGGACCATGCCTCAGGACTACCTGGCATGATGACTCCTTGCTGTCCCCAGTCCACCTTGCCGTGCTGCTGCTCCAGTTTCAACTGTTCTGCCTGCGGCTATGGAACCCTGACCTGTTCACCGGACGTGCTACCTGTCCCAGACCTGCTGTTTTCAACTCTCTAGAGACAGCAGGAGCGGTAGAGATACTCTTACTGATCGGCTATGAAAAGCCAACTGACATTTACTCCTGAGGTGCTGACTTGTTGCACCCTTGACAACTACTGTGATTATTATTATTTGACCATGCTGGTCATTTATGAACATTTGAACATCTTGGCCATGTTCTGTTATAATCTCCACCCGGCACAGCCAGAAGAGGACTGGCCACCCCTCATAGCTTGGTTCCTCTCTAGGTTTCTTCCTAGGTTTTGGCCTTTCTAGGGAATTTTTCCTAGCCACCGTGCTTCTACACCTGCATTGCTTGCTGTTTGGGATTTTAAGCTGGGTTTCTGTACAGCACTTTGAGATATCAGCTGATGTAAGAAGGGCTGTATAAATACATTTGATTTGATTTGATTTGACTTCGGCGGAAGTCATAACATATACAGGCATCTACATTTAAGTGGTTTGAAATAGGGTTGGTGAAATAGGGTTGATGAAATTAACTTTGTGTACAAAAATGACTTTATTTATTAGTGTTAGAACAGGGAATTGCTGCTTTAAGAGCAAAGTTTGACTTCTTGAAGTTTATTGTCGTAATTAGAGAATAACTGAAGCATATTAAAGTCATCCCCAGTGAATATATTTAATGTGTTTTGTAGCTACATTTTATGAGCCGAAATGTTTATTGGAGATGATAATATCAATATTATTTATTGTAGCTTTGATGGCAGGTAAAACTTGAAGCTAATATTCTGGCTAAACAATCTATTACAATTACTCACTTCTCTCACCAGCTCTTTCCCAGTCTCCTACAGTATATGAAGACGAGCAAAATATTTCCATCTTCATCATCTAGTGTAAATGAAAGTAAGAGACTATGTCTATAACCCATCGTTGAGCTGAGTTTGAAATAGATTGCAACCCAGTCTGGCCACGCTTGTGAAATACCCCTCATGCCGTATATATTGGACCAAATTCAATTACATGATTGCATTCTCAGCCAAACCCTCTTCCCTTCAGCTTAAATGGTACACTGCATTGAATTGAAATAGTGAATAGTTCCACTAAACAACATAAAGAGTTATTAGATTCAGCATGTCTGTCTGCCAAATGGTGACACACAATGTCTGGTGGGTATCCTTCATAGGTATGACAACATATGACTGCAATAGACTGATGCAAAGGCGGCTGGAACAGGGCAATCACCTAAAGAGTTGGTTCATTTTGGCCTTGTTTGAGAGTTCGACCTGATCACAGACTGACCTACAAATAATAGTGAGTAGTAATTTAGACTGCAAGGTGATTTGTAGATCAGTCATTGTGCAGATGCCGACTGCAATGCAGCTGATCTCAAACATGACCATTGAGTTGAATTGACAGTAGTTGTTTCCAGATGGGTCTTTTGGAACTTCACACCTTTAGTTATGTTCCCCTTATCTCAGTAATATACTGTTTTCCTTTAGCCTAGAAACAATGTAGAAATGGTAACGGTTAGCTGAATGTTCATGGATGTTAAACAAGGGTAGAGTTGTAATGTTCTGTTTTTAACAATCGTTTGTTGTGTTTTAATGATATCAGATGATTTGTCATTTATCTTAATTAATATCACTAGAAATGCCAATAGGACTAGGCGTTTTATCAATCTTCTTCCTCTTCTTAAGAATTTTGTGATTAGAAATCAAAGAGTTATCGTTCGTGCCATCGACCTCCCCTATTCTTTGCCAATGCAATTCCTTTTCATTTGTCTTGTCCTGTTTTCCTGGCTACTATTCCCTAGCTTAGGTTCGCTGTTTCTAAAGCTTCTCCTCTCGTGCAAGGTCAACTATAATCAACCCCAGACAATGTCACTGGCTTCTGCAGCAACCAGGCTATTCCTCTGGGGCTTGGAGGGCCTACTGCATTGTACCATTCAATTACTGTTCATTAGACAGTGTACAGCCATTAATCAGACTGAGATGTTCTGCTATTCCTCAAAGGGCCATTGAACCAGGGAGGAAAAACACATGGTGTTTATCCTTGTTTCCTGTTTTGAGATACTGTAGGAGTACAAAGAAAACACTCGGGGATTCCGACTTGATATGTCTCTGTTTTTTACTTCTCCTCCACAAGTCTTGGAATGCAAGATTAAGAAACAGAGCGAGCTAGAGATTTAGCGCATATGCACCGCAGTAAGGAATCAAATAGATCATTTGGAGGAGACAGATTTTGTGAATCGGGCCCATATGCATTGAATCTGGCTGGATGATGATATGAGATATGATTTATGTGCCTTCGTTCCAGGAGACTAAAGAGGAGGTGGAGGCGGTGTCATCCTCAAAGCTGTGCGGAATAAGGTCACGGATCTCCAAGTTCTTCAAGGGTAGGTTCATCAAAGCATAGTAGCACCGCAAGCTAGTAGCCCCACGTTTCCTCCACAACACAATTGAACATAATGCGCCCATAACAGACCATAAAGAGACCGCTAATACACTCAGCGTTACCCGGTTTCCCCCTTCGCATGTCACCGGATCCCCAACCGCAGCTCCACACATCTGGGAGAGCTAACGTACTTTATGTTTACCATCTGGTCGAGAGGTTGGAGTTACATTCCCTGATCTCAAATGACTTATTATTTAGTATTAAACACACCTGCACTTCACAAAGTGCCCCATACAGTATGTCCCGTACTGTGGATTATTCACCTTCGTTTTATTTTTCCCATGTAATCGTGTCTACCCTGACAGATATTCAGGGTTTTCCCCAGGATTTTTTACATGGTGGTGCTGCTGAGTATGGCTAGGGGAGAGTCCCGGAGGGGGGCAGAGATTTGCGAACACCTGTAACTGCAATTTCCTTCAATCTAGAGCAAAAAATGTGTTAATATGATAACAAATCTCTTAGATTCTTTGGGGAGAACCTTGGATATTGTATATGGTCTTAGTTTAGTATGCCTGTATCTTCTAAAGTATTTCATTTTGGATACAGTATTTTAAAATGGGTTGAATAGAATGTATGACTATGAAAAATGTAAATGGCATATTCTTGAAAATGACTTCAAATCATGTGTAGATGAGCACAATGATTAGAATGATATACCATGACAGAACGAGACCTAACGGTACCATGATAGAACATGACTCTATGTCGGAGGATGTGCCTCACACCTAGCTCAAACAATTTTCTCTAATTGGCCACATATCATAGTCTGTAGGAGCAAGGCCATTCAGTGATCCAGAGGTGTTCCAGCATTTTCCATTGTCCCGTGAGAATTCCATTAGTGAATAATGAAAGACCGGGTCCTTCCACGTGGTTATTTACTGTCCCTGATCTGAGGTGACACAGCATAATAACTACATCCTGTGTTGCTAACAGTAGGCAATTTACAGAAGCCGTCTCATCTCCATGTCTCACCCATATTTTCTTTATATTCACATTTGCTTTATATTGACTGGACTGGAGCTCTGGCATGATGACAGAGATGGGAATTTTAGCGAATGGATAGAAATATGGCCTGTTAAGTTCTTCTCTTTGTGTGGAATAGAGATATTCCCATTAGGGAATCCTGCCTTCTCATCATTGGCATTGTGAACTCTAGACTTGTCCTTTCTATTTGTATGCACATTGCTGTTTATTGTCATTATTTGTCAATGAGACTTAATGACTTGGTGTATATGCCCCATATTCAATCACACAACATCTACACATCTGTTCAGAAGCATAGATCATCTATGCCACAACCACTTCAGAGCTGAAGTGAAGGGGAATTTTGAAATACAGGAAATTAATGGGATCTACTCTAACAGTAAGGGAACCCAACACTGCCTGGCTATGCCGCATCTGTCTGTGCCAGTCTTTATCCTCAATGGGATTTTTCCAATTGGTCAAAATAGGAAACCTTCTTCAGTTCAGCAAATGTAAATCTACCTTCAAAGAGCTTTTTCTTCATATTTGTGTCCAGGTTGGATTGGGTATGGCCTCTATACTAGGGCATTCTGTCCTGGGTTTCCTTGTATAACAGTAGACAATACAGTGTTCAGTTTGCTGGAGATTCTCCCTCAAAGGTTATTGGCAACATGAACAATGGCCTGGTAATTTACAGTGAATGATAGGGCTGCTGACAGAAGTTGTAAAGCATCATGATTGCTTGTTCTGATGTACAGGTTGTCATATCTATAGGTCATGATGGTACTGTTTAAGTCAAAAACATTTTGTTTTTCATTTTACCGTAAGTCTTCTGTTAAATAATTTACAGTAAAAAAAAAAGTTATTTATCAGACGCTTTTATCCAGAGCGACTTAAGTACATACATTTTAATACCCCCCCATACTGGTCCCCCGTGGGAATTGAACCCACAACCCTGGCGTTGCAATGCTCCAATGTTTGTAACTGAATCTTTTTTACAATTTTTTTTTTTACAGAGAAAAGCTAAAAGTGACCAGCTTCTAGACCAATATACCATTTATTCAGTCAGAGGTAGGTTGTGCGGGGTAGAGGGTAAAAAACATGGCAAATTAAAAGCCACCTAAAGATCTAATTATGATTCCTGCATTTTCACAGACCCTGTATCCAAAATACAGGTATTGGGTCTGTGTTAATGGTTCTCTGCTTTTTTGCAGGTAAATTCATTAACACTTCCATTGCTTAACACCTCCCTAATTTGAAATGCACCCATGGTTTAACATAATCTCCCACCCTTGATATGTATAAAAGGGGAACGTCATGATATTTGTCACATTGGTAATTGCATGTTCCATGGATATTTGAGCACACAGTTAATTTCATGATACGTCTTTTCATACTCAAGTTGAGTACTGGTTTATGCTCAGAGCAAATAATATCCCTATGGAATTGAACACTTGAGGGGGGAAAAACCCCATTTGATTAACTATGGGTGAAAATGTATTCTTCTCATTCATCAGTTACATGGCACGAAAGAGCCTTTCAAAGCAGCTCCACTAGCAATACGTTTTCGCCATGGAAAAATAATAAGTTCCAAAGAATTTGCCATTGTGACATGAGAAGAAGAGAGTGGATGTCTGCGTGTGATCTCAGCTGCCATTGTGATGACGGGCCCCTGTGAAGTGCACCACTGGCCAGTTGCTCTGGCCGCGATCCGCTTTGGACTGCATCTCGAGATGAAAGCCGTCCCTGTCCAGTGTGTCCATCCGTTGTAGCTACTGCTCCAGCTCTTTATTTGCTCTAGGCACCATCAAGGGCATGCTGCGATGAGCATTATGTATAATTTATCATACAATGCATCTATGACAGCAGGGACATCTCTGTTCCTTCATTTTAATTGAATGCCATTTTTAATTCCTCCTGTTGACAGACTGTGTGGTCAACCTATTGCAGCAAGGTATGGCTTTGTTGTGTTGTTGGATGCACTTTGACATGAGTGGACCCTGTGGTTCCAGAATGCATTAGCATCTCTGTTCTCTCTTTCTCTACACAGAAAGAACCAGAGCCAGGGAGTCCTATAGTAGCATAAACAGTGGAGCACAATGCACCCTTCTCCTTTGTGAGACCCCCATGTACGAGATGAAACAGTGTTATAAACCAAATAAAAACGTCTTCGTCTTGGCAGCCCCACCGAAGATATATGGCCTCTTATTCCAGGGACTATATTGCATAATTATGTATGGCTATGAATATTGCAGGGTGCCTCACACTGAGCGCATGGTAAGATGCCTAATTGCAGAGTTTAATTATTAAGAAGCAAAGATCCTGGGTGGGTTTCACAGAAGCACTTTTGATAAATTATTTTTTGAGGTTTTCCTGATGAATTATTTTGGGGCTGGTACCTCATCAGCGGGCAGAGTGGAGAGAGACTTATCCTCCCGGGGAGAGGAATTACTATGCTGATTCAAATTCGGTGGAATCAACAAATAACAAAATGGTATTGGAGTGGATCAAACAAATGATTCACTCCTCTCACAGTCAAGGCTATTAAAACACAGAGGCACTGTGATGGGAAGAATACGATCTGTTGGCATTGACCTTCAGGGCAATGGTTTAATTTCTCTGTGTAACATAAGAGAGATTGAAAACTATGTTGTTTGCCTGAGCGCAGAGGACTCTATGTCAGTGATTCTGAACCAGGGGTACTAGGACCCCTGGGGGTACTTGGCCAATTCACAAGGGGTACTTGAGAAGACTCATTAGACCATTGGCCTACTGGTAAAATGCACATGAGGGGGTACTTCAGAGGTACTCTGGGTAGAGAAAAATTCAGTTGGTGGTACAGTAACCAAAAAAGGTTCAGAACCAATCAATCAATCAATCAAATGTATTTATAAAGCCCTTCTTACATCAGCTGATGTCACAAAGTGCTGTACAGAAACCCAGCCTAAAACCCCAAACAGCAAGCAATGCACGTGTAGAAGCATTGTGGCTAGGAAAAACTCCCTAGACAAGCCATTGCTCTTAGTTGTAAATACCATATATTTCGTGACATAATCCTGGGAGATACTTAGCAATCAAGGAGAGAGAAAGGAAACCACTTATTCACTTTTTCTCCAACACGAATGCGGCTAAAGCTGTAGATTATATCTATATACAGTTGGGAGCACAAAGCATGTAGAGGTCTGTAATTTTTTATCATAGGTACACTTCAACTGTTAGAGACGGAATCTAAAACAAAAATCCAGAAAATCACATTGTATGATTTTTAAGTAATTAAAAACTATTCCGTCTCTCACAGTTGAAGTGTACCTATGATAAAAATTACAGACCTCTACATGCTTTGTAAGTAGGAAAACCTGCAAAATCGGCAGTGTATCAAATACTTGTTCTCCTCACTGTATATGTGAAATGAAGCCTCCAGTGGAGGTTCTCTGATTGTTAAATTGACTCATTGACAGTAATTGTTTTACCCAAAAACTATTTCCTCGCCACAAATGAATAATGGCCTATCTACTGTACAGGGTTTGCTCCATTACCTACTTCCACTGTTCCACAATGGTTGTAAGACATTAACTTTTTGGTGAACTGCATGGGAGAGGCCACCCAAAGTCTCCTTCAACACCCATTAGCATGTCATTGTGTGAGAAAAAAAATGGAAGCCACTTTGGCCTATAATGGAGGTCAATAGCTGTTTTTAGAGCCCCTTTCCACAGTTAGCTCATGTTGCGACATAAGTGCAACTTTAAAGGCTATCTTCTATAACTACAATAATAATCATGTTGACAGCTGACCTGTAATACTCAGTGCCATGCAGTCTACCCAAGACAAGATATTGCAGTGTGAACAGTAGCTTGGCACGACAATAGGTTCAAACTCAGAGTAATGGATCAAATGGCTCCTGCAAAATGCATTGCAGTCTCGCACTTACGAAATCCAGTCAAGCTGCTTTTTGCAAGACCAGCACAAATAGCTGAATAATTGATCAGGATCAATGGGAGGATGACTTGAGTGTGTCCAGCAGTGTTTGGTCTGGCTTACTCTCCTATACCCAGTCTGTCAATGATGTGTCAGTGGTCTTATAGCCTACAGACATGCAAGACATCACCTAGCTATCCACTTTGTTTGTGTGTTTTTGAACAACCAGCTATTCTTTGACAGTTTGAAGACATCCTGACAGAATATTGTCTAACATTGAAAGAGATTCTGGAACAGGCTAAAAAGAAATACAATAGTGAAAGAAAGCAAAGGATCACAAATTGGTAAAAGTCAATATCTAACCAAGGCTTTTACTTAAACAGATCACTGGGTGACTGATTGACTAAATTTCAATGCTTAGGTCCACTAGCCGCAGTGACATTTTAGAAAGCAACCAGCATCAAGATTTACATAAATGATGGATCAAGATATAGTATGTGTGTGTGTGTGTGTGTGTGTCTTCATGTGTGTGTATTTGTGAGAGAGTGTATGTGAACCGGTATGCTGCCTATGTACCAGCAGCTCTCTGAAAGGCCTAAAGTGGTCCTCCTAGCAGGCAGTCTTACAATCCCGGTCAACACTGACATCATCCAGAGCCACCAGGAGCCACTTATTTCTTCCCCTCGCTCTCTTCCGGTCGGCGAGCTACTGCTAATGGCTGGAGGCTCAGCTAAAAGCCCCCAGTGTGAATAGATGTGAGTCAAAGACAGAGCGAGAGGGAGACACGGAGACTGTATCATTGGGCCAGATACAGTTGAAGTCGGAAGTTGACATATACTCCACATATTTCTTGTTCACAAACTATAGTTTTGGCAAGTCGGTTAGGACATCTACTAAGTAATTTTTTCCAACAATTGTTTACAGACAGATTATTTCACTTATAATTCACAGCTTAGAAAATTCCAGAAAATGATGTCAAGGCTTGAGAAGCTTCTGATAGGCTAATTGACATAATTTGAGTCGATTGGAGGTTTACCTGTGGATGTATTTCAAGGTCTACCTTCAAACTCAGTGCCTCTTTGCTTGACATCATGGGAAAATCAAAAGAAATCAGCCAAGACCTCAGAAAATAAATTGTAGACCTCCACAGGTCTGGTTCATCCATGGGAGCAATTTCCAAACGCCTAAAGGTACCACTTTCATCTGTACAAACAACAGAACGCAAGGATAAACACCTTGGGACCACGCAGCTGTCATACCGCTCAGGAAGGAGACGCGTTCTGTCTCCTAGAGATTAACGTACTTTGGTGCGAAAAGTGCAAATCAATCCCAGAACAACAGCAAAGAACATTGTGAAGATGCTGGAGGAAACAGGTACAAAAGTATCTATATCCACAGGAAAAAGAGTCCTATATCGACATGACCTGAAAGGCCGCTCATCAAGGAAGAAGCCACTGTTCCAAAACCGCTATAAAAAAGCCAGACTACGGTTTGCAACTGCACATGTGGACAAAGATCATACTTTTTGTAGAAATGTCCTCTGGTCTGATGAAACAAAAATAGAACTGTTTGCCCATAATTACCATCGTTATGTTTGGAGGAAAAAGGGGGAGGCTTGCAAGCCGAAGATCACCATCCCAAACGTGAAGCACAGGGGTGGCAGCATCATGTTGTGGGGGTGATTTGTTGCAAAAGGGACTGGTGCACATCACAAAATAAATGGCATCATGATGAAGGAAAAGTATGTGGATATATTGAAGCAACATCTCAAGACATCCGTCAGGAAGTTAAAGATTGGTCGCAAATGCGTCTTCCAAATGGACAATGACCCCAAGCATACTTCCAAAGTTGTGGCAAAATGGCTTAAGGACAACAAAGTCAAGGTATTGGAGCAGCCATCACAATGCCCTGACCTCAATCCCATAGAAAATGTGTGGGCAGAACGGAAAAAGCGCGTGCGAGCAAGGAGGCCTACAAACCTGACTCAGTTAGACCAGCTCTGTCAGGAGGAATGGGCCAAAATTCACCCAACTTATTGTGGGAAGCTTGTGGAAGGCTACCCGAAACGTTTGACCCAAGTTAAACAATTTAAAGGCAATTCTACCAAATACTAAATGAGTGTATGTAAACTTCTGACCCACTGGGAATGTGATGAAAGAAATACAAGCTGAAATAAATAATTATCTCTACTATTATTCTGCCATTTCACATTCTTAAAATAAAGTGGAGATCCTAACTGACCTAAAACAGTGAATTTTTGTGAAAAACTTTTTTGTGAAAAACTGAGTTTAAATGTATTTGGCTAAGGTGTATGTAAACTTCTGACTTCAACTGTATGTCAAATCAAATAGAATTTTATTTGTCACCGAATACAACCGCCGAATACAACCGTGAAATGCTTACTTACAAGCCCTTATGTACTGATTTCTCTGTGATGAGGAACTGGAAAAAGGCTCGATGATATCATCCCCAGATTGCTGACAATGGCGACTGTAGAGCAAGGGGAGGGAGGAGAGTGTGGGGGACGGCAACTTCTCTGCTTCCTAAATGACTTGACCTTAGACAAATATGGTAGAAGGTAAAACTGGTGCTAGTAAGGCTAGTTAATAGCATGAGGAGAGGCCACCCATCCACAGGACTGTGCAGGACTGACACACTATGGGCCTACCGAGCTCTAGCGGACTACCGAGCTCCAGTGGCCTATCGGGCTCTAGGGGCCTTTCCACACACCCAAAGATTTTTTTTCTTCTTCAAACTGTTGGTGACAAATAAACATCACAATAAATACACTATATACCAATACGACAGTAACCCTAAGTTGTTGATAGACCTTTAGAATTTTCACCTGTAACAAGCCCTCCTAATTAGCCTTCAAGTTCAGGTGAGGTGACTTGTGACCCCAATGCTCATGAGAGTTGTGACTTGTCCGGTCAGAGAGTGAGTGGACTATCAAAATTAGTAGGCTAAACTAAAGTTTTAAATCTTCAAATCCCATAAATTAGCTTCCGTTTTGATTAATGATAAACGATTTGATTTGATTTAGTCCTATTCTTTAACTTACATTTTTGGTTGAGATCTTGACCTGAATCCAACATACCAATTCTTAATTTGTAGACAAACTGGAATTAAAGCAAGACTAAGGCACAGGTTTTATGCTCGATTCTCCCACTCAACAAAAAATACAAGTTAAAGAATGGGATTCAACCAGTGGCTCAGATGGAACTATCCAAGCAGTAGATAAACTGAGTGTATTAGGTACATCCATCTACAGTAGTACTGGACCAGACACTCCCTTTGCCCCATAACAACCTGAATTATTCGGGGCATGGATTCTACAAGGTGTGGTGTTCAAATGTTGCTCAATTGGTATCAAGGGACGTAACGTGTGCCATTCTCTGTAAACCTTAGACAATGTCGTGGGTGAAAAGCCCAGGAGGCCGGCCATTTCTGAGATACTGGAACCAGTGCACCTGGCACCAACGATCATTTCACGCTCAAAGTCACTTAAGTCACTTGTTTTGCCCTGTAACGGATTTCCTCTTCGTCTGAAGAGGAGTAGCAAGGATCGGACCAATGTGCAGCGTGGTAAGTGTCCATGATGAGATATTTAATAAATCAACAGAACACTTAACAAAAGTACAAACAAACAACCGAAACAGTCCCGTATGGTACAGACACAAGAAAACAACCACCCACAAAACACAATAGAAAACAGGCTACCTAAATATGGCTCCCAATCAGAGACAATGACTGACACCTGCCTCTGATTGAGAACCATACTAGGCCAAACACATAGAAATATAACAGAACAAAACATAGAAAAACAACATAGAATGCCCCCCCCAACTCACTCCCTGACCAAACTAAAATAAAGACATAAAAAAGGAACTAAGGTCAGAACGTGACATGCCCATTCTAATGTTTAATCAAACAGTAACTGAACGCCTTAATGCCTGTCTGCTTGCTTTATATACAAAGCCACGTGTCTCACTGTCTGTAGGAGTGAACAATTTTTGTGAACAGTGTACATCTCCACTGAGTGTTGAATCTTGATATTTGATTGCTTTGTAAACTAAACACAAATCAATATTAATTTTTGTAATACAGTAAATAGCCTAAAGTTAAAGCTATTTTACAAACCAATGTAACATTCAACCTTAAAATGAGTAACACATCCATGGCCACATTTTGAGGTTACTGTAACTACACATGTCTTCTTATGTAATCATGATAGCATGCTAAGGTCGCAGACGAAGGTCTGTGGAGATCTTCACAATTGCTATAATAATCTGTGCAGAATCTCGAACAGCATTGATCACTTGCACTATGCACTTTTAATGTAATCTCAACTGTAATCCAGGTCATTTGGTTGTGCTATTAGATGAAGCACAGTGATACAATATATTTCCTGACATTGTTTTCCCATTGGAATTTGGTTGTGCTTTTAGATGGTTGAACGCATAGTGATAACTAATTGGAAATTCAACAAACTTCTGGCTGTCTTTTTGAGTGGCTGAATAAAGGTTGAAATGTCATTGGTCAAGGTCTCAACCAAATATGACCCACATCTCCGTGTTGAAATTATGTGGTGTGCCCAGTGGGAGACTACTGTGTAGCCAGAAATTCGTAGGTGCGTTAGCCAGCAGAAATTTGGATGGGCCAATGAGGGGGTGTTGAGGAGTAATTTTTAAAATAATAATGTAGAATTGTGTTGTTTTTGCTCAATCTGATTGGGTCTGTGGCCTGTGTCCACTCAAGCCCACCCATGCCTATGCCCATAGTTGAAATGCACTGAATTAATTAAGGAACATGATAACGCTCAGAATTTAGGAACGGCCTGTTTCACAATTCACAGCAATGTCTTTGGTGAACAAAAACAGTCACTCTATCATTACTAAATATACATTTAATTTGCTATGAAATCTTGACATATTGGCTTCCGATTTCTGCGGTATTTCCAGGGACTCTAGAGATATTAATTATTCCCTGTATTGAAACGGTGTCACGCCCTGACCTTAGGATCTTTGGGATCTTGTCTTTTTGTGTTGCAGGTGTTGCACTCCAAGCTTTACGTTCGTTGAGTTGTTTATTGTTTTTTGGTGGAACATTTATATTAAAGAAAATGTACGCCTACCACGCTGCACCTTGGTCTCCTTCTTCATCCGATGAGTGGCGTAACAGAAGATCCCACCACCAACGGACCAAGCAGCGTGGTCAGGAGGACTGGACCTGGGAGGAAATCCTGGAGGGAGCAGGACCCTGGACAAGGGCCGGGGAGTATCGCCGTCCGAAGGAGGAGATAGAGGCAGTGAAAGCGGAACGGCGACGATACGAGGAGATAGCTCAACGAAGCAAGCACGAGAGGCAGCCCCAAAACATGTTTGGGAAGGTGCACACGGGGAGATTGGCGGAGTCAGGGTTCAGACCTGAGCCAACTCCCCGTGCTTACCGTGGGGAACGTGTGACTGGTCAGGCACCGTGTTATGCGGTGCCTGGACGGTGTCTCCAGTGAGCATTTACAGGCCGGTGCGCTCTGTGCCAGTGGCCCGCATTTGCCGGGCGGAAGTGGGCATCCAGCCAGGACGGGTTGTGCCAGCTCTACGCTCGAGACCTCCAGTGCGCCTCCAATGCCCAGTGTATCCGGTGCCTGCTCTACGCACCAGGCTTCCAGTGCATCTCCCCAGTCCAGTGAGACCTGTTCCGGTTCCACGTACCAGGCCTCCAGTATGTCTCCCTAGCCTGGTAAACCCTGTGGCAGCTCCATGCACCAGGCTTCCAGTGCATCTCCCCAGTCCGGTGAGACCTGTTCCGGCTCCACGTACGAAGCCTCAAGTGATAATCCATGGCATGAAGCCTCCAGTGATGATCCAGGGCCAGGAGCCTGTAGTGATGATCCACGGCCCGGAGCCTGTAGTGATGATCCATGGCCCGGAGCCTGTAGTGATAATCCATGGCCCGGAGCCTCCAGTGATAATCCATGGCACGAAGCCTCCAGTGTTAATCCATGGCCCGGAGCCTCCAGTGATAATCCATTGCCCGGAGCCTCCAGTGATAATCCATGGCCCGGAGCCTCCAGTGATAATCCATGGCACGGAGCCTCCAGTCTTAATCCATGGCCCGGAGCCTCCAGTGATAATCCATTGCCCGGAGCCTCCAGCTGGGATCTTGTCTTTTTGTGTTGCAGGTGTTGCACTCCTAGCTTTACGTTCGTTGAGTTGTTTATTGTTTTTTGGTGGAACATTTATATTAAAGAAAAGGTACGCTTACCACGCTGCACCTTGGTCTTCATTTAACGACGGACGTAACAAACGGTAGATTTTTGGGAAAATATGAATCTCCCTACATCCTATACATTATTTACATACCCTTTAATCATACATAATTGGAAAGCTTAGATGCACAGCTATCCGTCAGACACATTTTGGGGATGTTCAGGTCAGCAGAACTTCGACCTCTAGGGTATATACCATAATTAACTGTATATATTGCTTTAAAGGAAACCCTGATACATTTTAAACTTTGTTTGACAAGTGGTTATGAAAGGTCATGAAATTATCTTTCAAATTATATATAATATAACCAACTTTTAAAGCACCAGTCACAACTGTTGTTTAAAAATCGCCCGGCTGAGCTCCCTGCTATCCAGGACCTCTATTTCAGGCGGTGTCAGAGGAAGGCCCCAAAAATTGCTGAAGACTCCAGCCACCCAAGCCATAGACTGTTCACTCTGATACCCAGGGGTGCAACTTTGGTTTTAGAAGTGGGAGGAAGGGGCATAAATATAATATTTATTTCGTCCAGTCGGATAAACACTCCAAACAGCCTATCCGACCGCTCGGAGGCGTCCGCATGGTCCTAAAGCACACCGTCGTTTTGTATCACATTCCAATGATAAAACTGGGGGGGACAAAAATGCAATTTCAGAATGTGGGGGGGACTTGTCCCCAGTGAAAGTTGCATCCCTGCTGCTACCATCCAGCAAACGGTACTGGAGCATCGGCTCTCGGACCAACAGGCTTCCGAGACAGCTTCTACCACCAAGCCATACGACTGCTAAATAGCCAGACTGCTAAATAGTCAATTAATGGGTCCCAAACTATCTTCACTGACTATCTTGCACTGACCCTATGCACACTCACTAGACAACATATACTCACCATATACACACAGGGTGTTTCTCAATATCCATACTACCGTGCTTCACACTCTCATGCTCCAAGTGCATTCTCCGAGGACATTCTTTTGAGTACATTTTTGTGAGGGCGAGAGTGTGGAAAATGCATAAAACATTACATTAGAGAAGCTCTCCCCCTACTATGTAACCTCACGCTGCACCTCCCCATTCACTGAACCATCTTCCAGCCAGGACAATAGCAACAATAGAGACAAATCAAGATATACAGTGTATTCGGAAAGTATTCAGACCCCTTGACTTACAGCCTTACTCTAAAATAGATTTAAAAAAAACAATCCTCAGCAATCTACACACAATACCCCATAATGACAAAGCGAAAACCGTTTTTTAGAAATGTGTGCAAATGTATAAAAAATAAAAATTGAAATACGTTATTTACATACCTATTCAGACCCTTTGCTATGAGACTCGAAATTGAGTTCAGGTGCATCTTGTTTAGGTTGATTATCCTTGAGATGTTTCTACAACTTGATTGGAGTCCACCTGTGGTAAATTCAATTAATTTAACATGATTTGGAAAGGCACACACCTGTCTATATAAGGTCTCAAAGTTGACAATGCATGTCAGAGTAAAAACCAAGCCATGAGGTTGAAGGAATTGTCCGTAGAGCTCTGAGACAGGATTGTGTCGAGGCACAGATCTGGGGGGTACCAAAAAATGTCTACATTATTGAAGATCCCCAAGAACACAGTGGCCATCATTCTAAAATGGAAGAAGTTTGGAACCACCAAGACTCTTCCTAGAGCTGGCCACCCAGCCAAACTGAGCAATTGGGGGAGAAGGGCCTCAGTCAGAGGTGACCAAGAACTCGATGGTCACTCTGACAGAGCTCTAGAGTTCCTCTGTGGAAATGGGTGAACCTTCCAGAAGGACAACCATCTCTGCAGCACTCCATCAATCAGGTAGATTGGCCAGACGGAAGCCACTCCTCAGTAAAAGGCACATGACAGCTCGCTTGGAGTTTGCCAAAAGGCACCTAAAGACTCTCAGGCTGTGAGAAACTAGGATTCTCTGGTTTGATGAAACCATGATTGTGGTCCACTATGCTCTTGATAAGAAGTCTCATTGTGTGTCTGTCTTCATTGAGTTGTCGAAGGCTGTGGACCATGCTGTGTTAGTGCAAAGGCTAAAATGTTGTGGAATTACTGGTCATGCTCTAGATTGGTTTATAAATTACCTATCAAATCATACACACTGTGTAATGGCGGGTGTTCCTCAAGGTTCTATTTTGGGCCCACTGTTGTTCATTTTGTATGAAACAGCGAATGTTCATTTTTATGCAGATGATACTGTTCTTTATTCAAGTGGTAGTAGTTTATCTTTAGCTTTTGAAAATGCCCAAAGAGCATTTAACATCATACAACAGAATCTGTATGATTTAAAGCTGGTTCTAAATTCGGGTAAAACAAAACGCATGGTATTTTCAAATGCCAGGCATGTTACTAATCATGTCATTGCTACATTGGTTGGAAATACTATAGAGCAAGTTACAGTATACAAATATTTGGGTGTTTGGGCTGATGATAAGCTGAGCTTCACTGTGCATGTAGAGAACTGGATAAGGAAGCAGAAGCTGAGAATAGGTTTTTATTACCGGCATAAGGCTTGTTTTTCTTTGGAGGCCAGGAAGGAGCTGGTACGATGTACATTACATTACAGCGCTGTTGGCTGGTCGTCATTGACCTTGCGTAGGCTTAAACACTGGTATACACTGATTTATAAGGCCATATTGGGTAAAATTCCATTTTATCTCTGTTCTTTTTTAGTCATGTCGGTAAATAAATATCAATTACGGTCCCATTCTCATTTGCTTCTAACAGTACCAAAAATTAGAACAGGTCATGGTATGGAATAGTTTTAGTTACTTAGCTCCGTGGTCTGGAAATTCTCTCCTGAACATTTAAAAATTTGATGATCTAGTTTCGTTGGTGGAATTTAAACACTTGATCGATGTATATATCATAGAAGAGTGTAATTGTCTTTAGGACAGCTGTTTTTACTCAAGACTTTCGTGTTTTTAATGTAATATGTAATTGTTGTACTGTATATGTTTTTATAGTTTTGTTTAATGTTGTGTTAGTGTATGTAAGTTGTTTTGTCTGAAACGTTGTTCCCCCTGCTGCTATTGGACCAGGTCTCTCTTGGAAAAGATATGTTATCTCAATGAGAAAAACCTGTATGAATAAAGGTAAAATAAAATAAAAAATTATTGAACTCTTTGACCTGAATGCCAAGTGTCACATCTGGGGGAAATCTGGCACCATCCCTACGGTGAAGCATGGTGATGGCAGCATCATGCTCTGGGGATGCTTTTCAGCGGCAGGGACTGGGAGACTAGTCAGGATCGAGGTAAAGATGAACGAAGCAAAGTACCGAGAGATCCTTGATGAAAACCTTCTCCAGAGCGCTCAGGACTTCAGACTTGGGCGAAGGTTCACGTTCCAACAGGACAACGACCCTAAGCACACAGCCAAGACAACACAGGAGTGGCTTCGGGACAAGTGTCTAAATGTTCTTGAGTGGCCCAGCCAGCTCCCCCCATCCAACCTGACAGAACTTGAGAGGATCTGCAGAGAAGAATGGGAGAAACTCCCCAAATACAAGTTTGCCAAGCTTGTAGCGTCATACCCAAGAAGACTCAATGCTGTAATCGCTGCCAAAGGTGCTTCAACAAAGTGCTGAGTAAAGGGTCTGAATATGTAAAAGTGATATTTCAGTTAAAACATTAATAAATTAGCAAACATTTCTAAAATAATGTTTTTGCTTTGTCATTATGGGGTATTGTGTGTAGATTGATGAATAAAAAAACGATTTAATACATTTTAGAATAAGGCTGTAACGTAACAAATTGTGGAAAAAGTCAAGGGGTCTGAATACTTTCCAACTGCACTGAAAATCTACCTTAAAAACCATGTACCTTTGCACATTGATCTGGTACTGGTCTCCTTATATATAGCTCCATTCTTGTGTATTTAATTTAATTCCTTTTGTTACTCTTTTATTTTCCCAACTCTGCATCGTTGGGAAGGGCTCGAAAGCAAGTATTTCACGGTAAAGTCTACATCAGTTGAATTTGGCGCATATGACAAAAAAATTGATTTATTATGCCATTGACATGGGTTGTTTGTCATAGGGTAAAGTTATCGGAGGGATGAAAGAAACAGTGATAACACACAGAAAACTACCATTTATGCAATGCTATCACAGATTCTCCAACTCTAGGGACATAAACCTTAAATGTTTTTTTCAAAGGCTGCGTTTACACAGGCAAAACAATTCTGATATTATTTTTCACAAATTGGTCTTGTGACCAATCAGATCAGCTCTGAATAAAATATGATGTGAAAAGATCTGTTGTGATTGTGAGCCTGTTGATTGTGGCCTGTGGAATGTTGTCCCACTCCTCTTCAATGGCTATGCGAAGTTGCTGGAATTAGGCGGGAACTGGAGCACATTGTTGTACACATCCAGAGCATATCAAACATGCTCAATGGATGACATGTCTGGTGAGAATGAAGGCCATGGAAAAAGTGGGATATTTTCAGCTTCCAGAAATTGATGGCTGCGAATGAATGGCACGACAATGGGCCCCAGGATCTCGTCACGCATTCAAATTGCCATCGATAAAATGCAATTGTGTACATTGTCCGTAGCTTATGCCTGCCCATACCTAACCCCACCGCCACCATGGGGCACTCTATTCACAACATTTACATCAGCAAACCGCTTGCCCTCACAACGCCATACGTACTGCCAAATTCTCTAAAATCACATTGGAAGTGGCTTATGATAGAGAATTTAACATTCAACTCTCTGGCAACAGTTCTGGTGTACATTCCTGCAGTCAGCATGCCAATTGCACGCTCCGTCAAAACTTGAGACATCTGTGGCATTGTGCTGTGTGACAAAACTGCACATTTGAGTGGCCTTTTATTTTTCCCATCACAAGGTGCACCTGTGATCATGCTGTTTAATTAGCTTCTTGATATGCCACACCTGTCAGGTGGATGGATTATTTTGACAAAGGAGAATTGCTCACTAACATAGATATTGTTATTTATGCACGGACTGGTTTGAATTTTTGGTCCCGCTTTAAATGACATGAAGCTTATAAAGGCTTCATAAAGCCTTCATAAACACTACATAAAACGGTATTCACGTATGACTGTAACTCACTTTGGAAAAAAGGTGTCTGCTAGGGCCTCCCGAGTTGCTCAGAGGTCTAAGGCACTGCGTTACTACAGACTCGGGTTCATTCCCGGGTTGTGCCACAACCGTCCGTGGCCGGGAGTCCCATAGAACAGCACCCAATTGGCCCAGCGTCGTCCAGGTTAGTGGAGGGTTTTTGTGGGGGGTGCTTTACTTGACTCATCGCGCCCTAGCGACTCCTTGTGGCAGGCCCTGTGCCTGCAGGCTGACCCCGGTCGCCAGTTGAACGGTGTTTCCTCCAACACATTGGTGCGGCTGGCTTCCGGGTTAAGCTGGTGGGTGGAGCGTGGATAGGCAGGTCATGTTTCGGAGGATACATGACTCCACCTTCGCCTCTCCCTAGCCTGTTGGGGAGTTTCAGCGATGAGACAAGATCAAAATTGGGGAGAAATAGTGGGGTAATAATTATCTGCTATATTCAATATATTATATTACTAAAAAACATTTCTAGGATAGCCCAACTTCTTTCCCTCTTGAGTGCATAGTCAATATTGGACCTGAGGTCAACTTTCCCCAAAATGCTGTGCTGCATGATGACACACACTCTAAAGTGCAGTCATGCACAGAAAAAAACGAGGCCTTTTAAAATCAGTTTAAAAAAATAGCGTACTAATATTTTTTTTAGGTTTCGGATTTCCCCCATTTTTTCAGGTTGTCTCACACTTTTTCTGATAGAAAAACAACAACTTTTGATTTTCTGTGTTCACAACAATGTTTAAACCACATCAGGGTACGACTTTTGACGTCTGTGAATTTTTTTATATATACAGTATATATATTTTTGAGTGTAATTGCCCTTTAATTCAGTGAGCATGCCCTGCACTGTTGTTTGGTTGGAGGGTTTTCTGTAGCGCAGTAATTGCACATTTGATGATTATGTGTTCCATACAGTGATTCACATTGTGGCAGCCAATGGATTGGGTGGAGTAAAAAGCCACTCCGTATTATTCAGAACCCCATGAAGTGACACCATATATACATTCTACTATGGAGTACTCCCTTCAATACTTTTACTGGGGCACCCAGAATAGTTTTTGCTGTATAAGCCAATATGTGGCATTGGTAGCAGTGATTAGCATTGGGGCCATTTATATGACCTTGGATTTTTTTTTACAACCCACATTTAACGCAAATGTCACTTAAATATGAACAAATATGAATGAATGTTAATGTTTAGACAATTATTTTTCATATATCATCAATAAATACAGGTTGTTGACACTTTTATACTATTACGTGGGGGACTTTTATTTATAAAGGTTTCGAAATTCCATGACCCGGAAGTACTCACAAATGCTGATGCTCCAGATACTCAACTATTCTAAAGAAGAACAGTTGTATTGCTTCTTTAATCAGAACAACAGTTTTCAGCTGTGCAAACATAATTGCAAAATAGTTTTCTAATGATCAATTAGCCTTTTAAAATGATAAACTTGGAATAGCTAACACAACGTGCCATTGGAACACAGGAGTGATGGTTGCTGATAATGGGCCTCTGTACCCCTATGTTGATATTCCATAAAAAAATCTGCCGTTTCCAGCTACAATAGTCATTTACAACATTAACAGTGTCTACACTGTATTTCCCATCAATTTGATGTTATTTTAATGGACAAAAAAATCTGCTTTTCTTTCAAAAACAAGGACATTTCTAAGTGACCCCAAACTTTTGAACAGTTTGTGTTATAAATGACTAAAGGTGTTTTACTTTATAGTAAGTACAACGTCATATGATATAAGGCATTTATGTACGTGTTATGAATGACCAACGGTGTCTGACTGTAAATTAAGTAATGCGTCATGCAATATAGAGTCTTTATGGCTGTGTTATGAATGGCCGAAGGTGTCTCACTTCAAACGATCTATTACAGGACACTACATAAAATGTCAATAAACAGGTTATTAATGTTCTGCTGATTTATGAAGGCTCTCTCATGATCCACCGGTTATTGTAGGGTGCGAGAGGTATTTAAATGGGTTGATGGACCTGTGAAGCTTGTGTGTCTGTCAGAGCCAAGATGATTTGGAGTATCAGGTATTCCTCTTCTGTTCCCATGCTGGAGACCAGGGCTTGATTACAACCTGTTACAATGGTGCCAATATTTTGTGGCTAATCTTTCAGTGGGGGAGTGGGTGAATGTGTCAAAGACCTGACTGGGCCCAGCACAGTATGGCTTGTTTTTGTTGTGTGCGTGTTTGAATACTGAGGAACATGTAACTTGGCTCCAGAAGAAATACACTTCCAACATCTTTAGGTTGGGGGCTTTCATCCAAGTAAGTGTTTATTGGTGTAACGTCATCCCCAGGCTATTGCACACACAACACATACTACCCTGGGATATCAACAATTCAACAGGGTATGGTAGTAGGTGCCAGGCGCACTGGTTTGCGTCAGGAACTGCAACGCTCCTGGATTTTTCACACTCAACAGTTTCCCTGGTCTACCACCCAAAGGACATCCAGCCCACTTGACACAACTGTGTGAAGCATTGGAGTCAACATCCCTTTGGAACACTTTCAACACCTTGTACAGTCCATGCCCAGACGAATTGAGGATTTTCTGAGGGCAAACATATAAAATACTGTCAAATACTGCCATACCATCAAAAATGAGAAAAAAATCATAGGCTGCATTTACACAGGTAGCCCAATTCTGATCTTCAGATTAGCTCTGAAAAAGATCTGATGTGAAAAGATCTGATGTGATTGGTCAAAAGGCCAATTAGTGAAGAAAACAATCTGAATTGGGCTACCTGTGTAAACGCAACCATATTCAAATTCTGCCTGCTTCTCAGAGCTGATTACATTGCTGAGCCTGGGGAGAGTACAGTAACCTTAGTCTACCACATCATTGCATCTGTGTAGTGTTACAGTGTTACTAACTGCAAGAGTGATCACTCCTTTTGAGGTCAATCCTGTTCTCAAACTCCTAGTGGTTCAGTAAGTGATATTGCAAGATAGTAGAGTTGGTTACTGTACAGCAGGGACTCTACTATTTGAGAAGGCCCGGTTACACAAATTTCCAAGATGGGAAAGGTCCGGATGGATATTTTTCATTTATCAGCATAGTAACAAACCCCCACTTCGCGTCACAAGCGACCTCAAACTGTTCACACCCCTCTTGTTGGCGTAAAGAAAATGTTGCCGTTTTTTAAGCTCTTTTCCTACAATTCTACACATTTTCACATGGGGTGGAGAGAAACTGTTGCAGTTTTAAGCTAATTACGTGCAATTCTACACATTTTGTCATGCCTTATGTGTGTTCCAGTGGAGGCTGCTGAGGACGGCTCATAATAATAGCTGGAATGGAGTAAATGGAATGGTATTAAAGAAATCAAAGACATGGTTTCCATGTGGTTGATACCACTCTATTGACTCCATTCCAGCTATTATTATGAGCCGTCCTCCCCTCCGCAGCCTCCACTGGTGTGTTCATACGATACCTGAGGGACTCAATAAAATCAATTGGGGCCCCCTGAGGGTTGAGGCCCCCATGTGCACTTCATCTGGCATCAATAACTACAAGATTTAAACAGGCTGGTTAGCCTAACTTACCTACCTAACTAACATAGGATAGTTGATCAACTGGACATTTCTGACCGGTTATAAATAGCTCTCTAAGGTCTGTCAGTGAATGACATAACCCGAGCAAAACTGCCCAATTGCACCTTGTGCATTGTGCATTCTACTATTACAACTCAGCATTACATTGAAAGCCTGACTGAATTCCTGACAAAAATGGTATGATGAGTATTACTGCTGTGCTCTATGGGACATGTAGTGCTAAAAAACACTGGTGTATACTGGTTTATATTCAATAGTAAGGTTATTGTGCAAAAAACATTGAGAGGTGGACATAAAATGAAATGCAGAGACAATGGATTTATTTAACATTTTGTATTTATATAAAACCTTTAGGACTGTATGAACTACACTTGTTTCCTACTACATTCTCACATGCTATTATTATGATAGGATACATGTTATATTGTATTGGGTGTTGACAACATGTCTAAAGTTGCATGATGAACTCCCAGTTATGTGGGAATTTTGACTGGTTTTCACCAAAGGGATTAGACTGTTGTCTTGCTCTGCATGCAGTTCATGATTTTCACATCCTCCCAATAATACCTCTGATTGGCTACCATGTTGCATAATGGCAACCCATGTCTTTTTGATAGATTAATTTCATTTCATCGCTGTGATGAACTTTCATAACAGCTATCATTTACCTGCAACATACAGTTGAAGTCGGAAGATTACATACACCTTAGCCAAATACATTTAAACTCAGTTTTTCACAATTCCTGACATTAAATCCTAGTAAAAAGTCTCTGTTAGGAGAGTAAAAATTCTCTGTCAGTTAGGATCACCAATTTATTTTAAGAATGTGAAATGTCAGAATAATAGTAGAGAGAATGATTTATTTCAGCTTTAATTTCTTTCATCACATTCCCAGTGGGTCAGAAGTTTACATACACTCAATTAGTATTTGGTAGCATTGCCTTTAAAGCATTGCCTTCAAACGTTTTGGGTACCCTTCCACAAGCTTCCCACAATAAGTTGGGTGAATTTTGGCCCATTCCTCCTGACAGAGCTGGTCTAACTGAGTCAGGTTTGTAGGCCTCCTTGCTCGCACACGCTTTTTCAGTTCTGCCCACAAATTTTCTATGGGATTGAGGTCAGGGCTTTGTGATGGCCACTCCAAGACCTTGACTTTGTTGTCCTTAAGCCATTTTGCCACAACTTTGGAAGTATGCTTGGGGTCATTGTCCATTTGGAAGACCCATTTGCGACCAAGCTTTAACTTCCTGACTGATGTCTTGAGATGTTGCTTCAATATATCCACATAATTTCCCAACCTCATGATGCCATCTATTTTGTGAAGTGCACCAGTCCCTCCTGCAGCAAAGCACCCCACAACATGATGCTGCCACCCCCGTGCTTCACGGTTGGGATGGTGTTCTTCGGCTTGCAAGCCTCCCCCTTTTTCCTCCAAACATAACGATGGTCATTATGGGCAAACAGTTCTATTTTTGTTTCATCAGACCAGAGGACATTTCTCCAAAAAGTACGATCTTTGTCCCCATGTGCAGTTGCAAACCATAGTCTGGCTATTTTTATGGCAGTTTTTGAGCAGTGACTTCTTCCTTGCTGAGCGGCCTTTCAGGTTATGTCGATATAGGACTCGTTTTCCTGTGGATATAGATAATTTTGTATCTGTTTCCTCCAGCATTTTCACAAGGTCCTTTGCTGATTGATTTGCACTTTTCACACCAAAGTACGTTCATCTCTAGGAGACGGAACACGTCTCCTTCCTGAGCGGTATGACGGCTGCGTGGTCCCATGGTGTTTATCCTTGCATACTATTGTTTGTACAGATGAATGTGGTACCTTCAGGCGTTTGGACATTTCTCCCAATGATGAACCAGACTTGTGGAGGTCTACAATTTATTTTCTGAGGTCTTGGCTGATTTCTTTAGATTTTCCCATGATGTCAAGCAAAGAGGCACTGAGTTTGAAGGTCGGCCTTGAAATACATCCACAGGTACACCTCCAATTGACTCAAATGATGTGAATTAGCCTATCAGAAGCTTCTAAAGCCATGACATCATTATCTGGAATGTTTCAAGCTGTTTAAAGGCACAGTCAACTTAGTGTATGTGAACTTCGGAACCACTGGAATTGTGATACAGTAAATTATAAGTGAAATAATCTGTCTGTAAACAATTGTTGGAAAAATTACTTATGTCATGCACAAAGTAATGTCCTAACCGACTTGCCAAAACTATAGTTTGTTATCAAGAAATTTGTGGAGTGGTTGAAAAACACATTTTATTGACTCCAACCTAAGTGTATGTAAACTTTCGACTTCAACTGTAAATTCAGCCAGGCCCAGGCGGCCATATGATATTATTGTGAACGGCGGAGCAGGGAAGCCAACACGGGTCTCCGGGGTGAAAGGCGAACATCCTACGCATCGCGCCAATAGGGTTAACCCACTTGGTGGGAATTATAACCTGGCTCATATCGTGAGGATTTTTACAATACGCTATGCTCTGTGATATTGCCATCTTTGTCTAGAATGCCTAACCCCAACCTTAATTTCAATCTCAGCACGCGATCGGAATGTCGTCCCTTAGCTGTTCCTATCAGATCTAATAAATGTACTGCCACAAAGGTGAGTGCCATAATTGATTAAAAACCATAATGTTTTCGCCTGGCCTGAATGCTGGACGTGTGTAGGCATCAAAGTTGTGCAGCACGCCACGCACCGGCACTATTTCATCCTGGTTAATGAGCAAACGGCGAGAGTGCTTCTGGGTCACCGTGGGAACATGCCCGGCGAGGTTACTTCAAAGGTGGGATAATGACGGATTAAGTTTAAATCACGGCGATGGTTTAGTCCCTGCGTCACATTTCCCACTGTCGTTGTGCATTTGATTAACAAATCATTGCAATATGAGCTGGTAAAATGTGTCCGGTGTCATTTTCCTTGTCCATCTTACTCTACTACCCAGATTACTGGATAGACAGCATGGGCAGTAGGTATTTTATAAAGCTCTGATAATGGTGATTAAATATCCTTTCATTATAGCCCTATATCTCTTTGGTGTATTCATATTTTAATGTAATGCTGTCCTCACTTCCTTAATTGCCTCTTACGGAGGTGTTGTCAAATGATAGGGACAGGGCAGAAGGGGATTCAAAATGGCTGTCTCCCTCTTCATCCACTCCAGTTTCCAGTTCGTTTTAGTGCTCCTCTATCCAAGAGGAGTGGCTGTCAGCAGGAGAATATAAATATGTGATATATCTTACCCATGGTCTTCTCCTTCAGTTTATAACCCTGACCATCTCTTCCTTCGGCCATTCCAGAGTCCTCCTCGTTAAAGGTATGTGCTAAGATCACTCACTGTACCTGCAGGTATGAGACCACTTAAGCCCATAAATGAAGCTGAAGAGATTTATGCACCTGTAGGCTATCCGAGTGCACTCCAGCAGAGAGACACTCTTGTCAGCACACCCCCCAAATTATATTAGGGAGGGTATACATTAGAAGGAGTAAATAGTGGCTCTCTGGATAAGGATTTAACCAAGTGGTTGTTTATGACACGTCTCGATAAAGTGCCGAAAACGATTATGGATTTAAGCGTTTGTTCTGACAAGGGTCAAGAAGGGGTCAAGGTTTTTATGACAGCTCTTAAACACTGGGGCCAATAATCTTGTATCAGCCACAGTAATAATGTTTACATGTATGCCTGTAAACCATGGCAACAGCAAATATAATCCAGGATACATAGGTTATTATTAAGATCAACAGTATGTCAGTATCCATGTCGGCATATTTGATCGTTTTAGTTTAGCTGTTATTAGTGGAGGTTGTAGCAGCTGAGATTGGGCAGTCTACTCCACTCCCTGGCCAGAGGGGGAAATCAGGCTCATTTAGCTGCAGGCTCTGAGGTGGCTCTCATTTCACCTGAGTTCTCCAATGTTTAATTGGCCTCATTATGTGATTAACTTAGCAAATGTACCTCTTCCCCTCAAGGGCACAGCGTTTAACAGTAGCAGACCAAGAGGCTTCCCAAAGTCTCCATCATACAAACCACAGTGTCAGCATGTGTAGAAGAGCTGCTGCTGGAAATTGGGACGGAAGTTTGAGGAACGTTTCCAAGGTCTCAGCAATATTGTTTTGGACGTGTGGCTACAGTAGCACTAATGAGTTTGACTCTCAATTCCCAATGGCTTAACTCTATGATAAATGTGTTATGTCAACCAAATAACCAATAACAAACATAAAGAACTGCACTACAAGTTGGAGTTTAGGCTAGTTTGATATTCTGAAGGACAGTATGTTCTGTACTGTAATACAGAAGTCTTCTGGTGTCACGCCCTGACCTTAGAGAGCCTTTTTATGTCTCTATTTGGTTTGGTCAGGGTGTGATTTGGGGTGGGCATTCTATGTTTTGTTTTCTATGTTTCTATATTTTGGCTGGGTTCTCAATCAGGGACAGCTGTCTATCGTTGTCTCTGATTGGGAACCATACTTAGGTAGCCTTTTTTCCCTCCTTTCAGTGTGGGTAGTTGACTTTTGTTTGTGGCACTAATGCCCTGTAAGCTTCACGGTTGTTTCTTTCATTTGCTGTTTTGTTGGCGACATTTTAAATAAAAAGGAAAATGTACGCTCACCACGCTGCACCTTGGTCTTCTTCCAGCATCGGCTGTGACATCTGGCCCTATGGATAGTGTAGTATTGTATTTATGTAGTGTGTTGGTTTAGGATGTGTGCTCTATTACAGTCATCATAACAAGGACAAACACCACAGTAGTGTCAATGGCACCCCTAAACCGTCAAATCTAAACACACCATCTTGTCAAGGAACCTTGAAAGGCTGCAGTCTTGTCTGCCTTTGGTGCTGATGCATATTGGTTTTTTTCTCCTTTGGGGAATACAACAAATGAATGGTAGATGAAAAACAAAGGGCATGATATTAATCTATGTTGAATTCAACATTGAATTCTCTAAGTCCTCAGTGAATTCCCTGACAACCAGATGGAATGGCAGTGCTAAAGTGCCAATTTAACCAGTTCACTTGTTATTTGCCGGCAAAGTCATTGGGCCGCTTCCTGTTTTAATGACCACTGGCAGACCTCTCTGAAAGCCCAACGATGTGGGCTGGACGAGCACGGCTTTACAAATGGGATCCGTCATTTTTCATGCACAGGGTGACATCTACCCGACAGCCAATTTCGCTCCGATAGCTTCTCTCCGGGATCATTGATATCTGCATTAGAGACCTTTGTTGAAGGTCTCATCTAAATGCATTGGGAAAAATGCCTTGCTCTCCTGTGTACTTCCTGCTGAAAAAGCAACGGGTTGGTTGTGTGTGGGCTCGCAGCGCTGAGATTTGGCCGACTTGGCTTTGTCTACATTAATGTTAGCACTATGACAAAGCAATATGGTGTCACTGAACCCTGGCGCTAAACAACTGGAGAAAAGCAACAACAAGAACAATACAAATGGGCTTTTAGAGGGTTCTCACAGCAGTGCATACAGGTACATTTGACCGGTGTATCGTCAACAATGAATTTAAGGAAAATGCCGAGCCTGTTATTGTATAAAAACTTTTACATTTACAGCACAGAGAGTAATATGCATATATGAGTTAGTCAAAGTATGCGGGTAAATGCAGACAAAACATAACAATGAGGCAGTCTTAAAAAAAAGTAATTGACATGAAAAATAAGGCTTCAAACAAATATTAATGTGCTCAGCGTCTTAAATGTGATGTTGGTTTGAATAGCTCTCCATTAACCAAACCCCTACAGAAGCACTTACTTCTATTTGACTGAACCCTATCTCAAAAGTATGTTCATATAGTAGCCTATGCTTGACAAGTACTCAGCCTTTCCCTCTGATCCTTAATGCGTTACTTGCTATTACTGCCTTTCTATTTCCCAGAGCAGCACGAGGCAGAAGTGATCAAGTGTTCACCTGCGTTTTAAGGTAATAATGTCACTGTCTATCCACCGTCTCTTCTCCTCTGTGACAAACATTTGACTTAATTTCCCCTCTAATCAAAGCGCCGTTGAGCTTCAAGGGGCCTCACTAATGCCCTTAAATTTGAAATTGCCCCAACCTCTCTGCCCACTAATGTAGCCACTGTAAAATACCACATAAAACCTCAGACCTGCTTTCAGGCAATCCTGTAAAACAGTTATATATAGGATACAAATGTATGTCGAACACTTCATTAGGATGTAATAGGTAGTTAGGCTATATCTTCTGGCACACTTGGAAGATATATTAAGAATAGTAATTAACAAACCTGATAATTCAGAGTATCTTGAAATTGACTAATAATGTGGTGCTGGAGGACATCCCCGCTGTAGGGTTCCATAGGGACCCCATTAGGGGCCTCTTCAAGAAAATATTTTACGTTTATATAGTTGTGCCATTCGTACAGTTTGGCCATATTATCCCTCTCACAACAATACTGAAATCCACTTTCAAATGTCATTGCAGTAAATATTGTATTTTGACCATATTCATATTATCACAATGGCTAATTGTTACATAGACGGTAGTTTGAGTTTGTCCAACGTTTACAATTTCACTGGGGCCATCTGTCATTGACGTTCACGTTCTCAAAAGAAAAACTTGACAACTTGACAAAAGCTGTTATCAGAATGCGTGAGATCCTGTTGGTGTTTCTGTCAAAAAAAATAGAGAACGTGTCAATGGTTACCAACATCAAGCATCTATTTGATAGACAATACATGGAAGATAAACATACACAAACATAAAATACATCAAAGGAAAGCATAAAGTATGCAATTTTCTCCCCCTTCTATTTGAAATATACATATCAGAAGCACTCAACTACTTTATCATGTGAGGCGGAAATGTCTTCTTTTTTTCAGCCTCAACTCCAACAGAGAACACCCAAACCCCAAAACATGGAGAAAGATTGGATGAGAAATCAGTGCAAGGGTCACTGACAAAAGAAATTGGTTTTTATGCAGAGCGTGTGCCCCAATACACAACACTCCCAACAGCTCTGTACCAAAGTAAAGGCACAGCCTTACAGCTATTTCCAACCCCTCATTATTCCTCATAAATCCCAAACTAGTCCAGACCACTGCCTCTGACAACATGACTGATGAGTTTTCTGTCGTGAATGTCAAGAGAAATGGTCTCCCGCACCTTATCTCCCCCATTTCTCATTGTGTGTGAGACTTTGGGTTTATGGATAAATACAGCCGTTGTGATGAACATTACTCGGCGATAATGAAGGTTACGTTGATGTTGCTGTCAGGTTCTTACCAGCAGGCAAGCCCCCGTGCAGAGATGTGGAGACATTGTCCATTCAGGCATTTCCCTTGCTTTTATCTGGAGCCCAGGGATAAATAAGCATATTTATACATATTTATATATTTACATTGTGTCAACGTGATGATTGCCTTATCTAGCACCGCCTTTACTCATGAATAGAAATGTCAAGAGGTAATCAAGTCACATAGCGCCTTTATCAATGCTATTCCTGTACGAGAAATTGCATATTGAAAGCATTTTCCCCTTCTTTCCTACTTTGGACAAATGTTCCAGATCCTTGCAAGTTTTGCTCAACTTTGCTATGCAAATAATCCTACATCTTCACTATCCATTATCTTCATCGCTAGTCTGTGTAGATCATTATGCTTTTTAAAAAATGTATGTTTTTTAAAAAACATTTAACCTGAGCTAAGCACGAGATGAACATTTTAGATGAAATGCGATGAACATCTTCACTTAAAGATTGACTCAGCACAACACGGTAGCTTAACCCTTGCTTGTTTTGAAAATCTGACTGATTCACGAGCACCTGATCAAAGAGGGCTGTAGTCTTCGGAGGCTAATGTAGGGATTTTACTTATTCCCCTTCACCCTTTGCACGCAACAGCCTCTCAGCGGAGCCTACGGATAATGAGGGCTGAGCCAGGTTTTAGCAATGGCTATTAGCCCCAGCAAATGCATATTTATGAAAGCTTTATCAAGCATTTACAGCTTGGTTTCATCAGACAGCTTTCCTTTGAGATTAGTCTCCGATACCCTTGTTAGATGGCAGTCTGCACAGATCAGTTTTCCCGCTGTTTCCCCTCCTCTCTGAAAGAAAGTCCTCCTCGGCTCTTAGGTTCTACTTCTGGGGCCCTGTTACACAACTGATACGAATCAGAATAAGAGTGTTTGTTTACTGTGATGAGAGAGAGAGAGGAGAGACAGAGAGAGCGTGCAGCTCACCGCTGTGGTAAATCAGCATTTGTTTACTGAGAAAAGAGAGCGAGACAGAGAGGGAGAGACAGAGAGAGACTGAGGGAGTGCAGCTCAGCGCTGTGGTAAATGTCAAGGATGATGAGGTCGGTCAGGCTGGCAGCGCTGTTGCCATTACGGCAGCAGTCGTCTTCGCATGGCATCATCACAAACTCTGACAAAACACAGTAAGACCCAGTAATGCATGCTTTAGAGACTTGCTCCTCCGAATCCCGCTGTGTTTCACCGGGAAATTAGATACACATGTTATCTTTGAGAACATCCTCCCTCATCGCCCTGATGCCAGCGTCGGGAGTAGGTAAGGGCCAGGTGCCCCACTGTGCTGTTGTTAAATCAATGAACAAAGGACTTAGGCTTTGGAATGTTGTACAAAACTTTTTACTTTGTGGTTAGACGAGTACTTCTGAAACTAAGTCGACAAAACACATTCAGAAAACACGTTCTTTGTATGGCAGTATGGTATTGTCTTCTACAAACTCACTAATGGGCCTAGAGTAGCCGACAATATTGTGCAACTTCAACTTGTGCGGTCAGCAAACATAAAACGACAAGTTACTTCAAAGAAAGGACACAGAGAAATAAGAACAAGATGTGTTTGACCTCACTATGGCACATACAAGACAGTAAACGTGCGCTCGCACCGTTACATAAGGGAGCTGCTATAGCCAGGCTCTCTGTCTGTTTGCTGAGCCTTGTATGTGTATGGTTCTGTCATGTGCTTGTGCTGGCTGGCCTTTCGCACGCGCTCCTCTCATTGAGCACTTCATCAATAGCTGTCATCTCCAAGTCATCCTCCAAAGTAGCCCACCATTCTGAGTCTGCCCCATAATCCATCACCGTGGTGCTATTTGAATTTGTATTAGACGCTAAGAGGATCTTCTTTACCGTCAGATGACTTAAAGGATTGTTTAAGGACCTTCAGTACGTAGTTTCATAAGCACAAGAACTGCTTTATAATAATCTATACAATACAGCCTGAGGTCCTGAGGCGGCCTGGTAACACAGGAAAGAGGACGTGTGGAGAATCCTAGTTTTCCCACCTAGTTCTCCCACCCAAAGGCAATTTCGGTGTTTAGATTTATCTGATTGTTTTGTAAAATCGGTTTTTATTAGTGTTTTTCTCCAGCTCCTGTATGCATTTGCTTTCGGGTTGACACAGGTAATTTATGGCATTTACTCCTTGGAGGAGAGTGTTTATAAGGTGTTTCTAAAGCTGACCTACTCCAGACTGCAGAGAAAGCAAGTAGACCGGTGGAGTGAGTACAGTGGTGGCTTGGGATTGTACTTTGTGAGTTTATCTGAAGTAAACACTAATTGTATTCTCTGGGCAAAGTCTATAAAGGCATTCTTCCAAGTGATTGTTCTGTGTAGTTTGTGAGTTTATCTGAAAGAGCACTGATAGCATTGGAGACGCAATGCCTGTATACAGTCTATTTGAGTGAATACTTTGTTTTCGATGTACTCTCAGTTCTCTACAACACAGCAGTCTCAGCAGATATACATGTACACTGATCTGTTGACCCGACACAGTTAAAGAAAACTGTTTTCGAGAATAGATTTTTGAAAGAGTAATTGGAGGTCAATGGAAACAAATGCTTAAATAGTCATTGGTAAGTTGCTCTGCCACCTCTACAGAACCTAACCCTACAGAGAGCAGAGTAGAGGAACAGCCTTACAGGCTGGCTGCCTGTCAATCAGCCAGTGTTTTGCCTGCATCGCCCCTTAATTTAATCACTGTTTAATTACTGCCGTCCCCGGAGGGGTCGTTCTGCTGGGTTCGGTTACTGAGCTTTTCCTTCTTCCTCTCTTCCCTCTCCTCATCTCCTCCATCTCTCAGCGCGTATTTAGCCCTCGGACACTCTGAAGCAGGTCACTCGTTCTCGAAAGCCTCAGCAGTATTTCAACCTTACCTCAGGGCCTCAGCACATCTGCTGATGATAATGTCAAGGGCAAGCACATATGCATAAATGTGATGAGAGTTGCCTGCGGGAGTGTAGAGGAGGCAACTTTAGCTAGCCCAGCAAGCACATGCAGGAAAAAGCTTGGAAACATCTTGTACTAGCGCCACCACTTCCACTTCTACCTTCTCCACACGTTTTCCACTCAAAGTCAAATCAAATCGAATTCTTCTACCATTCTCACGTGCGAGGATGATGTACTACGACATCCTCGAGCTCTACAAATCATCCACTTACAATCACTGCTGAAAGGCCAAGGTGGGGGATGGGTGAGGGGAACAGGTTCCAGGGGAGAACTACTGCCCCCTCTCGTTGAGGGCTCCCGAGTGGCGCAGCAGTCTAAGGCACTGCATCTCAGCACTTGAGGTGTCACTACATACACCCTGGTTCAATTCCAGGCTGTATCACAACCGGCCGTGATTGGGAGTCCCATAGGGCAGCGCACAATTGGCCCATGTTTGGCCGGTGTAGGCCGTCATTGTAAATAAGAATTTGTTCTTAACTGACTTCTCTAGTTAAATAAAGGTTAAATAAAAAAAGAATTAAATCCATTGAAGTTCAAGGCCAACTGTGGTACTGCAGGCATTGTTAGCAGAAAACAAGATCCCGCATTTATAATGAACGGAAAAATGTCAATCTTTGTGTAAATTAAAATTAAAAGACAATAATAATACACCAGATGTATGTCCTTGAACCGATTATTTAAAAATCGCACACAGAATAAGTTATAAGGATAATTTAGTTTCTAATGGCAGCCTGCAGTATCCCGGTCAACCTTCAACTTGAGCTACTCAATGAGAGGGGGCAGCACTGAGCTAGCCTCAAACATTGCATGTTATGTCTCCATGAGATGCCATCGTAACTGACTTATTTTGGCTACAATGCGTTATTGAGTCTTCACATAGGAATGAATGCCGTCACGTGATCGATGGCTTTGTCCATTCATATATTAAGTCATTAATATGTTCATATACCGGTACTGTATAATACGACCATATCTACACCAAACACAGTGCACATGTTGCAGCTGCATTAACAGCTCCACCACGGTATCGTACATACGCGGCCATTGCGCCAGGGGAATAACTGACGTTTATCTATTAAACTACAGCAATCAATATAAATGTAGCATGGTAATGATCATGCAGTGGAGGTATAACTCTCCAGTGCCCTGCCTCTTCCCCTCCTGCTGCTGCGGTAGTAAACTACACGGTCCCCACAGGCTCAGAGGGAACACTATGGGCCTCTACTGAGGATTACAACAAGGATACACACAGTCAAACGAGGCTGTTTAGAGAGCATCATTTGTAAGTGGAAGTGCCTGTGAGTGTGTGTTCCTCCTTAGACCTAGGGAAGGCAGCAGGGGGACATTTAGAGTGTGTTAAGGATGTAAATGAGACAAACAGAGTGAACGCATTGAGGGTTGTGTGTGTGTGTGTCTGAGTGACAGATGGATGAGATGCGGTCTCTGAGGAGAGGGACTGTGGTGATGACTATCACTCAGTGTGTGTGTGTGTGTGTGTGTGTGTGTGTGTGTGTGTGTGTGTGAACAGTTTTTTACATTTTAATTGAATTATTATTTGGTTCCGTTGAATGGATGGATATGTCGTCAGAACATCGAAGCCTCAGTGTTTTTCCATGTTTCATGCCTGATGCATACTGACACACAACGCAAACATCTGCAGTGCTATTCTGTGAATCATTTCACGAGTTTTCCTAGTGGGATCATTTATTTCGATAACGATGCTAGAAAATAAGTGAATTATGTTAATAGTTAGCTGGATGCGTTGGAACCCCTGCCCCATTCCAATCTACATGACATCCCTTTAAGTCATTGTACATTTACAATGGCGAGGCCCGCTTACTCTATTAATGCCCCCAAGAACCCAAACTGGCTCCAGAATTGTGCCAAGCCTAATCCCGTTAACCCAGTGAGCCAAAGGCTTTGTTTATGTCACCAAATGCATAGCCAGGGAGCAAAGGCCTTTAAATGCAGTTGACGACCTGCTGTCCCTGACGTTAACAAAGATGGAACATGCACAGGAAATTAAACCCTCACTTTTCTATTGTAATGAGATCTTATCCATCAGGCCATTGTTTACAATCAGATCAAACAATCAAAATTGAATCTCAATCAGGCTCAAGCGCCACGCCATCTCTTCAGCCTGCCGCCATCACTCCTCTGAATGGACGGGAAGTAGAATGTGATTTAAATAAAGACTCTATATGTTAATGGTGAGGAGGGTTCGAGCTCCCCGGTGCTCTGCATTATATAGAAAGAGGGGAAGAGGAAGACGAGAGACCGGTTAGAGGTCCCTGTGTCTCCTGTGAGTTGCAGAGCTTATGCAATATAAACGTTAAGACTTCATTTTGAATGCTTTACAAAGTGCATGACCAACATTTAACATGTTGACCTAAGCAGAAAATGTGGAACCCACCACAGTATGGTTTGGAGAGTGGCCACAAGAGGGGAGTAGCTGCACAGAGGACGGACCAAGGCCAGACAAAACAGCCCACCAAGGGGTTACAGACAGCTGGGATAGGAGGAAGAATTACGAAGAGCTATAACACATTATCATTCATTTCAGTTCTCTTTATGATTTACTGTGGTTTTTTTTTTGCGTCTCCTTTAAGGAGTCTATCATGTCTAATATAGATGGTGGAAAAAGGCAATGTAACATTGAATGGTGGGGGCTTTTATATATAATAAGGATCCTGATCAAAGGTTCACATTACTCAGATGTAGCAAGGTTGCACTCAAGAGGTGGAACAAGTGCTCTCTAGCACCATGCAGCTCACTAAATTGCCAGATCAGCTAATCAGAATTCAGCTGGAATACGATGTTAGTTGAGAGTAATTGAAGACAGATTTTAGGGCATCCATCTGGATACCTACCCCACTCTGGCTCTTTGCCGTAATTTGTGGTGAATCTTAATACAGTTTTTTTTTTGATATAATATGTATAATAGCTGGCTTCCTTAAAATGAAGTCTAAAAGAACTTTGGACGCATTGGGAAATATATGAAGTACACTATCCATTTACTTTTGTACCTCTCCATGGGTCGGGCATGGTGGAGCTTGATGTAGTCGTATTCATGAATAACAGTGCATGAGAGACATTAACAGCATCTGCTCATGATAAGTATTGTGCAAGCCAATTACACAAGTCCCATCCTTTTCTAGATGGGAAGATACATATGGAGTGTGTTCTTCTACTTGACCTCATCATCATAATCAATTCAATATTCTCCTGAAAAATATTGATTAAAGAGGGCAGTATCTGTAAAATGAATAGTTTAGTAATAGGGCCCCACTAGGAAGTGAAACCACAGAGTGTGTTAGATAATACAAAACACTTATTGGGTGATTCCTTACGACAAACAAAACAAGACCATGATTTGGGGGATATTCACTATCAATACAAGGCCAAAATGTTGCAAATACTCCAACCTCAATTAATTATTTCTTAAGTTCAAGATACCAATGTAAAAAATATGTCAACAATCCTTCCCCCAAATGATCCTTGTTTTGTTGTAGTTTCTTGAGGAATCCCCCAATAAGTGTTTTGTATTATCTAACACACTCTGAGATGTTATATTTAATTAATCAGTGGTTTTCTCCATCTGGAGTGGGCTTTCTTCCTAGTGGGGCCCTACTTGTTTGTGAGGAATTACCCTATTTAAAAGAATGCAATGCACTGGAGATTTCTAAAGAGAAATCTAGCTGTTCTATACCGTATGTGTTTATTCACATACAGCATATGAAGTGTATGAGGCCTCGCTCATTGAATGCTCATCTGCCCACTATTAAAATCAATAAGGCGGTAATACACTCCGTGTTCTGACAATCAATAAGCAGTATTGAAGTGGCTGGCTTGATTCTGCCAGTAGTACTGTTGTAAGCGTTGGTCAAACTACACCATCAAAATGCGCTTTCCCTGTTTCACGATTATGTCTCAACATCATCTTATTTCCCTTAACAAAGTCTATTTTCAATCCAATATCGTGTTCAGTCTTTACCCCGATGGCAACATTCAGTCTTCATCCTCTCAAAACGTGTTAATATCTTACAGTGGCCTATAGTGCAAACATCAGGCACATTGTCAATATGGCACACAGCAGCATGAATGGTGTTATTTCCCCTAGGACTTAAAATATTACATTTTATTGATACCCCGGGAACTTATTTAGCAGATGGACCTCCAAGCTGACAGTACTGTAACCAAAAGGAACCTTACTGACTGTCACACTGCCTAACAGACATAAAAAACAGCCAAAACCAAACTACCTTCCTATCACCCTCATACACTGTGATATCGGGATATTTAGAGGAATTATCAATCTTAAAGCTGTCATCAGACCCAGAGATCACATTTAAGGTGTGATTACTGTCCCCAGGTGTCAGTAATGATGGAGTCGACACGGAAGAGAGCATGATGATTATTAGTCCCCGAAGGCTAGAAGATATAATATGTTCCCTTATTTAACTTCTCTCATTCCGGGATGCATTTTCACTCTCCAATGCTTTGCTTTGCCTGGCTGCTTCCAGCGTGTTACTCCGTAAAGAGCCCCCCTGCGACAGACAGGTGTCTGGTTCCTATTCCCGACAGGAGATGTGTCCTACTACTACTAGATGCAGATTGCATGTGGAGATCGCCGCTTGAGCAAAATGATAGTGGTTTGGGAAATAACGGTACAGAGGCCTTTAGTGATGCATTCCACGAAGAAACGATACAACAGTGAAAGAATGATTGCTATAATGATAGAGCGCTAGTAACCAGACATTTTTCATAGATGGAAACATGGAATTTTGGCCTGATTTGAGAAGAGAGAAGCTGTCCATATAATATACGGTATGATGTCTCAGACAATTTGGAGAAGTTTGATTCTAAATTGCTGCATGGATGCTTTGGATGCTTTAAGCCGGGTGTACACTACACGATTTTGGCCACGATTTAGCTCTCCCAGACAAGTTTTTGAGATCAGAGACAATCCCCATGTCGTTGCCTACTCGGGGCTCGTTTAATGTGAGCTAGGCAGAGACGCAATCCGAGGGCTCCTGTCTTTGAGCCGTCCCGATATTTTCAAACATGTTTGGTTTTATTTTTATGCAGCCATTTTGATCTCAATATCAAATCAATTCTGGGTACTGTGATTATTTTTCAAAATTTTAATTGAAAACAGACAAAAATAGCTTCTTAGGGACAGATCGATATTCACTGGGGGAGGTGTGGTCCAGAATGCTTTGGGGAGGGTTGAGTGGTTTTTATTGGGCACGGGAGGGTAGTGAGTTTTTCCCTGGTTTACATTCACTCTTCTGCTCGTTTTTTCCCCTATAAACAATGGCTTGACTTACTTTTGATATTACCCTAATAAAGTTTAGAAAAGTTTGAAGGTTTGGTATGGTGCGGCTATTATTAAGCTTTAGCTACTGCAAGCCTACATATGAAGGCAATGCACCCTGGCGCTCCAACTGACTCAGACGAATTTGAGGTAAGGAAGTCTGTTTCAGGCCTACCAGAGTTACTCCTATAATATAACAATATAATGCTTATCTTTATGCAAAATATTCCGATTGAAAATCTACAAAAGAGCCTCCTTCTGTGCGTCTATATCTGTATAGCAGACGCATTAGCCATCTGACATAAAGAAATGCATGTTGGTGTTGTAGCCACCGGAATATCTCTCTGGGATTAGGCTCCATTGCGCCATTCATCTTTCCCTGACTAGTCTCCCAGTCCCTGCAGCTGAAAAACATCTCCACAGCATGATGCTGCCACCACCATGCTTCACCATAGGGATGGTGCTAGGTTTCCTCCAGAAGTGACGCTTGGCATTCAGGCCAAAGAGTTGTATTCATCAGACCAGAGCATCTTGTTTCTCATGGTCTGAGAGTCCATTAGGTGCCTTTTGGCAAACTCCAAGCGGGCTGTCATATGCATTTTACTGAGGAGTGGCTTCCGTCTGGCCACTCTACCATAAAGGCCTGATTGGTGGAGTGCTGCACAGATGGTTGTCCTTCTGGAAAGTTCTCCCATCTCAACAAAGGAACTCTGGAGCTCTGTCAGAGTGACCATTGGGTTCTTGGTCACCTCCCTGACCAAGGACCTTCTCCCCCAATTGCTCAGTTTGGCCATGCGGCCAGCTCTAGGAAGAGTCTTGGTGGTTCTAAACTTCTTCCATTTAAGAAGGATGGAGGACACTATTCTTGGGGACCTTCAATGCTGCAGACATTTTTTGGTACCCTTCCCCAGATCCGTGCCTTGTCACGATCCTGTCTCGGAGTTCTACGTACAATTCCTTCGACCTCATGGCTTGGTTTTTGCTCTGACGTACACTGTCATCTGTAGGACCTTATATAGACAGGTGGGTGTCTTTCCAAATAATGTCCAATCAATTGAATGTACCACAAGTGGACTCCAATCAAGTTGTAGAAACATTTGAAGATGATCAATGGAAACAGGATGCACCTGAGCTCAATTTTGAGTTGCTCAGCAAAGGGTATTTCTGTTTTTAATACATTTGCAAAAATCTCTAAAAACCTGTTTTTGCTTTCTCATTATGGGGTATTGTGAGTGAGATTAAGGCTGTAACGTAACAAAATGTGGAAAATCGAAGGGTTCTTAATACTTCCCAATGCACTGTATATTCTGTATATGTCATACAGTAGGCTTGAGCGGTATACCATATATATCGTGTACTGGGGTATTTGGTAATAGCCCAGGGTTGGTTTTAGCACAATTGGTTGTGCGCCGGTAAAACTTTTCAGTATTGACGGTTTTCCAATATCGTCAAAACAATTTCTTGAAGGTTTCAATACATTTTTATATTTGTAGCTATTTTTTAAGTAAATACCTGCAGTCAACGTTAGGAGATGAAGCAGATCACGTTCTTCATTTCACCTGTCACATTATTTTACATTATGAAGCTTACCATTGTTCCCCAGAACAGTTGAGCCAGTCTCGTGTTTGTTAGTAAATTACAGAATGGGTGAAAGCGGGAGCAGGTGAGTCCAGCTGTGTATTGACAGGGGTGGGTTTTATATTGAAAGTCAGTGTTTTTTTGCTTCAATGGATTGAAAATACATTAGTGCAACACATTCAGTGGAAAATAGCTTCATTTTCAGAAACATTTGGCTGGCAGCCACACAAGTAAATGAGCTTACAATGAGAAAGCAATATATTTTTTTCAAAAAAAATGCATGGCCAGCTACATTCCTAATGTTTTGCTCAAAGTTATTCTTGAATTGTATGAAAAGTAGGTTGGCTACACCGAGAAAAGTACTGGGAGAAAAAAAGTCAGAGCGCTGTCTGCTGATAGAATGCCTGTGTGAAAAATGAAGAATTCTGCGTTAACGCAACCACTAAGTTTAACTTGCTAGTTATCTAAGTAAGTTACTAAATTAATAAGGTGACGGGCCATCATATTGTGTAAGCTTTCTGCCGTGTTTGAGAAGTCAACTCCCTTTGGATGAGTTATTTGTACAGCTGCTACTGCTCTTTTGATTTCCTTGTTTTTTTCTCCTCAGTTCTTGGACCGTCTGCTCCTCCCCCATCTTCTCCAAGCAGAGCAGGCAGGCCCTTTGTCCTAAGGATTCCAGAAAGACACAGTGTGCACACATGCTGCTTCAGAGCAGACAAGCATGCATCAAAACTACATTCATTTGCACAATGTATCTCGATCACATTCTCTTGTAAATGTCCAAACTCAACAAAAATGACATTCGGTAATGTCTACAGTATGACTTTATGAGCTGGATTGCCTGTCTTTGCAATTTGTTTGCTCTCGTTAGCATATTTAGCAAGCCGGCCTCCATGGAAATTCACTATTACTTCTGCTAATTGTGTTAGCATTCTGGTAACAGATGCCCAATGGTCTTTTTTTTGGGGCACCTCTTGTGTACTAAACCAGTAATACCGTAAATATCGGAATGAGAGAAGGATGGTATGATGATATGAAAATCTGGAAACTGCCCAACCCTATCTTACAGTGGACACCTAAGCCTATAGGCCCATGCATAGGGTGATACATTTAGTGCTGAAATCTATGACAGCTGAACCGTAAGGTGGACAAAGTAGCCTAAAAACTAATACAAAAAAAAAAATTGGCTAAAAAAGTTTTGCATTTTAAAGTCCAATCATGATATTTTCATAAGGATGATAATTAATTATTATATTAATTTTCTTAAAGGAAACTCTGAAATGGCATATTGTTTTAAATGAAGATTTTAGAATATTTAGATGAAAATCTCTCATCAATTGGATGGAAACCCAAAAAATTCCAGAGTCACTTTGATTATGCCAGCACATCATGGTTCACCAGCAGCCCCAAACATTTAACTTCTTATGGCTGGGGGCAGTATTGAGTAGCTTGGATGAATAAGGTGCCCAGAGGTGCCCAGAGTAAACTGCCTGCTCCTCAGTCCCAGTTGCTAATATATGCATATTATTAGTATATTTGGATAGAAAACACTCTGAAGTTTCTAAAACTGTTTGAATGATGTCTGTGTATAACAGAACACATATGGCAGGCAAAAACCTGAGAAAAAAATCCAACCAGGAAGTAGGAAATCTGAGGTTGGTCGATTTTCAACTCAGCCCCTATTGAAGATACAGTGGGATATTGGTCATGTTGCACTTCCTAAGGCTTCCACAAGATGTCAACCGTCTTTAGAAACTTGTTTGAGGCTTCTACTGTAAAGGGGGGCTGAATGAGAGGGGATTGAGTCAGAGGTCTGGCAGAGTGCCAGGAGCAGGTCACGCGCATTCAGATGAGAGGTAGCTCCCGTTCCATTGGCTTTTTCTGAAGACAAAGGAATTCTCCGGTTGGAACATTAATGTTAAAAACATCCTAAAGATTGATTCTATACATCGTTTGACATGTTTCTACAGACTGTAACGGAACTTTTTGACATTTCGCCTGCAACTAGTGAACGCGCTTCGTGAGTTTTGATTTGTTTACCAAACGCGACCCATACTAGTTGCTGGCTCCAGGTGGTTGGGTTAGCGGAGACCAGGCAGCGAAGAGTCGTCTCCAGGTCTTGGTTGGCTCTTTCCGACTGGCAGTTGGACTGGGGATGGAACCCAGAGGACAGGCTGGCTGACGACCCAATGAGAGTGCAGAACGCCTTCCAGAACCGGGACGAGAACTGAGGACCCCGGTCGGAGACCATGTCCATTGGGAGTCCATGGATCCAGAAGACGTGCTGCACCATGAGCTGGGCCGTCTCTTTGGCAGAGGGAAACTTGGGGAGAGGAATGAAGTGGGCGAGGTGGAAGCCTTGGGCGAGTGAAATCAAACCTTCTCTCCTTCCTTCGCTCCCATAGTAGCTCATCAATCCAAATGGTCAAGGCGATGAGCGAGTCGAGATCCGTCGGTATTTCCTGAGTTGCAAGCTCGTCCTTTACATCCTCCGATACTCTGTGCAGGAACATGTCGAGCAATGCTTCCGGGTTCCAGGCACTCTCAGCTGCCAACGTGCAAAAATCCACTGCTTAGTCTGCCACACTACGGGAGTCTTGACGTCGCTGGAGCAGCTTTCGAGCAGCCTCTCTCCTGGACAATGGAGAATCAAACACCTTCCGAACTCCCTCCACAAACTCCTCCAGACTGAGGCAGAATGTTGCTCCCACACCGCCATGGCCCAGGCGAGTGCCCTCCCGGACATCAGCGTTATGATGTACGCTATCCTCGAGCAGTCCAAGGGGAACGAAAAAGGCTGCAGCTCGAAAATGAGGGAGCATTGGGAGAGAAAAGCCTGGCAGGTTCTGTAATCTCCAGCATAGCGCTCCGGAGGAGGTAAGCAGGGTTCTCGGAACACTGGGGACACGGGTGTGACCCGCTGCCCAGTGGGGAATCTGCAGTATTACTACAGCAACGTATCGAACGCCTAGTCATGCTGTTCTGCCAGGGTATGGAGTCCCTCCATAAGACATTGAAGTAACTCCTTGTGTCTTCCAATGGTGGCTCCTTGCAAGGAGACATCATTGTGGAGCTGGTCTTAGTCTGCTGGGTCAGTCATGGCCAGTTTGTACTGTCACATTTCAGAAGAAGACCCAGATACAGACAGTATCGAAGTAACAAAAGTTAATTAGCAGAACAGGTGGCAGGCAAAATGACAGGTCAATGACAGGCAAAGAGGTTCAAAACTGGGAAAACTAGAAAACAGGAACTAGAAAATGACTGGAGGGGGAAAACGCTGGTGTGCTCGACGAACAAAACTAACTGGCAACAGACAGAGAACACAGGTATAAATACACTGGGGATAATGGGGAAGATGGGCGACACCTGGAGGGGGTTGGAGACAAGCACAAAGACAGGTGAAACAGATCAGGTTGTGACAATTGTGTTGTGTGACAAAAATACACATTTTAGAGTGGCCTTTTATTGCCCACAGCACAAGGTAATGTGTAATGATCATGCTGTTTAATCAGCTTCTTTACATGACACGTGTGAGGTGGATGGATTATCTTGTCAAAGGAGAAATTCTCACTAACAGGGATTCAAACAAATTTGTGCATAACATTTTTTAGATTTTTCTTTATTTTTTCTCATGAAACATGGGACCAACGTTATACATGTTGTGTTTATATTTTTGTTTAGTGTATATATTTCCCAAAAATATATATGGGGGATTGGAAATGATGCAGACAATTACATTGATGCAATATTAAAGCGGATCTACCCCTAAAAGTTAAAAAAACAACAACAACAAGACACTCCTACACATTTTATGTATTTATTTAACCTTTATTTAAATGTCTTTCTCAAGGGAGACCTGGCTGAGAAGGGCAGCTCGGCAAAAAATACATTTGTACACATTATAGCTCCAGTGTACACTTCTTCTAAGCAGACAACAGTTCCTCCTCTGCATGACCCCTATTGACCCCTAGAATAGCCAGCCAGTCCCAGTTGGAATAATGACACACTCAGAGGTTATGGTCACACCATTGCCCTATACAAAACAGCATGCCACTGGAGACTTGAATGTTTGTCTTTGACTTTAATGCGCTGGGCTCAGGCGGTCAAACAGTATTCTGCCACGCAGGCCTAGGTAACTGGGAGATTACTAGTAGAACAGGTGTTGTCGGCAGACCAGACCATCAATCTCCCTGTGCCCTGTCTCTGTAGGATTCAGGGTTAATTATCGTCAAATAATCCATTAAAGAGAGCGATGAAAACAGAGGAGTGGGGATGCTAACCTTGCCAAAGAGCTGGGGTTTGGATGTATTCTGTCATTGGGACGACTATTCAATGGATCAAAAGTGAGGGGAAAAGAGGGGAAAAGGTGTTGGAATCACTATTCACATTTAAATTAAATAAATTCCCTCCATAAAAGCAGTTTATTTTATAGGGCCATGTCTTTTCCAAGGTCTTAGTGTATCCATCTTGCTCTACATCACTTCATAATGCATAAATGCCAAATGCCATTAGGGTTTATTTTAATACCATTAACATATTAACTGACATTCGACTGCATGTGAGATCATACAGTTATTGTATGCAGAGGAGTCAGCGACACCTGACCTATTGGAGCTTTTACAGTGTGCCTGTACCTTCATTTATCTACAGACAGTCACCTAGAATATTTAAGGCGGCCAATTATTAAACTCCAGTTAACCTGCTGGATGGAGGAGGCTACTGTAACACATGCAACCACACAAACACACACGTGCCAACCACACAAACACACACATGCCAACCACACAAACACACACGTGCCAACCACACAAACACACACGTGCATGCACACACACTGACATGACCCATCACACCCACACAGAGGCACACACTCTCTCTCTCACACACACAAACATACACGCACACACTGTGACACTGACACGGACCAGGCCTGACAGTCACGTCACACGTGTAATGTTTATGAGGGCATCTACAGACTGGGTTTGTGTTTTCTGTATGTAAATGTCTTCAGAGGGTCAAAGTTAATGGGTGTCAGTATGCTCATTCACCTTGCTGTGGGAAAATAGAATGTAGAGGATTCAGTTGCCACTGCACAGCAATGGGAATCTCTAAACATGGCAATTAGCAGTCCAACAGATGTTTACCCCAAAGAATATATGTCACTTCTAAGATATTATTCCTGCTGATTGAATATATTCCATAACATCCAAATTAAGTGAGTGATTAAAAAGAGAGGAGACTTGTCACCGTGCTGCTGTGCTCTTTGTTGCTACTTGGCTATCTGCCAAACTTTTCAGTTTTTACTTTTAATAGCCGTTTAATCAAAATCTGCATTTAACACATTTACCAACGTCTTCGTTTTTTCCTCGCTCAACTTTTTTCATTCCACTTTTTCACGCCGGTCGCTTTATCTGGACATGGTTCTACAGGACCTCCACCAGCTGAAAAAGTAGTAACATTAACGCTATGCCATCTAATTGCAGTTGCTGTACTCATAATATACAGCAGAACTATCGCCCTATGGTGAGGGCTTGAAAACTATTACAGACTACAAAGGGAAGCACAGCCGAGAGCTGCCCGGTGACACGAGCCTAGCAGACGAGCTAAATTACTTTTATGCTCGCAAGTGGCTTCACTGACATTTTCAACCTGTCTCTGACTGAGTCTGTAATACCAACATGTTTCAAACAAACCACCATAGTCCCTGTGCCCAAGAACACCAAGGTAACCAGCCAAAATGACTACCGAACTGAAGCACTCACGTCTGTAGCCATGAAGTGCTTTGAAATGCGGGTCATGGCTCACATCAACACCATTATCCCAGAAACCCTAGACCCACTCCAATTTGCATACCGCCCCAACAGATCCACAGAAGATGACATCTCTATTGCACTCCACACTGCACGTTCCCACCTGGACAAAATGAACACCTATGTGAGAATGCTATTCATTGACCACAGCTCAGCATTCAACACCATAGTGCCCTCAACACGGGGCCCCTCAGGGGTGCGTGCTCAGTCCCCTCCTGTACTCCCTGTTCCCCCATGACTGCATGGCCAGGCACGACTCCAACACCATCATTAAGTTTGCCGATGACACAACAGTGGTAGGCCTGATCACTGACAACGATGAGACAGCCTATAGGGAGGAGGTCAGAGACCTGGCCGTGTGGTGCCAGGATAGCAACGTTTCCCCAATGTGTTCAAGACAAAGGAGATGATTGTGGACTACAGGAAAAGGAGGACCGAGCACGCCCCCATTCTCATTGACGGGGCTGTAGTAGAGCAGTTTGGGAGCTTCAAGTTGCTTGCTGTCCACATCACCAACAAACTATCATAGTCCAAACACACCAAGACAGTCGTGAAGAGGGCATGACAAAGCCTATTTCCCCTCAGGAGACTGAAAAGATTTGACATGGGTCCTCAGATTCTAAAAAAGTTCTACAGCTGCACCATCGAGAGCATCCTGAGTGGTTGCATCACTGCCTGGTATGGCAACTGCTCGGCCTCCGACCGCAAGGCACTACAGGGGGTAGTGCGTACAGCCTAGTACATCACTGGGGCCAAGCTTCCTGCCGTCCAGGACCTCTATACCAGGCGGTGTCAGAGGAAGACACTAACAATTGTCAAAGACTCCAGCCACCCTAGTCATAGACTGTTCTCTCTGCTACCGCATGGCAAGCGGTACCGGAGCGCAAAGTCAAGGTCCAAAAGGCTTCTTAACAGCTTCTACCCACAAGCCATAAGACTCCTCAACAGCTAATCAAATGTCTACCCAGACTATTTGCATTGCCCCCCCTCCCACACTCTTTTACGCTGCTGCTACTCTCTGTTTATTATCTATGCATAGTCACTTTAACTCTACCTACATGTACATATTACCTCAATTACCTCGACTAAGCTGTGCACCCGCACATTGACTCTGTATAGGTACCCCCTGTATATATCCTCGCTACTGTTATTTTACTGCTGCTCTTTAATTATTTGTTATTTTAATTAGTTTTTTTTTAACTTAACACTTATTTTTCTTAAAACTGCATTGTTGGTTAAAACCTCTTATGGCTGCAATCCCGTTAACGGGATGATATGACAACAGCCAGTGAAAGTGCAGGGCGCCAAATTCAAACAACAGAAATCTCATAATTAAAATTCCTCAAACGTACATGTATCTTATACCATTTTAAAGGTAATCTTGTTGTTTATCCCACCAAAGTGTCAGATTTCAAATAGGCTTTACAGCGAAAGCACCACAAACGATTATGTTAGGTCACTGCAAAATCACAGCCATTTTTCAACCAAAGACAGGAGTCACAAAAAGCAGAAATAGAGATAAAATGAATCACTAACCTTTGATGATCTTCATCAGATGACACTCACAGGATTTAATCTTACACAATACATATATGTTTTGTTCGATAAAGTTCATATTTATATCCAAAAACCTCAGTTTACGTTGGCGCCATGTTCAGAAATGCCTCCAAAATATCCGGAGAAATTGCAGAGAGCCACGTCAAATAACAGAAATACTCATCAAAAACTTTGATGAAAGATACATGTTTTACATAGAATTAAAGATACACTTGTTCTTAATGCAACCGCTGTGTCAGATTACGGAAAAAGCAAAAACCATGCAATAATCTGAGGTCGGCGCTCAGAGCCCAATCAAGCCATACAGGTACCCGCCATATTCGGCAGTCAACAGAAGTCAGAAATAACATTATAAATCTTCACTTACCTTTGATGATCTTCATCAGAATGCACTCCCAGGAATGCCAGTTCCACAATAAATGTTTGATTTGTTCGGTAATGTCCATCATTTATGTCCAAATAGCTACTTTTGTTAGCGCGTTTGGTAAACAAATCCAAAGTCACGAAGCGCGTTCACTAAGAGCAGACGAAATGTCAAAAAGTTCCGTTACAGTCCGTAGAAACATGTATTGAATCAATCTTTAGGATGTTTTTAACATAAATCTTCAATAATATTCCAACCGGAGAATTCCTTTGTCTTCAGAAATGCGATAGAACAGAGCTCGCTCTCACATGAACTCGCATGGTCAGCGCATGTTCAGCTCATGATCGACCTTACTCAATCCCCTCTCCTTCGGCCCCACTTCACAGTAGAAGCATCAGACAAGGTTCTAAAGACTGTTGACATCTAGTGGAAGCCGTAGGAAGTGCAAAATGACCCATATCCCACTGTGTATTCGATAGGCGATGAGTTGAAAACCTACAAACCCCACTTCCTGGTTGGATTTCTTTCTATATGAGTTCTGTTTTACTCACAGACATAATTCAAACAGTTTTAGAAACTTCAGAGTGTTTTCTATCCAAATATATGCATATTATTAGTCTATTAGCAACTGGGACTGAGGAACAGGCAGTTACCTCTGGGCACCTTTTCATCCAAGCTACTCAATATTGCCCCTGCAGCCATAAGAAGTTTTAAGCAGGTTTATTTTCACGGGACTGTTTTTCCAGCACGTTAGTTTAGTAGAGGAGTGTGTTCCTCCGTTTTCGACTCGACTGTGTTCCTGTTTTCTAGTGGCTGCTTTTGTGGTCCTGTACCTGTTTTGTTGGTGGACCAGTAAATAAAACGCCCTTCTTGAAATTCTTGCTCTCCTGCGTCTGACTCCACACCCACCTCTCCTAGGGAGATACTGACAAGATAATTATTTTTTTCAGCTTTTATTTATTTAATCACATTCCCAGGGGGTCAGAAGGTTACATACACTAAATTAGTATTTGGTAGCATTGCCTTTAAATGGTATAACTTGGGTCAAAAGTTTCGGGTACCCTTCCAAAAGCTTCCCACAATAATTTGGGTGAATTTTGATCCAATCTTCCTGACAGAGCTGGTGTAATTGAGTCAGGTTTGTAGGCCTCCTTGCTCTCACACACTTTTTCAGTTCTGCCCACACATTTTCTATGGGATTGAGGTCAGGGCTTTGTGATGGCCACTCCAATACCTTGACTTTGTTGTCCTTAAGCCATTTTGCCACAACTTTGGAAGTATGCTTGGGGTCATTATCCATTCGGAAGACACATTTGCAACCAAGCTTTAATTTCCTGACTGATGTCTTGAGGTGTTGCTTCAATATATCCACATAATTTTCCTCCTCATAATGCCATCTATTTTGTGAAGTGCACCAGTCCCTCCTGCAGCAAAGCACCCCCACAACATGATGCTGCCACCCCCGTGCTTCACGGTTGGGATGGTATTCTTCGGCTTGAAAGCCTCCCCCTTTTTCCTCCAAACATCGCGATGGTCATGATGGCCAAACAGTTCTATTTTTGTTTCATCAGACCAGAGGACATTTCTCCAAAAAGTACGATCTTTGTCCCCATGTGCAGTTGCATACTGTAGTCAGGCTTTTTTATGGCAGTTTTGGAGCGGTGGCTTCTTACTTGCTGACCAGCCTTTTAGGTTATGTCAATATAGGACTCGTTTTACTGTGGATAGAGATACTTTTGTACCTGTTTCCTCCAGAATCTTCACAAGGTCCTTTGCTGTTGTTCTGGGATTGATTTGCACTGTTCGCACCAAAGTACGTTCATCTCTAGGAGACAGAACGCGCCTCTATCCTGAGCGGTATGACGGCTGCGTTATCCCATGGTGTTTATACTTGCGTACTATTGTTTGGACAGATGAACGTGGTACCTTCAGGCATTTGGAAATTGCTCCCAAGGATGAACCAGACTTGTGGAGGTCTACAATTAGTTTTCTGGGGTCTTGGCTGATTTTCACATGATGTCAAGCAAAGAGGCACTGAGTTTGAAGGTCGGCCTTGAAATACATCCACAGGTACACCTCCAATTGACTCAAATGATGTGAATTAGCCTATCAGAAGCTTCTAAAGCCATGACATCATTATCTGGAATGTTTCAAGCTGTTTAAAGGCACAGTCAACTTAGTGTATGTGAACTTCGGAACCACTGGAATTGTGATACAGTAAATTATAAGTTAAATAATCTGTCTGTAAACAATTGTTGGAAAAGTTACTTATGTCATGCACAAAGTAGATGTCCTAACCAACTTACCAAAACTATAGTTTGTTAACAAGAAATTTGTGGAGTGGTTGAAAAACACATTTTATTGACTCTGTCTGTAAGTTTTAGAACGTCCACTCATTTAACGGTTTTTCTACATTTTTACTATTTTCTACATTGTAGAATAGTTGTGAAGACATCAAAACTATGAAATAACACATATGGAATCAAGTAGTAACCAAAAAAGTGTTAAACAAATCAAAATATATTTTAGATTTGATATTCTTCGAAGTACCCACCCTTTGCCTTGATGACAACTTTGCACACGCTTGGAATTCTCTCAACCAGCTTCATCTGGAATGCTTTTCCTACAGTCTTGAAGGAGTTCCCACATATGCTGAGCACTTGTTGGCTGCTTTTCATTCACTCTGCAGTACATTTCATGCCAAACCATCTCAATTGGGTTGAGGTCGGCTGATTGTGGATGTTTAAAAAATCCAAATAAGAAATAAAAGTTTTTATAAAAGTTTTTCAATCCCCATTGAGACTGTGTCTGTGCCTCGAACGATGTTGGGCAAAACTAAACATGGCGGTGTTCGCCTTAGCAATCTCACTAGGATAAAGACCTCCTCCATTCCTGCCATTATTGAAAGAGATCGTGATACCTCACATCTCAAAATAGGGCTACTTAATGTTAGATCCCTCACTTCAAAGGCAGTTATAGTCAATGAACTAATCACTGATCATAATCTTGATGTGATTGGCCTGACTGAAACATGGCTTAAGCCTGATGAATTTACTTTGTTAAATGAGGCCTCACCTCCTGGTTACACTAGTGACCATATCCCCCGTGCATCCCGCAAAGGCGGAGGTGTTGCTAACATTTACGGTAGCAAATTTCAATTTACAAAAAAAAATGACGTTTTCGTCTTTTGAGCTTCTAGTCATGCAGCCTACTTGAGCTTCTTCTATGCAGCCTACTCAATCACTTTTTATAGCTACTGTTTACAGGCCTCCTGGGCCATATACAGCGTTCCTCACTGAGTTCCCTGAATTCCTATCGGACCTTGTAGTCATAGCAGATAATATTCTAATTTTTGGTGATTTTAATATTCATATGGAAAAGTCCACAGACCCACTCCAAAAGGCTTTTGGAGCCATCATCAACTCAGTGGGTTTTGTCCAACATGTCTCTGGACCTACTCACTGCCGCAGTCATACTCTGGACCTAGTCTTGTCCCATGGAATAAATGTTGTGGATCTTAATGTTTTTCCTCATAATCCTGGACTATCGGACCACCATTTTATTACGTTTGCAATCGCAACAAATAATCTGCTCAGACCCCAAACAAGGAGCATCAAAAGTCGTGCTATAAATTCTCAGACAACACAAAGATTTCTTGATGCCCTTCCAGACTCCTTCTGCCTACCCAAGGACGTCAGAGGACAAAAATCAGTTAACCACCTAACTGAGGAACTCAATTTAACCTTGCGCAATACCCTAGATGCAGTTGCACCCCTAAAAACTAAAAACATTTGTCATAAGAAACTAGCTCCCTGGTATACAGAAAATACCCGAGCTCTGAAGCAAGCTTCCAGAAAATTGGAACGGAAATGGCGCCACACCAAACTGGAAGTCTTCCGACTAGCTTGGAAAGACAGTACCGTGCAGTATCGAAGAGCCCTCACTGCTGCTCGATCATCCTAATTTTCCAACTTAATTGAGGAAAATAAGAACAATCCAAAATGTATTTTTGATACTGTTGCAAAGCTAACTAAAAAACAGCAATCCCCAAGTGAGGATGGCTTTCACTTCAGCAGTAATACATTCATGAACTTCTTTGAGGAAAAGATCATGATCATTAGAAAGCAAATTACGGACTCCTCTTTAAATCTGCGTATTCCTCCAAAGCTTAGCTGTCCTGAGTCTGCACAACTCTGCCAGGACCTAGGATCAAGAGAGACACTTAAGTGTTTTAGTACTATATCTCTTGACACAATGATGAAAATAATCATGGCCTCTAAACCTTCAAGCTGCATACTGGATCCTATTCCAACTAAACTACTGAAAGAGCTGCTTCATGTGCTTGGCCCTCCTATGTTGAACATAATAAACGGCTCTCTATCCACCGGATGTGTACCAAACTCACTAAAAGTGGCAGTAATAAAGCCTCTCTTGAAAAAGCCAAACCTTGACCCAGAAAATATAAAAACCAAACCTTGACCCAGAAAATATAAAAAACTATCGGCCTATATCGAATCTTCCATTCCTCTCAAAAATTTTAGAAAAAGCTGTTGCGCAGCAACTCACTGCCTTCCTGAAGACAAACAATGTATACGAAATGCTTCAGTCTGGTTTTAGACCCCATCATAGCACTGAGACTGCACTTGTGAAGGTGGTAAATGACCTTTTAATGGCTTCAGACCGAGGCTCTGCATCTGTCCTCGTGCTACTAGACCTTAGTGCTGCCTTTGATACCATCGATCACCACATTCTTTTGGAGAGACTGGAAACCCAAATTGGTCTACACGGACAAGTTCTGGCCTGGTTTAGATCTTATCTGTCGGAAAGATATCAGTTTGTCTCTGTGAATGGTTTGTCCTCTGACAAATCAACTGTACATTTCGGTGTTCCTCAAGGTTCCGTTTTAGGACCACTATTGTTTTCACTATATATTTTACCTCTTGGGGATGTCATTCGAAAACATAATGTTAACTTTCACTGCTATGCGGATGACACACAGCTGTACATTTCAATGAAACATGGTGAAGCCCCAAAATTGCCCTCGCTAGAAGCCTGTGTTTCAGACATAAGGAAGTGAATGGCTGAAAACTTTCTACTTTTAAACTCGGACAAAACAGAGATGCTTGTTCTAGGTCCCAAGAAACAAGGAGATATTCTGTTAAATCTGACAATTAATCTTGATGGTTGTAAAGTCGTCTCAAATAAAACTGTGAAGGACCTCGGCGTTACCCTGGACCCTGATCTCTCTTTTGACGAACATATCAAGACTGTTTCAAGGACAGCTTTTTTCCATCTACGTAACATTGCAAAAATCTGATTTTTTTTGTCCAAAAATTATGCAGAAAAATTAATCCATGCTTTTGTTACTTCTAGGTTAGACTACTGCAATGCTCTACTTTCCGGCTACCCGGATAAAGCACTAAATAAACTTCAGTTAGTGCTAAATACGGCTGCTAGAATCCTGACTAAAACCAAGAAATTTGATCATATTACTCCAGTGCTAGCTTCCCTACACTGGCTTCCTGTTAAGGCAAGGGCTGATTTCAAGGTTTTACTGTTAACCTATAAAGCGTTACATGGGCTTGCTCCTACCTATCTTTCCGAGTTGGTCCTGCGGTACATACCTACACGTACGCTACGGTCACAAGACGCAGGCCTCCTAATTGTCCCTAGAATTTCTAAGCAAACAGCTGGAGGCAGGGCTTTCTCCTATAGATCTCAATTTTTATGGAATAGTCTGCCTACCCATGTGAGAGACGCAGACTCGGTCTCAACCTTTAGGTCTTTATTGAAGACTTATCTCTTCAGTAGGTCATATGATTGAGTGTAGTCTGGCCCAGGAGTGTGAAGGTGAACGGAAAGGCTCTGGAGCAACGAACCGCCCTTGCTGTCTGCCTGGCCAGTTCCCCTCTCTCCACTGGGATTCTCTGCCTCTAACCCTATTACAGGGGCTGAGTCACTGGCTTACTGGTGCTCTGTCATGCCGTCCCTAGGAGGGGTGCGTCACTTGAGTGGGTTGAGTTACTGACGTGATCTTCCTGTCTGGGTTGGCGCCCCCCCTTGGTTTGTGCTGTGGTGGAGATCTTTGTGGGCTATACTCGGCCTTGTCTCAGGATGGTAAGTTGGTGGTTGAAGATATCCCTCTAGTGGTGTGGGGGCTGTGCTTTGGCAAAGTGGGTGGGGTTATATCCTTTCTGTTTGGCCCTGTCCGGGGTATCATCGGAGAGATACTCTTAATGATCGGCTATGAAAAGCCAACTGACATTTATTTGACTATGCTGGTCATTTATGAACATTTGAACATCTTGGCCATGTTCTGTTATAATCTCCACCCGGCACAGCCAGAAGAGGACTGGCCACTCCTCATAGCCTGGTTCCTCTCTAGGTTTCTTCCTAGGTTTTGTTCTTTCTAGGGAGTTTTTCCTAGCCGCCGTGCTTCTACACCTGCATTGCTTGCTGTTTGGGGTTTTAGGCTGGGTTTCTGTACAGCACTTCGAGATATTAGCTGATGTACGAAGGGCTATATAAATCCTGAGACAAGGCCGAGTAAAGCCCACACAGATCTCCACCACAGCACAAACCAAGGGGGGGGCGCCAACCCAGACAGGAAGATCACGTCAGTAACTCAACCCACTCAAGTGACGTTTTTTAGTTAGCTTTGCAACAGTATCAAAAATAAATTTTGGATTGTTCTTATTTTCCTCAATTAAGTTGGAAAAGTAGGATGATCGAGCAGCAGTGAGGGCTCTTCGATACTGCACGGTACTGTCTTTCCAAGCTAGTCGGAAGACTTCCAGTTTGGTGTGGCGCCATTTCCGTTCCAATTTTCTGGAAGCTTGCTTCAGAGCTCGGGTATTTTCTGTATACCAGGGAGCTAGTTTCTTATGACAAATGTTTTTAGGGGTGCAACTGCATCTAGGGTATTGCGCAAGGTTAAATTGAGTTCCTCAGTTAGGTGGTTAACTGATTTTTGTCCTCTGACGTCCTTGGGTAGGCAGAAGGAGTCTGGAAGGGCATCAAGGAATCTTTGTGTTGTCTGAGAATTTATAGCACGACTTTTGATGCTCCTTGGTTGGGGTCTGAGCAGATTATTTGTTGCGATTGCAAACGTAATAAAATGGTGGTCCAATAGTCCAGGATTATGAGGAAAAACATTAAGATCCACAACATTTATTCCATGGGACAAGACTAGGTCCAGAGTATGACTGCGGCAGTGAGTAGGTCCAGAGACATGTTGGACAAAACCCACTGAGTTGATGATGGCTCCAAAAGCCTTTTGGAGTGGGTCTGTGGACTTTTCCATATGAATATTAAAATCACCAAAAATTAGAATATTATCTGCTATGACTACAAGGTCCGATAGGAATTCAGGGAACTCAGTGAGGAACGCTGTATATGGCCCAGGAGGCCTGTAAACAGTAGCTATAAAAAGTGATTGAGTAGGCTGCATAGATTTCATGACTAGAAGCTCAAAAGACGAAAACGTCATTTTTTTTTGTAAATTGAAATTTGCTACCGTAAATGTTAGCAACACCTCCGCCTTTGCGGGATGCACGGGGGATATGGTCACTAGTGTAACCAGGAGGTGAGGCCTCATTTAACACAGTAAATTCATCAGGCTTAAGCCATGTTTCAGTCAGGCCAATCACATCAAGATTATGATCAGTGATTAGTTCATTGACTATAACTGCCTTTGAAGTGAGGGATCTAACATTAAGTATCCCTATTTTGAGATGTGAGGTATCACGATCTCTTTCAATAATGGCAGAAATGGAGGAGGTCTTTATCCTAGTGAGATTGCTAAGGCGAACACCGCCATGTTTAGTTTTGCCCAACATCGTTCGAGGCACAGACACAGTCTCAATGGGGATAGCTGACTAAACTGACTATGCTAGTGGCAGACTCCACTAAGCTGGCAGGCTGGCTAACAGCCTGCTGCCTGGCCTGCACCCTATTTCATTGTGGAGCTAGAGGAGTTAGAGCCCTGTCTATGTTGGTAGATAAGATGAGAGCACCCCTCCAGCTAGGATGGAGTCCGTCACTCCTCAACAGGCCAGGCTTGGTCCTGTTTGTGGGTGAGTCCCAGAAAGAGGGCCAATTATCTACAAATTTTATATTTTGGGAGGGGCAGAAAACTGTCTTCAACCAGCGATTGAGTTGTGAGACTCTGCTGTAGAGCTCATCACTCCCCCTAACTGGGAGGGGGCCAGAGACAATTACTCGATGCCGACACATCTTTCTAGCTGATTTACAAGCTGAAGCTATGTTGCGCTTGGTGACCTCTGACTGTTTCATCCTAATATCGTTGGTGCCGATGTGGATAACAATATCTCTATACTCTCTACACTCGCCAGTTTTAGCTTTAGCCAGCACCATCTTCAGATTAGCCTTAACGTCGGTAGCCCTGCCCCCTGGTAAACAAGTGTATGATCGCTGGGTGATTCGTTTTAAGTCTAATACTGCGGGTAATGGAGTCGCCAATGGAGTCGCCAATGTCAGAGCTAATGGTGGGATCGGTGTCCCGTCCACGGGACGGTTGAGCTAAAGTAGGCTAATGTGATTAGCATGAAGTTGTAATTAACAAACAAAATTCCCAGGACATAGACATATCTGATATTGGCAGAACGTTTAAATTCTTATTAATCTAACTGCGCTGTCCAATTTACAGTAGCTATTACAGTCAAAGAATACCATGCTATTGTTTGAGGAGAGTGCACAGTTTTGAACATGAAAAGTTATTAATAAACAAATTAGGCACATTTAGGCAATCTTGTTCCAAAATTTTGAACAGAATGCAATGGTTTATTGGATCAGTCTAAAGTTTTGCACATACACTGCTGCCATCTAGTGGCCAAAATCTAAATTGCAGCTGGGCTGGAATAATACATTATGGCCTTTCTCTTGCATTTCAATGATGCAATATACAATATAATGTTTTTTTTCTTCTTTGTATTATCTTTTACCAGATGTATTGTGTTATATTCTCCTACATTCCTTTCACATTTCCACAAATTCAAAGTGTTTCCTTTCAACTGGTACCAAGAACATGCATATCCTTGCTTCAGGCCATGCTTCAGAGCCATGGAATCGGTACATCGAAAATCTCATCCCAACTATTTTGCAATCTGTACGGCAGAGCTTTCCAATTTTTGGTCCTTAAATGAATCTGGTATACTTTTTTATTTATCACAATTTTCTTTAACCAATTTTGGTCTTTAATGCAGGGCCGACAGACAAGTGCCTTACTTTCTCCCCCGTCCACGTGCCTCTTCCATTTTTGTGGCAATGCTGCACATCAATGTCGCTTATTGCAATGAGTTCGCATTTCCTGGCTAAGCCAATCTTCATGACATTTAGTTTAGTGGATCACAAGTTCACATTTACCCAGATCTGTGGATAAATACTTTATATTACCATACTGACCCAACTACATGCCCTCTAGTCTACCGCCACATCCAAACCTCTGAAAATACTTTAAAGCTATTAGCTAGCCTAGGTCCATCTTGTGTCAATGTTTAGCAAAAAGTTTTGCGCTGCAGCTGATTACAGCAGTGGAGGCTCAAGAGGCTGAAAAGATTTGGCATGGGCCTTCAGATCCTCAAAAAGTTCTACAGCTGCACCATTGAGAGCAACTTGACTGGCTATCAGCGCTTGGTATGGCAACTGAATGGCACACGACCGCAAGGCGCAACAGAAGGTGATGAGTACAGCCCAGTACTTCACTGGGGCCAAGCTCCCTGCCATCCAAGACCTCTATACCAGGTGGTGCCAAAGGAAGGAGTTGGATGAAATGCACACCTGTTTAGGAGAGGTGCTGGCAAGCAAAAAAAGAAAAGGATATCCGCACACTCTAGGAACTCAGATGCAATCATTTTATAATCAACATTTCGACAGCCAAGCTGTGTTCATCAGGGTGTCAGAGGAAGACACCAAACATTTTTCACAGACCCAGGCCATAGACTGTTCCCTCTGCTACCGCACAGCAAGCGGTACCAGTGCACCAAGTTTGGAACCAATAGGACCTAAAACAGCTTCTACTTCCAAGCCATAAGACCTCTAAACAAGACTGCTAAATAGCTAATCTAATTGCTATCCGCTGCTGCTACGGTCTATTATCTATCCTGTTGCGTACTCACTTTAACCCAAACCCTACCTTGCATCGTCACATTAACCCTATGTGTACAGTGCATAGTATTGCAGATTGACTCGGTACTGGTACTCCCTGTAGATAGCCATGTTATTTTTACTCCTCGTGTCACTATTTAAACATTTGTATTAAACATTTGTTTTTTCACTCTGCATTATCTTTAACCCGTAAGTGAGCATTTCACTGTTAGTCTACACCTGTTGATTACGAAGCATGTGGCAAATAAAATTTGATTTGGAAATACAGCATCATGCCCATGCTGAATGGCAATTTTGGCTGCACACACACATGTGCCTTCCATTCTGCCGAACAGATGTTTTTATTTTTACATAAAAAGTTATTCTACGCCCCCTTCATCTTGCCTCCCCAGAACGTAGCTAGGTGCCTGGCTGGTCTGCCTGCACAGAGGGGGCAATGTGTGGGCCTCTTGTATCATGTTAGCTGCAGAGGGGTATTTGTGGGGAGAAAAATTATCGAATGCAGCAAAGTGTTAAATTGTTCATAAACAGAGGAACCACTAAATGCAGACAACTAACAATGTATCACAAAGCAGATGTACAACGTTGCTAATTTATGGTGGGCTGAGCAAAAAAAGCAGATGGATCAAGAGGAGGTGGCCTATTATGGGACTCCTCTTTTCTCTGTTCTCACCTCACACACTGAAAACCGCTCGTGCACAAACACCACATGCACACACACACTGGCGTAGCACACCCACCCGCAACCCCAGCAAGACGGTGGCCCCCCAACATTTGGGGCCACCAACCACCCTCTTCCAAAAATGTTTTTGCTGTTTCGTTTTTTTGTTTGGGTTCCCCCAGAGGTCGGGCCCCCCTCAGATAGCATAAACCATGATTTAAAAATATATATTATTACGGGAAACTTGCCTTAAAACTGCAACATTTTCTCTAAAACAGCAACATTTTCTCTCAGGCTCATGTCAAAATTTGTACAATAGCATGAGATTAGCTATAAAACCATAGAATTAGGAATTAGAATATTTAATAGGATCTCTATGTATAAAAAGGGGAAGGCTCTTGCTGAGAACATGCGGGGGTGTCCCAGCCGAAACAAGCACACACGCTAGCACACACACACACACACACACACACACACACACACACACACACACACACACACACACACACACACACACACACACACACACACACACACACACACACACACACACACACACACACACACACACACACACACACAGAGAGAGAGAGAGAACTCCTTAGGGTTCGACCAGACAGGTTTTAGAACATGCAGTATAATAAACTGACTTCATGCAGCTCGACATGGGAGAGCCTACAGGGAAGAGACAGGCCTCATTCTGGCTAGCCATATGTATGTATGAATATGCATGGAATCTGTCATACAGGCAACAAGCAGTACATATATGATGCCATAGGTCACTAACGTGAGGCATGGAAGTAGCTCTCTCCTGGGCAGGCTGAGACATACATGGACTGCTTCAGCACGCGTGGTTGGACTGAGAATCATGGAATGTGTAAATGTAGTCCTTGATTCACTTTTGGAGGACAACGTTGATTGAGAAGTTTTACCACTTTGCTGAAAGTTCGAGGAAGCATCATTGTTATATAGGCAAGAAGTAGCAAACCGGAAGTATGGCCTCAAAGGTGTCCATAGTCCCAAGTTGTATAAGACTGTGCCGGTGTTGAATTTGTATGTACAATTTACTGTAAGCTATGTAACTTAATTTGGATGAGTGTTTCAGGAATACAAAACAAGCTCCTTAAACTTGACTGTTCTCCCTATTGTGGATGGGACATTATTTCTGATGATTCAATTCGAGACTATTGCTTAAAAAAATATGTATATATAATAATGGAGGGTAGATCAGCTTTAATATTGCAGATAGATTGTGGGTTCTATCAATTTAATTGTTTGCATAATTTCTAATCCCCCTTTATACAAAAATATATGATCACAAATACTACCATCCTTACCTTGACTGGAGTAAACTTAGACAGCAATACTTCTACTTACAGCTATTGTCGTTCACAGGTACGGTAGTTAAACATTCTACATATATATCTGCCTTCAGAAAGTATTATTATTTTAGTCATTTAACAGAAGCTCATATCCAGAGTGACTTACACACATTTTTGTAATGGACCCCTATGGGAATTGAACCCACATCCTACTGTTAGAAGCACCATGCTCTACCATCTGAGCTACCAACTGAGCCCCTTGGCTTACTCTACATTTTGTTGTGTTACAGCCTAAATTCAAAATGGATTAAATTGACTTTTCTTCTCACCCGTCTACACCCATCTACACACAATACCCCATAATGACAAAGTGAAAACAAGTTATATTATTTTGTTTTGTTATTATAAAAAGTAAATACAGAAATATCACATTTACTTAAGTAGTCACACTCCTGAGTCAATACTTTGTAGAAGCACCTTTGGCAGTGATTACAGCTGTGAGTCTTTCTGGGTAAGTCTAAGAATGTTGCAACACCTGGATTGTACAATATTTGCACATTATTATTTTTAAATTCTTCAAGCTCGGTCAAGTTGGTTGTTGGTAATTGCTAGACGGACATTTTCAAGTCTTGCCATAGATTTCCAAGCCAATTTAAATTAAAACTGTAACTAGGCCACTCAGGAACATTCAATGTCGCCTTGGTAAGCAACTTCAATGTATATTTGGCCTTGTGTTTTAGGTTATTGTCCTGCTGAATTGTGAATTTCTGTTAAAAAGCAGACTGAATCAGGTTTTTCTCTAGAACTTTGCCTGTGCTTAGCTCTATTATGTTTCTTTTTATCCCAAAAATCTCCCTAGTCCTTGCCGATGACAAGCAAACCCATAACATGATGCAGCCACCACCATGATGAGGTAGTCATTAAAAAAATATGTTAACCCCTAGTATTGCACACAGAGTGAGTCCATGCAACTTATTATGTTTACTCCAGAATTTATTTAGGCTTGCCAAAACAGAGGGGTTAAATACTTATTGACATTTCAGCTTTTCATATTTTATTACTTTGTAAACATTTCTAAAAACATAATTCCACTTTGACAGTATGGGGTAGTCAAGGGGTGTGAATACTTTCTGAAGGCACTGTATATTCCTAATATCCTCTTTTTTGAAAGTGCTGGATTTTCACCCACAGCGGACAATCCACAATTGATTCTAATCTTAACTCCAACCCCCGATAACCACAGATGATCTCATTAACCCATCTTTCCCAGTATAATGTCAGCTTGCTTTTTCCATATCCCTCCATTTTACTTTGGCGTCTTATGAAGGTCCTGAATCTCCCTATTTGTAACATTTCTACCGATATTGCCATAAAAATAAATACACTGCTCCAAAAAATAAAGGGAACACTTAAACAACACAATGTAACTCCAAGTCAATCACACTTCTGTGAAATCAAACTGTCCACTTAGGAAGCAACACTGATTGACAATACATTTCACATGCTGTTGTGCAAATGGAATAGACAAAAGGTGGAAATTATAGGCAATTAGCAAGACACCCCCAAAAAAGGAGTGATTCTGCAGGTGGTGACCACAGACCACTTCTCAGTTCCTATGCTTCCTGGCTGATGTTTTGGTCACTTTTGAATGCTGGCGGTGCTCTCACTCTAGTGGTAGCATGAGACGGAGTCTACAACCCACACAAGTGGCTCAGGTAGTGCAGTTCATCCAGGATGGCACATCAATGCGAGCTGTGGCAAAAAAGTTTGCTGTGTCTGTCAGCGTAGTGTCCAGAGCATGGAGGCGCTACCAGGAGACAGGCCAGTACATCAGGAGACGTGGAGGAGGCCGTAGGAGGGCAACAACCCAGCAGCAGGACCGCTACCTCCGCCTTTGTGCAAGGAGGTGCACTGCCAGAGCCCTGCAAAATGACCTCCAGCAGGCCACAAATGTGCATGTGTCAGCATATGGTCTCACAAGGGGTCTGAGGATCTCATCTCGGTACCTAATGGCAGTCAGGCTACCTCTCGCGAGCACATGGAGGGCTGTGCGGCCCCACAAAGAAATGCCACCCCACACCATGACTGACCCATCGCCAAACCAATCATGCTGGAGGATGTTGCAGGCAGCAGAACGTTCTCCACGGCGTCTCCAGACTCTGTCACGTCTGTCACATGTGCTCAGTGTGAACCTGCTTTCATCTGTGAAGAGCACAGGGCGCCAGTGGCGAATTTGCTAATCTTGGTGTTCTCTGGCAAATGCCAAACGTCCTGCACGGTGTTGGGCTGTAAGCACAACCTCCACCTGTGGACGTCGGGCCCTCATACCACCCTCATGGAGTCTGTTTCTGACCGTTTGAGCAGACACATGCACATTTGTGGCCTGCTGGAGGTCATTTTGCAGGGCGCTGGCAGTGCACCTCCTTGCACAAAGCCGGAGGTAGCGGTCCTGCTGCTGGGTTGTTGCCCTCCTACGGCCTCCTCCACGTCTCCTGATGTACTGGCCTGTCTCCTGGTAGCGCCTCCATGCTCTGGACACTACGCTGACAGACACAGCAAACTTTTTTGCCACAGCTCGCATTGATGTGCCATCCTGGATGAACTGCACTACCTGAGCCACTTGTGTGGGTTGTAGACTCCGTCTCATGCTACCACTAGAGTGAGAGCACCGCCAGCATTCAAAAGTGACCAAAACATCAGCCAGGAAGCATAGGAACTGAGAAGTGGTCTGTGGTCACCACCTGCAGAATCACTCCTTTTTTGGGGGTGTCTTGCTAATTGCCTATAATTTCCACCTTTTGTCTATTCCATTTGCACAACAGCATGTGAAATGTATTGTCAATCAGTGTTGCTTCCTAAGTGGACAGTTTGATTTCACAGAAGTGTGATTGACTTGGAGTTACATTGTGTTGTTTAAGTGTTCCCTTTATTTTTTTGAGCAGTGTACTTTACCCAAGAGTATTATGATATTTGCCATTGACTGATTGTGTTTTTTTTCTTCAGATGCCCTAACTATACAGTTTGCAGGTCCATCCAAACCCTGAAATTATGACATAACAACCCTTCCTGTACCTGACTTCAAAAGCAAGCCACTGATGAACAGTGCCAGAAAAGATGCTCTATTGAGTCTGATTCCTCGTGAAAACCTGGGAATTATTATGTGACAACTCCCGAGAAGGGCTGTCGCCTCGGGCCGGGATACAGCCCTTCGAAGGAGTTGTCAGACGATAATTCCCAGGTTCGAGGGCATTATTGCTTTTATAAAACATTTGCCAACATATTTATATAAATCTTAATGACATTCTTTCTTTAAAAACATTATTTTAATGAGTAAACTCGTTGTTGCATTCTGGAGTTTCTTCCCAAGAGGGCTGTTCTTTAGTTATTTTCTCATGTTTTGATCTAGTCATTAATTCTAATCATTCTATTCATTCGACGTTGCTATGCTAAACAAATCATTGGCATGTAGCTAGCTAGCAGAGATTCAATGATGATGAGAGACAAGAAGTTCAATAAATAATGATTTAATGATTTAACTATTATGGCTGGCGAGTCCAAACTAAACAAGCTTGTTGTTGATGTTAATATTGACATTTTTCATTGATGTCACATGAATGGAAAAACAGTCCATGTTCCTGGCACTGGTTGGTGACAGCCAGTGCTTGCCTCTTCTTTAGCGGAGAATGGGACTTCCCACTCACGTCGTTGCCAGCTAAAATGACACTCCAGCACTGGAATTCTGAGTGTTTACGGTTTCCATGGTGAATTATTAGTTTCACATTCTTGGGTTGGCTATATAGCTAGCCTACTGGCGCAGAAGAGATCGCATTTGCAAAATTATACATTGTTGCATTCATATCAAATCAGTTCTCCAGGTTTAATTATTACGTGAATAAAACAATCATGTAAGCATTAATTAACTATGAAGTCGGGGCACCACAGAAAAGGTTGAGATTTACAGAGTCATAATTTTACAGAGTCAGATATATTAATATCTGATCAGTTAGTCTTCTATTAATGAATTATTATTATTACCTCATCAGTTCACATTGCAAACCCTAGTTTACATAATCAATCAGCAATATGCAAATTGGCTTAATTATTTATTTACTAACTAACTAATCACAGAAATACATAACACACAATAGATATTGGTTACTAACAATGATAGAAAAGTCCCTAGTGGGCTAAGCCGATATGAAGGCTTGGTAGACAAAGGAAAGGGTTGGGGACTGAGAAAGAGCAGGAAAGACAAAATGGATTCACTACACACAGCGGATAATTATAATAATTGAAATGCTAATCCTTTGCACATGAACGGCCGCAATGTATATATTTACACATGTATGTTGCTGTTGTCTTCTCTGTTGGAATCCTCAATCGTCCTGTAGAGTTCATCAGAGTCTCTGGTTAACTTTCCTATAACTCAATGTCTTTCGTGGTTGTACGTGGTTAGAATGGATACTTCAGAGTACCATTTGGAAATCTTCTCATAGAATAGTGGCTTAGGTCGTTGTCGGTATTCTCATTCTAGACTTACATAATTTCTTGCTGCAGACTAGTAATTATACATCTAAGATTTGCTCTTATTCTGTAGTCATCGATAGTCTCAGAGTTTAACCATTTCCAGCCGTGAAGCCAAAACTACAGCTGTATGGTCTCCGTGGCCTATAGAATTGTTGCCATTCCAACGTGGAGACTCTGTCCCGGCGTTCTCTGACTTAATGTATATTTTGTAGGATGTTGTTTTATGCTCGTGGAAGAAGGGGCGGTTCTATGACGCCTAATGTGATGGCTGGGCTCACAGGGGTGTGACTAGTTAATCTTTGTATGAAAATCCGTACTCTCATTTAGAAGGTTAACATCACATTACATCTTTTCACAAATAGTTTCATGTTTAATCACATATGTTTCACAATATTTAGATGTAAACCTGAAAGCTGGAAAATGTACACTTTAACAACGCACACACTCACAATGAGCGGTGTTGTGGCACTAAGTGATGGTTGTATGGGGGCTTTGTTTATGGCTCTATCACTTCCTAAGTGTCGAAGGAACTGAAATTAATATAATTGAAAGCATAAACAAAAGATACAGAATACAGTTATCACACCAAAATCATCTAATTGGACTGTATTGTATATATATGTCCAAGGTCCTGGCAAAATTACCCTATCATGGCATTGTCTAATGTTATATCTAGGGTGTTCCTAATTTGCGGTGTGTTGCTTAGGGCACTATCCTAAGTTGATAACTACATAAGTCTACAGCTGCAAGGCACCAGCTTTGGGAAGTCTACAGGGATGACCTATGGACCTCTGTGGAGAAACTGGTGAGTACTGTAGCTGTAGAGTCAAAGGCCTCAGAGTAGATTTTCAACTTTAGTAAGGCTGGTATTTTGTTCGAACCCATAATAAATCCTCATTAAATGTTCCGTTGTACGTGTGTGTTTATGCTTACATAAGCGCACATGCCAAGAGAAAGAACCAAGTCTCCTGGTTGGTTGCAACCTGTTCAGAATGAGTCTGACGTCATCAGATCATTTCCAGGTCGATGCCTGGAGGTCAGTAAGAATTGATGTCTAACTCAAGACATATGTTAAGGGGACCTGTAGTAGTTTTACTACACGTAAATGTGTCTTACACCATTGAAGCGGTGATAGCTATGTTATCCACGGAGGAGCTAACCTTACGACGGAAGTACTCTCTAAGCACTGAACCAGTCGTACCTGGTGGAGGGTTCTATTTATTAGTGGCATGTGTGTTGACCATCAGAAGAGTGTTCTGGAGATTCCCTTACACGTGTTGCAATCTGAGTGACTACTAACTCCTCTGTCGCTATTATCAATAGCAATTTGATTTGTGAGGTCTCTAATCCTCTTACTGATTATTGCTGGACTGACTGTGGTAGCATTGGTACTGGTACTCAAGGGGACCATTTATCCTACCGATTTATTCTGAAATATTATCCTACCGGAATGATTAGAGCACTTTACTAGTTGTATTGTAGTTGAAACTACACATGGCAAGGCATGACTTTTTTTGCCATTTGTTTTGGAGGTGGAAGTGTGGTACACCTCAGTAATATCTTAGATGTGTTCTAAGATTATCCCCGTCTAGGGGCCTGTCTGCTCCTCACTGTTCTCATAGGGGAGTTTACAACTAGATTTGTTTTCTGCTCTGGCGGCCTCGAACGGTATTGCACGTAGTCTCTGTCAGGACCCGGTGAGAGAAACAGTCACTAATAGTCGGCAGAACCCAGAAGATGAGGCAGACTCAGCAGTACTAGAGATGGTGGTTTAATAAAAGGACAAGATCTTCAGGCAAAGAATATAAATCCACCACGTCCAAAAATAAAGCCAAGAGGCACAAAATGGATATCCTCCAAAATACAAAGAAACTCCACAAAGTGGTAAAAACAGCAGGGAAAAACAAACCTCAAAACACTACTCAAAAATACACAAGCACTAAACCAGAGAACCTCTGGAAAATCCAATAAGAGAAATATATGTTCACAACAAGGCTGGGGCTGGGTGCTAACATACAAACACTGAGCAAAGAACTGAGGAACACACAGGGTTTAAATACTAACAAGGGAACGACACACAGGTGCAAACAATAATAGAGCAAGGAAAAAACAAAAGGTACAAAAAAGGTGCAATGGGGACATCTAGTGACCAAAACCTGAACAGTCCTGGCCAAAACCTGACAGTCTCGACCCCCCCACCGACTTCGATGAGGCTCATCATGAGTCTGGGCTACTATTCCCCCCCTTTGTGGCTCGGGACCTCCCCACCAGCGGTTGGTGTTGGTATCCAAGGCACAACAAAAAGGTCGGACCCTATGTACGATTTCTCAGCGTCCGCATTGTTATGAGAATGGCTGTAACCTTTCAACCAAATCTCCTGGTGTTTGTGCTTCACAATGCTCAGTGGCTGTCGAGGTCTGTCAGTCACCACAGTGTCCGCGTGTGGCAACCTCTTCAGTACCTGCGAACTGAGACGAGGATATCTGTCTGTGATATCGTAAAGTGTTTCACCAGTGGAGTCATCGGGTCAGTTGCTGGACTGACGCCATTAGTGTCATTGTAGGGTGTGACAGTCCCCCACAAAGCACAAGATGTCTCATCGGAAGCAGAGTACACTCGGCGAATCAATGTTTTTCTTGCTGAGGCGGCCGCAGTGCTTGCGGAGGTGTCCGAAGGGCAAGAGTAGTTAATCTCAACTACAGTATTGCACGACTTCAAGGAGGGAAGTTGCTCATTCACAGAGACTGCTGGCTCGAAATCATGAAAATAATGGTCAATCAGGTTTGTTGATTGAATGTGTCGAGATATCGTAATATGTCCTTGGATCGGATTCTGCACAAAGAGGTTTCATAACGTCTTTTTCTCAAGGGTTGCTTTTGACAGATACCCGTCATGAATGACTGCGTTGCAGCTAGCGTTAGGGGAAGACAGTGTGGTCAGTGGAGAAGGCACTGTGACCTGTGACCATACATGATTGGTTTTACAATCCATCAGTGGGAGTAACCGATCCATCAAGTCTGCTCCGAGTAGCAGGGGTTCAGATTCGAGGCTGGAAACATACACACCGTGAACGAGCGATACGTCCTGGAAGTGTAGTTTCAGCATGACTCTCAATGTGAGAGGCGAGGCAGTCTGAGTGAAACCTCGAAGTGTAGTGTCGCATCGTTCCACTTTTAACCAGTGTTTAGTTGGCTTCAAAGCCCTTTTGAGATCATCGAACAATGTTTGAGAGATGAGCGATATTGTCGCGGCCGAATCAATTAGTGCATGACAAGTTAAGCAGTCCTCCAAGACTGTTTCCAGGTATGGCCATTTAGATTCGCGTTTAGTGGACATATTCCCCACAAAGTGGAGTTGTCGTTCGCAACGATGTGATGTGCCATTTCTGTTCCAAGGTGAAAGCAGATCGACTTTTCGGATTTTGAGTGGGCTTGGCTTTAACAAAGCTTTTGACCTTTTTCTTCGCAACCTTTGTATCAGTCTATAGACAAAGCCTGTGGGCGTGTTTCTTGATCAAGCGGGAGAAATTTGAGGTAAGGGTGTTAATTCCTGCGGACCTGGTGTCCGGCAAATCCCCGTCTAGTCCTTGTGACTTATCTTTTACCCTTTTCTCAAAATGTTCTCGCTTTATTGCTTCACGCAGTGGAACTTCTAGAGAACGTTTTGATTGTCTACGTTTTGATTGTCCTTTAACCCTTTGTTACCCTTGTGCTCTGACACTTTGTGTGGGTTGGGTGCTGGAACATAGCGAACAGGTCGATTGTAGGGATAGTCATTTCGATGGCGACATACTCTACAGTTATTTCGACCACGGTGGTTATTGGATTCGGCGTATGGTGGTAGAAACCGTTGTTGTGTGTCATCTCTCAACGCTCCAATACCTGACAATGCACCCTCTAACTGGAGTGAGTGCTCCTGGTCAAACTTCAAAACCGAGTGGTCAGGGCTCTTTGCTTTGCGAGCTTTTTATGCCTCAAAAGCTGTGCTTGCAAGCTCTCTGAGTTGTAAGATAGGCAAGCCAACGTGGGCTGTAGGGCCAAAGTAGGTAATGAAGGTGGGATACATGTTTGACAGAAACATTTATATGAATGGTAACAGGTCTTCCATTCCTGTTTCAGTGGGTAGGCCAAAGTAAGCTGAACGAAGCCTATGATAGTAAGAATGTGGTTGTTCATTCCGAGCTTGTTTGACAGTGTTACCCAGTGAGCTATCGTGTTTGCAAGTCGCAGAACCACTGAATTCTAGCGTAGTCGTTTAGCACGTGTTGCTGTTGTATACAAATGAACTTTGTCACGTGTGTATTCGACGTTCGCTTTAACAGGTAAAGCCTGCCAGAACCCGTAGCGTTCGTGTAGCCATCCAATGCGTCCTCTATGTCATTTAGGAATGTCTCAGTATCATTTGGCTGACCTGAAAAGGGGTCAAAGGTGGGGAAATTCTTGACGAGTTTGTCAAGGTGTTCCGCGCCAAGCGGGCGGAGAGTGTTGGCTTCATCCTGTGGGGAAATTGGGGTTGAAAGGCCAAGAGGAGAAGCCAAGCTTTGGCGGCGAAGCGGCGCCATATTACTCAATGCCGAATGGCCAAGAAGAGAAGATTGTACCTAAGGGTGGTATTCTGCTGCCTTGCAGAATCCACTTGAGCGCTTAGAGTAGTGATTTTGGACACGTGAGAGTCACACTTGCTCCTGAAGGTCTCAAACGTATCTGTCATTGTTTGGAAATAGAGGTCTTGAGTATGGAGCAAGAGATTCAGTGATGAGATTTCTTCCCTTTGCTTAGAAATCAATATTTCCATCTTCATCACCTGAGTTCCCTTATCATTAATTTGGTCAGTGACTTCAATTAAATCTGCTGACCTGTCACCCAACTTTGTCATTGTCTTCATTAACTGACCGTGCTTGGTCTGCAGCATTTGGAGTAGAACATTGTCACTGAGTAACGTTCAACAAAACTACATGCATGTTATCAAGTTGTGCGCTCCTGTTTGTAGATAACTCTTCAGATTTATCTAGTTCGGCATGGACATCATCGTATTTAGTTTTGGCTAAATCGAGTTGTTCCTGTAGAATGCAATGTTGTTCCTGAAGAATTTTAAGGCTAGGGGGCACTATTTTCACATCCGGATGAAAAGTGTGCCCAAAGTAGGATATGCATATAATTGATAGATTTGGATAGAAAACACTCTAAAGTTTCTAAAGCGGTTAAAATTATGTCTGTGAGTATAACAGAACTTATTTGGCAGGCGAAACCCCGAGGACAAACCATCCAGGAAGAAAAGTGACCTCAACTTTTTTTTTAATGGGTTTCTATGTGGATCTAGATTTCTAAGGCACTTGCTTGCAGTTCCTATCGCTTCCACTAGATGTCAACAGTCTTTAGAAATTGGTTGATGTTTTTCATTTGAGAAATGAAGAAGTATAGCTGTTCAGAACGAGGGTTGAGTCTAGTGTACTGTTGTGGTTGGGGCGCATGACCTGAAAGCTCGCTCCACTTTGTTTTTGTCCGGTATTGAACACAGTTTATTCCGTCTTAAATTGTATCGATTATTTACGTTTAAAAATACCTAAAGTTGGATTGAAAGTTGTTTGAAATGTTTGGATGAAGTTTACAGGTAACTTATTAGATACTTTGTAGTCATGTTGCGCGAGTTGGAACCGGTGTATTTTCTGGATCAAACGCGCCAAATAAATGGACATTTTGGAGATATAACGATGGAATTTATTGAACAAAAGGACCATTTGTGATGTTTAATGGACTTTTTGGAGTGCCAACAGAAGAAGATTTTCAAAGGTAAGGCATGAATTATATCGTTATTTCTGACTTTTGTGTCACGCCTGGCGGGTTGATTTATGATTTTCATGTGTTTGTTTGATGGGGTGCTGTCCTCAGATAATAGCATGGTTTGCTTTCGCCGCAAAGCCTTTTTGAAATCTGTCACTGTGGCTGGATTAACAAGAAGTTAATCTTTAAACCGATGTATAACACTTGTATGATTTATGAATTATTATTATGAGTATTTCTGTTTTTGAATTTTGCACGCTGCTATTTCACTGGGTGTTGTCAAATCAATCCCGTTAACGGGATTGGCGCGCAAAGGGATCACTAAGAAGTTAACAAAAGTTAAAGCTTCCTGCCCGTATAAGATATATCTATATCCTGGGAAATGTTCTTGTTACTTACAACCGTCCCGAGGGTGGGACACCGATCTGCAGAGATCTTTAAGAGGTTTTAATTGGGAGACCACATGGTAATTTAAAGTTTGAATCTTTTAGAGACAAAATCCGTAGTATAATACACGTATTATAGTTGGGCTTCAGTTCGGAGAAACTGAATAAATGATCTAGGTCCTCAATGAGGCCTTTCAAAGTTGAAGATTGAACAAGATTGAATCATCGGCATACATTGATACTTTTGTCTCTAATCCATTAGGTTTTAGCCCCTTAATGTTATCATTAGATCAGACTTTTAAAGCTAACAGTTCAATGGCCATAATAAATAGGTATGGTGACAGATGGCAACCTTGTTTTACCCTCTTGACAATTCAAAGTTCTCAGGGTAATCAGTTCACCGACTGTTGCTTTCCATTACTGGTGTACAACAACTGCCGCAAACATTGCAAAACTATTTGACTCAATTATAGCCTTGTGTCAGGGAAGACTTACAAGTTAACATTTTTCAATTGGCTCATTGTTAAACATGTCTCATCAGATGCTGAATGCTTCTAGAAAAACCTATCTAGCTACCACACCAGGCTGCTGTAGCACAAATATTCCCATCTTGTTAACTATTTATTCCCTGTTACATTAGCCTAGCATCACGTCCAATGAAAACACCTGTCCCCCGGCATGCACCAGCTTGCACCAACCCACAGTCTTTCTGGTATATATTCCCCACTTAGAATTTCATGATCTCCGCACTGCAGGATGCCACTTCCATACTCTGGCAGAGCTATCACAAACCTATTTGTTTCACCAAAAACACTGTTTCCCCACAATGCAATACAAGGTAGCAATGAATTGTGGAATTATAATTTTCTCCGATCCATTTCCTCTCGCTCTCTCTTTCTCTCGCTATCCCTGAGATCATTACATTAAACACTTAATTATTAATTGTAATGCCTTTCATGGTGAAATATTGTCCTCTGCCAATCTGAATGCATCAAACTCCCTTTCCCCTCCCCACCCAAGGTTAATGACAAAGCCCTCACTTGCATTAGCTGGGCTAAATGTGGGAACCTCATAAGTCAAAGTTCCCTAATGGAGCTTTTCCAGTGAGACTTTACCACCACATCAGTGGGCCACCAGTGTTTATTGTTGACATAAGCTCTAGTGTTATTGTAAATCTTGTTGTTAGGGGGTAGATCAGCTTTAATATTGCAGATAGATTGTGGCTTCTGTCAATATAATTGTCTGCATAATTTCCAATCCTCATATACACTACATGACCATAAGTATGCTGACATTGCTCGACAAACATCTCATTCCAAAAGTGTGGGCATTAATATGGAGTTGGTCCCCCTTTGCTGCTAAAACATCTTCCACTCTTTTGGGAAGGCTTTCCACTAGATGTTGGAACATTGCTGCAGGGACTTGCTTCCGGAGCTCGGTGCAGGCCAGTCAAGTTCTTCCACACCGATCTCGACAAACCATTTCTGTATGGACCTCGCGTTGTGCACAGGGGCATTGCCATGCTGAAACAGGAAAAGGCCTTCCTCAATTTGTTGCCACAAAGTTGAAAGCACATAATCATCTAGAATGTCATTGTATGCTGTAGCATTAATATTTCCATTCAAATGAGCTAAGGGGCCCGAACCATGAATAACAGCCACAGACTATTATTCCTCCTCCACCAAACTTTACAGTTGGCAATATTCGGGCAGGTAGCGTTCTCCTGGCATCCACCAAACTCAGATTCGGCCTTCGGACTGCCAGATGGTTAAGCGTGAGTCATCACTCCAGAGAACGTGTTTCCACTGCTCCAGAGTCCAATGGTGGCAAGCTTTACACCACTACAGCCGACGCTAGGCATTGCACATGGTGATCTTAGGCTTGTGTGTGACTGCTCGGCCATGGAAACCCATTTCATGAAGCTCTCGTTGAACAGTTCTTGTGCTGACGTTGTTTCCAGAGGCAATTTGGAACTCGGTATTGAGTGTTGCAACCGAGAACAGATGATTTTTACGCACTACGCACTTCACCACTCGTCAGTCCCATTCTGTGAGCTTGTGCAGCCTACCACTACGCGGCTGAGCCGTTTTTGCTCTATAGCTTACTGAAGAGCTCAGTGACTTTCAACGTGGCACCGTCACATGACGCCACCTTTCCAACTAGTCAGTTCATCAAAATTCTGCTCCGCTAGAGCTGCCGCAGTCAACTGTAACTGCTGTTATTGTTAAGTGGAAACGTATAGAGCAAAAACGGCTCAGCCGCGTAGTGGTAGGCTGCACAAGCTCACAGAATGGGACTGACGAGTGGTGAAGTGCGTAGTGCGTAAAAATCATCTGTTCTCGGTTGCAACACTCAATACCGAGTTCCAAATTGCCTCTGGAAACAACGTCAGCACAAGAACTGTTCAACGAGAGCTTCATGAAATGGGTTTCCATGGCCGAGCAGTCACACACAAGCCTAAGATCACCATGTGCAATGCCTAGCGTCGGCTGTAGTGGTGTAAAGCTTGCCACCATTGGACTCTGGAGCAGTGGAAACACGTTCTCTGGAGTGATGACTCACTCCAGAGCCAATCCACTACCAATGTTTGTCTATGGAGATTGCTAAATCCACTAATTTGAAGGGGTGTCCACATACTTTTGTATATATAAAAAAAAAATGTATACACTACTGTTCAAAAGTTTGGGGTCACTTAGAAAGAAAAGCACAATTTTTTCCATTAAAATAACAACGAATTGATCAGAATTACAGTGTAGACATTGTTAATGTTGTAAATGACTATTGTAGCTGGAAACAGCAGTTTTTTATGGAATATCTACATAGGCGTACAGAGGCCCATTATCAGCAACCATCACTCCTGTGTTCCAATGGCACATTGTGTTAGCTAGTCCAAGTTTATAATTTTAAAAGGCAAATTGATATTAGAAAACCCTTTTGCAATTATGTTAGCACAGCTGAAAACTGTTTATCTGATTAAAGAAGCAATACAATTGACTTGTTGAGTATCTGGGGCATACATTTTACAGACACAGTATATTTTACATTAGTTATTTTGTTTTCCATCAGGAGTGTGACACTAAAGACCACTTTGTGAGAAGGTGTGAAAGTTCACAGTTAGCCATTGTTATGTAAAGTCCAGCTGAAAAGTACCCAGGGCCTTGCCTTGGCTCCAAATCAGAGCAGGACTGCTGGAGCCATGGCTCAGGGAGACACGAGGGCTTTCCCGCATATATGCAAACTAAAAAGTCTGAGCCTTTTGGGAAAAACACTGGGGTAAATCCTCATTGGAAATGTGGCATAGGTGAGTCATAACAACCTCCAGCTCGGAACAATCTCTCTCACTGCTGGGGGTCAATTAGCTCACCCATAGGGATCATCTGTGTGGACATGGCACATTTTTATTGTCTTCTCTTTACTATGGCAGACCTAGGTAGCACAGGGAGATGGGATTGGGTGATTGGTCATGTGGTGACGAAAGGGAGCTGTTGGAGCTAGGAACACAAGCATTGCGCTACACCTGCAATAACATCTGCTAAACATGTGTATACGACCAGTATCATTTGATTTGATTTGAGGATGGGTGCGCTATTTGAATGTCCACCCTGCCCATGTATGGGCCCCAGGAACGGCACTATGACTAAATTATGAGAAGAAGGATATTAGTCATTCTCCAGTGCATCTGAAATTTGGGTGGACATCAACAGTATTAAACAGATTAGGGGAGATAGTGGTGACAAGGATCTTGAAGGTCTGATGGGAAGACGTATTAGGGGCCCTTACGTTAATATACTCTTGTGGGGCAATATTTCCCGAGCAAATATGCAAAGTTAACAAAAATGATAGTTTTGTGCACTTAGCAAAAATTGCAAGTTGATTACATCTCCTAGATATTGCTGAAATGAAATTCACTTTATCACTGGTTAACAGGGTATTACACATATGAAACCCTTCCAGAATATAAAATGCATGCATTTAGGTGCTTGCCAATAAAGGAAAACGCTGACACTTGTGTAAACATTTCACCAGCATAGCAGCTTTTCCACGACAAATATAATGAGTACCAGAAACAATTAATTTCAGTTTGAAGGAAGGTCAATCTTTTATAACCTGAGTCCAAGGAATATGACAGAGAAAAGGGGCAAAGGGAAGCGAGAGATTAATAGTTTGTCTTAAAAGCCGATATGGATCATTATTTAATCCATTGATATTACCTGGTTAAACGTGTATGACTTCATGTCAGAACATTATTAAGAGCGCCAGCTACGTCCACCCTACATGCACCCTTTCTGGCCTGATAGCTCAACCATTGCGGAATCTGTTAGAAATTCTGTAGGAAAAATGGAGTTATTGGAATGGCTTACACTCTGTTTCAGCAACACATGCACTTTCTCAATGGGTCAAACTAACTACGACGTGCTTCAATGTGCAACTGCATCTAAATTAGCTTTGAATGGACCGATCACAAACGCACCTGATTTCCCCACCTACATCAAACTTTTTATTCCAAGAGAATTTAAGACACTTCATTTGTGTGCTTTTGACTTAAATTAACACGTGGGTTTCGATTGAATCCATGCCTCCAAATCAATATCATCCACCTGTAACGAGTGCGCTGAGAGTCGGGAAGCAACTACAGGGAGTGAGTGTTTTAATAAATAAACAAAACAATAAACACAAACGCACCGACATGAAACAGAGTCAATAACACCCGAGGAAGGAACCAAGGGGAGTGACAGATATAGGGAAGATAATCAAGGAGGTGATGGAGTCCAGGTGAGTGTCATGAGGTGCTGGTGCGCTTGATGATGGTGACAGGTGTGCGGGAATAATCAGCAGCCTGATGACCTCGAGGCCAGAGAGGGAGTATACATGACATCACCTTATATTGTACATTGTTACAGTGTCTGATTATCACTTCCATACTCTGCTGCTCATTAACAAAAGAACGGCTAGAGACCGCAGAATCTCTCAGGCTCCCGTAAATCATTTGTTTGTTATTAGTTAATGACTCCTAAAGTCCAACAGCACATTGGGTGATGGAATTTCTGATCACCTCTCCACAGTTGACTCTCCCCACTGCCGTGCTAATTACGGGGCCATCTCATCTCATTAGAGAAGGCCAGGTCTAACTAAGATGGCACCATGACAAAACAACAGTCTGAAGCTCTTACTCTTTTTTTCTTGCTTCTTTCTCTTCTCTCTCTCGCCTCCTCTCTTCAGTTCTAATTGGAGATGTTTCCAGCATGGTCTTCGCACCAACTCACTTTCATTGCATTCAGCATATGGAGAGTATTTTATGTTTTCTGCTAAAGCCACTGATTGCCTTTGGTCTCTCCAAGGCATAGGCTAGTTTTGCATCCTTAAGGTGTAAGTAAATTAGTTGAAATATAGCATATTGTATACTGTAGAAGAGGACCAATCGGTTAACTTTGAGGCCATACTATGGAGTCATTATACACTGAGTATACCAAACATTAGGAACACCTTCCTAATATTGAGTTGCAACAAACCCCCTCAAAAAAAACTGCAGGAAAGAGGGTAGTTTAATGTGAGGGGCTCAGAGATGTTAGGATTTCGAAAGTCATGTAGTGTACGCCCGGCATTAAGGGCACTGAGAGATGCTTTAAATGCCCACTGCAGTCAAAAAGGTGATTTTCCTGTGTTTTATGTACAATATACACTGAGTGTACGAACCATTAGGAACACCTTCCTAATATTGAGTTGCACCCCTTTTTGCCCTCAGAACATCCTCAATTCGTCAGGGCATGGACTCTACAAGGTGTCGAAAGCGTTCCCCAGGGATGTTGACTCTAATGCTTCCTACACCCCCCAATGGATATCCTTTGGATGGTGGGCCATTATTGATACACACAGGAAACTGTTGAGCGTGAACAACCCAGAAGCGTTGCAGTTTGCCTGGCACTTACTACCATAACCCATTCAAAGGCACTTAAATATTTTGTCTTGCCCATTCACCCTCAGAATTGCACATGTTCACAATCCATGTCTTAATTGCCTCAAGGAATATACAGTGGGGCAAAAAAGTATTTAGTCAGCCACCAATTGTGCAAGTTCTCCCACTTAAAAAGATGAGAGAGGCCTGTAATTTTCATCATAGGTACACTTCAACCATGACAGACAAAATGAGAAAACAAATTCCAGAAAATCACATTGTAGGATTTTTAATGAATTTATTTGCAAATTATGGTGGAAAATAAGTATTTGGTCACCTACAAACAAGCAAGATTTCTGGCTCTCACAGACCTGTAACTTCTTCTTTAAGAGGCTCCTCTGTCCTCCACTCGTTACCTGTATTAATGGCACCTGTTTGAACTTGTTATCAGTATAAAAGACACCTGTCCACAACCTCAAACAGTCACACTCCAAACTCCACTATGGCCAAGACCAAAGAGCTGTCAAAGGACACCAGAAACAAAATTGTAGACCTGCACCAGGCTGGGAAGACTGAATCTGCAATAGGTAAGCAGCTTGGTTTGAAGAAATCAACTGTGGGAGCAATTATTAGGAAATGGAAGACATACAAGACCACTGATAATCTCCCTCGATCTGGGGCTCCACGCAAGATCTCACCCCGTGGGGTCAAAATAATCACAAGAACGGTGAGCAAAAATCCCAGAACCACACGGGGGGACCTAGTGAATGACCTGCAGAGAGCTGGGACCAAAGTAACGAAGCCTACCATCAGTAACACACTACGCCGCCAGGGACTCAAATCCTGCAGTGCCAGACATGTCCCCCTGCTTAAGCCAGTACTGTCACGTTCCTGACCTGTTTTCTGTTGTTTTTGTATGTGTTTAGTTGGTCAGGGCGTGAGTTGGGGTGGGCATTCTATGTTATGTGTTTCTATGTTGGTTAATGGGTTGCCTGATATGGTTCTCAATTAGAGGCAGGTGTTTTAAGTTTCCTCTGATTGAGAACCATATTAAGGTAGGTTGTTTCACATTGTTTGTTGTGGGTGGTTGTCTTCCGTGTCTGTGTATGTTTGCACCACACGGGACTGTTTCGTTTGTTCGTTCGTTTTGTGTAGTCTATTTTCCTGTTCGTGCGTTCTTCGTGTTATGTAAGTTCGTTTGTTCAGGTCTGTTGACTTCGTTTATTATTTTGTAAATTCTCAAGTGTTTTTTCGTGTTCGTCTTTATCTTTAATAAACATCGTTATGTCCTATAACAACGCTGCGCTTTGGTCCAAACCCTACTCCTCCTCTTCAAGCGAAGAGAACCACCCACCAAACAAGGATCAAGCGGCGTGATAGGAACCAGCAGCAGCGGCCAAGAAACCAGGACTCATGGACATGGGAGCAAATATTGAACGGAGAAGGACCCTGGGCTAAGGTTGGAGAATATCGCCGCTCTCGGGAAGAGATGGAGGCAGCGAAAACCCAGGAGCGGTGGTATGAGGAGGCAGCAAGGAGACGTGGCTGGAAATCCGAGAGGAAACCCCAAAAATGTCTTGGGGGGGGGCTAAAAGGGAGTGTGGCGAAGTCAGGTAGGAGACCTGCGCATACTCCCTGTACTTACCGTGGAGAGCGAAAGTACGGGCAGACACCGTGTTATGCAGTAGAGCGCATGGTGTCTCCTGTACGGGTGCATAGCCCGGTGCGGTACATACCAGCTCCTCGTATCGGCCGAGCTAGATTGAGTATTGAGCCAGGTGCCATGAAGCCGGCTCAACGCGTCTGGTCTCCAGTGCGTCTCCTCGGGCCGGCATACATGGCACCAGCCTTACGCATGGTATCCCCGGTTCGCCTACATAGCCCGGTGCGGGTTATTCCACCTCCCCGCACTGGTCGGGCGACGGGGAGCATACAACCAGGTAAGGTTGGGCAGGCTCAGTGCTCAAGGGAGCCAGTACGCCTGCACGTCCGATATTTCCGGCGCCACCTCCCCGCTCCAGCCCAGTACCACCAGTGCCTACACCACGCAGCAGGCTTCCTGTGCGTCTCCAGAGCCCTGTTCCTCCTCCACGCACTAGCCCTGTGGTGCGTGTCTCCAGCCCATTACCACCAGTGCCTACACCACGCACCAAGCCTCCTGTGCGTCTCCAGAGCCCTGTACACACTGTTCCTTCTCCCCGCACTCGCCCTGATGTACGTGCCCTCAGCCCGGTACCACGCACCAGGCCTATAGTGCGCCTTGAGAGTCCAGTGTGCCCTGTTGCTGTTCCCCGCACTAGCCTGATGGTGCGTGTCCTTAGCCCGGTACCTCCAGTTCCGGCACCACGCACCAGGCCTACAGTGCGCCTCAGCCGGCCAGAGTCTGCCGTTTGCCAAGCACCGTCTGAGCTGCCCGTCTGCCAAGCACCGTCAGAGCTGCCCGTCTGCCAAGCACCGTCAGAGCTGCCCGTCTGCCAAGCAACGTCAGAGCTGCCCGTCTGCCAAGCACCGTCAGAGCTGCCCGTCTGCCAAGCACCGTCAGAGCTGCCCGTCTGCCAAGCACCGTCAGAGCTGCCCGTCTGCCAAGCACCGTCAGAGCTGCCCGTCTGTCCCGAGCCGTCAGAGCTGCCCGTCTGTCCCGAGCCGTCAGAGCTGCCCGTCTGTCCCGAGCCGCTAGAGCCGTCCGCCAGACAGGATCAGCCAGAGCCGTCCGCCAGACAGGATCAGCCAGAGCCGTCCGCCAGACAGGATCAGCCAGAGCCGTCCGCCAGACAGGATCAGCCAGAGCCCGCCAGACAGGATCAGCCAGAGCCGTCCGCCAGACAGGATCAGCCAGAGCCGTCCGCCAGACAGGATCAGCCAGAGCCGTCCGCCAGACAGGATCTGCCAGAGCCGTCCGCCAGACAGGATCTGCCAGAGCCGTCAGCGAGCCATGAGCAGCCAGAGCCGTCAGCGAGCCATGAGCAGCCAGAGCCGTCAGCGAGCCATGAGCAGCCAGAGCCGTCAGCGAGCCATGAGCAGCCAGAGCCGTCAGCGAGCCCTGAGCAGCCAGAGCCGTCAGCGAGCCCTGAGCAGCCAGAGCCGTCAGCGAGCCCTGAGCAGCCAGAGCCGTCAGCGAGCCCTGAGCAGCCAGAGCCGTCAGCGAGCCATGAGCAGCCAGAGCCGTCAGCGAGCCATGAGCAGCCAGAGCCGTCAGCCAGTCCGGAGCTGCCGTCCTTCAGTCCGGAGCTGCCGTCCTTCAGTCCGGAGCTGCCGTCCTTCAGTCCGGAGCTGCCGTCCTTCAGTCCGGAGCTGCCGTCCTTCAGTCCGGAGCTGCCGTCCTTCAGTCCGGAGCTGCCGTTCTTCAGTCCGGAGCTGCCATCTTTCAGTCCGGAGCTGCCATCTTTCAGTCCGGAGCTGCCGTCCCTCAGTCCGGAGCTGCCCCTTATCCCGGTGCTGCCCCTTATCCCGGTGTTGCCCCTTCTCCCGGTGTTGCCCCTTATATTAGGTGGGTTTATTTGGAGGGTGGTCATTGGGAGGGGGATACGGAAGCGGGGATTGACTATGGTGGGGTGGGGACCACGCCCAGAGCCTGAGCCACCACCGTGGTCAGATGCCCACCCAGACCCTCCCCTAGACTTTTGGTGGTGCGTCCGGAGTGCGCACCTTGAGGGGGGGGTTATGTCACGTCCCTGACCTGTTTTCTGTTGTTTTTGTATGTGTTTAGTTGGTCAGGGCGTGAGTTGGGGTGGGCATTCTATGTTATGTGTTTCTATGTTGGTTAATGGGTTGCCTGATATGGTTCTCAATTAGAGGCAGGTGTTTTACGTTTCCTCTGATTGAGAACCATATTAAGGTAGGTTGTTTCACATTGTTTGTTGTGGGTGGTTGTCTTCCGTGTCTGTGTATGTTTGCACCACACGGGACTGTTTCGTTTGTTCGTTCGTTTTGTGTAGTCTATTTTCCTGTTCGTGCGTTCTTCGTGTTATGTAAGTTCGTTTGTTCAGGTCTGTTGACTTCGTTTATTATTTTGTAAATTCTCAAGTGTTTTTTCGTGTTCGTCTTTATCTTTAATAAACATCGTTATGTCCTATAACAACGCTGCGCTTTGGTCCAATCCCTACTCTAGAACACCCGTTACAAGTACATGTCCAGGCCCGTCTGAAGTTTGCTAGAGAGCATTTGGATGATCCAGAAGAAGATTGGGAGAATGTCATATGGTCAGATGAAACCAAAATATAACTTTTTGGTAAAAACTCAACCCGTCGTGTTTGGAGGACAAAGAATGCTGAGTTGCATCCAAAGAACACCATACCTACTGTGAAGCATGGGGGTGGAAACATCATGCTTTGGGGCTGTTTTTCTGCAAAGGGACCAGGACGACTGATCCGTGTAAAGGACAGAATGAATGGGGCCATGTATCGTGAGATTTTGAGTGAAAACCTCCTTCCATCAGCAAGGGCATTGAAGATGAAACGTGGCTGGGTCTTTCAGCATGACAATGATCCCAAACACACCGCCCGGGCAACGAAGGAGTGGCTTCGTAAGAAGCATTTCAAGGTCCTGGAGTGGCCTAGCCAGTCTCCAGATCTCAACCCCATAGAAAATCTTTGCAGGGAGTTGAAAGTCCGTGTTGCCCAGCAACAACCCCAAAACATCACTGCTCTAGAGGAGATCTGCATGGAGGAATGGGCAAAAATACCAATAGTGTGTGAAAACCTTGTGAAGACTTACAGAAAACGTTTGACCTCTGTCATTGCCAACAAAGGGTATATAACTAAGTATTGAGATAAACTTTTGTTATTGACCAAATACTTATTTTCCACCATCATTTGCAAATAAATTGATTAAAAATCCTACAATGTGATTTTCAGGATTTTTTTTTCTCATTTTGTCTGTCATAGTTGAAGTGTACCTATGATGAAAATTACAGGCCTCTCTCATCTTTTTAAGTGGGAGAACATGCACAATTGGTGGCTGACTAAATACTTTTTTTGCCCCACTGTACATCCTTCTTTAACCTGTCTCCTCTGTAGCTACACTGATTGAAGTAGATTTAACAAGTGACATCAATAAGGGATCATAGCTTTTACCTGGATTCACCTGGTCAGTCTATGTCATGGAAAGAGCAGGTGTTTTATTTTGTTTTATTTTTTACTACCATGCCCCATCTTCGGAGGACAACAAACATTTTTTTTTTTTTAAAGCTTTTCTGCTACATATACATACATTTTGCATACACATTTTACATACATGGTACTTTTGTATAAAGCAGTCACATAACAATAATACATTACCAAACATAAACTCTTTAATCCCAGCCACTCTCAGCCCATCCCACCTATCACCATAGACCACCCTCGTTTGGTTTCCATGTGCCATATATTTTTCAATTGTGCTGTGATTTATTACATAACGTTTTTACCTTTCTAAAATCGGATAGTATCCACAGATTGTGAGCTAAAGATAAACCTTTCCTACGACTATTATTATACTATTTATTGACTGACTATGGTTTTCCAAATCGCCCCACACTGCTATTTGTAAGGCTAATTTTAAGTGCATGTTGTGATTTTTTAACCATTCCTGAACCTGTGACCAGAAACAAGCTACATAGGGGCAATACCAGAATAAATGATCTATTGATTCTGTCTCTTCGCAGCAAAATGTACAGAGCTGAGATTGTTGTATGCCCCATAGATATAGCATTCTGTTGGTGGCAAGAATTTTATATAATCATTTAAATTGAAAAACTCGAATTGTTGAATCAGGTCTAGTTTTTTGTACCAGTTCATAAACCATATGTCATGGAATTGGTACATCGAAAATCTTTTCCCATTTATTTTGCAACCTGTATGGTGCAGCTGTCAACATTTTTGTCCTCAAATGAAACTGGTATATTTTTCAATTTATGCCAGTTCCTTTCAGCCAATTTGCATCTTTAATATATGGCAGGTTGTCACGGCTGTTTAAAGAAGAGGACCGAGGTGTAGCGTCGAGAGCGTACATTTTCTCTATATTTGGAAAAAAGACGCAGAACAAAACAACAAACCCTACAAAAACAAACCGTGAAGCTAAAGGCTATGTGCTCTAAACAAAAGTCAACTTCCCACAAAGACAGGTGGAAAAAAGGGATACCTAAGTATGGTTCTCAATCAGAGACAACGATAGACAGCTGCCTCTGATTGAGAACCACACCTGGCCAAACACAAAGAAATAGAAAACATAGAAATAAAGAAACTAGAATGCCCACCCGAGTCACACGGGTAAACAAGTTCCCTACCTTCTCCCTTTTCCACTTGCCACCTCCATTTTTGTGGTAGTGCTGCAATCAGTTGGTTGTAAATTTGGATTGAGCAGATATTCCCATATATTTGCGATAGCTGCATATGTGACATAACTCCTCTGTTTCTATTCATGATATAATTAATAAATATAATACCATTTTATACGTTTTTTCCATAACTAATGTTTTTTTATTAATCAGTATATTTGAGTTTAAGGATCCGCCCCTTTTTTTCAATTTTCGCCTGAAATGACATACTCAAATCTAACTGCCTGTAGCTCAGGCCCTGAAGCAAGGATACGCATATTCTTGGTACCATTTGCAAGGAAACACTTTGAAGTTAGTGGAAATGTGAAAGGAATGTAGGATAATATAACATTATAGATCTGGTAAAAGATAATACAAAGAAAAAAACAACTGTTTTTTTGCACCATTTGTACCATCTAAAAGATTCACTAGATTATTAAGAAAGGCTCATCCTTTGTTCAAAAACAGCATTTTTGCCTTTATACAGATTACAACTTCTCATTTCCGACTAATTGAACATTTAATTTTGTCTAAGTATCACCCTTTCTTAGACAAGCCATAGAAGCTGGTTACAATTTCAGTTTTATCCTCCAGAAAAGATGGAACAAATATTACAACAAATGTTATGGTTAATCGGGATCGGTGTCCCTTCCACGGGACGGTTGAGCTAATGTAGGCTAATGCGATTAGCATGAGGTTGTAAGTAACAAGAATTTTTTTTTGTACCATCATCTTTGAAATGCAAGAGAAAGGCCATAATGTATTATTCCAGCCTAGGTGCAGTGTATGTGCAACGTTTTAGACTGATCCAATGAACCATTGCATTTCTGTTAAAAAAATTGTAACAAGAATCCCAAATATGCTTAATTTGTTTACTAATAACTTTTTATGTTCCAAATTGTGCACTCTCCTCAAACAATAGCATGGCATTCTTTCACTGTAATAGCTACTCTAAATTGGACTGCAGTTAGATTAACAAGAATTTAAGCTTTCTGCCAATATCAGATATGTCTATGTCCTGGGAGATGTTCCAGACTGAAAATATTTTATTTCTTCAAAAAGTTCCTCTTCTGTAAGTTGGCCTTCACACAGGTCTTTCTGTACATTTTTAATTTTACATTATTATTATTAGGAAATAAATCATTACATTTAACATCATTCAGTGGAAATGGAGGAGACTGAAAAGAAAACAAATGCTTAAAATATTTTGCACCTCTTTTAAAATATAATTTGGTGAATCATGGATAACTCCATTTGTAATGAGTTTCTGTAAATTCTATTTTGGTAGAATTTGTGTTGAAGATTCAAGAAAAATGTTGTGCATTTTTCACAATTTTCCATGGTTCCACATTACACTCCATTTCTTTTTGTTTTTCCTCTAACCTATTTTGTGTCTCTAGTACAATTTTCCTTACCATCTACCTGCGCTGTTAAATCCTCTACTTCCTTTATTAGTCTTATCTCTTATGACCTAAACTGCTTTTGTTTTAATGATGTCTATTGTATTGAATGGCCTCAAAAAGTACATTTAAAAGTGTCCCATGCAATAAGTGGATCTGCTGTACCTATGACGTGCAAAAAAAGTAAATTATGAATTAATTTGTTTTAGTTAAGAACAAACTGTCATCCAATAGGCTTTGATTAAATATCCAATATCCTCGTCCATGTGGAAATTCTGTAAGAGTTATATGGAGGCCAATTAGATGGTCGTCCAATCGCATTTGGTCTCCAATTAGTATTTTTTTTATACTTTTGATGCCAGCAAGAATGAGACTAGGAAGTAATCAAGACATCTAGCTTGATTAAGCCTCCTCCATGTATGTCTCACTAGGTCAGGGTTTTTCAACCTCCATATATCCACTAGTTCTGATATATTCATGATCTTCATGATCTCCTTAAGTGCTTGAGGGTGATAGTTTGTAGAGTGATTTCCTTTACGATCCACTGAGGTACTTAAAACAGTATTATAATCTCCCACCATGATAATAGATTCATTTGTTGCTTGTGAGCTCAATAAATTATTATATATATTTTCGAAGAAGTGTGGATCATCATTATTTGGCCCATATAGATTCATTAGACAGATCTGTTTTTGGTCCAATAGCATATATAAAATAATCCATCTTCCTTGCGGATCTGTTCGCACAGTTTGCACAATCGGATAAACATTTGTATTAATTAGTATAATCACCCCTTTTGAGTTTCTTTGCCCATGACAAAAATATGTTTCTCTCTCCCAGTCCTTTTTCTACCCAACCTTATCTATATTTGTAGAATGAGTTTCCTGTAAACAATAGATATTAAATTATTTCTCTTTTAGCCATGTAAATATTGATCTTCTTTATTATGATCTGCTAAACCATTACAATTATAATTGGCTATACTTATTTCCCCACTTACCAGAAGGATACCCAAGTTTCAATTATACTTACCACAACCAATTTTTGTAAACTTACCATTAAAAAGCACCATGATGATTAAGTGTCCATATAGCTGTACCATAATAATTTGCACTGTTAAGCGCACTGTAGCTGCAACTTTGTAAACCTCCAAATGTCCTAATACACCCCCCCCCCCCCCCCCCCCCCACTAAAATCTCCCCCCATATCTAGGTCTGTTGTCACACTAAGACCAGCAGACCATCTCCCTGACTCATGACACACCTTTGTTTTCTAAGGCAAACCATTAGCCACCAATTGGCGTTGGCCAGAGGAAAATATGGGCAGGCCCACAATAACATAAATATCTATGAGGATGCTTAATTAAGAGAACTAACCAAATAATATGGAAAACAGTCAGAAAAAGATAAATAGTAACAAAAATAGATCCTATTAATAGAAATAATAACAGCACAATCTTATAAACGCATGCTCATATTTAGAAAGTCCTAGCAGGTGTTCTTAATATTTTGTATACTCAGTGAAATTAAGCAACAGGGATGAAATAATGTAGCAGGGGCTTGGTTCAGTGGCACACCAACAACAATGGTGGGCTGTTCAACTTGGTTAAAGTGGTCAAACAGGTTTAAGTCTTTCATCAGCCCTTCGGGTGATGCAATTATTATACATTCTCCCTAAACTGACGATCCACTTTTTGCATGTGAGAAAACAATGCATTTATTTTCTGCTCCGATCTTGTACTAAATCAACTTGTTTATAAACTTTGTAACAATAATGAGTGAATTGTCTAATACCGTAGTCATATTACTCATTCCCTCTTCCCCATATCTCCCTCTGTAACTTCTAATCTAGCCATTCATCTCCACAGGCTAACCTAAGGCTGATTTCTCAGGTCATACATGTGTATAGATATATTTACTGTCACAGCTTATTTAAATAATCACTCGCATGTCGGAACACATTAAGGCCCTCTGTCAAGATAATAACACATTGTCAACGCTGTTGGGAAGCAAATATTAAACCACTGATCAATGTTTAACAATGTATAATGGAGTGAATACGAATTAAGTGTGTGAACGTTAAAAGGTTAACTTTTAAATGAATTTGGGATGTTAACGGTAGGCCTTTACACTGGCAGATTTGGACACTGATTAGTGCCTAACATGCTATACATGTCGCCAGAGATCAGGGTCTCTGCTTCACAGCTCTGTATGGGTTTTGACTGACAGACGGTCTGAACTTGAGCATAGCGCGTGACAGGAATTTGCCCCCATCCTTCCCGCTAATTGGGCAACTTTTGCAAGTGTTTTATTGTCTGAGTGTGTCACGCCTGCTCCCACTCTTCCCCCCCCTGGCGCTCGAGGGCGCCAGGCTCCCCAGCATTGCGCACTCCTGCCATCATCATTACGCACACTTGCCTTCCCCCCGTCATGCGCATCAGCGATTATTGGACTCACCTGGACTCAATCACCTCTGTCATTACCTTCCCTATATCTGTCTGGTTACCCGCTCTGTTCCCTGCTTCTGCAGTAATGTTCATATGTCCTTGTATACCCATGTGCTGACGCTGTTTCTGTCCTGTTCCCTGTCTGTTCCTATTAAATGTTTGACTCCCCGTACCTGCTTCTCATCTCTGGCATCGGTCGTTACAGAGTGAGGGAAATGCTGTAAATTAAGAGGACTCTATGTATTTTGAAAGATGAGACGTTGAGGATTATAATAAATACCACTTTGATATCATATAAGCAAGCCAAACACCCATGAGTCCAACTATGCACTTCACATTTAATATGCAGTGTCATCGTTAATGATGTACTTGCAAATAAATAATCTCTTAAATAGTTTTAAAGTGAAATGGCGTTATACCCTGGGTTGTCCTGAACAGAATGAGTATGTTTGTTGCGTTGTGAAGAAGATTTGCCGCCTGCCTCACATCTGAATGCACTCATGACTCCATTCTATGCACACCAAAATTACCATCTGCTTTTCTGTGAAACCCTAACACTTTAATATTGTATATTATAATTTAGCTAGTTATGTTGGCAATAGAACAAGCTTTCAAATTATGCGATTTATAATGGACCGTTTTAGCATTGCGTAAACAATAACAGTGGGTCTGCTTGCTCTAGTTCCTCAACGGCACAGCTAGGAGAGCTCAAAAAAGCACCTTATAGTTGAAGACTCTTCTTTGAGTCATAAAAGTGCATTGACATTAGTTAGGAGCTATGCACGCTTTGGAGAGGTGTGTGGCCATTTGGAAACACCAGTTAGACCTCCCACAAACCCTTGACATTTTTGTGCCTTATGTTGCACCAACACCAAATTTTCCAATAATTTTTTAATATTCTTATGTTACTGAATGTACCTCGAGTATTTTTAGATGTTGTTATCAACAAATGCGGTGAAAAATACAGTACATGTAAAATGTATAAAAACAACAGTGTAATGTTTGGATTCAGTCTTGTGTCAGGTGAACTGTTGTGTCCTCACCTTTAGTCTAGTAATTTTCTCATTATTTCCCAACTGTTCGCTTTTAACCCATAAGCGGATAAGCCCTGTGTAAGCCGGTGGAGAGGTGTGTACTAAGCTACAAGGAATTGTTTTAAGAAGGTCATACCAAAGATCATTTAGCTATTTGATTTAGAATTAAGACCCTTGAAGAATAAAAAAAATCTTACAAAAATATTTGATAAACTTATTTTGGGCCTTACTGCTATTAGCCCATACAAATGCATTGAATAACAAATTCACTACATGGAACAACAGATAGTCCCCACAAAAAAATCTAAATTGAGTTTGTTTTGAAGTGTCTGTCCTATATATATATTTTTTGACATGTATTTAATTGCTACCGTGGTTATACATATGCTTTCCATATTGTAAGAAACATTTGAATTTAGCCCTGTAGGCCTTATAGGCTACTTCCCACAAGTAAGCTGTTAATAAAAAAATCCATGACCCAAACAGCATGTTGTTTTTTTGCTTCCACAAAATTTAAATCACAATGCAGTTATCACGAAACTACTGTACCACTAACAGGTCCCGATCATCATCATAAAAGGAAAATTGTAACAATTACGTAACGCAACAATGCTTTAACGTTAGTAGGAGATATGCATATTTCAAATGATTTGCCACAGATATAAAGCGCTCGGCACGTCATCGTTGTTAAATTGAAAAAATGAAAATGAAGATCTCGTACTACTCTGTGTACTACTCCCTTCACAGAACAGCGCAAACTGGCCCTAACCAGAATAGAAAGAGGAGTGGGAGGCCCCGGTACACAACTGAGCAAGAGGACAAGTACATTAGAGTGTCTAGTTTGAGAAACAGACGCCTCACAAGTCCTCAACTGGCAGCTTCATTAAATAGTACCGTTCAAAACACCAGTCTTAACGTCAACAGTGAAGAGGCGACTCCGGGATGCTGGCCTTCTAGGCAGAGTTCCTCTGTCCAGTGTCTGTGTTCTTTTGCCAATCTTAATCTTTTCTTTTTATTGGCCAGTCTGAGATTTGTCTTTTTCTTTGCAATTCTCCCAGTTGTGCACCGGGGCCTCCCACTCCTCTTTCAATTCTGGTTAGAGCCAGTTTGCTCTGTTCTGTGAAGGGAGTAGTATACAGAATAGTACGAGATCTTAATTTTCTTGCCAATTTGCTGATAATGGGCCTCTGTACGCCTATGTTTCCAACATTAACAATGTCTACACTGTATTGCTGATCAATTTGATGTTATTTTAATGGACAATTTTTGAAAATGTTCTTTCAACAACAAGGACATTTCTATGTGACCCCAAACTTTTGAACGGTAGTGTACCTTAACATATTTTGTGCAGGAGTAGAGATCACATTTTGTTTTTACAACTTTCTGAATGTCTATAATGAGTGAGTCATGCACAAGACAGGTCGTGGGAGACAATGCTCACAAATGGATTTCGCATTTTGGAATATTGATAAGTGGCAGTTGGGATCGTCTCAACGCTCATTTTGGCCAACACACTTGCAGACTCGAGTGGTAACTTTCAAACACAATAAAAAGTGGCCACTCGATAAAGGGCTTAGGGGCCAAGTGTTCGGTTTGAGAATCAGCCAATGGCTGCAGTAGATATAATGTCATTTCCCCCTAGTGGTCATACGAAATAGGACCACATGACGCAATAGGACCATATTATGCATTGTGATTTCACATGGAATTTTGATTGAAAACCAGTATAGAAATGGCTGTTTAAATGTTAATAAAATTGTCCATTTGTCACATCCCTAATGCGAATGTCAACGTCTTCATTACTAGTGGCCTTTGGCTATATTATAATAATTTAACACCGCAAATCAGGGAAAAGTTGCTATCATTATTGCTTTTTTTATGTCAAAAAGGGATCATGGCAACATGTATTATGCACAGTATGTCTGTTTAAATGAGACATGGCACTGATTGAACAATTGTGCCCCATAACTTGGTCCCGTGTGGCTCAGTTGGTAGAGCATGGCGCTTGCAACGCCAGGGTTGTGGGTTCATTCCCCACGGGGGGACCAGGATGAATATGTATGAACTTTCCAATTTGTAAGTCGCTCTGGATAAGAGCGTCAGCTAAATGACTTAAATGTAAATGTAAATAACTTTGCACACAGTTGGCTTATTGTCAGGCAGAATAGAGTAGATAAGACATACTAATCATTATTTCCTATGATGTATTGCCATGTTGCTTGGAAAGGTACAGTATATGTTGTTCGTTATGAAAGTTGTGTTTTTTGCTGTTGTCTGCTGTAGCTTGTAGCCGTGAAAGTCCCCCCTGTTCCTACAGCTTTCAGGGCTGGTAGGTAGTCGGAAGGGGAATGCCCTGGGTAACGTTTCATTCCTGATGGCCTGATCCAAATCCTATACCCCTGCCGTTGTTGTACATGAGTGGAAGGAAGCTCCTGTCCTTCCCCATCTCCACCACCTTATCAGGACAAATGAACCATCAGTTGGAAAATCCCCCCCTCCATCCCAGTAGCGGTGCGTGGGTAAACTCACTGGGGAAGTCAAGCCAGAAAAAAAGTCATATTACAACCTACAGTTGAAGTCAGAAGTTTACATACACTTAGGTTGGAGTCATTTAAACTCATTTTTCAACCACTCCACACATTTCTTGTTAACAAACTATAGTTTTGGCAAGTCGGTTAGGACATCTACTATGTGCATGACATAAGTAATTTTTCCAACAATTGTTTACAGACAGTTTATTTCACTTATTACTCACTGTATCACAATTCCAGTGGGTCAAAAGTTTACATACACTAAGTTGACTGTGCCTTTAAACAGCTTGGAAAATTCCAGAAAATGATGTCATGGCTTTAGAAGCTTCTGATAGGCTAATTGACATCATTTGAGTCAGTTGGAGGTGTACCTGTGGATGTATTTCAAGACCTACCTTCAAACTCAGTGCCTCTTTGCTTGACATCATAGTTAAATCAAAAGAAATCAGCCAAGTCCTCAGAAAAAAATGGTAGACCTCCACAAGTCTGGTTCATCCTTGGGAGCAATTTCCAAATGGCTGAAGGTATCACGTCATCTGTACAAACAATAGTACGCAAGTATAAACACCATGGGACCATGCAGCCATCATACCGCTCAGGAAGGAGATGCGTTCTGTCTCCTAGAGATGAACGTACTTTGGTGCGTAAAGTGCAAATCAATCCCAAAACAACAGCAAAGGACCTTGTGAAGATGCTGGAGGAAACAGGTACAAAAGTATCTATATCGTCCTAAATCGTCCTAAATCGACATAACCTGAAAGGCCGCTCAGTAAGGAAGAAGACACTGCTCCAAAACCGCCGTAAAAAAGCCAGACTACGGTTTGCAACTACACATGGGGACAAAGTCCTTATTTTTTGAGAAATGTCCTCTGGTCTGATGAAACAAAAATAGAACTGACCATTGTTATGTTTGGAGGAAAAAGGGGGACGCTTGCAAGCCGAAGAACACCATCCCAACCGTGAATCACGGGGGTGGCAGCATCATGTTGTGGGGGTGCTTTACTGCAGGAGGGACTGGTGCACTTCACAAAATAGATGGCATCATGAGGTAGGAAAATTATGTGGATATATTGAAACAACATCTCAAGACATCAGTCAGGATGTTAAAGCTTGGTCGCAAATGGGTCTTCCAAATGGACAATGACCCCAAGCATACTTTCAAAGTTGTGGCAAAATGGCTTAAGGACAACAAAGTCAAGGTATTGGAGTGGCCATCAGAAAGCCCTGACCTCAATCCTATAGAACATTTGTGGGCAGAACTGAAAAACTATTTGCGAGCAAGGAGGCCTACAAACCTGACTCAGTTACACCAGCTCTGTCAGGAGGAATGGGCCAAAATTCACCCTACTTATTGTGGGAAGCTTGTGGAAGGCTAACCGAAACGTTTGTCCCAAGTTAAACAATTTAAAGGCAATGCTACCAAATACTAATTCAGTGTATGTAAACATCTGACCCACTGGGAATGTGATGAAATCAATAATTCTCTCTACTATTATTCTGACATTTCACATTCTTAAAATGAAGTGGTGATCCTAACTGACCTAAGACAGGGAATTCTTACTAGGATTAAAAGTAGGAATTGTGAAAAACTGAGTTTAAATGTATTTGACTAAGGTGTATGTAAACTTCCGACTTCAACTGTATGTGGTGTGATAATTGCTTTGTTTGCGCTATAACCTGTTAGTTCATATGCCTTGCCACTGTGACATATAGGCCTAAGGCCGAGACAATAAGAAGACAGTGGCAGAATAAATTCAACCACACCTTTGTTTCATCACAAAACCGGAGAGCAACCTCTGTCCGGTGAAGTCGACAAAGCATATTGCATTTAACAAACCGTTACATGACCTACAGCACGGTCAAGCAAGTGAATTATTTAGAACCACGGAAGGTTACCACAAGTTGCAAAGAAAACAGGAGCTGCCTCCACTATTCCATCACCATTTCAACTTTAAAATGTCAACATCAACAAATCACCTGTGATTTGTCAAATACAGTTACAACTAAAAGACACCAAAAAACAATTTAGTCCAATCAACGTAAGCTAAATATGATGTGGTTGTCGATGGTTCTGATTTCACTGTGTGTGTGCGTGCGTTCGTGCAAGTAGAGCAAATATGTTGACTCACCCTACTTATAGAGAAACGCCAATGCCATCCTCCTCTTTCATGTTGCCAAAACGTTCTATGACTGTCATACAGTACACACTTTTATGTTTTGTTGTCCAAGGCTACCTGGCTGAAATGCTTGCTCACTAGCCTAACTTCCTTTCATGGGCAACGTTAGCTAGTAAACATTAGCCTTCTATATGTACAGTATCTACATATTGAACTTCCATCCTCTCAGGCCAGGGGCACGTAGTATGAATTTATGGTTTGATCGGAACCGGAGGACAACAACACAACGAGATGCAACAATTCAAGTTGTTTCTAAAAATGACGTATTGCTCTCGATGTGATGTGATTGGAGTGAAGCCAAATCCAAACTGGCTTCACTTGACACTTTTTATGGTGCGCCAGGACCATTCACAGTTTAACTCAATGCTGATTGGATATTATTTTATACTTTTTTTATCAGGGAGGCCAAATGCTTGCTGGCTTCCCTTTTTATCAATGTTACGGGCGGCAACAATGTCATACTCTTTTTGACCAGACAGAGTCAGATAAATGGCCTACACATACAGAGACTGCGCTGTTTTGCTGCCTCTTGTGTTTTCTCCACAGAGATATATTCAGCCTTTTGTGAATTGAAGAACAATTATGAAACACAAGAGACGAAAGATACATTGTTTTAAACTTTTTTTTTCTTTTTTTCTTGGTCAATTTTTGGGGGAATCATGGTTTTGCTTGCCATCCATGAATACACGCCACTGCTCCATCCCTGATCCTGAGTCAGGGGCCTGGTGGGTGTGAGGGGGGCGAGGCCCCGCTGTTTGCCCATGGGATCAACCAGGATCATCTGTTGCTGACTGGGCGCTCTAGCCTCTGGGAACCTCCAGGTGAGTCTGATTAGCTCTCTATGGAAGAGGCGTAGGAGGCGGGGTCAAGGCATGGCAGCTCAGATTACCTTGGAAGAAGAAGAGAATGAGAAATAAGAGAGAAAAGAGGCGTTTGTCCCTCTCAAACCCTCAAGCAGTTGTGGACTAACGAGGGTGAAATTTGACAGATGTCAGGAGAGGTCTCAATTTCCCCCCTCAAATCAGCATGACACCTGGCCCTGGTCTTTAATTGGTCGAGACACATCACCTAATCCGCGGGTATTTGGCTCCTCCAAACCTCGGAGCGGCATTGCCCTTAAGCTCCATTTGTCACTGAGGCAGACAAAAGCAGGTAATGATAAGAGTCAAAGGAGGGCCTCTGCTTTCAGCTCTAATCCAATTAGAAAGCTGTTGAGGAGCCTGAGTATAGTTTCACGTCCCTTAAAAGTACACATGAACTCTGGGCACCTCGGTGACCTTTAGTGACCTCGGAGAATGGCATCTTGTTAGAGGCACAGCGGGTCCCCCTCGCTTGATCTTCCTCTGACCAGGAGGGGTGTGAGAAGGATTACTGTCTGTCCCATCCAATGCTACAATAACGGTATCATCATCCAAAATAGGAACGGGTCTATGGCTGCATTTAGACAGCCTGCCCAATTCTGATATTTTTTCCACCAATTTGTCTTTTGACCAATTACATCAGATCTTTTCACATCAGATCTTTTTTTAGAGCTGTTCTAAGAGGGTTGGAGATCTCCTGATAGTTGTGTAATGGCACAGTGTTTGTTTTTAATACTCTTACGTAAACACAACAAGACAACAGAGCCACTTTGGTGTTAAACAAGTATTTTACAGCACTTCAGGGATTCTGTGGTGTGTGTGTGTGGGGGGGGGGGGGGCAGATTTATTCAAATTTCTTTGTAAACAGGGTTATTATTGCCTTAGGTGAATACATTGAAAGTAAATACATCAATATTTATTATTGCTTTTATATATTTATTATTGCTCTCCATTCTCCCTTCTTGGTAATATTTAAAGCTGGCAGGCGCTACATACTGTACTAGTCAAAGACAAAGCAAAGCGAAAAACCTTTACTTTGTGATTTGAGAGGACTATTCAAACTATCATCAACTTGTTGAGAAGTGTCAGGCCAAAGACCATTGGCCCAAGAAATAGGTCCTAAATGTTTTCCTAAAGGGGGGCGCTTTCTGGGTCTCATAATATTCCCACCTAGTGATCAAACAATGAAATATAATCCGCGGCCCCAGTCTACTTCACATAAAAACATGTTCCCTAATATAATGATACATTCTTGGAATATTAAAGCAGCATATCATCTTATGAATATTTCATTTATCTCCACCTTTTCATAATACAAAAATGAAGGACAGAACATTTCCTCCTATAGATTACCACTGTCTGTACTATTGTATATCACACATTGAATTACAAGCCAGAATACTTTAGGTACTGCTAAATAGCACTGCACTCTGTGATGACTTCGGGCCTCTTGACTAAATTACATACGCCTGCATTAAGAGAAACATTCCCAATGTTTCTAACACAAGCCCATATTATGTACAGTGTAGCTGGTTGAGAATGAGAGGGTAGTATCTTGTTGGACATGTAGCTATTAGTGATATTTGGTGGATCACTCCGAGAATGGAGCTCGACATAAACCAGCCGCGGGATTGCCAGTTTGCAATGATGAATCATTTGACTTCAATTGATTTAAACACCACAAAATCCACGGTGGCATTTATGACCTACATACAAATGCAAACAAACTAACACGGTAATGGAAATGGATAGGAATCTCACAGCTCTGTTTGACAGTGCTAGGTGTCTCTGTTTCTAGATGGATCTCATCAGTTATTAGGAGGCAGAGAAATATTTCATTTAGGTGTGAAGACTGGGAGAACCCTGTACATATTTGAATGCTAACCTAAAAATAATTACCGGACATAATAGGCATGCAAATTGACTTTGCAGACATGGCAACCCTCTTGGATACAGGCTTGCAGCAGTACTCCATTAGTACTGTATTGTATCCCTTGTAGCCATGTTTCATTTCCTCTGTCGTTATTGTTATTATCGTCTATTGAATGTCTCTGTTTGCCACTGTGATGAGGTGTATAATTGTGTGCCAATCCCTAAGAGAAAAAGCACACTCTTAATTATTCCGGTATCATAGTTATGCTGGCAATTAACGCTTGACTTCACAATTATATACTCCATTTGATTGCTTTTATTGGCGGGATACAATAGGTTGTTTGCTTTCGTCATCAAGCGACACACAGTTATCTAGAGTAGAGGCAATGTCAAGGTTGAATAGTGTGCTAACAGGAGATACAGGTGGATGCGTCTCATCAGCGTTGCCCCACACAATAGAATAGATGGTGCACAATACATGCAAAACTCCTACATACAGTTCATACATATTTAAATACCTTTAAAAAATGAGTGGCAGGGGTAAGTTGCAATGGCAGAGTAAGCCAATGAGTGTCATGCTACTGAAGACTTGATCCCTGCATGGCAATCACCTCCCTCTCAAATGACGTCATTACACAGTTGAAATTGGTCCGAATCTTTAACACCTTCGAACATATGTACCTCACGGACTTTGTGTCTATTAAGGGAAATACAATTTCTTATGGGAAATCGTTTGATGTGGATAAAAATTATGTGAAAAAAATAATAATCCTGATTTACACCTGAACATAAACTAATGGTGTTTTTTAAGGGAAGTCCAAAATGGTTACGAGACTGTGCCGGCTAGTATAACCCAAACCTGAACATACCTATGCCTTCTATAAATGTTAACCTAATAAGTAAGTGACACGGTTTATATGTTGCTTTAATTTAATTCAGACCTAATTATACTGTGGTATACACCTGGCACTTGCATCCCACTACCACATTCCAGCATGTTTAATGTCTTTGGCTCTGGCATCAAAGGCTGGATTTGATGGTATTTGGCATTGAGCTGTCTTGGCTGCAACTTAAATTAGATTAGAATGGGATACATTAAAAAAGTATCCCTCTTGATCTCCACATAACAGGATATTCTAAGTATTTTCAACGTCAAAACCAACACCCAACCAAAATGATGAACATGTTGAGATTAGTAGGAAAGGCTGTGAAAACATGTGACTTCTAAATTGTGCCAAAACCCGGTTAAACAAAAAAGAAAAACCTTTAAGGTTGATATACAGTAGGAAAGACAAGAAGTCATATGTTAGCACTTTAGCTAAGTTCCCTTGCGTGCACTCTTATGGATCGTTTTAAGTCACTTTCTATGGATTCCCTATTATATCGTATCAATTACTTTATGCTATAGTCATTCAAACCACTTTTAGCTAACATCCAAAAGAACAGAGCATCTCAGAGGCTACAGTCCACCACACCACGTTGGATGAAACCTGACATGAATGCTGTTTGCTTGCCAGTGTTATTACAGGCCAAATTGGGTTCAGATATTGCTAGTCAGCACACCAGATACTGAATTCAATAAAACACTTTCTTTATACCTGATCGTGGAGGCGAAACAGACAAGTGAAGGGTATGAGCCAACATTCAAATATAAACAAGATCAATACACACGGTTCACTGATGTGCATTTACATTGTTTCCTAACTACCTCATGTTCTATTCCACTCCTATTTATTGTCATATAAATGGATAGGGACTGGGGCTTAAAATTGATCTATAAGGGGAGGTTTGCACTACTGTAGTAAAGCCAAATTAAAATCTCTATCTAGTTTAATGAGTGGTTGAAATGTTGAAGTTAGTTGGCTTGACCCAAAGATTAAATTGCTAGGGAGCAAAAAAGTTGATGCGCCCCTCAGAACGCTTTTCAAAAATAACTTGGAGTGATAAAGTGTCTGTGTGATAAAATGGCAGCCTGTACGTAAACATTTGGGGTCAGGTGCTGCCACAGACCAGAGGCGAGTCCTGGTGCACAAGGCTCAAGCCAGGAGTTAGGTCCAGCTTTAAAGAAAGACTTTCATCCTAATGTTTGTATGCAGGTTGTAACTAATAATTAAAAATGCAACATTATTACCTTTTTTGTTGTTGGTTAAACTGAGATAAACTGTGAAACAACTTATCTCATCATCATGTATATGTATCCCCTAGCATATGTTTCATATTGCCTGCTGTGGCAAAACGAGTTATCTTCTCAAATAATAATGCAATCAGACTCGAATTTGAGCATTGATCGTGATGTAGAATGTGGTTACAAAGTTTCACAGTAGCTTACCTAAAACCCAAACGGCAAAACACAAAATGACCTCTAAAATGTGGGCTCCTTGAGCATTTGTCACAACGCATGGCCGTTAAACACAGGCACCAGTCACAACCCATGCACCAGAACATACATCAGACCGCAGCGTGGACATCAAACATCAAATTACACCGCCCAGTATGAGACATATAGATAACCCTGATGTCAGTAGGAATCCAATCTAAATCTAAATTGTGCTCCACTAACCCCCCCCCCCCCTCTTGATTAGTTCTCCAATAAAATACATTTCCTGGCTCCCGTTGTCTATTTTAGGTCTGTTTATTTCCCCACTGGTATTTGGCAATAGGCCCCTCACTGGACTCCATCTCAGTGGCCCCAGTCGGTGCTCTGTCTGCCTGCTATGCTTCAGCCAAGTCTGAAGCATCTCTCCTCTCTCTGCCCCCGACCATGCCCAATGATTACATTGGCCCCTCAGTGAGCTTTTTCAATATGCACTGGAGGTCAGTCCTTTGTGTCCACTCCAACCAGAACAAAATGAGGGGAGCGATTTATCAAAACTGTGCTACTTTTTACTTCACTGACCTAAACCGGAGCAATGTCGTGCATGGCATTAGCAAACAAAATGTCAGCTTCAGTGAATTCTTGCTCTCAAAGGAATTTGTGGCGCTAGTCAATTTCTTCTTCACTCTCTTCTAGCTTTTTTTATGCCCTGTTATCACAAGTAGACAATCTCAAGGAAAAGACTGTAGCAAATATCTACAGATTTATGTTAACATTTGGGCTTTAGGGCCTACTTCACACTTAAAAGACATTATCTGTATATTCTTACCATGGTTTAAATGTGCTGCATTAAATTTAGCTCAGTGAGTCATTTTCCCTTGCTTATCATAATACTAGCCAATTCTATGTTTTAGTGGAATTTCAAGTCAGTAGAAGGTATTTTATTCAAATAGAACAGCGTGTCTTCTGTGATACCCGGACAATACATAAATAAGTATGTGGGGGTGTTGTATCTTCTCTGTCTTCTCTGTCTCTCCATTTCCGATGGAAAGAAAAGGGCTAAATGCCACTAATCCTCTGTCTCCAATGAGCAAGTGGAGGTCTTGACAATAGGTAGCTTGTTTATCTTCCGTTCCACCCCCCTTAGATATATCTCCAACAGCAAGGTCTCTGTGCAATCTCTTTTCAGACCAGGAAGTGTGACAAGTTGACATGTGGCCGTAATTGACTATTTCACATATAAAGTTTAGTCAAATGGAAATGGGCCATCTCAGGATGTTTTCCAGCAAAATTACTTAATTTACTGTATTGACATTATTGACCTCTGGGAGTGGGAAAGGGATTCCTGTGACCTCGGGCCAGTAAACATATGAGAGGATCAATACTACAAAGTCAGAGTTCACTCTGCTCCCTACTGAGGTTGATTGTGGAATGAACTCTATTAAAAGTTTCCAAAGCCAAAAAGTCAAACATTATTTGGTTCTGATGCAGGAGAGTGCTAGCAGGAAAACCCAAAGGCACATTGATAGTAATGGAGTTTGTCTGTGTCACTTTAATTGGAGGTGCACCCAATTCGATAACTGCAGGGAGCACTATGTGGCTGGAATTTTGTAAAGGGAGCAGGCTCTCCAAGATTAAAGGCTTGATTAACTGGGAACTTCAGTGAAGGTTACACACTGTCCAACCCATGAACCCACAGTCTGGCAACATGTGCTCACAAATTGACAGCCGTGTTTTTAAATTGTTTTCCACTTCACTGCCAAAACGTCCTGACACTCCCAGGAAAAAGTATGTGTAGGAACTCATTCATTAAAGGTCCAATACGGCCGTTTTTGTCTCAATATCAAATCATTTCTGGGTAACAATGAAATTCCTTACTGTGATTGTTTTAAAATAAAATGGTCAAAAAGAAACAAAAATAGCTACTTAGCAAAGAGCAATTTTTCAAGCAAGAATTTTGCTAGAACTGTCTGGGAGTGGTCTGATTGGGGAGGGGACAACTGAAAACGTTGCTGTTATTTGCAGAGATGTTTGGAACTCTTTCTTATGGGTTTATTAACTAATTTACAGACTGGTGATGTCACCAGGCAGCCAAAAACTCCATCCCACCAAAACAGGCTAAGATTTCAGGCTGTCTTTTCAAACAGCTCTTACACTAACAGGGCATTATAATCATTTTCAAAATGTTACTGTATTATTCCAACCTCATAGTAGTCAAATATAAAACACAAGTAAGTCATGTTTTTGACTGCATTGGGCCTTTAAAACAAAGCAAGTACTAATATATACAGTTAGAAGAATACACTTGTTTGGCCTTTGGTTAGTAACCCACCACAAAATGTCAACATTGTTCTGTATATAATTTTAGTAAGATGAAGAATTTGTGATCTACAACTTGCACATGAATTAAATATTATACACTGAGTGCGTAAAACATTAAAAACACATGCTCTTTCCATGAAATACTGACCAGGTGAATCCAGGTGAAAGCTATGATCCCTTATTGATGTCACCTGTTAAATCCACTTCAATCAGTGTAGATGAAGGAGAGGAGACAGGTTAAAGAAGGATTTTTTAAAGCCTTGAGACAATTGAGACATGGATTGTGTATGTGTGCCATTCAGAGCTTGAATAGGCAAGAAAAAATATTTAGTGCCTTTGAACAAGGTATGGTAGTAGGTGCCAGGCGCACTGGTTTGAGTATGTCAAGAACTGCAACACTGATGGATTTTTCATGCTCAACAGTTTCCTGTGTGCATCAAGAATGGTCCACCACCCAAAGGACATTCAGACAACTTGACACAATTGTGGGAAGCATTGGAGTCAACATGGGCCAGCATCCCTGTGGAACGCTTTCAACACCTTGTAGAGTCCATGTTTTGATTTGATGTTCCAATGAATTGAGGATGTTCTGAGGGCAAAAGAGGGTGCAACTCAATATTAGGAAGGTGTTCCTAATGTTTTGTACACTGTGTAAATCAGAGGTACAATTTTGAAAACATTGTGGCATGTGGCCCTTGGAATATTCCTTCTATAGAATAGTTACTGTACATTTAGTCTGTATTTGTGGGAGAACAAAGCCTCCAGTATACAGGTAGGCTACGAACACACACATTTTCACATGAATGAAGGGCATATGGAATGAAATTAGGCCTATAGTCACCACAGCAGTTCTATGCGATTTGATTGTAAGGCGGGGGATGTAATTGCATTCAATGATGCATTCCCCACCAAGCCACAGCTTCACAGTGGCCTCATCTGTCACCTCTCCCCCACCTCTCTCTCCCTCTATCCCCATCCCCAAGCCAAGACTCACTTTTCCTCTATTTACCCAGATAAAGCTTTAATGGGTCTCTTTGAGCCATTGACAGCCACTCAGCCATGCCGTCTGGCCCAGTCAACAGAAAGCTTCTTTCATCAGGAGTTAGCTTCAATTAGCCAAGTTAGTCTTTTAACGAAGGTCATCCGTGACCTTCAGTCTCTGGTCCTCCTTTAAATGATTTAACTTCGTCTGATCGTTTTGCCTTAGAGTTTGATTTCAGAGTGTGTGTTGGTGTTGGGGTGGGGGATGAAAGGTTTTGTTTACTGACTGATAAATGGGTGTAATGGCAGTAGATACATTTTTGGGAAGGGGTGGGGTATGGGTTTGGGGATAGGGGGGGGGGTTGCATTAAAGATTTATACACTCCCCCCAGCTGTCCAAGTAGTGAAATGTCTGCTGACTGGCCTCTCTCATTGCTCTAGACAGATATTTGTACTTCTTTTCTTCCCTCTCTCAGTACAGATAGCCCATCGCTGTCTCTGTGTTCAGTCTGCTGGGACAGCTGGATAGGGATGATAGATAAGGAGATTCAATCGGGCGTTGCAAATCAACTTTTCCACCGGCATCTCTGGGAAGACCAGATAATACAGGTTTCTAATATCTGACCTGTCTGGCAAGAGAAGAGAAGAAGGGAGAGAAAACACATTGTGTGATTCGGCTAATAGTTCTGCCAATTGATGAGTACCTCTGCACAGTCATAAAGATGAAAGACTGTCGGCGGAGTGAAATAAATTGGGCTTATTTTGGGGTTCTTGGACATGTATCAGAGTGCTCGGTGGACAGGGTACCGGCTGAATATCCTGTTTGTGTCTCGTCACCTGTCAGGTTTCATCCCCTTCCTCCTCCACTGAAAACTGTTATCGGGCTTTTCAAAAACCTTAAATGGATACTGGGTTACTTATACAGAATCAAACAGGGTTTACAGAGAGAAAACAGGACAAAGGAACAATCACATGAGGCTGGAAAATACATTTCTGAAACTGGAAGAGGTCAGTATAGGATTCGTGTCAGGCAAGGATATGTAATGAGTGTTGCGAAGCCTATTTTTCGTTGAACTTGTCAATGTCACAGCTGTAAAGGCTCATCTTCGAGTCAACATAAAAAAAATACTGCTGTGTGACATTGTGTGGTTTTCAAACCCTGTATTTTGTTGGGAGCAATTTCTGTTGAAATGTCTTGTGAAATTATTTTCAGTAGTTTTGAAGTGATCGACGTGTAGGCCTACAGTATGTTCCATATGGCCATGTTGCTGTTGTTGTTTTTTGTTGTTTCACATCACTGATTTATTGTGTTCAGACTTCTGAGCCATGAACATTGTGCATTGCAATGATGGTTGGTCAATAAATGTACCTAGATGCAAAATATTTGCCAACGATTGTTTTGTAGCAACATTTGACGACAAGGATGGGCTCGTTCAATAGTAAAGGTGGGGCGATACTATCTGTCCCCTTTTCTCTGTCATAACAGCAACATTGACAATGGATTCTATCTGGCTTGAAACATAACGTATATTGTAGCCTATGGACCACATCTAGGCTATGTTATGTTGAATTAACAAAACGTAAACATCTCGTCTTGTCTGAGAAATCTTGTCACTGGTCTTGTCTGAGTAGGGTTCAATAATAGTATGGATCTGAGTCTCACAGCTCACATCATTCACAGCCTCGGTGTCTTCCTCCCGGCCCAGTTACTGCTGGGCCTGGCTGTGTCTGTCATGGCTCAGCTCAGTGTGACAGTGCCAGACTCTGCACTGACCTTCCTTGATGTTACGGGCTACAGAGGAGCCAGTACAGGGGCTAACGAGACATTGACATGGTGCGATAGCCAGGGGTGCCACACAATTATTCTAGCCTAGCGAAGAGAGCTATTTGAGAGTGTGTGTGTCTGTCTCCTGTAGTTCCCTAGCAGGCTGGCCAGACAGCAGGAATCTTCCTATTAATGATTGATGTCTGATTTTCTGTCAAACTACACAGGTCAGGTCCCAACACAGGGGAGCTTCATCAACATGGACTCACTCACCCAAAATGCTCTGCTTTCTGTTTTGGGGATTTGGCTTCAGAATAACATATTTTTGTCTGAGGAAACCCTGAGATGCCCTCCTTTATTCATTTCCTCTTCAACAGTTTGAAGAGTTTTTGTGTTTACTTTTTGTTTTTCATGCTAACTTTGAGAAAAGTCCCATATCTTATTGCGATTAACATAAATGTACAACAAGAAGTAAGCATTGTAGCTTAATACTTAGGAGAATTCAAAGAAAACGATATAACACAACATTTATGCGTAATAGAGTGTCACAATTAGAAAGTCATTTTAGTGGAGACATCTCGTTAACAGCTGTTTAGATGCATCCGCATCTGATTAACAGGAGTAATTCATGGAATAAGTCACTTAGCCATGGTGCTGATGAGTGGATGATTGAGTGTGTTTCCCCATAAACATCCAGGTGAGATGACAATAAAGGGCTTCAGTTGATCAATTAAGTACTCAGTCAAGAAACGAAATGCTGAATAACTCTGAAAATGACGTAGGCTGGAGTAGCGTCACTTACTCTTGACATTGACAAGTTCATTAAATGATTTAATCAAATCCTCAGAAAAGAGGACAACACCTCATTTCTTTCAGATCAGAGCAGCAAAAAAAGCGAATGTATGCATTCATCTGAGGCGACGCAGCTGTCATCCGTTCTCTCCATCTGTCTGTCAGGTCATCCATCCATCAGCTGAATGTCCATACTGGCTACAAGTTGGCTCATAGTTACTCCATAAAAGCGAGCGCAACAAGCCAAGCATCAAACGCTAAGGAAACAGCAATAGGGAAGTGGGGTCAGGACCCTGTGCGGCTGCCTGGGTAATAAAATAGGGATTTGTGCTGGGAATAAAAGAGAGGAGAGGTGGAGGGGATAGACTACATTTGAGCAACATCCAACAGTCAGGGAGAAAATGAAATATGGCGTAGAACAAAGCGATACAAAAATGTACTTTTACAACATCAAAAGTTGAATCTCTTCCATCTTCCATGTTTTTCGCCCGTAAAATCTCAACGATGCAAGATGTTAAAGATGTTTAACACGTTCTATTCCTTTTTTCTAAGTCAGAGAGTAGCATTCCCACATCATGAGGCGTATATGCCTGCAGTTCTATGATGATTAGTGACTACGCAGAGTTTCTTACACATTTTAGCCGTCTATCAAATGTGGCTAAACATGCATCCTAAAGTTTGTTTCTTCAGTTTGCTTAAAGTTAATTCTGGATTGTCTGCTTGCAAAGTCTTTCTCATAGTTTTTGTTCTCATACTGTACAGCCTATGCATGCAACATTTTAATTAAGGATAACTCTTCGACCTATATAGATAGATAGACAACACTATTACTTAAATAAAGTTGGACTACCGGTATTTGGGTCCAATGCGTCAAGTTCCTGGTAAAGTGCATAAATCAAATGAATAAATAAGGAAAAGAAGCTCTCACTTTGTTGTAAAGGGCACTTTGCTCGGTTTCATTCAAGGCTGAGCTCACCGCAACGCCTCAGCGGACTTTATGCTAGGGGGGTATTGATCTGTGTGTGTTTCAGCCTACTGATTGCATGTAGAAAACAGTGCTACATTCCTCAGGGCTAGTGGCTATCTAGCCACGAAACCAAAGCATTCTTCTCCCTCAATCCTCATGATAATCCTTCTGGACCCCTTCAAACATTCGCTCAACTTTCAGGTGTCTTATTTGAACCTATAATAGAGGGGTATTTTCGAGTCCTTGTTGAAATTCCGCAATATAACACTGATAATATACCATATTCTTCTCTTGAGTGATTTAAATTTCAGGTCTTGGGAAGAGAGGGCGTTTTAAAGACGGTCTTGATGGGTAGGTCACTTTGTTTTTCTTTGAAAATGCCTTGCACAATGGGCCTCATACAATACCTCCCTCTTGCCTCCTTTCTCATTTGACATAGTATATTCTTAACAGTGATCCATTGTGGGCCTTATGACAAGAAAATAATCTATTCGAAAAATGACTTTGGAACTGGAGGGGAAGAGGAACCAGAATCTAGATCAATACGGTTTCAGGAGGCTGTGAGTGTTTCTGAAACTGAATTTCCACCTTCTTCCATGTGAATTGTTTTGACCTTGATCTCAAAGGAGATATGTCTCTCCTTCTACCCCCGGCCTCCCTACACCATGATTATCCTGTACAGTTTGAAAGATCACCTTTGTGGTGAGCGGCACTTTTCTCTGCCCCCCTCGCCGCGCGTCATTATCTTGCCTATCTAGAAAAATAGAACAAAAGATGTCACCATGCAGGCATCCATAGCGCACCTTTATGTTTGTTATGCACTTTTCTCTCATTATTCCCTCGGCTGTCTAAATTGCTTCTCCACGATAACTGAATTTAATTGAGAAAAATGCAGGGTGACAAAGAGTATTTTGCTGTGTTAATGGGTTGGTGTTAAAAGTCCTCGCTCTTTTAATGGCCTAGCTCTTAAAACCATCTAGGTAAAAGCGAGATAAAGTTTAGAACGTTTGTTCATAATCAGTTTACTGCAGATTGCTTGTGTACTGTTTCGAGGCAAGGTTTAATTCAGTTTTTTTTAATCCTGCGCAACAATATCTACAATATCTTCTTTCCATTTGGATTTACAATGATACACAGGGCCACCAGACAGACCAAAGAAAACGGGCATGAACGCATTATATATTTCTGCCAAAATAAACATCCAACTGTTGTCCCCAGATGATTGTCCAATGCCAGGAAGTCATTCAGGCTTCAGTGGACAGAAACACATGTTGTGACGGTGCATGCAAAAATAGAATGATGCGCCACAGCTAGAAGTCCTGCGAAATGAAAACAAACTCAGGGCATTAGCATGTCTCAACTGTGCCTCAATCAAGGTTTTCTATGGCTCTCTTTGCCTTTCATGTCTCAGTGGAACTGGAGATAGACACTGCATAAAGCCATAGTCATGTCTTCTCAGATGGATACTAGGACAACCTGTTCTCCTGCTCAACCTGTTCTCCTGTCCCTTTCAACCTTGCAGGTTAGCAACACCAAAACAGAGCTTCATTAATACTTTACCATGTCCATGCTGGGATAATAGAGATGAAATAATAAAATCACACTCATTGATATGAAGATGTATTACTCTCTTCTGTGTATCCCTGATCTGGACTGGATCCAAGGTTGGTGGATTAGCTTGGTGTGGAATATTTTGGACTCCCATTGCGTTGTCTCAATTTTAGACATGAACTGTTAAAATGGTTTGCGATATCAAAAGCAGAACGAGTCAATATCATTGGTGAGGTTAAGCACATAACATGGTCACAGCTCACAAATAGGTTGAATTGAATTATTTTAGAGAGAGGGGAAAAAATCCCAGATGACAGTTACATGGAATAGCCTTCTTTTGACACAGCATAGCCGTCGCTTGTGAGTCAGTTGGCATTCTCATACAATGAAAATACGTCTCAGTGTACCATATCAAGGAACAAATGTGGCAAGTTATTCAAGCAATATCAACAATATCAGAGCTGTCTGCCACAATGGTGATGGAGGCAGGAACCCAAAATGCATTACATTTTCATTATGACCAAAGCAATGTGGTTCATAGCAAAGGTGCACTTTCTGTGCACCCCATTTATTCGGAATGAAGAGGTGGCGGCTGCAGTTCAATGACCTCTTATCTGATGGTATGCCTGTCATTGAAGCCATCAGAGTGAAAGGATTAAGCCCTGGCTCATATCGATATAAGTCCTGAATGGACACACACACACCACGAACACACACACACACACACACACACCCCACACACACACACGTCGTAATGAGTAGACCAATGTGCAGCGTGCGTAGAGTTCCACATCTTTTAATAAACAGAAACTCACCAAACAAAACAACAAAAGCACAACCGAAACGTGACGCTACTGGTGTGCACACAGGCAACTATCTGTAGACAAGATCCCACGAAACACAAAAGGGGAAATGGCTGCCTAAATATGATCCCCAATCAGAGACAACGATAAACAGCTGTCTCTGATTGGAAACCATACCAGGCCAACATAAACCATTAATCCCCTAGATGACCCACCCTAGTCACGATCACGCCCCAACCAACAGAGAATGAACAGCTCTCTATGGTCAGGGCGTGACACACACGGGGACGTCATGCTTTCATATATGCTCTCTCTCTGTTGTTCTTTCTTTCTCTCTATCTCTCTATCTCTTTCTCTTTCACTCTTTCTCTCTATATCTCTTTCTCTCTTTCTCTCTATCTCTTTCTCTCGCTCTCATACGGTACATATTCTGCATGCATGTGAACACAATGTTCTGCTGCTCGTCATACTTGTTTGAGCTGATGCAGACTGTTTCGTCAGTATGCATGCCACCAAATTTGGATTCTATTGGCTTTCTGTTACAATACTTGACCCGTGTGCCCCCCTTTTTGCTTTATCTTCAGTAAATGAGGAAATATGCTGACTTCAAGCGTGTCAATTTTCATTATTTCTTCCTTACTTGTTCTCATCTGGGGATTTAATGTGGGAATCAAGCACCGGCCAAGTTGACAATTAGATATGATTACTTTCAGATTGCATGCAACTCTGGGTTAACGCCATCATTTAAAATCATCTCAACATAAATTTAAATAAATATATATATTGATCAACTAGAATCTAGATAATTATCCGATCACTCCAGTATACTTCATTTGTTAGGATTTATAAGCGATTCACAATGCCAGTATGGGAAATGTTAAGCCCGATGTTGATTTATCTGTTTCAACATACGTGATTCGAGTTGCTTGAGGCCCTGCTCTTGAACCCACCTGTTTGCTAAGAATTTCATCAGATATTACTTCTTCGACATGCATAATGTATCGTTATGTCTTTACCCATCTGACTCAAGATCAGGGAAATGTACTTATGTAAAAGAAAACGGGTCAACCAATTCTCTGTCTCTGCTGAGTGTCTCTCGCCCTCTCATCCTGAAATGATTTCACCTCACTGTGGTAAATGTGAGGCTCTCGAGTGGCGCAGCGGTCTAAGGCACTGCATCTCAGTACTAGGGGCATCACTACAGACACCCTGGTTTGAATCCAGGCTGTATCTCAACCGGCCATGACTGGGAGTCCCATAGGGCGGGGCACAATTGGCCTGGGTTTGGCCGGTGTAGACCTTTCACTGTAAATAAGAATTTGTTCTTAAATGACTTGCCTGGTTAAATTTAGTGGCATTTTTGGAATGAAAGAGGAGCTTCCCTCGCAGTGAGGAACTCAGAGAATAGTGAGTTTTAGTGACTAAAAGCCTAGTTTGCCACCTCATGGCGCTTCTAGGCAGCTCTGTAGGAGGTTAGATCATGGGTCCCCTATTCCAGCAGAGGGAGTGATTGGGTATTGGCCTCTTGTCTGAAAAGGGGGACATTTTTTATATGAACTTTTTAGATGTGCGTACAGGCCCTCCATACTACCAGAGAGGTTATCAACTTATTCAGTACATTTGACACTTTTTCAGTCATTTAGCAGACACTCTTATCCAGAGTGACTTACAGGAGCAATTAGGGGTAAGTGCACATCCATTTTTCACCTAGTTGGCTCTGGGATTCAAACCAACACACTTTTGGTTACTGGCCAAACACTTTTAACCACTAGGCTACCTGCCGCCCTACATATGGCTTCAAATATGTCTTTTGTTTATTACATATGATGCTCTGTGCTGTCCAGTAGTCATATATGATAATAAGTAAATATTCTATAGTGATTCGCCCTGGATGTTAGATACGATTTTCTATGGTGGACTCTGAATTGACTATTGTGTTATGTTCCTCAAAGCAAATATTAGTTGTCCAGACAGCATTTTGTTTTAATTCACATGATTTCCCCCACAAATCAAATCAAAGTTTATTGGTCACGTACACAGATTTTCAGACGTTATTGCAGGTGCAGGGAAATGCTGGTGTTTCTAGCTCCTAATAATACCTAGCAATACAAAACAATACGTACATAATTCCAAAAATCGAAGGTGTTGCAACTGAAGTGCAGTTTTTCCTATTGCATCAAGGTACATATGGGTTTTAGGCCTGGTTTACCTGGTCTGGAGTGATCACTGATTTCTCCCTATTACCCTCCAAATGATACCCATTTCTGAGCAAGACAGACTGACTAAGACAGAATGCAATGATGTCATAACTAATAACTAATTTAGTAATAATAATAATAGTAATGATTTATCATTCACAATTCACTTCAGCAAATCTTGGAATGTATTGGAATATTTAAGAAAACAGGTATTTGCATGTGGCATTTAAATAAGTGATAACCCGTCCAAAGAGTCTTCACTGTCACGGGTCCCTCCGGAACTTTCATTGCGCACACCTGGCCACTATTCCCACTGATTGTATTTGTATATATGTGCCCTTTGTTCACCATGGTGCTGTCGATTACTGTTACAATGTCCGTTGGTGCGTGTGAGTACCTGTGCTGTGTGTTTTGGTCTTTCGTGCCCTTGTGGATTGCGCAGATGATTACGGTCTCATCCCGTGTGTTAAACATCGTGCGTGTGTGTTATTTTTTCAAGGTACTCCTCGCTCTTTTGTTTGAGTTTCAACCCTGTGTTTTTGTTACGTGTTTGTTTGGTCTTCGTCCCCTTGCCCTTACACGCCACGCCGTAATTTGGGTGAAATAAAAACCCATATTACGTATTCCTGCTCGTGTCTCCCGATCATTCATGCCAACGTGACATTCACTTCTGAAAAGTTTGATGCACCACATACCAGTCGGTGTTTTATTTTTCATGATATTAATAACATTTACTATGTTTTTCAAATAACTTGACATACTCAAAAGGTACAGTTCAAATTGTTCACGATGGATAGATTTTTTCCCTCCAATTCTGGAGGTTACAACTTTGATAAATAAACTTCCACAAAGGGCCTTGAATGTTGTTTAGATAGCAGATTGTTGATTTCTTTCATGTGGCTAACTGGTGTGAGAATTACAAAAATCGAATCAAATGTTATTTGTCACATGCACCGAATACAACGGGTGTAGACTTTACCGTGAAATGCTTGCTAACGAGCCCTTCCCAACAATGCATGTGACCATAAGAATGAAGCTATATACCAGTACTAGATCAATGTGCAGGGGAGCAAGGTCAAGGTATTTGAGGTAGATACATGTATGTTCAAAAAGGCAAGGTAATGTGACTAGGCATCAGGATAGATTTAAAAAAAAAAGTAAAATAAAGAACAGTGGCAGCAATATATGAGTGTGTGTGTGTGTGTGTTGTGTCGTTGGGTGTGTATGTGAATAGTGTATGTGAATGTGTGTGGGTTTTGTGTGAGAGTGTCAGCATAGTGAGTGAATTAGTGTGTACAGCATAGTGTATATACACTGAGTGTACAAAACATTTGTAATAATATAATATTGTTTGCCCTTAGAACATCCTCAATTCGTTGGGGCATGGACTACAAAGTGTCAAAAGCGTTCCACAGGGATGCTCGCCCATGTTGACTCCAATGCTTCCCACAGTTGTGTCAAGTTGGCTGGATGTCCTTTGGGTGGTGAACCATTGTTGATACAAACTGTCACGACACAAGGGGAGACCCAGATGCAGACATAGGAGGCAGATGGTTTGAGCTCTGGTTTTTATTATAATCCAAGGGATAGACAAAAGGCAGGTCTGGGACAGGCAATCGTTCATAGCCAGGGCAGAGTCCAAAACGGTACAGGGCGGCAGGCAGGCTCGAGGTCAGGGGCAGGCAGAGTGGTCAGGCAGGCAGGCTCAGTCAGGACAGGCAAGGGTCAAAACCAGGAGGACGAGAAAAAGAAAGACTTGGAAAAACAGGAGCTGAGAGAAAAATGCTGCTTGACTTGGCAAACAAGACGATCTGGCTCAGACAGACAGAAAACACAGGTATGAATACCCAGGGGATAAGGTGGGCAATACCTAGAGGGGCGGTGGAGACAAGCACAAGTGAAACAGATCAGGGTGTGACACAAACAGGTAACTGTTGAGAATGAAAAACCCAGCAGCATTGCAGTTCTTATCCAGAGCGACTTGCAGGAGTAATTAGGGTTAAGTGCCTTGCTCAAGGGCACATTGTCAGATTTTTCACCTAGTCAGCTCTGGGATTTGAACCAGCAACATTTAGGTTACTGACCAAATGCTCTTAAACACTAGGCTACCTGTCGCCCTACATGTGGCTTCACAAATGGTTTTTGTTTATTACATATGATGCTCTGTGCGGTCTAGAACCAGTCAAATCCAAGATGGCGTAGCAGGAAGACGTGTGTTGTTTTGTCCCGTGTAAATACTCAGTTTTCTTTCTAGTTTTTTTGTATATATATCAAGTATATTTCAAACTATTTTTATCCATTTTCAAATGAAATATACCTTCCTGCAACCTGCCTCACCCAATGTGGTATGGATCTGCAATTTTTTAGACCTTATAACTAGAACCTCCATCAGAAGCTAGCCATCAGTAGCTAGACAGCTAATTAGCTACTAGCTATTTAGTCATTGTTAGCAACTGCTAGCGGTCTTCACATTTAGCTTAGACACCAGCCGCTTTAGCCCGGATAATACTTGCCAGTCTGCACAGCGCGATATCAGCCCTGAGCATATCGGACTGCTTTCTTCCACTACATCACCGGATTCCTGCCACAAGCTCTGGACCATTACACCGGATTATCGCAGCTAGCTAGCTGCTACCGAGTGGCTATTGTGGTTAACACCCTTGTCCAGAAGCAAGCACCAGTTAGCCTCGAGCTAGCCTCAAGCTAGGCCCATCTCCCAGCTAGCCAACGAAGTACACCAACTACAATACTTCTCTTGCCAATTGGCCTGGACCCTTTGTCGACACGGAGCCCCGCCGATCCATCACGACTGGACTCCTGACGTAATCCGGCATCTGCGTCGTGGATGTCGGTGAAGACCCATCTGCTAGCCCCGGCCCACTAGCTTTCTGAACGCCGTGTCTCCCGCTCGCCTAGCGTAGTAACGACTACCGAACGGCTCCCTGTTTCATCTATTGCTGCTCATTGGACCCTATGATCACTCGGCTACACAGCTGATGTCTGCTGGACTGTTAACACGGTACTTAATTTTGTTTATCTGTCGGCCCCAGCCTCGAACTCAGACCCTGTGTGTAGCTAACTGACCCTCTCTGCCCATTCATCGCCATTTACCCATTGTTGTCTTAGCTGTTTACCCGCTGTTGTCTTATCCGTTGTTGTCTTAGCTCTCCCAATTAACGCCTGTGATTGCTTTATGCCTCTCTCTAATGTCAATATGCCTTGTATACTGTTGTTTAGGGTAGCTCTCATTGTTTTATTTTACTGCGGAGCCCCTAGTCCCGCTCAACATACCTTAGATAGCTCCTTTGTCCCACCCCCACACATGCAGAGACCACATCTAGCTTAACTGGCGCCTCCAGAAATGCAACCTTCATCGTCACTCAATGCCTAGGTTTACCTCCACTGTACTCACACCCTACCATACCCAAAGCCTCCCCATTTCTCCTTCACCCAAATCCAGATAGCTGATGTTCTGAAAGAGCTGCAAAATCTGGATCCCTACAAATCAGCTGGGCTAGACAATCTGGACCCTCTCTTCCTAAATTTATCCACCGCCATTGTTGAAACCCCTTTTACTAGTCTGTTCAACCTCTCTTTTATATCGTCTGAAATTCCTAAAGATTGGAAAGCGGCCGCGGTCATCCCCCTCTTCAAAGGGGGAGACACTCTAAACCTAAACCGTTAGACCTATATCCATCCTGCCCTGCGTTCCTAAAGTCTTCCAAAGCCAAGTTAACAGATCACCGACCATTTCGAATCCCACCGTACCTTCTCCGCTATGCAATCCGGTTTCCGAGCTGGTCATGGGTTCATCTCTGCCACGCTCAAGGTCCTAAACGATATCATAACCGCCATCGATAAAAGACAGTACTGTGCTGCCGTCTTCATCGACCTGGCCAAGGCTTTCGACTCTGTCAATCACCACATTCTTATTGGCAGACGTGGTTTCTCTAATGACTGCCTAGCCTGGTTCACTAACTACTTCTCAGATAGAGTTCAGTGTGTCAAATCAGAGGGCCTGTTGTCCGGACCTCTGGCAGTCTCTATGGGGGTGCCACAGGGTTCAATTCTCAGGCCAACTCTTGTCTCTGTATATATCAATGATGTCACTCTTGCTGCGGGTGATTCTTTGATCCACCTCTACGCAGACGGCACCATTCTGTATACATCTGGCCCTTCTTTGGACACTGTATTAACAAACCTCCAAAATGCCATAGAACACTCCTTCCGTGGCCTCCAACTGCTCTTAAATGCATGCTCTTCAACCGATCGCTGCCAGCACCAGCCCGCCCGACTTGCATAACTACTCTGGACGGTTCTGAGTTAGAATATGTGGACAATTATAAATACCTACAGTTGAAGTCTGAAGTTTACATACACTTAGGTTGGAGTCATTAAAACTAGTTTTTCAACCACTCCACAAATTTCTTGTTAACTTCTTATGGGCAGGTGGGACGGTAGCGTCCCACCTGGCCAACATCCGGTGAAATTGCAGAGTGCGAAATTCAAACTACAGTATTATAAATATTTAACTTTTTAATAAAATCACAAGTGTTATAAGGAAGTCTGTGTGTAGCTGGTGTATAGGAGTCAGGCGCAGGACAGCAGATATGAGTAAATAACCGTATTTTACTCAACATCTAATAAATGCAATACAAAAACAGAGCCCACAATAACGAACCTTCCTACATAGAAACAATCACTCACAACAAACATGGTGGAACAGAGGGTTAAATAATTAACAGGTCTTTGGGGGATTGAAACCAGGTGTGTAAGACAAAGACAAAACAAATGGAAAATGAAAAGTGGATCGGCAATGGCTAGAAGGGCAGTACGTCGACCGCCGAACGCCGCCTGAACAAGGAGAGGGACCGACTTCGGCGGAAGTCGTGACAAGTGTAATACATCGAAATAAAGCTTAACTTCTTGTTAATCCAGCCGTGGTGTCAGATTTCAAAAAGGCTTCACGGCGAAAGCAAACCATGCGATTATCTGAGGACAGCGCCCCGCATACAAACACATGAAAAACATATTTCAACCAGGCAGGTGCGACACGAAAGTCAGAAATAGCGATATAAAAAATGCCTTACCTTTGATGATCTTCTTCTGTTAGCACTCCAAAAGGTCCCAGTTACATCACAAATGGTCCTTTTGTTCGATAATGTCCTTTATATCCATAAAAACACAGTTTAGCTGGCGCGCTTCAGTCAATAATCCACCCACTTTCCCTCCATCAAAATGCATACAAAATGAATCCCAAACGTTACTAATAAACTTTTCCAAACAAGTCAAACAACGTTTATAATCAAACCTTAGGTACCCTAATACGTAATTAAACGATAACATTTAAGACGGAGAATCGTTATTGTCTTTACCGGAGAAAAATACCAAAGAACGCGCTCTCTTCCACGCACTTGGAAACACAACAGCCAAAATGGGAGCCACCTAGAAAAACTACAATTTCTGGCAAATTCTTCCAAAAACCAGCCTGACACTCTTTCTAAAGACTGTTGACATCTAGTGGAAGCCCTAGAAATTGCAATCTGGGAGGACTTGGCCTTATAATAAAAGTGATAGCCATTGAAAATAGAGGTAGGCAGAATTTTTTTTTTTTGGGGGGGGGTTGGTTTGTACTCAGGGTTTCACCTGCCATATCAGTTCTGTTATACTCACAGACATTATTCTAACAGTTTTAGAAACCTTTGAGTGTTTTCTATCCAGATCTATCAATTATATGCATATCCTAGCTTCTGGGCCTGAGTAACAGGCAGTTTACTTTGGGCACGCTTTTCATCCTGATGTCAAAATACTGCCCCCTTACCCAAGAGAGGTTAACAAACTATAGTTGTAGGAAGTCGGTTAGGACATCTACTTTGTGCATGGCACAAGTCATTTTCCCAACAATTGTTTACAGACCTGTAGATGTATTTCAAGGCCTACCTTCAAACTCAGTGCCTCTTTGCTTGACATCATGGGAAAATCAAATTAAATCAGCCAAGACCTCAGAAAAAAATTGTAGACTTCCACAAGTTTGGTTCATTTTTTGGGAGCAATTTCCAAATGCCTGAAGGTACCACGTTTATCTGTACAAACAATAGTACTCAAGTTTAAACACCATGGAACCACTCAGCCATCATCTCACTCAGGAAGGAGACGCTTTGTGTCTCCTAGAGATGAACATACTTTGGTGCGAAAAGTGCAAATCAATCCCAGAACAACAGCAAAGGACCTTGTGAAGATGCTGGAGGAAACGAGTACAAAAAATCCACAGGAAAACAAGTCCTATATCGACATAACCTGAAAGGCCGCTCAGCAAGGAAGAAGCCACTGCTCCATACCGCCATAAAAAAGCCAGACTACGGTTTGCAACTGCACATGGGGACAAAGATCGTACTTTTTGGAGAAATGTCCTCTGGTCTGATGAAACAAGAATAGAACTGCTTGGCCATAGTGACCATCGTTATATGTTTGGAGGAAAAAGGGGGATGCTTGCAAGCTGAAGAACACCATCCCAACCGTGAAGCACGGGGGTGGCAGCATCATGTTGTCATTGAGTGTATGTAAACTTCTGACCCACTGGGAATGTGATGAAAGTGGGTCTGACATTATTCTGACATTTCACATTCTTAAAATAAAGTGGTGATCCTAACTGACCTAAAAGAGGGAATTTTTACTCTAATTAAATATCAGGAAGTGTGAAAAACTGAGTTTAAATTTAATTGGCTAAGGTGTATGTAAACTTCCGACTTTAACTGTAGGTGTCTGGCTAGACTATAAACTCGCCTTCCAGACTCATATTAAGAATCTCCAATCCAAAATGAAATCTAGAATCGGCTTCCTATTTCGCAACAAAGCCTCCTTCACTCATGCTGCCAAACATACCCTCGTAAAACTGACTCTCCTACCGATCCTTGACTTCGGCAATGTCATTTACAAAATAGCCTCCAACGCTCTACTCAGCAAATTGGATGCAGTCTATCACAGTGCCATCCGCTTTGTCACCAAAGCCTCATATACTACCCACTACTGCGACCTGTACGCTCTCTTTGGCTGGTCCTCGCTACATATTCGTCGCCAAACCCACTGGGTCCAGGTCATCTATAAGTCTTTGCTAGGTAAATATCCGCCTTATCTCAGCTCACTGGTCACCATAGCAACACCCACCCGTAGCACGCGCTCCTGCAGGCATATTTCACTGGTCATCCCCAAAGCCAAGCCGCATTTCCTTCCAGTTCTCTGCTGCCAATGACTGGAACGAATTGCAAAAATCACTGAAGTTGGTCGACTTATATCTCCCTCTCTAACTTTAAGCGTCAGCTGTCAGAGCAGCTCACAGATTACTGCACCTGTACATAGCCCATCTGAAATAGCCCATCCATCCAACCAACTACCTACCTCATCCCCATATTTGTTTTTGTTTTTCTGCTCACCAGTATCCAGTGTAAATTGCTAAATTGTAATTACTTTGCCACCTCCTTACTTCATTTGCACAGATTTTTCTATTGTGTTATTGACTGTACGTTTGTTCATCCCATGTGTAACTCTGTGTTTTTGTTGCACTGCTTTGCTTTATCTTGGCCAGGTCGCAGTTGTAAATGAGAACTTGTTCTCAACTGGCCTACCTGGTTAAATAAAAGGGAAATTAAAAAATTAAAAATACATGATAATAAGAAATTATTCTATAGTGTTTCGCCCTGGATGTTAGATACAATTTTCTATGGTGGACTCTGAATTGACTAGTGTGTTATGTTATTCAAGGCATGCTTCCCACAGTTGTCACATTGGCTGGATGTCCTTTGGGTGGTGAACCATTCTTGATAGACACAGGAAACTGTTGAGAGTGAAAAACCTTGCAGCGTTGCAGTTTGACACAAACCGGTGCGCCTGGCACCTACTACCATACCCCGTTCAAAGGCACTTAAATCTTTTGTCTTGCACATTCATTCTCTGAATGACACACAAACACAATCCATGTCTCGAGGCTTAAAAATAATTATTTAACCTGTCTCCTCCCCTTCATCTACACTGAAACAGATTTATCAGGTGACATCAATAAGGGATCATATCTTTCACCTGGATTCACCTGGTCAGTCTATGTCATGGAAAGAGCAGGTGTTCCTACTGTTTTGTATGCTCTGTGTATAGTCTTGATGTGCAGTCAGTGCAAGATAGGGTCAATGCAGATATTTCCGTAGGGATTTCTTAATCGTAGGTTAAAAAGATTGCCCATAATGTAACTTAGAGATGCCATGGTGAGTATTTCCTCAGGGAAAATTCTTTTACACGATTTAATCAGATTTAAGAGGACAAAGTTCATATCAACACAGACTATGCACAGGAGAGTACTGCAGTATACACTACAATATGATTCTTCCATTGGGCTTTGTGGCAAGGACATCAAGATTTAAGTCACTCGCTCAAACCCCATGAACTACCCAGTGAGCAGCACTCATGTCCCTGGGTTTTCAAATGCTAATGACGAGTGGCGCTGAAAGCCTCAAATTGGGACATGCAATTCATCCTGTGGTGTTTGGTGAGGCCTAGTTCATGTTGGAAAGGCTGGGGTCCTTCCCCTTCCCCCCTCTAGTCTTTTGTGTGCTGCCGAAATAGGCACAGATGTTCGTCTCGCCTCACACAGGGCCACTCTCCCCCTAATCGCCACCCTGTATGTGTACGGCTTGCACCTGCCCAACAGCTCTCTCTTTTTCTCTCTTTATCTCTCTCTCCACTGAATTAAGGTCTTGCCTGATGTCTCCCAATATCGGCTATTTCTCAGGCGCCTGATTCTTAAAACATTGAACTGAGGATTGGGGGATGAAGGGAGGAGAGGGGTGGGTGGAAGAGGAGGTGGGGGTACTCTTTTGTTAATGTGGGGAGAGGCAAAAGAGACAGAGGGGTTAGCCTTCCCCACTCCATCTGGAGACAATTTGGAACATAACACCCATGTATCAGCTCAGCCAAACCTCAATGCTGATGGTGCATTTGGGTTGCCCCCCTCTTTAGAGGTGGTAGATGGATGTGAGAGTAGGAGAGCCCTTAGAAATGGGACCAAAGTGCAGTTTGCTATGCATCTCCCGTAGTGTGGTGTGATTTGTTCATCTCAAAATGGTGCTTTCCAACTGTGTCCGGATATTTGTCCTTGCAGTCCAACGTTTTGTCACCATAGGTTTCTTGGAAACAATTTGTATGCTTTTAACTTGATTTCTTTGGGAGAAATAATTTGAGATGTACAGTGGGGAGAACAAGTATTTGATACACTGCCGATTTTGCAGGTTTTCCTACTTACAAAGCATGTAGAGGTCTGTAATTTTTATCATAGGTACACTTCAACTGTGAGAGACGGAATCTAAAACAAAAATTCAGAAACTCACATTGTATGATTTTTAAATAATTAATTTGCATTTTATTGCATGACATAAGTATTTGATCACCTACCAACCAGTAAGAATTCCGGCTCTCACAGACCTGTTAGTTTTTCTTTAAGAAGCCCTCCTGTTCTCCACTCATTACCTGTATTAACTGCACCTGTTTGAACTCGTTACCTGTATAAAAGACACCTGTCCACACACTCAATCAAACAGATTCCAACCTCTCCACAATGGCCAAGACCAGAGAGCTGTGTAAGGACATCAGGGATAAAATTGTAGACCTGCACAAGGCTGGGATGGGCTACAGGACAATAGGCAAGCAGCTTGGTGAGAAGGAAACAACTGTTGGCGCAATTATTAGAAAATGGAAGAAGTTCAAGATGACGGTCAATCACCCTCGGTCTGGGGCTCCATGCAAGATTTCACCTCGTGGGGCATCAATGATCATGAGGAAGGTGAGGGATCAGCCCAGAACTACACGGCAGGACCTGGTCAATGACCTGAAGAGAGCTGGGACCACAGTCTCAAAGAAAACCATTAGTAACACACTACGCCGTCATGGATTAAAATCCTGCAGCGCACGCAAGGTCCCCCTGCTTAAGCCAGTGCATGTCCAGGCCTGTCTGAAGTTTGCCAATGACCATCTGGATGATCCAGAGGAGGAATAGGAGAAGGTCATGTGGTCTGATGAGACAAAAATAGAGCTTTTTGGTCTAACTCCACTCGCCGTGTTTGGAGGAAGAAGAAGGATGAGTACAACCCCAAGAACACCATCCCAACCGTGAAGCATGGAGGTGGAAACATCATTCTTTGGGGATGCTTTTCTGCAAAGGGGACAGGACGACTGCACCGTATTGAGGGGAGGATGGATGGGGCCATGTATCGCGAGATCTTGGCCAACAACCTCCTTCCCTCAGTAAGAGCATTGAAGATGGGTCGTGGCTGGGTCTTCCAGCATGACAACGACACGAAGCACACAGCCATGGCAACTAAGGAGTGGCTCCGTAAGAAGCATCTCAAGGTCCTGGAGTGGCCTAGCCAGTCTCCAGACCTGAACCCAATAGAAAATCTTTGGAGGGAGCTGAAACTCCGTATTGCCCAGCGACAGCCCCGAAACCTGAAGGATCTGGAGAAGATCTGTAGGGAGGAGTGGGCCAAAATCCCTGCTGCAGTGTGTGCAAACCTAGTCAAGAACTACAGGAAACGTATGATCTCTGTAATTGCAAACAAAGGTTTCTGTACCAAATATTCAGTTCTGCTTTTCTGATGTATCAAATACTTATGTCATGCAATAAAATGCAAATTAATTACTTAAAAATCATACAATGTGATTTTCTGGATTTTTGTTTTAGATTCCGTCTCTCATAGTTGAAGTGTACCTATGATAAAAATTACAGACCTCTACATGCTTTGTAAGTAGGAAAACCTGCAAAATCGGCAGTGTATCAAATACTTGTTCTCCCCACTGTATAATTACCTTGAAATGAAATCACCCCAGGTGCAAGCAGAGCCCAATGTAACTTTTGCTTTAGCTTGAACTAATGTCAGGGAAGGGGTACTCAAATGAATCTATTCTAACACCATACATGAGGGCAATACACACTCAATGCTAACTTGCCAATGCATTGATTTGGACTATTCTATAAAGCACTGCTTCAGTTAGAATCATTTATTATAGCGTGCAAAGATTTTTTCTATTGCAATGTTCCGCCCAAGTACTTTCTAATTATCAAGTTGGGCTCTTACTTTCTGTTTTACATTTACATTTGCCTCTGTTGGTGAGCACTCTCCTCGTGCAGAGAGGCTATGCATACAAAGGTGCTGAGACCTATTTGGGTTGCTTCAATTTGCGAAGAGGAAGACTTCCCAACCCAGTCTCATGAGCTGTATGCTCCTCATTTCCACAGTACCATTTAGAAGGACAATCCATATGTTTTTACCCCCAGTTTGGCAGATATTGGCAACATTTTGGACCAAGTAAAGCCTGACTGACCAGTTGAGGATAAAACCAATATTTTCCTTTACTCTACTGAGTCTCTGCTTAGTCCTCAGCTAGAGGAAAGGAGTTCTAGGAATTGTCTCTACTCTTTCTCTCAACTCAGATCCATTTAATGCAATATTCAGCCTGTGTCAAGTTGAGGAAGTGATGATCGCTCTCCGAGGTCTCTGGTTCTCTGCTCTCTATATTTTAGCAACGTTCTCGACGTGTAGGCAGCTTGAGTCGACTGACACTCCTGTGATGTGTTGTGACAGTTTTATGGTTCTCTGGAGGACCCCTCTTTATTGCACGTCTTCGCTGAGTGCGGTGTACTGTAATCATCACAACTTAACCACAACCGTGGCCCTAACTAGGGTACTGACGCTGTTATGCAACACTGTGGTGGGGGGCGAAGGAGGTCACATATTTGGTTTTCAAGCAGATGCACATCAGCCTCTTTGCACTTAGGCTACCTCATCCATAACCCACACTTCCACAAAATAACTTTAGTGATCCTTACTTTCTTGATTTAATCGGGCATCGGAGGGGAGGTTTGTCACGAAATGAACTGCTGCAGGAAAGTGTATTACCCCATAAACTCCAGTTGATAACTGCCTCAACTTCAAAACCTCAAATCCCTCAACATTTAACTTTCACAAGAAACAGTCAAATCAATAACGACTTGGATCGTTGAAAGAAAGAGAAAAACACAATCTTCAACCGACAGTACTGAGTTGTGAACACTAGTGCAAGTACCAGCACATTCGACCACAGGCTTTACTAGACTTCTCTAGTCAGTTCCGTTTGATAATGCGGGCGCAGAGCCATTAAAACTAGGTCAATGACCTCACGATCAGATATTATCGTGCTAATGGTGTTTTCTAAAGCAAGAAATAGACCTCTGAAATTTTCACCTATTACTACCTGTCAGGGAAATGAGATTGAGGCTGTAATCTCATATAAATATCTTGGAATTTTAATTGATGACGGCCTCTTTTAAATTGCATATTCAACAGCTTACAAAATTTTTTAAGTTGAAGTTGGGATTTTATTTTAGGAATAAGCCCTGTTTTTATTTTGAAGCCATAAGGAGGCTAGTATCAGCTACATTTAGGCCTATACTAGACTATGGTGATATTTTATATAGGGTATGAATGCTTCCGCTCAGTTTTTGAGATCAATTGACACCCTTTACCATGGAGCATTGATATTTATTTTGAACTGCAAAACCCTTACGCACCACTGCACTTTATATACCAGGGTTGTCTGGCCTTCTCTAGTCATTCGTCGGCTCAGTCACTGGTATACTTTTATATACAACGCCATTTTGGGTTTACTACTATTTTATTTGTTCATTTTTATTCTTCATAACTGTTCCATTGTCCGAACTAAATTTGGTAAAAGGGCTTTTATGTACTCTGTGCCATCAGCTTGGAACACCTTACAAAATAGTTCTAATCTGGAAGAATTTGTCCAGATTGGTGTTCTTTAATCATTGATGAAGGATTTTGAGGCTGATTCCTTGACCTGTCAATGTTTTTAATTAGCTGTTTTATGATTTCGTTATACTCCTGTGATTTCTATGGTTTTTACTAGATTACTTGTACACAGTAAAATCTGGAGAGTTTTTTCTGGAGTTAAAATTATTTTCCTCTCAAGTAGGGAAATTAAATAGAGTGTAATTATTACCAGTGGCCGCTAGAGTGGGAGCAAAAATACAGCTTAAATTCAATTGGAGTAAAACAGCATGACCACGCCCACTGATGTTGGTTAAATTGAGATTTTGCCGCCATTTGTCCATTTGCAAGTGTCTCGTGAATGGAAAGAGTGGATAGATCGAGAGCGTGGATCGGTCGAACATCAGAAGTCATTCACAGAACCACAGAATTTCTTCATTTCTAAACTTAATTACAACTCCAGTCATTCACAGAACCACAGAATTTCCTCATTTCTAAACTTAGTTACAATTCCAGGTAAGTTCACTGGTATTTGTTAACTTTGTGTGCAAATTAAAACAGTTGAGCAACATTACAGCTAGCTAGCATTGTAGTGTAGGCTTACTGTTACTGCACGATTTGCATAGTCAGATGCCAATGTTAGCATCTAGCTAGAGCTAATTAGCTAGCTAGCTACAGTAACATTAAGTTATACCACTTTTAGTGGTTTATGGACAGTATGTACGCCTGTTGTACATTTTCAACAGAGCAGTATTAGCTATTATCAGTAGCTGGCGGACTTTACTGACTACTGCCAGCAGGTTAGACAGTGCAACATCTGTTTTACTCTGAAAAGCAAGCTGTTAGCAGACAGTTAGCGGTAGTTGGTCTGTGCTACATCTGTGTTTCACTCAAGTTTAGAGCTATTAGACAGTTTTTAGCTGCAGGTTGGTCGGTGCAGACAGGTGCATTTTACTCTGAACAGAGCTGATGGACATGAACAGAGCTGATGGACAGTTTTAGCGCAGTTTGGTTGGTGCAAACACGTGCGTTTTACTCTGAACATTAGAGCTGTTACCGGTTGACGGTTTTTGGCTGCAGTTTGGTCGGTGCAGCACCTGCGTTTGACTCTGAACTTTAGAGCTAGACAGTTTTTAGCTGCTGTTTGGTCGGTAAGACACGTGCGTTTTACTCTGAAAAGAGAGCTGTTCGTAGACAGTATTTAGCGGCAGGCAGGTCGATGCAACACGTGTTTTACTCTAAACAGAGCACTGCTCTCTTGTAATTTGTGTTAATGAGATTTAAATGAACTTTTTCTTGTCATCAAGGATGCAGGCTGTACGCGTGAAGTACAGGGATTGTCAGAAGTACATTTGTTATGAGGGGCAACTGACCTTCAAATCCTTTTTGGATTGTGGTGAGTGAAAAGTTTCAAATTTGACACAATATCCTATGGAACAACATACTTATACTGACACTGTCATGTTTTGTCTTTGATCATGTCTTGTCCCTGTGCTTCCCTCTGCTGGTCTTATTAGGTTATTTCTCTTTCTCTCTCTCTATCGTTCCGTTCATGCTCCCAGCTGTTTCTCATTCTCCCTACGACCTCATTTACTCTTTCACACCTGTCCCCTATTTTGCCCTCTGATTAGAGTCCCTATTTCTCCCTCTGTTTTCCGCTCCTGTCCTTGTCGGATTCTTGTTTGATGTTTGCTGTTCCTGTGTCCTTGTTTCGCCCTGTCGTGTTCTTTGCCTTCTTCTGATGCTGCGTGTGAGCAGGTGTCAATGTCAGCTACGGCCAGTGCCTTCCCGAAGCGACCTGCAGTCTGTGGTCGCGTCTCCAGGCGTTCCTCTCTATTGACGAGAGGATTTCAGTTTCCTGTTTTGGATTTCCATTGATTATATCCAGGAGAATCATTATTTGTTTAATACTGGAATAAAGACTCTGTTACTATTACGTCGCTTTTGGGTCCTCATTCATCAGCATAATAGAAGAATCCGACCAAGATGGACCCAGCGACTATGGATTCTCTCAACACTGCCGTCGAGTTCCAGGGAGCAATGCTCGGCAGACACGAGCAGGAATTGTTTGCTGCTCGTCATGCCGTTGAGACCCTGGCCGCTCAGGTCTCCGATCTCTCTGGACAGTTTCAGAGTCTTCGTCTCGTGCCACCAGCTACTTCCTGGTCTTCCGAGTCTCCGGAACCTAGGGTTAATAACCCACCATGTTACTCTGGGCAGCCCACTGAGTGTCGCTCCTTTCTCACCCAGTGTGATATTGTGTTCTCTCTCCAGCCCAACACGTACTCAAGAGAGAGAGCTCGGATCGCTTACGTCATATCACTCCTTACTGGTCGGGCTCGGGAGTGGGGCACAGCTATCTGGGAGGCAAGGGCTGAGTGTTCTAACGATTATCAGAACTTTAAAGAGGAGATGATACGGGTTTTTGATCGTTCAGTTTTTGGGAAGGAGGCTTCCAGGGCCCTGGCTTCCCTATGTCAAGGTGATCGATCCATAACGGATTACTCTATAGAGTTTCGCACTCTTGCTGCCTCCAGTGACTGGAACGAGCCGGCGTTGCTCGCTCGTTTTCTGGAGGGACTTCACGCTGAGGTTAAGGATGAGATTCTCTCCCGGGAGGTTCCTTCCAGCGTGGACTCTTTGATTGCACTCGCCATCCGCATAGAACGACGGATAGATCTTCGTCATCGAGCTCGTGGAGGAGAGCTCGCGTTAACGGTGCTTCCCCTCTCCGCATCTCAACCATCTCCTCCCACCGGCTCAGAGACTGAGCCCATGCAGCTGGGAGGTATTCGCATCTCGACTAAGGAGAGGGAACGGAGAATCACCAACCGCCTTTGCCTCTATTGCGGTTCTGCTGGACATTTTGTCATGTCATGTCCAGTAAAAGCCAGAGCTCATCAGTAAGCGGAGGGCTACTGGTGAGCGCTACTACTCAGGTCTCTCCATCAAGATCCTGTACTACCTTGTCGGTCCATCTACGCTGGACCGGTTCGGCTGCTTCCTGCAGTGCCTTGATAGACTCAGGGGCTGAGGGTTGTTTTATGGACGAAGCATGGGCTCGGAAACATGACATTCCTCTCAGACAGTTAGGGAAGCCCACGCCCATGTTCGCCTTAGATGGTAGTCTTCTCCCCAGTATCAGATGTGAGACACTACCTTTAACCCTCACAGTATCTGGTAACCACAGTGAGACCATTTCCTTTTTGATTTTTCGTTCACCTTTTACACCTGTTGTTTTGGGTCATCCCTGGCTAGTATGTCATAATCCTTCTATTAATTGGTCAAGTAATTCTATCCTATCTTGGAACGTTTCTTGTCATGTGAAGTGTTTAATGTCTGCTATCCCTCCTGTGTCTTCTGTCCCCTCTACTCAGGAGGAACCTGGTGATTTGACAGGAGTGCCGGAGGAATATCATGATCTGCGCACGGTCTTCAGTCGGTCCAGAGCCAGCTCCCTTCCTCCTCACCGGTCGTATGATTGTTGTATTGATCTCCTTCCGGGGACCACTCCCCCTCGGGGTAGACTATACTCTCTGTCGGCTCCCGAACGTAAGGCTCTCGAGGATTATCTGTCTGTTTCTCTCGACGCCGGTACCGTGGTGCCTTCTTCCTCTCCCGCCGGAGCGGGATTTTTCTTTGTTAAGAAGAAGGACGGTACTCTGCGCCCCTGCGTGGATTATCGAGGGCTGAATGACATAACGGTTAAGAATCGTTATCCGCTTCCCCTTATGTCGTCAGCCTTCGAGATTTTGCAGGGAGCCAGGTGCTTTACTAAGTTGGACCTTCGTAACGCTTACCATCTCGTACGCATCAGAGAGGGGGACGAGTGGAAAACGGCGTTTAACACTCCGTTAGGGCATTTTGAATACCGGGTTCTGCCGTTCGGTCTCGCTAATGCTCCAGCTGTCTTTCAGGCATTAGTTAATGATGTACTGAGAGACATGCTGAACATTTTTGTTTTCGTTTACCTTGACGATATCCTGATTTTTTCACCGTCACTCGAGATTCATGTTCAGCACGTTCGACGTGTACTCCAGCGCCTTTTAGAGAATTGTCTCTACGTGAAGGCTGAGAAGTGCGCCTTTCATGTCTCCTCTGTCACTTTTCTCGGTTCTGTTATTTCCGCTGAAGGCATTCAGATGGATCCCGCTAAGGTCCAGGCTGTCAGCGATTGGCCCGTCCCTAAGTCACGTGTCGAGTTGCAGCGCTTTCTCGGTTTCGCTAATTTCTATCGGCGTTTCATTCGTAATTTCGGTCAAGTGGCTGCCCCTCTCACAGCTCTGACTTCTGTCAAGACTTGCTTTAAGTGGTCCGGGTCCGCCCAGGGAGCTTTTGATCTCCTCAAGAAGCGTTTTACATCCGCCCCTATCCTTGTTACTCCTGACGTCACTAAACAATTCATTGTCGAGGTTGACGCTTCAGAGGTGGGCGTGGGAGCCATTCTGTCTCAGCGCTTCCAGTCTGACGATAAGGTCCATCCTTGCGCTTACTTTTCTCATCGCCTGTCGCCATCGGAACGCAACTATGATGTGGGTAACCGCGAACTGCTCGCCATCCGCTTAGCCATAGGCGAATGGCGACAGTGGTTGGAGGGGGCGACCGTCCCTTTTGTCGTTTGGACTGACCATAAGAACCTTGAGTACATCCGTTCGGCCAAACGACTTAATGCACGTCAAGCTCGTTGGGCGTTGTTTTTCGCTCGTTTCGAGTTCGTGATTTCCTATCGTCCGGGAAATAAGAACACCAAGCCTGATGCCTTATCCCGTCTCTTTAGTTCTTCTGTGGCTTCTACCGACCCCGAGGGGATTCTCCCTGAAGGGCGTGTTGTCGGGTTGACTGTCTGGGGAATTGAGAGACAGGTAAAGCAAGCACTCACTCACACTGCGTCGCCGCGCGCTTGTCCTAGTAACCTTCTGTTCGTTCCTGTCTCTACTCGTCTGGCTGTTCTTCAGTGGGCTCACTCTGCCAAGTTAGCTGGCCACCCCGGCGTTCGGGGTACGCTTGCTTCTATTCGCCAGCGGTTTTGGTGGCCTACTCAGGAGCGGGACACGCGTCGTTTCGTGGCTGCTTGTTCGGACTGCGCGCAGACTAAGTCAGGTAACTCTCCTCCTGCCGGTCGTCTCAGACCGCTTCCCATTCCTTCTCGACCATGGTCTCACATCGCCTTAGACTTTATTACCGGTCTGCCTTCGTCTGCGGGGAAGACTGTGATTCTTACGGTTATCGATAGGTTCTCTAAGGCGGCACATTTCATTCCCCTCGCTAAGCTTCCTTCCGCTAAGGAGACGGCACAAATCATCATTGAGAATGTGTTCAGAATTCATGGCCTCCCGTTAGACGCCGTTTCAGACAGAGGTCCGCAATTCACGTCACAGTTTTGGAGGGAGTTCTGTCGTTTGATTGGTGCTTCCGTCAGTCTCTCTTCCGGGTTTCATCCCCAGTCTAACGGTCAAGCAGAAAGGGCCAATCAGTCGATTGGTCGCATTTTACGCAGCCTTTCGTTTCGAAACCCTGCGTCTTGGGCAGAACAGCTCCCCTGGGCTGAGTACGCTCACAACTCGCTTCCTTCGTCTGCTACCGGGCTGTCCCCGTTTCAGAGTAGTCTTGGCTACCAGCCTCCTCTGTTTTCGTCCCAGCTCGCCGAGTCCAGCGTTCCCTCCGCTCAGGCTTTTGTCCAACGTTGTGAGCGCACCTGGAGGAGGGTCAGGTCTGCACTTTGCCGTTACAGGGCGCAGACTGTGAGAGCCGCCAATAAACGTAGGATTAAGAGTCCTAGGTATTGTCGCGGTCAGAGAGTGTGGCTTTCCACTCGTAACCTTCCCCTTACGACAGCTTCTCGCAAGTTGACTCCGCGGTTCATTGGTCCGTTCCGTGTCTCTCAGGTCGTCAATCCTGTCGCTGTGCGACTGCTTCTTCCGCAACATCTTCGTCGCGTCCACCCTGTCTTCCATGTCTCCTGTGTCAAGCCTTTTCTTCGCGCCCCCGTTCGTCTTCCCTCCCCCCCCCCCGTCCTTGTCGAGGGCGCTCCTATTTACAAGGTACGGAAGATCATGGACATGCGTTCTCGGGGACGTGGTCACCAGTACTTAGTGGATTGGGAGGGTTACGGTCCTGAGGAGAGGAGTTGGGTTCCATCTCGGGACGTGCTGGACCGTTCGTTGATTGATGATTTCCTTCGTTGCCGCCAGGGTTCCTCCTCGAGTGCGCCAGGAGGCGCTCGGTGAGTGGGGGGGTACTGTCATGTTTTGTCTTTGATCATGTCTTGTCCCTGTGCTTCCCTCTGCTGGTCTTATTAGGTTATTTCTCTTTCTCTCTCTCTATCGTTCCGTTCATGCTCCCAGCTGTTTCTCATTCTCCCTACGACCTCATTTACTCTTTCACACCTGTCCCCTATTTTGCCCTCTGATTAGAGTCCCTATTTCTCCCTCTGTTTTCCGCTCCTGTCCTTGTCGGATTCTTGTTTGATGTTTGCTGTTCCTGTGTCCTTGTTTCGCCCTGTCGTGTTCTTTGCCTTCTTCTGATGCTGCGTGTGAGCAGGTGTCAATGTCAGCTACGGCCAGTGCCTTCCCGAAGCGACCTGCAGTCTGTGGTCGCGTCTCCAGGCGTTCCTCTCTATTGACGAGAGGATTTCAGTTTCCTGTTTTGGATTTCCATTGATTATATCCAGGAGAATCATTATTTGTTTAATACTGGAATAAAGACTCTGTTACTATTACGTCGCTTTTGGGTCCTCATTCATCAGCATAACAGACACACTTTAAATATACTTACTTTATATTTACTGTCAAATTGATTGCCGATTTCCTTGCTGATAATGAATACAAAGCAAACTTGCGCCTCCCCAAATCACAAATCAGTCAAAGATTGGTTTATGTTGTTTTGGGAGTTGTCTAATTATGCTAATCTGTAGCTGCGCTCATTGTCTTTGCCGGTCATTAATGGTTTTAAAGAATAAGTGATACTAACATTTGTATGCCACTACAATCTCAGTGTTGATAGCTATCTGTGGTGTATTGCTATAATACTCAGACTGCTGTTATAATAATTCGGTATGTGGCAGTAGTTGACAGGCTGTAGACTGCATATAATTGGAATTGATTTGGAAAGGAGCACTAAGTCCGTTTTGGGGTTACAATGTTCACGTAAAGATGACCTCTTGATTTCTGTCCTCTGTTCTGTTTTTCTCTCTAAAAAATACACAACATATTTAATCAATAAGGTTGTGCAATCTTATTTTGTCTTCACAGTTGCCAATAAATTTGACATTCCAATCTTGGACTTAAAAGTCTATGATGAATCGAAGACTGAAGTTGATGAGGTGTTTGAGTTTCTTCTAAAGAAACAAGACCTTGGTGTGCTGGAGATTTGTTTACCCCAAGACCCAAATCCTGATGGTGAATTGCTTATTAGCTTAGAGCTTCACATTCATCCATACAGTCCTGGCTAGCCTAACACATGTTCGGAATATGTGAGACAAGCAGATATATCTGCTGATTTATTTTCCCATTTTGATATTTTAAAAATGATCTTTGTTTCTGTGCTCACCTCTCCCACCCCTTTTAGAACAGTAGTGGGCCTAATCAATTCAAAATGTTACATTTTTGCATTCCGCTTGTCATTAACAAAAGTCCTCTAATCATAATGGATGTTTCCTCCTAAATTGTGTTATAATTAGTGTTAATCACACCAGTTAAATGTTAACATGATTGCTAGATTTGTTGAGCTCCTCTGCAAGCAGCTCCTTATCAAAATACAGTGGAGACAACGAGGGGGACTTGGATGACACCATTATATTGCAGCATAGTGCTACAAGAGAGACAGCTGAGGATAATCGTCTATCTCATGTAAGTACTGCACATTTACAGTTTAAACAAATGCCAAACATGAAGATTGAGTGATGCATGACATCAACAGAAGTTGTGATCATGGTGTGTTTTAAATTACTCCAACTTAGATGGTTGAAGACATTCTGAAGAACAAACCTGGAGGAGAGAGGATCATGAATGAGTATGCTCGGACAAAAAGCCTAACAGATAGCAGAAGACGCGATATGGTCAAGATATTGGTTGCACAAATGACAAGTGAACATGGGTATATGTCATATACTCATTACATACCTTACCACCTAACACAATTTTTTAGCAGAAGTTGTGATTTACACATCAATACTTTTGTTTGGATCTCAAACAGTAAAGTGTGTGTGTGTGTGTGTCTAGGACAAGTCCTTCAAGGCGTGTTAACGAGGACTGCGCAAAGGGCATCATTGCCTTGTTCCCATACCTGGCCGATCCTAGGAGCAAGTTTGGTTATGTAAGTACATTAAAAACTAAGTCTAACCTTTTTAACTCTCTGGGAGTCTTACACCTTACAATTTGTCCAGAATGTCAATATTTAATTGTTTTACTGTTGGGTGCTGTTTTTATTTAAACTATAGATCTGTTAACATGTTTGTATGCCCACCATCTCTGCCATCTCTCCTAAGCTCAACTCTGGTGGTATAAAAGCCGTTAAGTTCTGCACTGCGAGGGTCAGACCTGTTGAATGAGCAAATGTTCATCTATGGGCGCGGCGCATCTATAGTTTTAAGGATAAAAATTAATATGAAGATATTTTAACCTGCTCACTCAAAGTGAATTATACTTTACTTTAGGAGCATTATTACAATGCAGAAGATGGGAGTGGATATCTAGCATGGAGACTGAAATTTGTTCAAAGGGAAGCATCAGAGGGACGACAGAAGGCCATGCGTCAGTCACTGACATGCAAGTGATTTTGATTGTAGTTAGTCTCATTCATGACACATGACCAGAGAATAATTGTGTGAACATCTGTATAAGCAAGTGTTTCTTAGTCTCTTACTCTTTTAGTATTTCTTAGTATCAATTCTGTTTCTGAGTCAAGTAAATCCTACTTTTCATCTGGTGACATAACTGCATGCATGGCCATCCTTGCAGAGTTTCCGAGCATTGTTTTTTATATCTTATGACACAATATTGTATACTTGTATAGAGCGGACAAACCCAGCAATCTGTAAAAGTTTCACCATGTTACAGGTGGTCCAAAAGCTGATAGACTCCTTCAGAGAGGAAACCTGTCCAACAACAGAAAGCAGAAACAACAGAAAGCAGAAACAACAGTGTTGTGAGGCCGTTACACTGATGAAGGATATGGCTGAGGAAGCAATTGTAAAGGAGAAGATGAAGCAGACGTTCACCTATCGCCAAAAGATGGTTCATGACCGAGTGAAGTCCTCTGAAATATTATTATATTATATTCACAGCTTTTCCAAGATTCCAAGACATAGCAGGAATGGTATGTGGATCTTCGACTGCCTTGCCTTGAAACTGTCAGGACAATTGTTTTCTGTTCTACAACAGTCTGATTAGGACTGTGATATATTACATGATAGTGCCACACCATAATGTTTACTGTTCTGTCTTGACTTATTCCATCTTGTCTGCAGATTGAGCAAGATTTTAGGCTGATGTTTGGTGATGCAACCTCCGCAAAGTTCCTGGAGAAGTGGCCTACTCTCTACAAGCAGAAAGTCATTGACCAAAGCCGTGGCCTCACACAGACAGGCAACCTGCAAGACCTGGTTCAAAATGCTGAATCCACAAGAGAAGTGAAAAATGGTATGCTGGAATAAAATGATTATACCAATGAAAGGGAGCGTTGTTTTTGAAAGCAAAATGGAATGTAACTTTCAGTGAAAATGTGTACTTTCAGGATGGGACAGTGACATGTCCTCCATTTTGGTCCTTGTCCACCTTCTTCCACCGTCACCTCTTGGCCGCAAGAGACCAGGAAAAATCTCAGCCAGACACGCCAGTGACCACATTGTGAAGTTTATCAAGGTGAGGTTACAGTTGACTGTTCTGTCCCCATTCCTAATCCTATAAACTACTTTTAAGAATATGGACAAATCATGGTAAGATCATGTGTAGCTGTAATTTACATTTTCACAAACTGTTTGCGAACCGTGATTCATTTTAATAGCACACTAATTAAGTTATTGTGTCACAGACTGGGACCAGCATCCAGGGGCATCTGGAGAGCGTCATGGAAAGCTTTCAACCCTATCTGCTTGCTGTGGGGACCCAGAGGAGTGCGATTCACAAGTACTTCATTGTGATTGACAAACATGCAATACCTTGTAAGTCACCAGACTCTCTTGCCTGTTTTGATGAGCTTTTCAAAGCTAATTTTGTCTTTGGTACCTCGTACAACCAGGATCTGGTAAATGTGTACAAATTCTTGCAAACCACAATTTATGAAATTGATGTTGATACCACTAAGTTTAATCCTAGGGTTGCAGAGTTGCGGGCTCGGATGCTGCATTGAGTTGCTAAAAGTTTTGAAGTTGCAAAGGGTTAAAACACAGCATAGGAAATAACCTTTTTAATTTCACACGTCATCTAAAATGTTGTGTTTTGCTTGCGAATGCCCCCAGGCAAATGCTAATCCCTTGACACAACACTTGAAGTTGGTCCACGGACTTTGTCCAGGAAAGACACTTGGTCTTAAATGCGGTCAGGCTGGTTGTTCACGTTTATGGTACTTTTTCTGGGTTCAGAAAGCATCTTTATAAAGCACATGAACCCTGTTCTGATCATGGTGAAGGCCCCTCTACAGCTGAATATGTAGCAGTAAGTAATTTTGATGACTTGCCATCAACAAGTTCCCCTTCTGATTCCGTCCTTGTCAATAAGACTCTTGTAGACAGCTGCGCTGCAACCATAGCTGAGCTTAAAGTGGCAGGTGTAGGTGAAACCACCATTAACTCTGGTCATTTCCATGGAAGAGATAGTTGATGATATTCAAGCTAAAGAATCTGAAGAAGTGTCTGTCTATACAGGAGCCTATTAAAAGTGACATTGAGTGTAAAATTCATCAGTGTTTTGAAAAAATGTCATCCTTTTGGTGTATTAAATTCTGAAAGTAAGAAGGCAGTATTTTACAGAAAAGTGGGGAAGGGTAGACCCAGTTGAACACGTTCTTGGTACAAGATTTGATGCACAACGCAATCGGACTACTGGAGGCTATGATCAAATTGTTACTGATAAATTTGTTTACATCCCAATGTTGAAACCATTGCAGTTTATTTACAAACACCCTAATATGAAGGGGATGATGGAGACTGATTGTAGTTCAAGAGAACTTTATGACTTACGTGATGGAGATCTGTTCAAGAGCCATGTTCTATTTTCAAAACAGAAGCATGCAATTCAGATACAGCTTTTCTATGATTTTGAAACTGCAAATCCTCTTGGATCAAAACGGGGAATTATGGTCACCTTGTATGATCAACCAGTGTATGGAACTATTGACCAAGTTACAGGTGACAACCTTGGTCTTCACTGTTTATTTGGTTTTGTTGAATCATTCAGTGCCAGATATTGTTGCTGCTTTTAGTCTTGCTGAGAAAGTGGACTTTCAGACTGAATTTGATGAAGATTCACCCAAGATAGTTATGCGAACTCGAGCACTTCATGCATAACACTGTCAAAAAAAGAGACAAATCCCAGTCTTCCCTCTGCGATGGGTGTTAAACGTTCTTGCATTCTAAAACTCCTTGCAGTACTTCAATACATCTGAAAACGTATCTGTCGATATTATGCATGATATCTTGAAGGGAGTGGCACAATATGAAAATAAACTGCTAATACTGCACTTGATAAACAAGTACACAACATCAAATGACAGACAGGAGAATAAAGAGCTGTAACTATGGTTACATGGAGCAAAACAACAAACCTCCTGCAGTGGAGTTAGGAGAGGACTCTAATGACTTGGGGTTAAATGATATCCAGTCCTGGTGTTTACTTCTCAATCTACCACTTATCTTTGGAGACTTAGTTTGTCCAAATGATCTACACTGGTATTTACTGTTGCTGTTGCTTCAGATAGTAAACATTGTATTTTCTCCAATGATATCAAAGTGTATTACAACTTTTTTCGAGACACTTAATCGCAGAACACCACAGGTTATTCAAGCAAAAAATAGGCTGCTACCGAAGCATCATTTTATGGTGCAATACCCCACATGTATGCTTAAAATTGGACCAGTTTTACATAGCTGGTGCAGGCGCTACGAAGCAAAGCATAATTTCAAAAAAAAACTTAAACTTAAAAAAAAACTAAACATTGGTAAAAAAAACACAAGTCAAATAGCATACAGTTGGCAGACATTTGACACCAACAGAGTCATGATCGGTTCAGGTAAAATGTTATTTTTAAATGTGGTGGACTGGGACTGTAAGATGGCTGAGACTGAGGTACCAATTGACACCACGGTTTTAAATGTTAAATGTGCCAAACACCATGGAAATATGTATCGTTTAGTTTGTCTTAAAGTCCATTGTGAGATGCCAGTTTTCAGAAAATCCACCATGTTACAGATGAGAGGTTACTTTTGCCCTACAAACTGTGTCTTGAAGAACATTTGAATGCATATAGAGTTGGGTGTGCAACAGAGGGACCGTATCTAGTTGTTAAAGAGCTTTTCTGTCGCAAAGCACTTGATATACAAGATGTCTTACAGTTGTGGTGATTCAAGTTTGTTTGTTCCATACTGTTTCACGTGACTCCAAAAAACGGCACAGTAAGCTCTTTTAAAACCAATATGTATTGTATTGCAATATTGGCTTTTTTATTTACTTTTAATAAAGGGGGGGACAGATGCCAAAATGTCATTTTACAGAGGCCAGTTTTATTTTATCATCAGTGTTTTTGATATGTGAGATGCCAGTTTCACAAAATCCTCCATGTCATTGTTAGATGTATTGAATTGCAATATTGAGCTTTTTTATGTACATGTATTTAAAGTGAACAGAGGCCAACATTTAATTTCAGTCCACAATTTTATTTTATCATCAGTATTTTGATATATGCATTGCAAATAAAGAATAAAGTGCTTTGTTAAATACTGACTTCTGATTTATTGACGTTAAGTTTAGTTGTACAAACGCTACTCTTGACTGATGATATTCAATTCTATATTGAGTGAATTGGCAGTAGTTGTTTCCATGTTAAGCTTAATAGAATAAATTACAGTTTGCAGAGTTAAATATAAACACTGAATAGAGTAGAAATAACTCTGAAAATTGAACTCTGCAACAAGAGTACTCTATTTAGACTGGGATGAAATGTTGTCTTTTGTAGAGTATAATTGTATTCAATTTGAGTCAAATTTACTCATAAATGTACTGTGTAGTGTTTCATATCTGTCTGTAATTGTGTAATGACTTGGTGCTGCTTTTCTTGGCCAGGACGCTCTTGAAAAAGAGATTTCAAATCTCAATGAGCCCTTCCTGGTTAAATAAAACAATTGTGATTCTCACGATTTTATATATATATTACGAGTTGATGTTCCAAACATATTGCTATGTATGTATGCTGCAGAGAGACAAGAGAGCATGAGAAAATTAGTTTTGATCAGTCATGGAAATAAAAGTGCTGAATTTGTTGGCTTACTACTTAAGATGGAGAACAAGCTATAGGATTAAAAATAACTAGGTTTTGGAGCCGGCACAGCCGACTAGTGCTAGCTAATGAAACAGTATAACTATGGCGTCCCCTCTCCCCGACGCGAACCAGGGACCCTCTGCACACATCAACAACGGTCGCCCACGAAGCATCGTTACCCATCGCTCCACAAAGGCTGCGACCCTTGCAGAGCAAGGGGAACCACTACTTCAAGTCTCAGAGCAAGTGACGTCACCGACTGAAACGCTGCTAGCGCACACCACCGCTACCTAGCTAGCCATTTCACATCGGTTACACTAATATAACTTATTTTTTACAAATCTATACTTGGAGTCAAAGTATCGACATATCGATATAGTATTGCGATATGTAACTATCAATTATTTTATTTTATTTTTTCCCCCACCATCCCCCACCATCACTACTGCAATTGCAGGCTACCAGGTTTTTGATTATACTTTGAGCCCTGAAGTATTGGGACAGTGACACATTTTTAGTTTTGGCTCTGTACTCCAGCAAATTTCATGATTTTAAAGTGTTAAAAATGTTAAAGTGCAGACTCAGCTTCATTTGAAGGTATGTTCATCCATATCGGGTGAGCAGTTTAGAAATTGCAGCACTTTTTGTACAAGTGCCTCCATTTTAGGGGACCAAAAGTATTGGGACAAATTCACTTGTGTATTACAGTAGTCAAAGGTTCAGTATTTGGTCCCATATTTCTATCACGCAATGATTACATCATGCTTGTGACTCTACAAACTTGTTGGATACATTGCTGTTTGTTTTGGTTGTGTTTCAGATTAGGTAAATGATGTATTGTGTCATTTTGGAGTCACTTTTAATGTAAATAAGAATAGAATATGTTTCTAAACCCTTCTACATTAATGTGGATGCTACCATGATTACAGATAGTCCTGAATGAATTGCAAATAATACAATTGATTCAAGTGACACAATACATTATTTTACCATACATTTCTACTGGGTACAAAATAATCTGAATACCAAGTCATGAGGTCGAATAAATTGTCCGTTTAGCTTCGAGACAGGATTGTGTCGAGGCAGCAGATCTGAGGAAAGGTACCAAAACATTGAAAGTCCCCAAGAACAAAGTGGCCTCCATCATTCTTAAATGGAAGAAGTTTGGAACCACCAAGACTTTTCTTAGAGCTAGCCACCCGGCCAAACTGAGCAATCGGGGAAGAAGGGCCTTGGTCAGGGATGTGACTAAAAGCCCGATGGTCACTCCGACAGAGCTCCAGAGTTTTTATGTGGAGATTCATTCCAGAAGGACATTCCAGAAGGACAACCATCTCTGCAGCATTCCACCAATCAGGCCTTTATGGTAGAGTGGCTAGATGGAAGCCACTCCTCAGTAAAAGGAACATGACAGCCTGCATGGAGTTGACCAAAAGGCACCTAAAGGACTCTCAGACCATGAAAAACAAGATTCTCTGGTCGGATGAAACCAAGATTGAATTCTTTGGCCTGAATGCCAAGCATCATGTCTGGAGGAAACCTGGCACCATCCCTATGGTGAAGCACAGTGGTGGCAGCATCATGCTGTGGAGATATTTTTAGCAGCAGGAACCGGGAGACTAGTCAGGATCAAGGGAAAGATGAACGGAGCAAAGAGATCTTTTTTGAAAACCTACTCCAGAGCACTCCAGACCTCAGACTTGGGTGAAGGTTCACCTTCCAAAAGGACAATGACCCTAAGCACAAAGTCAAGACAATGCAGGAGTGGCTTCGGGACAAGTCTCTCAATGTCCTTGAGTGGCCCAGCCAGATCCAAGACTTGAACCTGATCGAACATCTCTGGAGACACCTGAAAATAGCTGTGCAGCGACGCTCCCCATCCAACCTGACAGAGCTTGAGAGGATCTACAGGGAAGAATGGGAGAAACTCCCCAAATACAGGTGTGCCAAGCTTGTAGAGTCATACCCAAGAAGACTCGAGGCTGTAATCGCTTCCAAAGGTGCTTCAAACAAAGTACTGAGTAAAGGGTCTGAATACTTATGTAAATGTGATCTTTTTTTGCAAATTTGTTGAAAAACTTGATTTTACTTTGTCATTATGGGATGTTGTGTGTAGATTGATCAGGGGAAAAAACGATTTAATCCATTTAAGAATAAGGCTGTAATGTAACAAAAAAATTGAAAAAGTCAAAGGATCTGAATACTTTCCAAATGTACTGTATATAAGTTCATTTGTCCCAATACTTTTGGTCCTCTAAAATGGGACTATGTACTAAAAGTGCCGTAATTTGTAAATGGTTCAACCAATATGGAAATACCCTCAAATCAAAGCTGACAGTCTGCCCTTTATCCTCATAGTCATTACATCATTTACAAATATAAAGTACTGGAGTACAGAGCAAAAACAACAAAACATGGGACACTATCCCACTTTTGGAGCTCATTGCATATTTAGGCAGCATTTGTATGACATGCCTGTTAAAAACTGCTGCAGCCCATAACAGCAATGATATCCATCTGCTGTATTAAATCATATCAGCACTAAAACTATACCAAGATTGTCAGACTTTAATTAGTTCCTGAGTACTCAGTTTATTAGTTTCTTAGTGTGATTAATAGAGGACTAAAGAGAACATACAGAATCAGCTGTTGCTAAACTCTAGCTGCACACTAAATGGTGTATTCGTACACTAATCAAATCATCAAATCAAGTTTATTTTATATAGCCCTTTGTACATCAGCTAATATCTCGAAATGCTGTACAGAAACCTAGCCTAAAACCCCAAACAGCAAGCAATGCAGGTGTAGAAGCACGGCGGCTAGGAAAAACTCCCTAGAAAGGCCAAAACCTAGGAAGAAACCTAGAGAGGAACCAGGCTATGAGGGGTGGCCAGTCCTCTTCTGGCTGTGCCGGGTGGAGATTATAACAGAACATGGCCAAGATGTTCAAATGTTCATAAATGACCAGCATGGTCAAATAATAATCAGGAGTAAATGTCAGTTGGCTTTTCATAGCCGATCATTAAGAGTATCTCTACCGCTCCTGCGGTCTCTAGAGAGTTGAAAACAGCAGGTCTGGGACAGGTAGCACGTCCGGTGGACAGGTCAGGGTTCCATAGCCGCACCAGAACAGTTGAAACTGGAACAGCAGCAAGGCCAGGTGGACTGGGGACAGCAAGGAGTCATCATGCCCGGTAGTCCTGACGCAAGGTCCTAGGGCTCAGGTCCTCCGAGAGAGAGAAAGAAAGAGAGAAGGAGAGAACTCCACGGTAAGCATAGGGAGTTGGCGCAGGTCTCCTACCTGACTTCGCCACACTCCGTTGTAGCCCCCCCCCCCCCCCAAGAAATTTTTGGGTTTGACTCTCGGGCTTCCAGCCTTGCTTCCGTGCTGCCTCCTCATATCGCCTCCTCTCGGCTTTAGCTGGCTCCAGCTCTTCACGAGGGAGGCGATATTCTCCCGGTTGAGCCCAAGGTCCCTTACCTTCCAGTATCTCCTCCCAAGTCCAAGAATCCTTTATGCGCTGCTCCTGCTGCTGCTTAACACGCTGCTTGGTCCCGTTACGGTGGGTAATTCTGTCACGATCGTCTTGACTTGGAAGAGAGGACCAAAACGCAGCGTGTGAAAAATACATTCTCTTTTATTAGAGATGAGTGAAACACGAAACGAACACTTAAAACAAAACAACAAACGACCGTGAAGCTACAAACGTAAGTGCAATCCAAAAGCTACAAACGTTCTACATAGCCAATTACCCACAAATGCATAATGCCTATGGCTGCCTTAAATATGGCTCCCAATCAGAGACAAATGAAAGACAGCTGTCTCTGATTGAGAACCACTCAGGCAACCATAGACATACCTAGACACATTCACTAAACACAACCCCATACACTAAACCCAACACCCCCTTTACCATATAACCACCCAAGACGAGACAAAACACAAACATTCCCCATGTCACACCCTGACCTAACTAAAATAATAAAGAAAACAAAGAATACTAAGGCCAGGGCGTGACACACTTAATATAATGCATATGTATATACTGTACTCTATATCATCTACTGCATCTTGCCATCTTTATGTAATACATGTATCACTAGCCACTTTAAACTATGCACTTTTATGTTTACATACCCTACATTACTCATCTCATATGTATATACTGTACTCAATACCATCTACTGCATCTTGCCTATGCCATTCTGTACCATCACTCATTCATATATCTTTATGTACATATTCTTTATCCCTTTACACTTGTGTGTATAAGGTAGAGGTTGTGGAATTGTTAGGTTAGATTACTCGTTGGTTATTACTGCATTGTCGGAACTAGAAGCACAAAAATTTCACTACACTCGCATTAACATCTGCTAACCATGTGTATGTGACAAATAAAATTTGATTTGATTTGATTTGCTACAGTGGAACCGTGGCCTCTCTGACCAGCTCTGACCCTAATTGTCGGCTATCTAAGGAGTGCACGGGGAAGGGTTGGTCTAGCGGCACCAGCGGAATCCCTAGCCTTAACGCGAGTCCACGATCCATAATGTTCCCAGCTGCGCCTGAATCGACTAGCGCCTTATGCTGGAGAGAGGGAGAAAACTCAGAGCTCTGGGTGAGTCTGGTGCTGACTCACCTGGTGTGAATGAGAAGTGCTCTGCCTGCCCTCTCGACTCCCAGACGAGCTCCTCCAGCACCGATCGGCGGTGTGTCCTCTCCGACCACACCTGGTGCAGGAGGAGCCTCCTCCTCCGGTCCCCCTCGATGCGGCCCCCCCTAACTCCATAGGGATTGGAGCGGGAGGGCCAGGAGGTTGTCGGATCGACATGTCAATGAGTTCGTCGCGGGAGAGGATGGCGTCCCGACAAGCTAGCTCTCTGCGGACGTCCTCCCGGAAGCTACATCAATAGTGGTCCATCAGTGCCCTGTCATTCACCCCACTCCAGCGGCCAAGGTCTTGAACTCCAGCATGAAGTCCAATGCGCTCCTCGTCTCCTGTCGAAGATGAAACAGCCGTTCACCTTCTACCCGGGTGAACTCTGGGTAGTGGTCCCTCGCAGAGTCTGGGCCATTCCACACTGCATTGGCCCACTCCAGGGCTCAACCCGTCAGACAGGAGATGAGGATGCTCATGCTCTCCTCACCAGAGGGAGTCGGACGAACGGTAGCCAGGTACAGCTCAAGCTGTAGTAAGAACCCCTGGCACCCAGCCGCCGTTCCATCGTACTCCCTGGGGAACGCCAGACGCAGAGCAGTGGATCCGGACGCCGCCGGAGGAGTATGTTGAGCCGGCAGAGGAGGAGCTGGGGGTGAGGTAGGGAGACCACTCCTCTCCCATCGGTCCATTCTCTCCATCATTTGATCCATTGCTGACCCGATTCGTTGGAGAATGGCCGTATGATGGAGGACACGCTCCTCCATGGATGGGAGAGGGGGTGCAGCTGCTCCTGCTGACTCCATGGGTAATGGTGCGGGCTTCTGTCACACAGCCAGGAGTGGTGGGTATGGAGTCAAGCGCAGAGAGCAGAGGATAATGGGGGAAACGGTATCCACAATTAACGGTATCCACAATTAACGCCAAAACAACAGGCGAAAACAAAAGTGTCCAACCCAAAACTGGGCACTAACAGACAGGGAACACAACACGCAACCAACCTAGACTAACAGAAAACCAGCCCGCACAAAAGCAGGCGGGCCTAACCGGCTTATTAAATAGTCCTGAACCAAAACTCAAACAAGAAACAGGTGCAACCAATAAGACATAACAAACAGAAAAGGGGATCGGTGGCAGCTAGTAGATCGGTGAAGACGATCGCCGAGCTCCGCCCGAACAGGCAGGGGAGCCACCTTCAATGGAAGTCGTGACACATTAAAAACTCTTCATTTTTGTATGTCCAGATTCACCAATGCCCAATAAAAAATAGGAATGTAGTCTTGTAGGAGGAGGACATTGCTACACAGACTAGGTGACCGCTGATTTGATGGCATATTTCTAGACCTTTCTGTGTCAAACAACGCATTTGCAAAGTCATTGTGACTCTTAATGAATATTGACTGTTCTATCTCTTTTGCCTTCCAATTAATGAATAGATGTTGGTAATTATTTGACCGATGCCTCTCTCCCTGGTATGTCCCATATCCATCACTTAGTTAAAATGAAATACAAATCAATACACTGGCAGAGTCATGGGACAGTGTCATTGCGTTCAGTGGTGGGAGCCGGAGCCTGAATAACAACTATTGATCTCCTTGAGGAATATTCTCTTTTATCACCACCTCGTCCACCACCAACCACCATAAGATAAGTGTTATTTCGCCTCCCATGGAAATCCTGCCAGCCAGTGACAAACAATGTTATGTTTGTTCAACCCACCCTGGGATAATGAATGCAAAATTTGAGCCCGATCGAAAAAGGAAAACAAAAGCTGGTGCTGGGATCCCGATAACACCTTAGTAAAGTTGCGATTTATATTTAAAATGGCTTCTCCTTGGCTTCCTCTGCTGTGTGGTAGGTGGCCATTGTGTAAACAGCCTCCTTGAGAAACAAATGGCCAGCTAAATCATTGTACAGCGGTAGGCCAGGGCAGAGGGGGGATGGGGGATATCACGTGTCAGCAAACATTGACTGGGCTTTATCATAATGAGTTGTAGTGTTGGAGGAGCTAACAGGCCGCGTGGCTAATCGCCCTCGACAGTGAAGGCGCATTCCTTCAGGTCAGGGCTCAAGGTTGTGTGTGTGTGTTTTTTATTTTCTTTTTTATTTCACCTTTATTTAACCAGGTAGACTAGTTGAGAACAAGTTCTCATTTACAACTGCGACCTTGATGTATAAAGAGAAGAGAGTTGGCCTGAGAATTGAACCCTGCGGCACCCCCATAGAGACTGCCAGAGGTCCGGACAACAGGCCCTCCGATTTGACACACTGAACTCTATCTGAGAAGTAGTTGGTGAACCAGGCGAGGCAGTCATTTGAGAAACCAAGGCTGTTGAGTCTGTCGATAAGAATGTGGTGATTGACAGAGTCGAAAGCCTTGGCCAGGTCGATGAATACAGCTGCACAGTATTGTCTCTTATCGATGGCGGTTATGATATCTTTTCGGACCTTGAGCGTGGCTGAGGTGCACCCATGACCAGCTCAGAAACCAGATTGCATAGTGGAGAAGGTACGGTGGGATTCGAAATGGTCAGCGATCTGTTTGTTAACAGATCGCTGTATTTGGAGGGCAGATTGGTTAGGATGATATCTATGAGGGTGCCCATGTTTACGGATTTGGGGTTGTACCTGGTAGGTTCATTGATCATTTGTGTGAGATTGAGGGCATCAAGCTTAGATTGTAGGATGGCCGGGGTGTTAAGCATGTCCCAGTTTAGGTCACCTAACAGCACGAGCTCTGAAGATAGATGGGGGCAATCAATTCACATATGGCTTCCAGGGCACAGCTGGGGGCAGAAATTTGTCAATAGCAAGTGGCAACGGTGAGAGACTTGTTTCTGGAAAGATGGATTTTTAAAAGTAGAAGCTCAAATTGTTTGGGCACAGACCTGGATAGTATGACTGGCTATCTCTGCAGTAGATTGCAACTCTGCCCCCTTTGGCAGTTCTATCATGTCGGAAAATATTATAGTTAGGGATGGAAATTTCAGAGTTTTTGGTGATCTTCCTAAGCCAGGATTCAGACATGGCTAGGACATCCGGGTTGGCAGAGTGTGCTAAAGCAGTGAATAAAACAATCTAAGGGAGGAGGCTTCTAATGTTAACATGCATGAAACCAAGGTTTTTACGGTTACAGAAGTCGAAGAATGAGAGCGCATGGGGAATGGGAGTGGAGCTAGGCACTGCATGGCCTGGATTAACCTCTACATCACCAGAGGAACAGAGGAGGAGTAGGATAACGGCTAAAGGCTATAAGAACTGGACATCTAGTGCGTTCGGAACAGAGAGTAAAATGAGCAGATTTCTGGGCACGGTAGAATAGATTCAAAGCATAATATACAGACAAAGGTATGGTAGAATGTGAATACAGTGGAGGTAAACCTATGCATTGAGTGGCGATGAGAGAGATATTGTCTCTAGAAACATCATTTAAACCAGGTGAGGTCACTGCATGTGGGGGAGGTGGAACTAAAGGGTTTTCTGAGGCGTATTGAGCAGGGCTAGAGGCTCTACAGTGAAATAAGGTAATAATCACTAACCAAAACAGCAATGGACAAGGCATATTGACATTAGGGAGAGGCATGAGTAGCCGAGTGATCATAGGGGTCCAGTGAGTAGCTAGGCCGGCTGGAGACACGGCGATTCAGACAGCTAGCGGGCCGGGGCAAGCAAGCTAGCAGAAGGTCCTTATACGTCGCGATGGAAGAAGTCTGTTGTAGCCCCTCGTGCGGTTACGTCGGCAGACCAGTCATGATGGATCAGCAGGGCCGATGGGCCTCTTCAGCTAACAGTCCGATATGCTCTAGACAACTAGCGGGCCGCGGCTAGCAGGCTAGCAGATTGGTATTCAGGGAACGTCGCGACGGAGGAGCCAGTTGAAAACCCCCCTCGGGCAGATTACGTCGGTAGTCCAGTCATGATGGATCGGCGGGGCTCCATTTCGGCAGTAAAAGGGGTCCAGGCCAAGGTATTGTAGCCCTAGGAGTGGCTGATGGACCTCTTCAGCTAGCTGGGAGATGGGCCTAGCATAGGCTAGCTCCAGGCTAATTGGTGCTTGCTTCGGGACAGAGACATTAGCCAGGAGTGGCCACTTGGATAGCAGCTTGCTAGCTGCGATGATCCAGGTGAAAAGGTTCAGAGCTTGCGGTAGTATTCCGGAGATATGGAGAAAAATAAATCTGATATGCTCTGGTTTGAATCACGCTGTGCAGACTGGCAAGAGTTGTCCGAGCTAAGGTTAGCTGATGACCGCTAGCAGTGGCTAGCTGACTACTAGCTAGTAGCTAGTTAGCTGGCTAGCTTCTGTTGGGGGTTCTGGTTCTAAAGTAAAGAAAATAGCAGATCCATACCACATTGGGTAAGGCGGATTGAAAAAAATATATGCAAATAAAAAATATATGAAAAGATATATACACGGGACACGACAAGACGAAGACAAAGATGTCTGACTGCTACGCCATCTTGGAGCTAAAATGAGTGAAGAAGGAAAGAGTGTGTGTTTGTGTTTGTGTACAGTATGTGTTTTCTGGACGGTGTGTGTCATCCTGTGTGTGTGTGTGCATGCATGTGTGTGTGTGCGGGTGCCTGGGTGCACATGTGCTTGTTAGGTGGGAGGAAGGAGAGCTTGGCATGTTTATGTGCAGCCAGTGCTGGCCTAGTGTGGTCAGAGGAAAAACGTAACGTTTGTCTACACTCCCCCCTCTCCCCGACCTTCTCCTGTTCTGGACCCATGGCTGAGTTTGCATTTTGTGACCTGGTGCAGATAAGCCTGGTGGAAAAGCCGTGTTTGCAGTGATAACTGTGACAACAATTTGTTTACCCTCTTCTAAGCCCGGTGATAAATCACAGGAGAAATGTAACATATGTTGGATAGGAGTCACAGAGGAGCATTGCTTTTTACTGAGGGTCACTCACCCTCAGGGTGAGAGGAGAGCTTTACTGTTCAAGGACAGACATGCATGGCATTTTTAAGTTTCACAGTAGCAGGAAAGGGCTTTTCCAACTAACAAATGACATCTAATGCACTGGTACTAAAAGCACTCTGGATACATGGAGTGTTTTCTTCTGAGCTCATGACCAGAGTTTTCCACAGAATTAAATGGAACATATTAGCAAAACAATTAATAGATAAACCCTGATTTAACCAAGTTTAAGAGTTATGGTGCAACCTACCCAATTATTGGGTGGGTTGCACCAACATAGAGTAACTTAAACTTGATTAAATCAAGGTTGATGTCAGAGTCCTTTAAGAACAGTGGGTTGTGCTTCTACACCTGCATTACTAGCTGTTTGGGGTTTTAGGCTGGGTGTCTGTACAGCACTTCGAGATATTAGCTGATGTACGAAGGGCTATATAAAATAAAATTGATTGATTGATTGATTGAGTCAGGCGCAGAGAGCAGAGGGTTCGAATAAATGTATATTTTATTACCGGAAAAAACGGTCACGCCACAAACATAAGGCGCAAAAACTGACCGGCCCATGCACAGGACCCAAAATGACCGGAAAATAAAATACAATCGAACATCCACAAACTAACAGAATAACAATCCCGCACAAACCTAGGCGGGCCTAACAGGCTTAAATAGACAAAAATCAAGAAACACATTAAGGAACAGGAGCAACTAATAAAACCAAACGAACAGAAAAGGAAAAAGGGATCGGTGGTGGCTAGTAGACCGGCGACGACGACCGCCGAGCCCCGCCCGAACAGGCAGGGGAGCCACCTTCGGTGGGAGTCGTGACAGTTGATCTATTAATCGTGTTGCACCAAACTTTAAACCTAGGTTTAAATTAACCCTATTTAAATGTAATCTTTCTTCTAAACTAAGTTTAATTTTGACCATAATGTTGTTGCTCCATTGTTTTTACAAATTCAAAAAGGCACTCGCACATCTGAGCAATCTTATTTGCAGGTGCATGGCAACAATTGAACAAGATGAAGGAAAAAGGAAACCGCACACTGCTCTTGATAGTATCACCGATATTTAAAACTTCTTGCAACTATAGGGGGTGCTGTTCCGCATTAGCATATTTGTGTCTCCAAATTAAACTGCCTCGTGCTAAATTCTTGATCGTACAATATGCATATTATTGTTATTATTGGATAGAAAACACCTTCTAGTTTCTATAGAAGTTGGAATTTTGTCTCTGAGTGGTACAGAACAATTTCTACAGCACTTTTCATGACAGGGTTCAGATTTCAGAAATTTTTACCTCTGATCTGGAGTCTGTTTATAAGGCGACAGTGAATGCTATGAAGAAACCGACACTGCCTACGTCTTCCTCTGGGTGTCTGTACGTCATCACGTTTTCAATGAAATCGATGGGACATTCACAGCCATTATAAAAGACCAAAATGTACAGAGACCCCCCTTTCTCAACGTGCGCCTGAAGCGTGAAGGACATCGGACCTGCCTCGTTCCAAATCGTTTTCTAACCAGCAATATTTCTCCGGTCATGTTTTCAGTCGTTATAGTTGTTAAAAACATCATAATGTAGTTAATTTGAACCGTTTTATAGCAATTTATATCCGTTTAGTGCGATTTTGAGGAATTTCTTTGTCGTGCCCTTTTTAGCTTTGGAAACGTTTCGGGGTGTCGGTCGTTGGTGGTGGACATTTCGAAGGACAGAGGACATCTATCGACCAAAAGACGTTTATAACATAGAAAGGATACATTGCCCAAGAATATGATGGAAGAACAGCTCAAAGTAAGCAATATTTAATATGATAAACCGTGTTTCTGTCGAAATATTTTAAACGCATATTTCGCCATTTTGTTTGGTATAGCTTCACCTGGCGAACCCTGTATTGAAAAGTAAGGATAATTTTAAAAATGTAAATCAGCGGTTGCATTAAGAACTAATTTGTCTTTCGATTCCTGTCTACCCTGTATTTTTTAGTCAAGTATATGATTAGCTTTCAATTAAACTAGATCACTCTGATAGATGACGTCAGACATATTGAGGCTTGATTTCCTAGTATTTTTATTGTGTAACCACGGTTTTGTATGGCTAAATATGCACCTTTTCGAACAAACTGTATATGTATGTTGTAAAATGATGTTACAGGAGTGTCATCGGAAGAATTCTGAGAAGGTTAGTGAAAAAATTAATATCTTTTGGCGGTGATTACGTTATAGCGCTCTTTGGCTGGAATCGATGCTCTGGTAACGTTTGCACATGTAGTATGCTAACTTATCGATTTATTGTGTTTTCGCTGAAAAACGCTTAGAAAATCTGAAATATGGTCTGAAATCACAAGAACTGGGTCTTTCCATTGCTATGCTTTGTCTATTTTTATGAAATGTTTTATGATGAGTAAATTGGTCATACACGTTGCTCTATCTAGTAATTCTAGTGGATTTGTGATGGTCGGTGCAATTGTAAACTGTGATTTCTACCTGAAATATGCACTTTTTTCTAACAAAAACTATCCTATACCATGAATATGTTATCAGACTGTCATCTGATGTTTTTTTTTATAGGTTATTGGCTATCAATATCTTAGTTGAGCCGAATTGGTGATAGCACCTGAAGGAGTAAGAAACTGATGGAGTTAGAATAGTGGTGTATTTTGCTAACGTGTTTAGCTAATAGATTTACATATTTTGTCTTCCCTGTAAAACATTTTAAAAATCTGAAATGGTGGCTTTATTCACAAGATCTGTATCTTTCATCTGGTGTCTTGGACTTGTGATTTAATGATATTTAGATGCTACTATCTACTTGTGAAGCTATGCTAGCTATGCTAATCAGTGTGTGGGGGGTGGGGGGTGCTCCCGGATCCGGGGTTAGTAGCCGTGAAAGGTTAATAAGCTTACGTATCGGCCACACGGCCTTCGTCAGAGCTTTTGGGATTTTTTGAAAGTTGCACCCTTATGTAGACCTGGCCCCACCCACATCCGTTCTACACATCGAAGGGGGTTGGAGGCAAAGGAAAATAAATAAGTGCTACCAAATATAACAATGTGCATTTCATAAATATTACAAAAGTGTATAAATAAGGCGTATTGAACACCTCTGTATAATCTCAATGAGGACATAGCAAGTTCATTAGTCATTGGGTACATCATATGAAAAACGTCAGAATAATCTACAAGAGACACACATTTCATGTTCCAATTCACAGCATAACATACAAAGTCATATGATGTACCCAATGACTAATGAACTTGCTATGTCCTCATTGAGATTATACAGAAGTGTTCAATACGCCTTATTTATACACTTTTGTAATATTTATGAAATGCACATTGTTATATTTGGTAGCACTTATTTATTTTCCTTTGCCTCCAAACCCCTTCGATGTGTAGAACGGATGTGGGTGGGGCCAGGTCTACATAAGGGTGCAACTTTCAAAAAATCCCAAAAGCTCTGACGAAGGCCGTGTGGCCGATACGTAAGCTTATTAAATATCGGTGATACTATCAAGAGCAGTGTGCGGTTTCCTTTTTCCTTCATCTTGCTCCATTGTTTTTAAAATAACATTTAAACTTAGTTTAACAAAGTGTAAACTGCCACTAGAGGAGGTTAAAGTTCAATCTCAGTGTATGTGCTTTATTTTTGGTGTGGTTAAGAATTGTAGCTCCTGTGGCTTATCATGTTTGCAAAACTCAACTAGTCAGCTAACTCATTCGACAATTAAATTCACCAGTGGCCCGAAGTGAAAACTTACTTTCCTAGCCAGCTAGCAAGCTAGCGATGACCAGAGCTGGTTGTTTCAATATAAATATAATTATAATATATTGCTACGGTGAATCCATTATGACACGTCACTAATCATAGTTTAGTGATTTCACTTCTGTGTGATCGGTGTCCCTTCCACATGACGGTTGTGCTAACGTAGGCTAATGTGATTAGCATGAGGTTGTAAGTAACAAGAACATTCCCAGGACATAGACATATCTGGTATTGGCAGAAAGCTTAAATTCTTGTTAATCTAACTGCACTGTCCAATTTACAGTAGCTATTACAGTGAAAGAATACCATGCTATTGTTTGAGGAGAGTGCACAATTTTGAACATAAAAACTTATTAACAAACAAATTAGGCGTATTTGGGCAGTCTTGACACAACATTTTGTACAGAAATGCAAAGGTTCATTGGATCAGTCTAAAACTGCTACACTGCTGCCATCTAGTGGCCACAATGTATATTGCACCTGGACTGGAATAATACATTATGGCTTTTCTCTTGCATTTCAACATTTTTTTCTTTGTATTATCTTTTACCAGATCTATTGTGTGTTATTCTCTTACATTCCTTTCACATTTCCACAAACGTCAAAGTGTTTCCTTTCAAATGGTACCAAGAATTTGCATATCCCTACTTCAGGGCCTGAGCTATAGGCAGTTAGATTTAGGTATTTCATTTCAGGCGAAAATTGAAAAAAAGTGGCAGATCCAATTTGTGTTGCTGTTGCAGGTTGCAAGTGACATCATCTCAAGGAACTTTGCTGTTACATGACGCAACTCAAACACAATTAAAATTGCATGCAACAGCCAATCAAATTGAAGCTGCTTCTATCACATTGTTTGAGAATTCTAAACTCACCCCATGTCATCTGCTGCATGACACTGTGATTTCACAACCGTTTTGTTATTGTATAAGAATTGATAAAATGCTGACTGATTTAGACAAAATGCTAGCTAGACACAGTGAAATTGCCTGCACTGTTTGGTTAAGATTGATCAATTATAAAACCTAGATATACCAAATCTAGATGAGGTCTAACCTAAGATTAATATAAACCATGTTGGTGCAACCCACCCATTATGTTGTACCTCTATGGAGTTTCCTCCCTTGTCCTCTGCTTGCGTGGTTAGCACCCCATCATGTCCTTTCTCATACCTCAGTGCACTGTAGTCCTCTTTGGTAGTCTTCTTTGCCCAGGCTCAATGTAGAGTAATATAGCTGTAATTACAATGGCTAGCCAACAGATGTCAGCCTTCCAGATGATATCATTACTCTGTAGATTGGAGTAGCTAATGCAATCATCTTAATCAACACAGTCCTGTCAACGCACTCATAAACTGAATAGAAGTCTGATGAGTGCAAATATTCAAGGCAAATACATTGCTGGCTACTGGGGTTCCTCCACCTCAGAATGTCCATTCAGATTGTTCAGATTGTTGGTATCCACCGACTCATGTCTAAAATCAAAACAGAAATTTTGATATTTCACTTTAGAGTCAAAAAAGGCCTGGACTAAATTATTGCACATTCTGATGAATTTGGTTGGAGGCAAGTGATTTTTGTTTATGTGTAATTCACCTCACATGTGGTAAATTGCAGGTGCCTACAGGGTACAAATAGCCTTTCAACTATTTGAAACGAGGAAACAGAACATTTTGCTCCATTGCACTCCATTGTAAAGTGCAAGGGTGCCAATATATTTGACTACAGCTGTTTATTATATTTACCGATATCTCATACAACAGAGATAGTGCACTGCATCAGGCTATGCAGAATAAATGGAACATGAATGGAAAGAACTGACTTTTCAGTTTATGTTTTGACAAATAACATATCATATTATGGCTGCAGGTTTCATGTACTTTGGGGAAGTTTTAAATTTCCGAGTGTGTTGAATCTGCCAGAGTTGTATGCATATAAAAATCAAATGTAGTCAGTTTTCCTCCTTGCCTTACCACTCACTCTCCCTCTTCACTCAGCGGGAGAATGATGTTGGCATAATACTGGAGAGGAAGAGAGAGTGTGTAGAGAAAAGAGAGAGCGAGAAACACAGATATATAGAGAGATACCCCCTCCCCACAGAGAGAAACACAGAAAGAGAGAGTACACAAGTGCCTGGTATACCTGAAAGGCTAAGCCTGTCTTCTCTTTCCGTGAGGCTTGTCTGAGCATCTAAAAGGCAGGCAGGCACAAGGTGGGGACCTCTTCAGATCTGTATGCTATTAAAAGGCTTGTGATCTCCTCATGTTTACCCACACTTACAACACTGCAAGGTGGCTGTGTAGAGTAGTGGAGCGGGATACTCGGGTGCTGCTGCTGCCTCTTTTGAAGTGAAGTTGATCTTCAGAGTGTGCTCCTGGTAATTGCTCTCTCTCTCTCTCTCTCTCTCTCTCTCTCTCTCTCTCTCTCTCTCTCTCTCTCTCTCTCTCTCTCTCTCTCTCTCTCTCTCTCTCTCTCTCTCTCTCTCTCTCTCTCTCTCTCTCTCTCTCTCTCTCTCTCTCTCTCTCTCTCTCTCTCTCTCTGCGGGCCTAGAGTACTGGGAAGATGCAGATGTGGTGCTTTCCCTGTGATCCTTTCCACCTCCATCTCTCGTCTGATCTGAAATGAATAGCAAGCAGATATAGCTAGCGACAACCATTATGCAAACAACTGTTTTTTTCCCCCCGAGCGTTTCACATTTGTGGAGAAATGGTGGAGAGTTCGTTTCAAAGCATTAGCAGTGGCACTTTGATAATGGACCATTACAACAGCAAGAGGCTACAGAGCCAACCAGTGTGTATTAAGTCAACCAGTGATGTGCACTTTTTCTACTGTAGTGGTATGCTACCACACCTATATTGCCATCATTGAAAAGTGGAGGCAAATATAACAAAGAAACACACGGAGCATAAAATGTCCATGTTAAATGCTCAATGAGACATGCTCGTTGTTTACGCGCTTAGTTCCTGTAGACAAATTAGCAGTAATGACACTTGATGTGAATTTGTTTCATTTTCCTCTGCAACAGTTAATTCATACACTGTCGATCACATGCATCGGGTTCGGCGACGTGCACTGCAGCGCAGAACACCTGTGTATTATAGTAATTACTTTGATTATACCTCACATGGGGTATTACAATAGTTTGCAGCAGAGAAACCTCTCTCAAAACCGGCAGTGAATTTCAATGTTCATGTCCATGAACGTTCTATCCATGAACGTTCACAAGCAGATATTCCTACTCTTACATGCTGTGTTGAGTGCTTCTGTGGTTGCGGGTGTGAATATAAAAGAGACAGGGATACATGTTGATTGTTGATAAGGGAAGTGCAGGGGTTCACACTCTTCTTCCTATTATTCCCTCCGTCCATCTGTTTGCCGTGTTGGGTGCTACTGGTCTGCATCCAGACATGTGACAGTCCAGGGGTCTCCTCATCATTGCAGCCCCCCCCCCCCCCCATACACCAGGTGCCTGCTTCGGAAACAAATGCCCACAAACACAAACACAACAATGGGACCCCATGCATCTCAAACACACCAATGGGACCTCTGCATTGTGTATTCTATTCCTACGCTATTATACTGGGCCAGAAATAAAAGTATTGAGCTGTGTCGAGCTGTGTTGTGTATAGTAATAAGCCGTCATGGGCATCCTCTAGGTTCATGCAACTGGTCAGAAAACTGACAAGCCATAACTTCATTTTTATTTATTTTTCAAGTCTCCATGTAAACAAACTTTCTGCCGCTCATGCTGACTCTCATGCAAACTTCCATGGTATACAGACGGGTTTTAGATGGTGAATAACTTCTTATTTTGCTAACTATTCCCTTGTGGCTGGTTAAAGGGTAAATGTATCAGTTTCTTTAGACATTTGAAAGAGTAGACTTTATTGCCACGTAGGAGGAATGGAATTTTCTTTAGAGGCAAAACAGACATACAATTATAATATGCCAGCTGCCCGTAACATCCTATATACTACAGTATATGGCATAGCATGCTTTTTTGGACTCACAGTTTAATGTATGGACTGTAGTAGGTTGGTTGACATGCTGTTTCATGGTATTTTCATCCTTACTTTGTTCTTCACCAATTCCTTTTTATGATGAGTGTAGTCGACTGACAGCTGCTAGGCACCTGTTATGAAGGTACTGTTCAAATGAAGTACACGGACTGGTATCCCCTCAGTTCTGTGCTTCTAGACCAAATAACTAGGCTACATGTCTTTTTTTCTTCCTTATGCTACATATGCAGGCAATTCCCCAGCACAAAATAATACCACACTCTTAATTTCTAAGGTTAATTGAAAACAAATAAATGCAATTAATAAATGCACCCACAAAATTTCAACAACTGTACTTTTCAATATCTGGAAGCAGTTTTTCAATCAGTGGGATCGCTGCAATATGCCCTAGCTGCATTGTAAAGTCTGACAGATGTTGAGTCTCAGAGAGAGAGGCCCCACAGCGCATGGAGACTGACTGTTTGGCAGAGAGCACAATAAAGTGAAGAGACAGCGAGGGCATGGACTCGCCTGTCACTACACCTGAACCTGTCTTGGGGGCGTTTCAAGTCTATGGAAGATTAAAGAAAAGGCAGAATGGCTGGCCTTTGTCGCAGTCACCATTCCTTCACATTTACACTCAAAAAAAGGCCAACCTGTCTCGTGTAACTTGTCTGAGTGTAATAGAGACCTTCAAATGGGACCGGAAAACAATGTCAAAAATGGGGAAGAAATGGGTGTGTCAAATATTAGAGGCGCTCGCCAAAAAATAACACCCCCCTGGAAAGATGGAGGGCTTCAAAGTGAAAGACATAAAAGTGCATTCTGAAGCATGCAAGTATAAATACCGGAATCATTGAGGAATCGGATCAATATCTCTCCTCATCCTTTGCAGTACAAGCCTTTGAAGTATCCACTGGAGGAACCTACTACACTATACATTTTTATGAATTGATGATGCAGAAGAATGTAGACAAGTTTGAATCAAACTTTATCACATTGTCTTTTCTCCATGGCTTTCCAAGCACTTCTAATGCATGCAGTATGATTTTCTATCCAGCTGGAGTATTTGGGTTCATAGTACACATTTAAATGGAAGTGGATGGTTTACCAGTTAAACATGTTTTGAAACAGCTAACTCTTTAGGGAGCTTGATTTCTCAAACAGCATTAATTTCGTTGCAGGATGCAGCATAATTGTAGGTTGCTGCTGCCAGTGTATGGCAAACTTTCCATTGGCTCTACATTTAACAAGGATTTATGTACACCCAGATGGAAAATTGTCTGCCTCATGCCCAACAGGTGGAACAATTGACGAGTCAACATGCCAATCATTTTGTGTCTCAATTAGTGCTGGAGATAAGCGATCTCGTTGTTCTATGCCATGTTTACAATACAATTTTTAACCTCACTGTATGCTGTTGATCTCTCATTTCTAAGCCGATGGAAATGTACATGGATTTGAATTTAATTGTGTTTTCTTTGCACACAAGCGGTAAATAGCTTGGTCCCTAAAACTAAACTAACATATTAACTTATGTGCTAAATGCAAATGGATACCTAGCCTAGGCTATACTTTACCTGGTAACACTTTACTTGACACCCAGTGTCATAACACTTTATGATACAGTCATAACCATGTCATAATATGTCATAACAGCTGACACAACCTTTCATAACATGGTCATAACACTGTCAAGACCCATATATTTACATGGGTTGTGATATATATTGCGTTAGTTTATGACTGGTTATTACACCTACATCTGACACCTACATAAGAGTGTAAACACTCACATTTCTTCATATTCATTTTGTCCCTGCCAAGAAGTTTCCTTGTTGATGCTCTAATATATGTTTTTTTCATCATATTTTAAATAACTTGTCATGAGCATTATGACCATCCTGTCATTTTACCTGGACTAAGAAAATAAACTTTATGACAATGTCAAGAAGCGTTGTGACTATCATAGTCATATAAACTAGATTGGCCGATCATGTACGTGTCCTCATGTCAATCATCAGACAAAAAGAGGGTGTCTTGTCCTGCTCCTCAAATCTGCTCCCGCATTCATCCCAGTCATCAGCAACAGAGCATTGAGGTAGGAGCATGTCTGACATCAACGTTTGCGCAGTTACAAGGATCATTGAATATGGTAAATATATATTTTTTTATATAACAAACATACAGTTGACACCCAGGCTATGGTGTAATGGAATGTTTTGCCTTATGTGGTAGGTTTAGGTTTTATGTAGGTGTCATAACCAACCATAAAAGAACGCAATATATGTCACAACAGGTCTAAATATATGTGTCATGACAGTGTTATGACCATATTATAAAAGGTTATGAAAAGTTATGTCAGCTGTTATGACATATTATGACATGGTCATGACCGTGTCATGACGTGTTATGACGCTGGGTGTCAAGTAAATTGTTACCCTTTACTTACATGCCCTAAGCATGCATGCCCTGAATTTAAGCAGGATATCCGCTGTTATGAAAGCATTCATGGAAAACCAATGTGTGCAGGTGTCAATCAGTTATTTTCATTTGAAGATAAAACGACTTGTAAATTGGTGTTACTTCAGATATGTATATTTTTATAAATCAAAAGGCAATATCCTGCTCTGTAAATTGTACACACTTGTAAAGGAACTGCTCTGTTCTGAAGAAGCTGGCTCTGGGAAATGTCATCCTCTTGACAGTGGAGGATAGCTATTCCATGTCCGTTTCCACCGTTCTTGTGTTTCTTGCTCGGCGGTTGCAGATGTAGCAAGGAGTGTAGGTTGACTGGGCCATTTCAGTTCACTGCTCTTTGTTGTGCACCTCTTACTCAATGAACCGAACCATGACATTGACATTGGAGCTTTTCAACGTGCAGCCTCGTCTCATGAACTAGACGTAACATAGTAAATGTAAACCCAGGAATGATATGTTAGGTTTGGTATGGTTACATAAGACAGAAGGTTACTTAACACTATAACTGCTTAAGCAATCATTTGGACTGCTCATGAATAAATAAAAATATGACTCTGCCATTTTTTAAGTCATGCCTCCCTCTGTCCTGTACTTTGTATCTTAATATCACAAACAGAAATTGAGTTATAACCAGTTTTAGGATCTCACAACAGTAGGGCCTGCTCCTTCTCCAAACAGTGGAAGGTTAATTCAGTGGAAGGTTAATAATCACCCTGATAAATGGTATGTACCCTACATCAGTCCACCAAACCCAAACAGTCTTATCTGGCCTACTTGGAGTACACAGTGAGAGCGTGCGTAATTTACAATGACAAGAAGATCAAGATGCTGCTTTTATCGCTGCTACAAGATCTGAATGGAAACGATTCAGATGGTGGGGAAGAAATGAATCATGACATCTCTGATGATTATTCTTCTGATTCTGAGCCTCAGCCTGAACCTACAATCTCCGAGGCCTAAGCGCAAAAAATCCAGAACGGTGCACATTGAGTAGGTGCCCGAGCCACCAAATGAAACGGTGAGACAGGAGAAAGGAAGAGCAAGCTGGAGACAATGCTATGGGCTGATTATCAACACAAAATGTGCAGAGCCCTATACAGTGGGGAGAACAAGTATTTGATACACTGCCGATTTTGCAGGTTTTCCTACTTACAAAGCATGTAGAGGTCTGTCATTTCTATCATAGGTACACTTCAACTGTGAGAGACGGAATCTAAAACAAAAATCCAGAAAATCACATTGTATGATTTTTAAGTAATTAATTTGCATTTTATTGCATGACATAAGTATTTGATACATCAGAAAAGCAGAACATAATATTTGGTACAGAACCCTTTGTTTGCAATTACAGAGATCATACGTTTCCTGTAGTTCTTGACCAGGTTTGCACACACTGCAGCAGGGATTTTGGCCCACTCCTCCCTACAGATCTTCTCCAGATCCTTCAGGTTTCGGGGCTGTCGCTGGGCAATACGGACTTTCAGCTCCCTCCAAAGATTTTCTATTGGGTTCAGGTCTGGAGACTGGCTAGTCCACTCCAGGACCTTGAGATGCTTCTTACGGAGCCACTCCTTAGTTGCCCTGGCTGTGTGTTTCGGGTCGTTGTCATGCTGGAAGACCCAGCCACGACCCATCTTCAATGCTCTTACTGAGGGAAGGAGGTTGTTGGCCAAGATCTCGCGATACATGGCCCCATCCATCCTCCCCTCAATACGGTGCAGTCGTCCTGTCCCCTTTGCAGAAAAGCATCCCCAAAGAATGATGTTTCCACATCCATGCTTCACGGTTGGGATGGTGTTCTTGGGGTTGTACTCATCCTTCTTCTTCCTCCAAACACGGCGAGTGGAGTTTAGACCAAAAAGCTCTATTTCTGTCTCATCAGACCACATGACCTTCTCCCATTCCTCCTCTGGATCATCCAGATGGTCATTGGCAAACTTCAGACGGGCCTGGACATGCGCTGGCTTGAGCAGGGGGACCTTGCGTGCGCTGCAGGATTTTAATCCATGACTGCGTAGTGTGTTACTAATGGTTTTCTTTGAGACTGTGGTCCCAGCTCTCTTCAGGTCATTGACCAGGTCCTGCCGTGTATTTCTGGGCTGATCCCTCACCTTCCTCATGATCATTGATGCCCCACGAGGTGAGATCTTGCATGGAGCCCCAGACCGAGGGGGATTGACCGTCATCTTGAACTTCCATTTTCTAATAATTGCGCCAACAGTTGTTGCCTTCTCACCAAGCTGCTTGCCTATTGTCCTGTAGCCCATCCCAGCCTTGTGCAGGTCTACAATTTTATCCCTGATGTCCTTACACAGCTCTCTGGTCTTGACCATTGTGGAGAGGTTGGAGTCTATTTGATTGAGTGTGTGGACAGGTGTCTTTTATACAGGTAACAAGTTCAAACAGGTGCAGTTAATACAGGTAATGAGTGGAGAACAGGAGGGCTTCTTAAAGAAAAACTAACAGGTCGGTGAGAGCCAGAATTATTACTGGTTGGTAGGTGATCAAATACTTATGTCATGCAATAAAATGCAAATTAATTACTTAAAAATCATAAAATGTGATTTTCTGGATTTTTGTTTTAGATTCCGTCTTTCACATTTGAAGTGTACCTATGATAAAAATGACAGACCTCTACATGCTTTGTAAGTAGGAAAACCTGCAAAATCGGCAGTGTATCAAATACTTGTTCTCCCCACTGTATGTGACATGGGCATGCTACTGCACATCAGCGACAGTACTGTGGCTGCGACACACAGGGAGCAAGGAAACACTGCCTGGGTTCTGTTGATGAGCTGGAAGCATTCATTTCAATCCTGTATGTCTGTGCAGCTTCTGGTCAGACATGTATGGGATGCCTTTCTTCTGAGAAACCATGTCACGGGATCGCTTCAGAGAGATCATGTGTTACCTCCATTTTGATGAAAAAGAAACAAGAACGCAATGCCCTGAAACTTGAACCAAATTTGCCATAGTATCTGACGTATAAATAATTAACCATTTTTGACTGCTGTCATATTGGCACTTTTATTAATTATAATGCCATTATTGCTTTTGTGCTGATTTTCACTATTTATCAGGCATACTTGGGACTTATAATGATGTTATGGCTACAGAAGTTTTCATAATTTTACAGGACGTCTTGCTAACCGTGCATCTTCATTGTTGGGGTATTTTTAGATTTTGTTGTTATGAAAATAAGTTGTTACCTTGTTCAAACACATACAACTATGAAACAGAAAATTATACAGTAACAAATGCCCTCCACAAATAACATTTTTTTTTTTTTAAATACAGCCCACAGCTACATAAACTAATGAAAATGCTAACACTTGAATTGTGGTGTTTTTTTGCGTGTTTCTTTTTAAAATACAGCCCACAGCTACATAAACTAATGAAAATGCTATTGCGTTACTTGAAATTACCTAAGTTACCTAAGACCTTCATAAACACAACCAAATAATATTTTTTGCGATAGTACAATTAATGTCATATATTCTATTAGAACGTTGCAGTCAGAATGACTGCTCATTAGCTTGAAGGAGGTGCCCTTCAAGGTCCAGCGGCAAAAATGAAAGTAGGGTGGTTGGTCGGGGTGGATGGGTAGAAATATAACATGAATGTCTAGCAACCCAAAGGTCGTGTGTTCAAATCTCATGATGGACAACTTTAGCATTTTAGCTAATTAGCTACTTTGAAACTACTTAGCATGTTAGTTAAGCCTTCCCTTAAACCTAACCCTAATCCATAACCCTTTAATCTAACTCCTAACCTTAACCTTAAGCATAACCTTAACCCCTAACCCTTAGCCTAGCTAACGTTAGCCACCTAGCTAATGTTAGCGTTAGCCATCTTTCCACTTAGGTCACGTTAGCCACAATAAATTGGAATTCATAGCATATCATACGTTTTGCAAATTCTTAACATATTGTACGATTTGCAATTCAGAACATTTTGCACGAATTGCAATTGATAGACATCCACAAATTAATACATACAATATGAAATGTATCATGTCATACTAATTGGAGAGGGCTAGGTTTACATTTAGTATGGTACGTCTACCCCTGAGTCCAAGTTGCAACTTGTCAGAGTGCATGCAGGCGTGCTTTGGAGAGGAAGGACAGAGGGGGGAGAAAGAAAAAACAACATGAAAGACCTGTTTGTTGTTGTGAAGATGGTGGTTGGATAGGGTGATTGGGGATGGCCCTCCAAGTAATTGTCCACATGGAAATTCATGGAAAAAGGCAGTCCAGTGGAAACAATCCCTCTGAGCCGCCTTCTGTCATTTGACATCTTTGTTTTCCAAACCCAGGGATCATCCATATGTAAGCCATACCTACCAATGCAACACTTATGAGTAAAAAAAAAAATCCTCATCTCACACCAACTCTAGGAGATCTGCTATTTTCCGTGGGCCGAAAGTATTTTTAGTGTGCATAAGAAATACCACCCATGTTTTTTAAAACATGTTTTGGCCTGCAGTTTTTTTTAAAGGACTTAAGAGTTTCAGAGGCTTTCAGTCTCATAACATTAAAGCAGTTTTTCATCCGGGACGGAAGTGGGCTATGGGAACAGGGTCTGTTTAAGTTCGCTGTAATGCCTTTCGGATCAAGGCCTACGTCACGTGCCCAACACTCATTCACTGTAAGCGGTGTACAGATGTCAGCCAGGTGGACAGGGACAGATGTGGCCCCATGTTCCTCTTTCCATCTGATTTAAATTGGTGTCCAAATGGGATTAGAGCCAAATTAGGGGGCGTCAAAGCAATTACCACTGACATCCGCAAGGGTTCCGTTTAGGGAGCTAAAACTGTTGGGTCTACAGCGTTGGACAACCCGCTGTGGCAAGTCCTCTAACCTCACCCTCGAACTGGCAGTCTGTCTGGACAACCTTCTTTGGCTGTATATCTGGGAGTCTCATTTCTCAAACAAACTAAAGCTTAATTAAATCTAACCCAAATACAAAACTCTGCATTCTCCGTGAAACTACACCAAGGAGAGATGTAAAGGGGATTCATTGTGCTTCTGTTTGATTTCACCTCTCTGCGAGGGGGAGTTGATCAGTCGGTGAAAAATGAATTGGTGAAAAAATGGTAGTGTAAGCGTGGAGCATCCCAGGAAAAACATCCATAAGCCACTTATGTGGATAAGCTAAGTGGGCAAACCTTACTCACTCCTCTTAATATGCCCTGGCTGTACTCAGGCAAAGGGAGAACTGTACAGATATGACGTAGCCTGTATCGCCCCTTCATTAATCTTAATAACACGATTGACCCTTGAATAGCTTAGCCGTGCTCCAGACCATTAGGCTGCATGGCTGCGGCTTTAAATATTAAGCAGGCTTTGTAAGATTTGATCAAATGTTTGGTAAATGACAAAAGGCAAAGTGTGCTCGTGTGTTCTCTTTTGCCATCGCACAGTAAATGATAGATATGTTTTTACGAGACAGAATGCTGTTTTTAGCAACGGTTGTGGTATCGGATTTTGACTCGAACTTTCAAGGTTTAAGATGACAGGTACACCGAGATCCATTAGGCTTTTACTTTGGCTACGTGGCACAACCAATGCTTTGACGGACTCTTATGTCGGAATTGTTATGATTTTATAAGATTGTGAACACAACTACTTTTTGTGCACTATTATTGGCCATTCTCTTTAGATACAGAACCTCTATCTGAGTTCACACTGTAGATGTCAACATGGTACCATTAGAACAAGGATTCAGACATTCCACACAACCATGACTTTCCTCTGATTAAGGTTTTGTTGAGCTTTGAATCTCATACAATCTCATTGTGCTGAGCTGGGACTTCCTCGTGACTTGTGTAGTAAAAATTGAAACTCCTTTCATCTATAGAGGGCTTAAAAGGTGAAATGAACGCTCAATAACCCTCTCTGTTGTACTCCCCCCTCCCAAAGGTTGTTACAAACTGCACCTTTGTCGTGGACGAGCCTCTTGTCAAGCCATGGCTGGGGGGACTGCCTTGGGTTCAGACGGTCGAGACCATGTCAGACTCAAAATGGGTTCTGCTTTGTTTCGCCCCCTGACCCAGAGGCCCAAAAAGAGTCACACAAGAAAAAAACATCAAGACCACTACTAGTGAAACTCCAGAGCTGGGAGATGAGAAGCGAGGTGGAAACAGAAACTGCAGCGCGAGCATAAATGAAAGGGGGTTATTGTTGAGGATTTTCCACCACAATCCCTGTTATTGTGTGATTCAAGGTTTCCGGCATAGGCCTGCTATAAGATAAATAAATAAGGTCTGCTGTAAGCGGAAATATTGGTTGATTTTAATTTCATTGTCAAAGGCTTTGCTTAGTATATTAATAAGAAAAATAATCTTGTTTGCCATATTTGAAAGAGTGAGGCGGTCTGTTGTCGGCTTTGCATACAATTTGCATGTTGTTTTCCTGACTTATAAAGAGAAAATACTTTTTAACAGAACCATTTGGCTAACATTTTATTCCCTTGTTTGGGCCTGAAAATGGTTTGAGAAAATCTTGATTTTGGGTGACCATTGGGATAAGAAATGGAGATCTATCTATCTTTTACGATGTATTCTCATGGCTCTCCCATTTAATAAAATCCTTTGATTGACTTGGAGATGTGCTGCATAGCAAATCAATCTAAAGAGTGGACAAGCCGTGGGGTGTCTATGGAGATGAGGGGAGGACAAGGAGAAGCCTCCTATTGTTTTGGGTCCCCTATGTCACTCAGTCCTTGACCTTGGTGAGCAGGTCCCAGCACTCAGCCCGGGTTGAGAGGGGCGAGAGGGGCTGGGACAAGGGCTTGGCTGCTCAATATCGGGTAGAACCCATCTTTCAAGCCAGTGATCAGGGGGTCATCATTAATGCTCAGGAGTATTAATGAGTGACCTTCGGAAAAAACGGTGGACGGAAAGAAAAAGGCCAGAGAGAAAGCTGTAAAGACCTGAAAGAAAAGGGGAGCCTGAGACCTGTTACGCCAAGATAACAGAGATGGCTATGGAAATGCATCCATCACCAGCCTACTAAGCCAGGAGTCTTCTTTTGTGTGCCTGTGTAGGGTCCTGTTGACTGAGAAAAGAGAGAGCGGGAGGGCTGGGGGGGAAGGCAATCTGTGGAGGTGGAGACAGGGACAGGAAGGGGGAGGTAAAGGGATAGGGAGGGGAGGGTCGCGCAGACCAGGCCACTGGGACCGACTCTCTCATTGCTTATTCAACAGGGGAGCAGATAGATCTCTCAGAAGATAGGAGGCCCACCAATCTTTTGAATGGGGGCTTCAGCCGGAGCTTCCAGCTATATCATGCAGGAGATTTCTAATTTAGCCGCTGAGCACGGCTGAGGAGTTGTGTGTGACAGAAGGGGGCAGGATGAGTGGTGGGTTGAGGGAGGGGTAGAGCGATAGGAGGAAGAGGGGGAGGGTTGTATTTACACCATCAAAGAGATGAGAGACACATGCAGACACTTCTCTCTGGATAGGTTTTTCAGCTCATATGCTGAGGAAGAAATTAACATCAAGTGTGGGTGACAATGGACCTGCTTCAGGTTTTTTTATTTGAAACACATTGATAGAAGGCTCCTGCAGAGCACTTTGAGAAGATAACAAGAACACGGTCTTCATGACCATAAGCTCCTGATCTACAACGACATCTCTTTCTACATAAACAGTCTAGTGACATCTTCAGGGGCCTGCTCTAAGAACATTGATATCTTCCTAAGATCTGCTTGTCTTCTCCTTTCTCGTCACTTACTGAGGCCTCCAAGAAACTTCAGCAGGAAAGTATCCCCCTTCCCATGTCACCACATGTTCCAAAGTCTTCCTTGACCAAGAGGGACAGCTTGACACACACGCGTGTAAACACACGTGCAAACACACACACACACACACACAAACATTTGAAATACTTTATTTTAATACACCAATCAAATTGACAAAAAAAGGATTCAAACATTACAAAGGTCCCTGCATGCTTGGCACTCAAGGGTGCAGAAAGCACCTCCTTCTCCAAACAGCTAGGCTGCCCACGACAGCAGAAGCAGAGCAGTACCTAGCCAATTGCTTTGCCCTAGTTTTTGTCAGGCCCGCAATCTGGAGGCCACGCACTGCAAGCCTGTGTACGTGGCCCGAGACTGCCAAATATCAGTGCTACCAGCTTGCACCTCCACCCGAGGCAATTCAGGCGTACCACGAGGGGCTGGTATTTAAGCAGCTTCTCTCCAAAGGCTTGCTCCATGTAGCCGCCAAATGAGTAGCCCACTTCCAAAAGGAGCACCTCCCCCTGGCCTCCCCCACAACAACAATATCTGTCGTATTTGGCCCACAGGAAAACCTATCATCATCAACATCAAACCAGCTTCCCCTTACACAAGAATGTTTATGCATGTGTGCTATTGGTGAGACCACTTGTCTCACCTCGCTGGCTATCAGGTCAACAAGGCGGTCATGTCTAGCAATGTACAAATCCTTGTAGGAACAGCAGCCATTCACAACATATGCAATGGACTCCATTACATTTGACATGTAGAATACAAAATGGGTCATGGTTTGCATGGTACCAGAGTGCTAGATTATATTTTGTTGGTAGATCTTGCAGCCTCGCCTTAACAGTAAAGGTGAGAATGTCCTCGCCAATGGCAGCATTCTGGTACATGGAATGGGAGACAGAGTGGTCAGCACAGTCCAGAGCAGCGAGTTTCCCCTGCAGCCTCAGGCCAGTCCAGTGTTGCAGGAGCTGCATGTGTCTGATACCAAGGAGTGTTGTCCTGGATGTATGATGAGATGTTCCATTATGGTTGACAGAAGCCTCCACAACAACACCGCAATCTGCCACAACTGCATCAAATGCAGTCATTGGGTCAGTTTGCATATCAGTCCGTGTCCACCTGAGCTCCATTCCAGTCCGGTTGCACAGGTCGTTGAGGTCCGGCAAGTCTGACCAGACTCCAAAGCCTTTCCTCTGAAGCCCAGGAAATTATCCTCAGTGTCGCTGTAGGTCCAGAAGGAGAGAGGAACTGGCTAACTCCTTAACTTCTTGACGCTAGGAGGCAGAATTATTATGTTTAGAAAAATAACGTTCCCAATGTAAATGGCCTATTTCTCAGGCACAGATGCTAGAATATGCATATAATTGACAGATTAGGATAGAAAACACTCTAAAGTTTCCAAAACTGTCAAAATGTTGTCTGTGAGTTTAACAGAACTGATTTTGCAGGCGAAAACCTGAGGAAATCCAACCCGGAAGTGGCTCTTATTTTGAAAAATCCCTGTTCCATTGCCTGCCTGTCCTCCATTTAAAGGGATATCAACCAGATTCCTTTTCCAATGGCTTCCACAGGTTGTGAACAGGCTTTAGACATAGTTTCAAGCTTTTATTCTGAAAAATTTGCGAGATTTATCAAAATGCGTCAGTGGATGGCCAGGTGTCCTTTGATTAGTTCATGCGCGCGAAAGTTGTTGCTCAACATTTTCTTTATCTCTAGTATTGATAGTTTACCTTCCGGTTGAAATATGATCGATTAGTTATGTTAAAAACAACCTGAGGATTGATTATAAAAAACATTTGACATGTTTCTACGAACTTTACGGATACTATTTGGAATTTTTGTCTTCCCTTCATGACTGCTGGATCCTGTTGATTTCTGAACATAACGCTCCAACCAAATGGAGGTTTTTGGATATAAAAAATAATATTTATCGAACAAAAGGAACATTTATTGTGTAACTGGGAGTCTCGTGAGTGCAAACATCCGAAGATCATCAAGGAGAGCTGGCCAAGGACGGCACGTTCAAGAGTTTTGGAGAGAAAAGAAAGAAGGGATACTGGTCTGTAGTTGTTGACATCGGAGGGATCGAGTGTAGGTTTTTTCAGAAGGGGTGCAACTCTCGCTCTCTTGAAGACGGAAGGGACGTAGCCAGCGGTCAAGGATGAGTTGATGAGCGAGGTGAGGTAAGGGAGAAGGTCTCCGGAAATGGTCTGGAGAAGAGAGGAGGGGATAGGGTCAAGCGGGCAGGTTGTTGGGCGGCCGGCCGTCACAAGACGCGAGATTTCATCTGGAGAGAGAGGGGAGAAAGAGGTCAAAGCACAGGGTAGGGCAGTGTGAGCAGAACCAGCGGTGTCGTTTGACTTAGCAAACGAGGATCGGATGTCGTCGACCTTCTTTTCAAAATGGTTGACGAAGTCGTCTGCAGAGAGGGAGGAGGGGGGGGGAGGGGGAGGAGGATTCAGGAGGGAGGAGAAGTTGGCAAAGAGCTTCCTAGGGTTAGAGGTAAGCGATTCATTTTATTGCTTTTCGGACTTTCGTGACCAATCTACATTGCTGCTAGCTGTTCGTAATGTTTTGTCTAGTAATCGATAAACTCACAAACGCTTGGATTGCTTTCGCTGTAAAGCATATTTTCAAAATCTGACACGATAGGTGGATTAACAACAAGCTAAGCTGTGTTTTGGTATATTTCACTTGTGATTTCATGAACATTTTTGAATTTGGCGCTCTGCAATTCAGCGGTTGTTTACGAAAATGATCCCGTTAAAGGGATCCGTGCGCCCCAGAGGTTAACTGTCACATCGTCACGGTTGAGCATGATCAATAGGTGACAAAACATAATCTGACCTGAGTAAAATATCTCCCCATACAAAATCCTATTTTCCCTAACCTTTAACTGAACTTAACCATAACCATAACCTTAATCAGAAAACCCCTAAGCCTAAACTTAACCCTTAAGCCTGAAATACATTATATACAGTGCACTCGGAAAGTATTAAGATCCCGTCCATTTTTTTTTTTTCAGACCCTTTCCCCTTGCAGTTTGCCGAAAGGCATCTAATGGACTCAAGAAACAAGACTCTCTGTTCTGCTAAACCAAGATTGAACTCTTTGGCCTAAATGCGAAGAGTCACATCTGGAAGAAACCTGGCACCATCCCTAAGGTGAAGCATGGTGGTGGCAGCATCATTCTGTGGGGATCCTTTTCAGCGGCAGGGACTGGGAGACTAGTTGAGACTAGATGAAAACCTGTTTCAGAGCGCTCAGGACCAGACTGGGGTGAAGGTTCACCTTCCAACAGGGCTACGACCCCAAGCACACAGCCAAGACAATGCAGGAGTGGCTTCGGGATAAGTCTCTGAATGTCCTTGAGTGGCCCAGCCAGAGCCCGGACTTGAACCTGATCGAACATCTCTGGAGAGACCTGAAAATAGTTGTGCAGCAACACTCCCATCCAACCTGACAGAGCTTGAGTGAATCTGCCGAGAAGAATGTGAGAAACTCCCCAAATACAGGTGTGTCAATCTTATAGCGTCACACCCAAAAGTGTTTCAACAATGTACTGTTTAAAGGGTCTGAATACTGATTACTGAATATGTCAGTTTGTTAAAAAATTAAATAATAATAATAATTCTAAAAACCTGTTTTTCTTTGTCATTATGGGGTATTGTGTTAGGATGATGAGGGGGAAAAACAATTTAATCCATTTTAGAACAAGGCGGTAGCTTAACAAAATGTGCAAAATGTCAAGTGGTCTGAATACTTTCCGAATGACCTGCATACAAAAATATGTGGACACCCCTTCAAATAAGTGGATTTGGCTATTTCAGCTACACCCATTGCTGACTGGTGTATAAAATTGAGCACACAGCCATGCAATCTCCATAGACAAACATTGCTCAGTGACTTTCAAAGTGTCACCGTCATAGGATGCCACCTTTCCAACAAGTCAGTTTGTCAAATTGCTGTCCTGCTAGAGCTGTCCCGGCAATTGTGAAGTGGAAATGTCTAGGAGCAATAACAGCTCAGCTGCAAAGTGGTAGGCCACACAAGCTCACAGAACAGGACCGCCGAATGCTAATGCACTTGGCGCGTAAAATTTTGTATAAATTGTCCTCGGTTGCTCACTACTGTGTTCCAAACTGCCTCTGGAAGCAATGTCAGCACAATAATTGTTCGTCGGGACCATCATGAAATGGGTTTCCATAGACGAGCAGCTGCACACAAGCCTAAGATCACCATGCGCAATGCCAAGCGTCAGCTGGAGTGGACGCTATTGGACTCAGGAGCAGTGGAAACGAATTATTTGGAGTGATGAATCACGCTTCACCATATAGAAGTCCAACAGACTAATCTGGGTTTGGCGGATGCCAGGAGAACACTACCTGCCTGAGTGCATAGTGCCATCTGTATCTTTTGGTGGAGGAGGAATAATGGTCTGGGGCTGTTTACAATGACATTCTAGACGATTCTGTGATTCCAACTTTGTGGCAACAGTTTGGGGAAGGCCCTTTCCTGTTTCAGTATGACAATGCCCCCGTGCACAAACCTGAAGTCCGTACAGAAATGGTTTGCCGTGATCGTTGTGGGAGAACTTGACTGGCCTGCACAGAGCCCTAACTTCAACCCCATCGAACACCTTTGTGAGGAATTGGAATCCCTGCAGGAAGGTTCATCTAGTGGAAAGCCTTTGCAGAAGAGTGGAGGCTGTAATAGCAGCAAAGGGGGAACCAACTCCATACTAATGCCCATGATTTTGGAACGAGATGTTCGATGAGCAGGTGTCCACATTCTTTTGGTCACATAGTGCATTTGAACTAATTCAGGACATGAAAAAAGTCCTGACTTTTCAAAGACTTTCTTCTTTTCCTACCTTGTTCCTCCTGATGATTCTTGCCCTGTATAGGAACTGGCACAGGGATGCGTTCACATTAATGTACTGCCTTCAGCTTTTCTTCCTCTCTTCACCTCACTCCGCTCCTGTCCACTGTGAAAACATATGCGCCACGGGCACTTTACAGCAGAGTAAAATACACATTATGCATATCACTCCGCAAAAGCTGCTCATTAAACTTTACATGGCCAATGTAGCAGACAGGCCCATATTGGACGTTTTTCACTCTATCACAAATGTCACTGTGGATGGATAAGAGAGAGAGAGGGTATTGCTGGGGGGGTTGGTGGTATGGTCTGTAGCTCGCTTTGATTTAAGGGAGCAGGCCCATTTGCATTGTGCAGCGTCCACCTTGTCTATCTGAGCACAGGGAACAATAGCCGCATGAGTGACATTACAAGTTAGATACAGTAGATGTTTTCATGTATGTAAATACAGCAATGCAGTTGGAATTTCAGTTGAAAGCCCAAATAACTTAAAGGGATATAATGGTTTCCAATATGGGATAAGATGAAATATATTCCCACAGTACTCATTTCCAGCTGTCATCAGGTAACTAATATAATTTATTCTATACATTAGGTAAGGGTTCCCCAACCGAATTTCTATTTCCCCCCCAAAAAAAAATTTGGAGCAATTATTTTGTTTTATTTATAATTTTCATTATAATTCATAATAATAATTTTCATTGTTGGATATAAAAGACTGCAAAAACACCAGGAAATAATTTCGGAAATCTGTTTTCAAGTCTTCTCACGCATAATAGAGAGACACGTGATCGTATACAAATTTAAGCAAGGTTTGAAATTATTATGTTTTAGGAAAACATTATCGGTTTGGGCTTCTTGCTGTCATGCCCTGACCATAGTAAGCTGTTTTTCTCTGTGTTGGTTGGGGCGTGATAGTGACTAGGGTGGGTCATCTAGGTGTATTACATTTCTATGGTGGCCTGATATGGTTCCAAATCAGAGGCAGCTGTTTATCGTTGTCTCTGATTGGGGATCATATTTAGGTAGCCATTTTTCCCATTGTTAGTTGTGGGATCTTGTCTACAGTAAGTTGCCTTTGTGCACTCCAGTAGCTTCACGTTTCGTTTGTTCTTTATTGTTTTGTTTAGTGAGTTTCTCTTTATTAAAATTATGTGGAACTCTATGCACGCTGCGCCTTGGTCTCATCTTTTCAACGAGCGTGACAGAAGATCCCACCAACAAAGGACCAAGCAGCGTGCCCAGGAGGAGGAAGTATCCTGGACTTGGGAAGAGATCCTGGATGGGAAGGGATCCTGGACTTGGGAGGAAATCCTGGCAGGACAGGATTGCCTTCCTTGGCGGGAGTCGCCTAGGAGCATGAGAGGACAGCAACGACGTCGGGGAGGTAGGCCACAGAAACCCCAATAATTTTTTTGGGGGGGCACATGGAGCAGTCGGCGAAGTTGAGGGGTGAGTCAGAGACTGTCGAGGAGTTGTTGGTCAAATTGGAGGAGAGTGATGAGAGAGAGCTATTGGTTTGACGTAGTATACACGGCATTCGCCCTGAGGAGCGTGTTAGCTGTCCGATGCCACCTGTGTCAGTTCCTCGTACTCGTCCTGAAACGTGTGTTAACTTCTTGCAACTATAGGGGGTGCTGTTCCGCATTAGCATTTTTTGGTCTCCAAATTAAACTGCCTCGTGCTCAATTCTTGATCGTACAATATGCATATTATTGTTATTATTGGATAGAAAACACTTTCTAGTTTCTATAGCCGTTGGAATTTTGTCTCTGAGTGGTACAGAACTACTTCTACAGCACTTTTCCTGACAGGGAGTCAGATTTCAGAAATTTTGACCCCTGATCTGGGGTCGGTTTTAAGGTGCCTGTAGATGCTATGGAGAAACCGACACTGCCTACGTCTTCCTCTGGGTGTCAGTACGTCATCACGCTTTGAATGGATTCGATTGCGCAATCAGAGCCACTATAAAACACGAAAACGTGGAAGTACCGTTCTCTTCCTGCATGCGTCTTGCGCAAGATGGACATCAGACCTGCCTCTTTCCAAATGGTTGTTTAGCCAGTGATATTTCTCCGGTCATGTTTTTAGTCGTTATAGTTGTTAAAAACATCATAATGTAGTTAATTTGAACCGTTTTATAGCAATTTATATCCGTTTAGTGCGATTTTGAGGAATTTCTTTGTCGTGCACTCTGAAACTTTGGGCACGTTTCGGGGTCCCGTTCGATCGTTAGTGGACATTTCGAAGGACAGAGGACATCTATCGACCAAAAGAAGATTAGACCCAAGAAAGGATACATTGCCCAAGAATCTGATGGAAAATCACCTCATAGTAAGAAATATTTAATATGATAAATCGTTGTTCTGTCGAAATATTTTAAACGCATATTACGCCATTTTGTTTGTTATAGCTTCTCTTGGCGAACGCTGTATAAGAAAGTAAGGATAATTTTAGAAATGTAAATCAGCGATTGCATTAAGAACTAATTTGTCTTTCGATTCCTGTCAACCCTGTATTTTTTAGTCAAGTATATGATTAGCTTTCGATTAAACTAGATCACTCTGAAAGATGACGTCCGACATTTTGAGGCTTGATTTCCTACTATTTTCATTGTGTAACCACGGTTTTGTATGGCTAAATATGCACATTTTCGAACAAACTGTATATGTATGTTGTAAAATGATGTTACAGGAGTGTCATCGGAAGAATTCTGAGAAGGTTAGTGAAAAAATTAATATATTTTGGCGATGATTACGTTATAGCTCTCTTTGGCTTGAATCGATGCTCTGGTAACGTTTGCACATGTGGTATGCTAACTTATCGATTTATTGTGTTTTCGCTGTAAAACGCTTAGAAAATCTGAAATATTGTCTGGAATCACAAGATCTGGGTCTTTCCATTGCTATGCTTTGTCTATTCTTATGAAATGTTTTATGATGAGTAAATTGGTCATACACGTTGCTCTCTATAGTAATTCTAGTCGAGTTGTGATGGTCGGTGCAATTGTAAACTGTGATTTCTACCTGAAATATGCACTTTTTTCTAACAAAACCTATCCTATACCATAAATATGTTATCAGACTGTCATCTGATGAGGTTTTTTATTGGTTATTGGCTATCAATATCTTAGTTTAGCCGAATTGGTGATAGCTACTGGTGGAGAGAAAAAATGGTGGACAAAGAAATTGTGTATTTTGCTAACGTGTTTAGCTAATAGATTTACATATTGTGTCTTCCCTGTAAAACATTTTAAAAATCTGAAATGGTGGCTTTATTCACAAGATCTGTATCTTTCATCTGGTGTCTTGGACTTGTGATTTAATGATATTTAGATGCTACTATCTACTTGTGAAGCTATGCTAGCTATGCTAATCAGTGTGTGGGGGGGGTGGGGGGTGATCCCGGACCCGGGGTAGAGGCTCGTGAAAGGTTAAAGTTCCGGAACAATTGATGCCAGCTATACACACCAGGTCTCCAGTGTACCTTCACAACCCAGTGCGTCCTGTGCCAACTCCTCGCACTCTCCCTCAAGTGCGCTTTCCCAGTCAGGTGTGTCCTGTTCCTGCTCCTCGCACTCTCCCTCAAGTGCGTGTCCACAGTCCAGTACGTCCTGTGCCTCCTCTCCGCACTCGCCCTGAGGTGCGTGTCATCAGCCCGGTGCCACCTATACCGGTCCCACGCATCAGATCTCCAGTGCGCATCCACAGTCCAGTACGTCCTGTGCCTCTTCCCCGCACTCGCCCTGAGGTGCGTGTCATCAGCCCGCTGCCACCAGTACCGGTCCCACGCATCAGGCCTCCAGTGCGCCTCCACAGTCCAGAGCTTCCGGCGACAGTTCCCAGTCCAGAGCTTCTGGCGACAGTTCCCAGTCCACAGCTTCCGGCGACGTTTCACAGTCCGGAACCTCCAACGACGTTTCACAGTCCGGAACCTCCTGAGACGTTCTACGGTCCGGAACCTCCTGAGACGGTCTACGGTCCGGAACCTCCTGAGACGGTCTACGGTCCGGAACCTCCTGAGACGGTCTACGGTCCGGAACCTCCTGAGACGGTCTGCGGTCCGGAACCTCCTGAGACGGTCTGCGGTCCGGAACCTCCTGAGACGGTCTGCGGTCCGGAACCTCCTGAGACGGTCTGCGGTCCGGAACCTCCTGAGACGGTCGGCGGTCCGGAGCCGCCAGCGACGGTCGGCGGTCCGGAGCCGCCAGCGACGGTCGGCGGTCCGGAGCCGCCAGCGACGGTCGGCGGTCCGGAGCCGCCAGCGACGGTCGGCCGTACGGAGCCGCCAGCGACGGTCGGCGGTCCGGAGCCGCCAGCGACGGTCGGCGGTCCGGAGCCGCCAGCGACGGTCGGCGGTCCGGAGCCGCCAGCGACGGTCGGCGGTCCGGAGCCGCCAGCGACGGTCGGCCGTACGGAGCCGCCAGCGACGGTCGGCGGTCCGGAGCCGCCAGCGAGGGTCGGCGGTCCGGAGCCGCCAGCGGGGGTTCTCAGTCCAGAGCCTCCTGCGACGATCTACGGTCCGGTTCCTCCTCCGACGATCCACGGTCCGGGGCCTCCGGCAACGACCCACGGTCCGGAGCTTCCAGCGATGCGCACCGGAGCCGCCCCGACTCCCTGCGTCATCCATCATAGATGCCCACCCAGACCCTCCCCTATTGAGTCAGGTTTTGCGGTCGGAGTCCGCACCTTTGGGGGGGGTACTGTCACACTCTGACCATATATGGTAAGCTGTTTTTCTCTGTGTTGGTTGGGGCGTGATAGTGACTAGGGTGGTTCATCTAGGTGTATTACATTTCTATGGTGGCCTGATATGGTTCCCAATCAGAGGCAGCTGTTTATCGTTGTCTCTGATTGGGGATTATATTTAGGTAGCCATTTTTCCCATTGTTAGTTGTGAGATCTTGTCTACAGTAAGTTGCCTTTGCGCACTCCAGTAGCTTCACGTTTCGTTTGTTCTTTATTGTTTTGTTTAGTGAGTTTCTCTTCATAAAAATTATGTGGAAATCTATGCACTCTGCGCCTTGGTCTCATCTTTTCAACGAGCGTGACACTTGCAGTCAATTTTCAGTCTACAAAATATTTGTAATTATGTTTCAGCCCCTGACCATCCTCTGAAGAAAAAAATCTTGTTGATGATCCCTGCTTTAGAAGAACCTCATTCGTCACTTACTGTAAAATTAAACATTGACAGAGTAGTAGTCAACTCTGCCCAAAGAAGCACTGTTTTGACTAGTTTACCATTCAAGTGTACTTCCAGAATGGAGCCAGTACACTAAACTAAATCCATTTTTTTTGTCCCCCCCCAAAATAAATATTTGTGTAAAAAATAGGAATCAATTGCCCGTGGGACACAACCTATTTTTTTTTTAAATACAAAAAAATAAATAAGAGACGTGATTGTTTCTAAATATATTCATTGTTATTTTCAAATGCAATCTCTTTTTGGGTTAGTTGTGGTCCATTTGCAGTGTACAAATTAATATAATTATGTTCTGGCCCCCACACCATTCACTCTGACAAAAATCGGCCTGCAGCTGAATCAAGTTGCCTACCCCTGTTCTTAAGATTCTAAACAGTGTATTATAGATTTTCCAGTCGGCCTAAAAGCCTGTGGTGTCTTTCACAACACAAGGAACCTGCTAGAAAACTGCCCTCTGGGTAAGTCCTACATGTTTTCCTTTTCCCTGGCCCATGTCTCTGACGAGTGTTCATCTCTTAATAATGCAACATTTAACCCTTCTGTACAGTGCATAAACACCCAGAGTGAAATAAGATGTCATTACAGAGCAACGGCAGCACTCTGGAAGCACATCTCTGTCTGTGTACATCTCCTCCTCCGCTACCCCAAGGTCACTTCTAACTCATAAATAAATAATTACACCAACCACCGCACCATGATGATTTCTGTTTTCATCAGCTGTCAGAAATGACCTGAATTTCCATCACTGTTTGACCCAAATGCAGCCGTCAGATATGTTAATCATAGCTTATGTAACCGCTCAAACCCGTTTTCTCTGTTTGCTTTGCTTGTCTCGGACCCTAAAATAGCACCTGGAATGGATTGAGGAGAGGAAAAATTTCAATAAAAACTGAAATAAGTGTATTTGCATCCATAAATTAACCTTGGCTTTGAAGTCTCGCTGCAGGAGACGCGGAACGGCGTTGCGGTGCCATACCTTTTAATGTTTAACATGAATCTAGAGACGGGGGAACAGAGACAGATGATGTTGCATGAAAGCTCTGACCTGAACTGTTTCTATGTGCAGAGGCAGGGAAAACAAGTGGAGTGTTTCTTTTTAACCATTTCACTTTTCCCTTCCTGTGTTTCTAGAAATGCACGCTGTTACAACGGGGGTTCCAATGATAATTAAATATGTATTTATTTGGATTTGGTCCAGACAGTAGGCCTTGGCTGGAAAGTAGACTGAGACATTATTTTACACAATTTCGGCTAGTTTAATTTATTTGTCAAACTCAGTCTTTATTCATTGATTTATCATTTGGCAAACCGTCGGTAGGGTTTCGCAGTCCGACGACAATGTGTTCCTGGAATGACTCTTGTGAGGTCTTCCACCAACACAACCGTCAAGAGATCCTTTATAGTCAATTGTGTTTGACATTGTAGTAGGGGAACATGTGTTCTTCAGTACAAGATGGTTGGACAGACTGTTCCATTCAATTTAGACAAAACATGGATGGGCTCGCCATTGCTAGACCGCATCAGACATACAATAGAGATGACCAATATATTAATACTTTTAGGCATTAATTAATGCAGCTCTTCGTTGTTAACCGTTTCAATTTATGTCAATATCTTATGACATAAGTGCTTTTAATCAACTATATATATCAACCGTATATATTCCAGTTAGGCCTACTCTCCGTTACTAGGAGATGTTTGTTGTTAATTGTGTACAACACATTCTAGTCACTATGATCTCTATGCCAAAGACATACAGTATCACAAAGTCTCATCTAATGTGTCTGGTTGATAATTAGCCACACTACTTTAGCAGCTGACCAAGCCTGATATACACAGTCTATAAAAAAGGAACGCGATCGCTGACGCTGATAGCGCAGAATCAGACTCAACACGTCACAACGTTATCTAATGATCTGTAATTATAAACGTCTGCTCATATTATTGTCAGACTCAGGCAGGTAACATATCCTCCAGCAGATAATCTATCCAACCTACTATGTTTTTTCACATAACGCCAGGCATATTTTCTTTCTTCCCTGTCTTTTCTTTGCATAAACAGAGCCTGCAGTCAGAACCCAGCCTGATCAAAGGGACACATCTATCCAGGAGCAATCAGGTTGCTGAGCTAGCCAGGGCTGCTGACAACTCCAGGCTCTTTGATCACAAATACATCATCTTCAGCAGCCCGGCATGGTTTTGTCTGAGGCCAGGAAATGGGGGGGAAGTGATCGCTCCCTCTTGGTTCTCTTCCTCGCTGCGCCTCTTGGCAGACAAGATGAAAGCTACCCCAATTATAAGTGAAAATACCCCCACTGAACTAACCCATCTCAGGGTGTACGAATGGCTACAACCTAGCTATATCATCGCTGGATCTCCATAGAATGTCTATGGATGCGGCGATACAAAGATATCGCTGATTTCTTTTTTTCCCTATGTCCTCTCTTCATTCCTCTCTCTCTGAAATGAGACGTGTTGAGATAGTGTGCCAGTGCAATTGAGGTCACATCCGAAAGCAGACGACTCCCTCCTTCAATTTAGTAACCCTGGTTCTAATAACACAAGGTTGTTGGGAGAGAAGTGAATATCTGTCCCCTGCCCTCAGAACACCTCTCTTCCCATCACCGCATTGACTGGAAGTAAACATTTTTTTTTCTTTATGCGCGGAACGGAGATTTTGAATGATGGACAGGTGTATAGGCTTTGTGATTTGCGCTCTGCAACGGAAGGAACACAGGGATTTACATTACAGTTTCGACATAAGGCGACCCCCCCCCACCCTCATCCTTCAGTTCCACCCTTATGATTGCACCATCACATCCAAAACCACGCTCCTAATCAACAGAGCTGGGCTTTATCTCTCTTCCTCTATTTTAATACGGATGAGTGCTATCTCTGTCTCGCCGTGCCATATGACCTGGTGTGACCTGAGAGAGAAAGCTATCACGCCACAGTGCAGGCTTTATGAGTGCACTCGGATGATGGTGAAACCTCACGATTCAGCATGGGGAAAGACAGGTTTAAAGGTTCAAACATGTTTAAATTTGAACATGAAAACACAAGGGTTTAAATACACATCTCAGATCACATGATTTGTCAATTATTCATTGAAACCGTTTGTTGTGTTAGCAGAATGAGCAGGGGCAGTTAGTCACACCTGTGACACTCAAATATCACAAGGTGGAAGGTGACAGGTTTGGGTTGAGCAGGCAGATTGAAGCAGAGGCAGACACCTAATGTCTTTAACATTTATTAAGACACGGTTTTCCATATTTCCAATTCAAACCGATAGAGATGGCAGCTTCGCTTCTAGTCCTTAGGAAACTATGCAGTATTTTTTTTATGTGTTACTTCTTACATTGTTAGCCCAGAAATCCTTAAGTGTCATTACATACAGCCAGGAAGAAATATTGGATATCAGAGAGACTTCAACTTACCAGCATTACGACCAGGAATAAGACTTTCCCAAGCGGATCCTTTGTCTGCACCTCCCAGGGCATTTAAACTGATTCCAAAGGCCGACCCAAAACAATGGCGCCAGAGTAGAGGGTGCCGGAGCGGTCTTCGAGTGAGGCTTCGGATGCGCGCACACCACCCACCGCTTCCGAGTATATTACTCGCTAATGTCCAGTCCCTAGTTAACAAAGTCAACGAAATCAGGGCAAGAGTTGCTTTCCAAAGAGATATCCGGGATTGTAACATACTCTGTTTCACAGAAACATGGCTAGCTTACAACATGCTGTCGTAGTCAGTACAGCCAACGGGATTTTCAGTGCATCATGCCGACAGGAATATGTTTCATGATTAATGACTCATGGTGTAATAGTGACAACATACAGGAACTCAAGTCCTTTTGTTCACCTGACCTAAAATTCCTCCCAATCAAATGCCGACCGTATTATCTCCCAAGAGAACTCTCCTTGGTTATCGTCACAGCCGTGGTTATCCCCCCGCAAGCGGATACCAAGATGGCCATCAAGGAACTTCATTGGACTTTATACAAACTGGAAACCATATATCCGGAGGCAGCATTTATTGTAGCTGGGGATTTTAACAAGGCTACCTAATTTCTATCAGCATATCGATTGCAGTACACGAGCGAGCAATACGCTCGACCATTGCTACTCTAACTTCCGCTACGCTTACAAGGCCCTCCCCCACCCTCCTTTTGGCAAATCTGACCATGACTCCATCTTGTTGCTCCCCTCCTATAGGCAGAAACTAAAACAGGAAGTGCCATTGCTTAGGTCTATCCAACGCTGGTTTGACCAATCAGATTCCACGCTTCAAGATTGCTTGATCACATGGACTGTGATATGTTCCGGGTAACCTCAGAGAACAACATTGACATATACGCTGACTCGGTGAGCGAGTTTATAAGGAAGTGTATAGGAAATGTTGTACCCACTGTGACTATTAAAACCTTCCCTAACCAGAAACCGTGGATTGATGGCAGCATTCAGCATTCAGCGCAAAACTGAATGCACGTACAACCACATTTAATCGGCAAGGCAACTGGGAATATGGCCGAATACAAACAGTGTAGTCAGTATAGAGACCAAGTTGAGTAGCAATTCAACAGCTCAAACACGAGATGTATGTGGCAGGGTCTACAGACAATCACGGATTACAAAAAGAAAACCAGCCCTGTCACGGACATTGACATCTTGCTTCCAGCCAAATTAAACAACTTCTTTGCCACCGACGCGGCCCGCTACCAAAGACTGTAGGCTCTCCTTCTCCATGGCTGACGTGAGTAAAACGTTTAAACACGTTAACCCTCGCAAGGGCCCAGACGGCATCCCTAGCCGCGTCCTCAGACATACGGACATATTCAATCAATCCCTATCCCAGTCTGCTGTCCCCACATGCTTCAAGATGGCCACCATTGTTCCTGTTCCCAAGAAAGCCAAGGTAACTGAACTAAATGACTATCGCCTCATAGCACTCACTTCTGTCATCATGAAGTGCTTTGAGAGACTAGTCAAGGATCATATGACCTTCACCCTACCTGTCACCCTAGACCCACTTCAATTTGCTTACCGCCCCAATAGGTCCACAGACGATGCAATCACATCACACTGCACACTGCCCTATACCATCTGGACAAGAGGAATACCTACGTAAGAATGCTGTTAATTGACTACAGCTAAGCATTCAACCCTATAGTTGAATGCTTATAGGACTTCCTGATGGGCCATCCCCAGGTGGTGAAGGTAGGAAACAACATCTCCACTCCACTGATCCTCATCACTGGGGCCCCACAAGGGTGCGTTCTCAGCCCCCTCCTGTACTCCCTGTTCACCCATGACTGCATGGCCATGCATGCCTCCAACTCAATCATGAAGTTTGCAGACGACACAACAGTGGTAGGCTTGATTACCAACAACGACGAGACAGCCTACAGGGAGGAGGTGAGGGTCCTCGGAGTGTTGTGTTAACCTCTCACTCAATGTCAGCAAAACAAAAGAGATGATCGTGGACAGCAGAGGGAGCACCCCCTATAAACATTGACGGGACAGCAGTGGAAAAGGTAGAAAGTTTTAAGTTCCTTGGTGTATTTATCACCAACAAACTGAAATGGTCCACGTATACAGACAGTGTTGTGAAGAAGGCGCAACAGCACTTCTTCAACCTCAGGAGGCTGAAAATATTTGGCTTGTCACTGAAAACCCTCACTACCTTTTACAGGTGCATAATCGAGAGCGTCCTGTCAGGCTGTATCATTGCCTGGTACGGCAACTGCACCGCCCACAACCGCAGGGCTCTCCAGAGGGTGGTGCAGTCAGCATCAAAGCTGGGACAGAGAGATTGAAAAACATGCTTCTATCTCAAGACCATCGGATTGTTAAACAGCCATCACTAGCAAAGAGAGGCGGCTGCCTACCTACAGACTTGATATCATTGGCCACTTTAATAAATGGAACACTAATCACTTTAATAATGCCACTTTAAGAATGTTTACATATTTAGCATAGACTTATCTCATTAGTACAGTATATCATGTTTACTGTATCCTACACTATCTATTGCATCTTGGCCGCTCTGTCACTGCTCATCCATATATTTTATGTTTATATATTCTTATCCCATTCCTTTACTAGATTGCGTGTATTAGGTTTTGTGGTGGAATTTGTTAGATATTTGGTTTTGTTGTGGAATTGTTAGATATGACCTGTTCGATACTGTAACGTCCTGACCAGAGTTATTATGTGTTTTGCTTGTTTAGTGTTGGTCAGGACGTGAGCTGGGTGGGAATTCTATGTTGTGTGTCTAGTTTGTCTGTTTCTATGTCCAGCCTAATATGGTTCTCAATCAGAGGCAGATGGTAATCGTTGTCCCTGATTGAGAATCATATATAGGAGGCTTGTTTTGTGTTGGGATTTTGTGGGTGTTTGTTTCCTGTCTCTGTGATTGTCTGCACCAGATAGGTCTGTCTCGGTTTTTGCACATTTGTTATTTTGTATTGTTGTTTGTAGTGTTTTACTTGTTCTTTATTAAACATGTTTAACACTAGCCGCGCTGCACTTTGGTCCTCTCCTTCACCCCTGGAAGAAAACCGTTACAGATACTGCTACACTGTCGAATCTAGAAGCACAAGCATTTCGCTACACTCACAATAACATATGCTAACCCTGTGTATGTGACCAATAAAATGTGATTTTATTTTATTTGTTAAATGTTTTACTCTAGTTAATAAAATCACCGTACAAACCAAAATGAAGAAAACAAAGGGGCAGAGGAAGTGTTTCAGCCCGTCTTCTCAAGACTTCCTTTTCATCCCCATTAGCCATGTGCTCACCAAACAAAGCACTGCATGCGCTAACAAAATGTGGGATCCACCATGCCGCCAGACTACATTCACTTCCTGTGAGCTAACGTCTACAACATAAAAACATACACAGAATCTAAATGAGTTGACTCATCAATTATCCAATAGAAATTCTTCACAGATTTCATGCAAAAATGTCAGAAGTGTACACTCATGGCACGGCCAGGGTGCATAATTTTCCGGGAGTAGCAACTGGGCAATTTACACGTTTCTCACAGCTCATGGCACAGACCAAGGACTGGGCCGAACGCAGGAACGACTGAATCCAATCCCTTTACATGTCATGTCACACGGTCAGAGGCAGCCAGTGCTCAGTGCCAGAGATGTGCTCTCTTCTCAGCAGCATCCCCCTCCGGCTTCCCTTCAGGAAGTGACACCATATAGCAAGACCTCATACACATACTTACACAGCCGCCAGGCCCCGCATCACACACACCGGGACGGCAGCGACGGGCACAGCCATTGCGGCCACAACAGTGCTGGGCGAGTGCCTCTCCTCAGTGCACCTCTGTCCCACTCAACCAAAAAACATGCTCCACTAAAACCCACGGCCAACCAGGACTGCATACCACAACTAAATGCACCAATACATATACTAAAGCGATCCCTTACCAAATAAATATACACTCTCCGGTCCCTGATCCTGCCGACTAAGCCAAATGTAATGTGGGGGATTTAACATAGAAATATCTATTCCTGTAGCCGTACTACAACAACAAAAAATGTATACGCTAGGTGAGGTCCTCAGGACTAAGCTAAACATAACACAGGTTCTTTGCATGAAGGAGTGGAGCATGGGAATCAGACAACGATATCAGGATGCAACAACAGTTTATTTTCATTTTCAGCATTACAATTTCCATAAATCTTCTTCAGCTCCAGGAGCTCCGTAACAACTGTCCTACAAGGCAGACTACAACAGATGTTTAGAAGTTTATACATTTTACATACTCAAACAGACAATAATAATGTGTTGCAACACTTACAGAGGGCCCAGGGAGAGCAGGTCTAACGGGAATATGGGCGCCAGCGCCTAAAAACACTACATTTCAAATTGCTACAGTTCCATACTTACTCTTGATAAAATACCACCATCACTGCTCCCGTCCTCCCAAGGCACGTTGACCTTAACATGGTAAAGGGGATGCCCTGAATGACACAAACAGGAAGGCTTTTATACAAAAGGCCACGTCCTTAACACTAGAACCGCTAAAGAGGTCGTTATGACTGCTTATGAATTTAAGTCATGCCCCCCTCCGTCCTTGACTTTTCCTAAATAAGTCTATTTAACACACTGTTGGTGTTAGAGTCTTAATATCACAAACAGAACTGGAGTTATAACCAGTTTTAGGAGGGCATGTCATTTGTTGAATGTCTTTCCCCATTGCCCCACCTTTCAGTCTACTCTGGCCTAGTTGGTGTAGGTTACACAGTGAGAGGGTGTGTAACTGTACATGCTGAACGGCTTTCAATATCTGGGAAAATATCCACTTCGGGCAGCAGGTGAGCGAGTGTCGAAAAATGTGGTGATGAGTTTTGTGGAACCTTATGTTGGAAAGGGGAGAAATGTCACCATGCACTTCAATGTCATTGGCAAACAAGTTGCTTGCAATGAAAAACAAGTCTGGCCAGAACCATGAACAAAGTGAGACGGTAGCTTCCTCCCTCTGCACAAAAGAAGCCATATGCACAGCTTGTGCACTCCACAACGGATGACGGGAAACAATAAAGAGAAAACCGAAGACTATTATGCACTACAACCAAACTAAAGTACTGAGTGTCAAACAAGTGAAATTTATGAAAATTGTGTAAAATGTTAGGACAAGAGATAGCAGCCAAATAAAATCCAACTGATGCCATTGTGTGAAGATGCACACAAGCACGAACTGACAATAATTTACTATTTTTGACTGCTGTCATATTGACACTTATATACAGTTCCAGTCAAAAACCTGCTCATTCAAGGGTTTTTGAAATAACACTGTAGTAACCAAAAACTGTGGAATCCTGTAGTAACCAAAAAAGTGTTAAATAAATCTAAATATATTTTAGATTGTTCAAAGTAGCCACCCTTTGCCTTGATGACAGCTTTGCACACTCTTGGCATTCTCTCAACGAGCTTCACCTAGAATGCTTTTCCAAAGGTCTTGAAGGGGTTCCCCCATATGCTGAGCACTTGTTGGCTGCTTTTCCTTCAACCTGCGGTCCAACTCATCCCAAACCATCTCAATTGGGTTGAGGTCGGGGGATTGTGGAGGCCAGGTCATCTGATGCAGCACCATCACTCTCCTTCTTGTTCAAAGAGCCCTTACTACAGCCTGGAGGTGTGTTGGGTCACTGTTCTGTTGAAAAACAAATGACAGTCCCACTAAGCGCAAACCAGATGGGATGGTGTATCGCTGTAAAATGCTGTAGTGGCCATAATGGTTAAGTGTGCCTTGAATTCTAAATAAATCACTGACAGTGTCACAAGCAAAGCACCCCCACACCATCACACCTCCTACTCCATTCTTCATGGTGGGAACCACACATGCGGAGATCATCCGTTCACCTACTCTACGTCTCACAAAGACACGGCGGTTGGAACCAAAAATCTCAAATTTGGAGTCATCAGACCAAAGGACAGATTTCCACCGGTCTGATGTTCATTGCTCGTGTTTCTTGGCCCAAGGAAGTCTCTTCTTCTTATTGGTAGTAGTGGTTTCTTTGCAGCAATTCGACCATGAAGGCCTGATTCACACAGTCTCCTCTGAACAGTTGATGTTGAGATATGTGTCTGTTACTTGAACTCTGTGAAGCATTTATTTGGTCTGTAATTTCTGAGGTTGGTAACTCTCATGAACTTATCCTCTGCAGCAGAGGTAACTCTGGTTCTTCCTTTCCTGTGGCAGTCCTCATGAGAGCTAGTCTCATCATAGCACTTGATGGTTTTTGCGACTGCACCTGAAGAAACTTTCAAAGTTCTTGACATTTTCCGGATTAACTGACCTTCATGTCTTAAAGTAATGACTGACTGTTGTTTCTCTTTCCTTATTTGAGCTGTACTTGCCATAATATGGACTTGGCCATTTACCAAATAGTGTTTTCTTCTGTATACCACCCCTACCTTATGTCACGACTCCCACCGAAGGTGGCTCCCCTGCCTGTTCGGGCGGCGCTCGGCGGTCGTCGTCGCCGGTCTACTAGCTGCCACCAATCCCCTTTTCCTTTTCTGTTTGTTAGGTCTTATTGGTTGCACCTGTCTCTTGTTTAGTTTTGATTCAGGACTATCTAAGCCTGTTAGGCCCACCTGTTTTTGTGCGGGCTTGTTTCCTGTTAGTCGAGGTTGTTGCGTGTGGTGTTCCTGTCTGTTTGTGCCCTGTGTTGGGTTGGACATTTTTTTGATATCCGCCTGTTGTTTTGGGCGTTAGTGTTGGATGTTACAATAAAGTCCGGTTACCCCCATTAACCTCTGCTCTCTGCGCTTGACTCCGCACCCACCACTCCAGGCTCTGTGGCAGAAGCCCACACCATCATTATGGAGTCAGCAGAAGCAGCTGCACCCCCTCTCCCATCCATGGAGGAGCGAGTCCTCCATCATACGGCCATTCTCCACCGAATCGGGTCAGCAATGGACCAAATGATGGAGAGAATGGACCGATGGGAGAGGAGTGGCCTCCCTACCTCACCCCCAGCTCCTCCTCCGCCAGCACCACCTACCCCTCCTACGGCGTCCGGATCCAGTGCTCTGCATCTGGCGCTCCCCAGGGAGTACGATGGAACGGCGGCTGGGTGCCAGGGGTTCTTACTACAGCTTGAGCTGTACCTAGCTACCATTCGTCCGACTCCCTCGGGGGAGGAGAGCGTGAGCAGCCTCGTCTCCTGTCTGAAGGGTCGAGCCCTAGAGTGGGCCAACGCAGTGGGGAATGGCCCAGACTCGGCGAGGGACCACTACCCCGAGTTCACCCGCCGGTTCCGGGCCGTGTTCGACCACCCACCAGAAGGCCGAGCGCCGGGTGAACGGCTGTTTCACCTGCGACAGGAGATGAGGAGCGAGCAGGACTTTGCGCTGGAGTTCCGGACCTTGGCCGCTGGAGTTCCGGATCTTGGCCGCTGGAGCGGGGTGGAATGACAGGACCCTGATGTACCACTATCGTTGTAGCCTCCAGGAGGACGTCCGCAGGGAGCTAGCTTGTCGGGACGCCACACTCTCCCTCGACAAACTCATTGACATGTCGATCTGACTGGACAACCTGCTGGCTGCCCGCAGGCGTCCAGAACGGGCCCTGTTAGTTCCACCTCCTGGCCCTCCCGCTCCAATTCCAATGGAATTAGGGGGGGCCGCATCGAGGGGGACCGGAGGAGGAGGCTGCTCCTGCACCAGGTGTGGTCGGAGAGGACACACTGCCGATTGGTGCTGGAGGAGCTCGTCTGGGAGTCGTGAGGGCAGGCAGAGCACTCCTCGTTCACCCCAGGTGAGTCAGCACCAGACTCACCCAGAGCTCCCTGTTGGTCACATGTTCTTACTAATTTCTCAGTTTTCTCCCTCTCTCCAGCATAAGGCGCTAGTCGATTCAGGCGCAGCTGGGAACTTTATGGATCGTGGACTCGCGTTAAGGCTAGGGATTCCACTTGTGCCGCTAGACCAACCCTTCCCTGTGCACTCCTTAGATAGCCGACCATTCGGGTCAGGGCTGGTCAGGGAGGCCACGGTTCCACTGGACATGGTAACACAGTGGGATCATAAGGAACGGATTAGTCTCTTCCTTATTGATTCACCTGCGTTTCCAGTGGTGCTGGGGATTCCCTGGCTGGCTAATCACAACCCTGAGATTTCATGGAAACAGAGGGCTCTCCGCGGGTGGTCAGAGGAGTGTCCAGGTAGGTGCAGAGGAGTTTCCATCGGTGCGACGACGGTGGAGAGTCCAGACCAGGTTTCCACTGTGCACATTCCCTCTGAATATGCCGATTTGGCTATCGCTTTCTGTAAAAAGAAGGCGACCCAATTACCACCTCATCGTCGAGGGGATTGCGCGAAGCCGCCCCTGCGCTTTCTTCTCGAGGAAGCTCGGTCCGGCGGAGCGGAACTATGACGTGGGGGACCGGGAGTTGGAGCCGTACTGTCACAGCGCTCGGGCACGCCACCTGCGCTTTCTTCTCGAGGAAGCTCGGTCCGGCGGAGCGGAACTATGACGTGGGGGACCGGGAGTTGTTAGCTGTGGTAAAGGCTCTGAAGGTGTGGAGACATTGGCTTTAGGGGGCCAAGCACCCTTTCCTCATCTGGACTGACCATCGTAATCTCGAGTATGTCCGGGCAGCGAGGAGATTGAATCCGCGTCAGGCCATGTGGGCCATGTTTTTTACCAGATTTCGGTTCATGATCTCCTATAGGCCAGGCTCCCTTAAAAACTTCTTCACGCTACGGATCCCGTTACCGGGATCATTTATCAACAACAACCGCTAAACTGCAGACCGCCAAATTCAAAATAAATACTAAAAATATTTATAACCATGGAATCACAAGTGAAATATACCAAAACACAGCTTAGCTTGTTGTTAACTACTTAGCGCTAGGGGTCAGATTATTATATATTTTTTTAAATAACGTGCCCAACGTAAACGGACATTTTCTCGTGGCACCAGATTGTATGGGAGATGGATGCATATAATTTAGCAGGCATTACGGATAGAAACTACACCTCCAAAGTTTCCAACAACTGTTCAATACATATTGTCTGTGAGTATACACAATCACTTGATTCTGCTAAGCGCATACACTACCCTGAGAAAATGTAATCCCGGAAGTGATATGATTCTTTTACGAAGTCTGTAGTTCCCTGGCACCGTCTAACCTCCACTTTAGCCAAGGGCGTGAGGTCAACCATGATCTCCTTTTCCTCGATGTGCGTTCAGCTCAAGGCTGCTCGACACAGGCTTTAGAGCGATAGTTTCAGGCTTTTATCGTTCGAAAAATGAGCGAGTTTTTTCAAAAGTAGTCAGGTGTCCTCTGAATATTTCCTGCGCGCGAGAGAGGGGCACCCCATTTTCCTTTTGTCTCGTTGTGGATCGGTTTTCTAAGTCCTGCTGTCTCATCCCGTTGCCCGGTCTCCCTACGGACCTACAGACTGCGGAGGCCCTGTTTACCCACGTCTTCCGGCACTACGGGGTGCCCGAGGACATCGTTTCTGATCGGGGTAACCAGTTCACATCCAGAGTTTGGAGGGCGTTCCTGGAACATCTGGGAGTCTCGATCAGCCTGACCTCGGGTTTTCACCCCGAGAGTAATGGGCAGGTGGAGAGTGAACCAGGATGTGGGTAGGTTTCTGCGGTCGTATTGCCAGGACCGGCCTGGTGAATGGGCGAGGTACGTCCCATGGGCGGAGGTGGCTCAGATTTCCCTGAGCCGGTCCTGGCCCCATGGCATCAGAGCCAGACCGAAGCTCCTTTTGAGGATGGAGTGGGTGCAGCGCTCGAAGAAGACCTGGAGAGCCGTCCAGGAATCACTGAAACAAGCTGGTGGACGGCAGAAGAGGAGAGCTGACCGTCACCGCAGTGAGGCCCACGTGTTCGCACCAGGGGACCGGGCCTGGCTCTCGACCCGGAACCTGCCCCTCTGCCTGCCCTGCCGGAAGCTGGGGCCGCAGTGTGTGGGGCCATTTAAAGTCCTGAGGAGGATAAACGAGGTGTGTTATAGGTTACAGCTTCCTTCTTACTATCGTATTAACCCCTCGTTTAATGGTGCAGATGATGCTTGCTTTTGGTACATAATATGTGCCTTCTCTGTTTGGCCAAGAAAAATATCTTGGTGGATGCATAATTTAGATGCATGAATTTCACCTTTTACGTCCATGTTTTCATCATCTGCAGCATCTGCACATCCAATCCAGTACTCATCATCATGTGTACATGTCACGATCGTCTTGCGGTGAGAGATTGGACCAAGGCGCAGCGTGTGAATAATACATCTTCTTTTATTTTTTGAAGAGAGAAAACACGAAACGAACACTAATCACAAACTAACAAAATAACAAAACTGACGACCGTGAAGCTATAAATACAAATAGTGCTGAAACACAAACACTACACATAGACAGGAAACAACCACCCCAACAATCACTGTGAAAACACCTACCTTAATATGGCTCTCAATCAGAGGAAATGAAAACCACCTGCCTCTAATTGAGAACCATATCAGGTCACCCTTTACCAACATAGAAACACATAACATAGACTGCCCACCCAAACTCACGCCCTGACCGACTAACACATACAAAATAACAGAAAACCGGTCAGGAACGTGACAGTACAATTAATCAGCTTAATTTGACAAAATAATGTTGTAGGTGTGCTTATCTTACATGTTTCTAACGGCAGAAACCATTTCAGAACGATCTGAGTTGAGGGGTGTCGTGGCTTGCTAAAATGACATGGAAAAACCCTGGCGAGATGCTCCTTCCTGACAGCTCTGGCGTTTGTCTGAGAAAGCGTAGCTAGTGTCTTTAAGCTCATCCACCTGTCAGTGTGCTCTTCCAGCAATTACACATCTGTCAATTGTCACCCGGGCTCAGCTCTGACCGACAGGGTTATGTCAAGCAGTCAGCCATTACGGATGGAGCCGGCATTGTTTAGAGATGAGGGAAGTAGGCCTATACTATGGAAGAGTGAGCATGGGCTGGTGTGACTGTGAGCTAGGGTTAGGTTAGGAAATGGAGGGGGCTCTTGTCTAGATTTATTTTTTTCCCTCGTTGTCTCCTCATATTTCTCCAATGTAGTTTGGCAGCAGTGGTGTTTTTGTTCACCGTGTCAAGCATTGTGTCATCCTCATTGGTAAAATCTTAGCCCAGGGCGATGGCTTTGATATGGATCAAGCTGATTTGACCTGTCTTCCATCTGTGAAGTGTTTTTTGCAAAGGAAATTCAGACAGACTGGCAAGTATGGTAGAAAGCAGGTCATCTTTTGTTACGCTATGTTGTCCCCCTTGTGCCCTTGTTGATAGTATAAACTGAATGGTCAAAAAGGTTGTGTGATAACGTGGTTTGACCAACCCTCTCTGGTCACGCTTTGCAGTTGGAGCATAGCCATCATCAACTCAGTGCATAGCAATTCCCAGGACTGAGATTTAAGCTAGTAGAATCTTGACTTCAACAAAAAGGAGGCATGTTCATTCACATTGTATAAAAGCAATATTGTGCACATTCAGGTCTTGATCTGAAAACTACATTTTGTGAATTTAAATTATTTCTTCTAAAAATGTTTTTGAAGAACATCTCTCGTGGCACTCTAAATATTTTAGTTTATATTCAAACATTGTCCGTTCGCCTGAGAAGAAATCCTATCTGGTATCCGTCTGTATACTCTGTTGTAATGGCTGTTCACATTGTCGTAGCATTCGCAGTTGAATATTGTATCCCAGGTGCTACTCAGTGTTAAAAGCATTCCAGTCTAGATTGAATCTGGGTCACTTTCCAGCACCGGTCTGTCACACCGCTGCATCACTCAGACTCTGGAAAGCCAGGCACATTGTCAAGTATTAATGAAGAAGATGTCCCTGGAGGGGTGCATGGTGTTTGTCAAACGAAATGACATACATCCAATCGAAAAAGTAGAAATGAATCTTTAAAATCTCGTTTTGATGTATAGGATGCAACCATATAGCACCATACTGGAAACAGTGCCCTGACACAGACTCAAAGTAGCTGAGCACTGAGCAGAAGAAAAAGGCTAAAGTGTTTTGTTAAACAGACTTCAAGCCCATGCTAGCAACCTATTCTAGCAACTGTTGATATTCCCGGCATTGTGTAGTTATTGGTTGTCCTTGAATAAAACTCAAATGTTAACAACAAATGTTGAAATAACAAGCAAAGCTCCCAAGACAACAAGAAAGTTTGAAGTATGCCTTTGAACAAAAAATGATGATGAGTCCGAGGAAGGGTACAACATATATTGTAAAAATAAAGAAAAAGTCTGTTAACTGGTCATGTATATAGGTGATTGCAGATTATGGGGTTTGATAATAACCACGCGCAAAGCATTTTTCCCAAATGGCTTTGTGATAATCACAAGAAAATAAATAATGTTCAAAAATACATCCCCAAACATCTCAATGTAAGAAAAGATCTCATAGCTCTATAATGCCAATAGTCTTCATATTTCCTGTGAGTGGGCCTTTTCACAAACCACAAACCACTTCTGTCTGGCCCTTTTGTCCCACGTGATAGTTTTTTTGGGATGTCGAGAAAAATGATTCTCAGTCAATTAAATGCAATTGACAACACACATACAGGCTTCTGTGCTGTGCGAGAAAGCCAATGCCATCCAATTTCTCGCTCATTTATGGCAGGGATTTGATCTACCATGAGAAAGCACTGGCGGTGGATCCGCATGCATTTTTTTCTCCCATTTTTTTCAATGCTAGTGTCTTGCTGCGATTTAAATAAGCCTGAAGATTACTTGAATGCTTTTCAAAGCAAATTTTAGTCTGTAAAGCCCCTCCTCGAAACCTCAGCCTTATCGTTTTATTAGTATCTGTCTGGGATGGGATATTGCTTATAGGCCCCCCAATAATATGCAGGCCAGGGGCCACTCCACAGAGAGAGAGAGATGGGTGTAAGGGGAGCCCACCATGGATATCTATGCCAAGGTCAGTGGTGGCTGATAAGTTCCCAATAAGCAGCAGCTATCAAGATGTGTGTGTGTGTGTGTGTGTGTGTGTGTGTGTGTGTGTGTGTGTGTGTGTGTGTGTGTGTGTGTGTGTGTGTGTGTGTGTGTGTGTGTGTGTGTGTGTGTGTGTGTGTGTGTGTGTGTGTGTGTGTGTGTGTGTGTGTGTGTGTGTGTGTGTGTGTGTGTGTGTACAAGCTTGCCCTCTCACCAACTGTATTGGTATCACATTTGTATTTAGTATTTTATTATGGTCCACAGCAGAGATTAAACATTACATCAAACAAAACATTGTGCATCATACAAATTTACATTGCTCCATTATTACAACACTACATTACTAAGAATAATGTATGGGTGGGTGTAGAGTGTGTGTTTTAGAGTGTGTGTGTGAGTGAGTATGTCTCTTCACAATCCTCATTGTGCTGTGAGGTGCTGTTTTATCCGTTTTTTAAAATGTTTTCCTGCTAGCTTGAGCTACCTGAGGCGGAAGTGAGTCCCATGTAGTCATGGCTCTATATAGTACAGTGCGCTTCCTAACCTCTGTCCAATATAACATATCAGCACCAAACAAGGGATGTTGCATTCCATCATCAGGACAAAGGACCAAGACTATCAAGAGATTAACTTATTGATAATCAGATGAATAATAGCCTACTAAACCTTAACGTCCTTATATCCTGTGGATTATACAACCTCTGCAGCGTGAGTGGTTTACACTCGGTGTGAACCTTTTTGCGATAACAGATGTTTGAATCAGCTTTGAAATATTGGCTCTGATGGATTTCCAAGCCGTCTAAGCTTAGTATTTATGGTTCCAACATAAAAGGGTCCTGGCTTATGGATACATTTATATTTGATTGGCACCCACTTCATTACTTAATGATTTCAAAAGGCCTGCGTTATGGGCCTGTGCCTGAGCCAGACAGCCTACGACCCTTCTGAGTCAATGTGTTGAACAGGTCCACGCTCTAGCCTACACAGCTTTATCTGTTACATCATAGATACAGATAATGACTACTACACTGTGTGTACAAAACATTATGAACACCTTCCTAATATTGAGTTGCGCACCTCCTTTTGCCCTCAGAACAGCCTCAATTCGTCGGGCATGGCCTTTACAAGGTGTCGAAAGCATTCCACAGAGATGCTGGCCCATGTTGACTCCAATGCTTCCCACAGTTGTGTCAAGTTGGCTGGATGTCCTTTGGGTGGTGGACCATTCTTGACACACAGGGGAAACTGTTGAGCTTGAAAAACCCAGCAGTTCTTGACACAAACTGTTGCGCCTGGCAACTACTACCATACCATGTTCAAAGACACTTAAATATTTTGTCTTGCCCATTCACCCTCTGAATGACACACATACACAATCCATACATGTCTCAACTGTCTCAAGGCTTAAAAATCATTATTTAACCTGGTTCCTCCCCTTCATCTACACTGATTAAAGTGTATTTAACAAGTGGCATCAATAAAGGATCGTAGCCTTCACCTGGATTCACGGAAAGAGCAAGTGTTTCAAATGTTTTGTTCACTCAATGTAAGTCCAGAGAGTTTCTCTTAGTTTTTTTGGTATTTCTTCTGTTTAGTGCCAAATGAACACCATGTAAAATCTACAATAGTTGCCTTGTAAATAAAATCCATGATTTGATTTCTAAACCACACACCCATACAAATGCTGTACGCGCATAGCACACTCAAACCAGTGACCAACACGGACATACTGCAACTTACATTATATTCCAGTTCTGGAAGCACCAAAGTCAGGTCAAGATCATGACATGTGTGAGATGTGAGTGAGGGGCCATACTGCGGTCTTGACTGTTTACTCACTCACTCGCTCTATCGCTCTATTCAAATGAAAGGGCTTTATTGTCATGGTAAACATCTGTTTACATTGCCAAGGCAAACAGAATAGACAATAAACAAAAATGAAATGAACAAGGGAAACATTTCGCTCTCTCTGCTCTTTTTTCCCCTTCTCTCTCTCCGCTGTTTGTGTCCGCTGTATGTGTCCCCAGATGCTTGATGCAGGTGTAGGTCTAGGACATAAAGGGCCCACTGGAGAGGGAACAGATGTCATATGCCTCTTGCACCACGATCCGGGATGTCTGCCTGCGTAGCATGTGTGCACTGTGACGGGTAGCATGTCCTAGTTGAAAGGTAACGCTTGGGCTCCGCCCCAGATGGAAATGGAATGAGAGAGCGTGGGAGGGGTAAGGGAGATCTGTCTGTAATATAAAAAGCCTTACAGTATTGGGTTCTAGTGTTGGGCCATCTGACAAGGTGCTACGTTGAACAGCAATTCTTACTAGGGATGTCATCTCGACATTTTAGATGAATAGTTGGTTTCCATGCCCAGATTAAGCATAGTTCAATACCAAAAAAATCATGCTCAATGGACAATCTCCAATGGTAGAGTTTTTGAGTACAGAAATCATAAACATATATGTTGTAATCATCCAGATATAGCCTGATGATATTCATGGTCCAAAGAGGACAGTCATCGTTGCGTGAAGAGCCATTGACTAACGTCACCGTTGACTTGAGTTACCTGTGGACTGTGACAGTGACAATCCCCTTGTATTCATGTTTCATTCATGACCATCACTGTTCAGCCTTGGTGATCAGAGGGGTTCATATTACAGTAAAGAACTGAAAGACTTCTCGTTTGAGCTGGCCTCAAATCCCTGCATTATAACACAATGCGATTGTTTTCCGGGTATGAATGAATTATTCTGCTGAAACTGAACGCTATACCCAAGACAGACAATGCAATAATGTGGTCATAGCCCAAGTCATGTCCACCTTGCACATGTAAAAGGATCCTAATCATCCCCCTATGATATCTCCTTATGTAGATGACGTCCTTATTCATTATTTCATAAGGCATGCTAGATAAAGGGCCATCTACGGGATTAGCTAAGTGATGGCTCGTCTCTGGACTGGTATGGTTTGCCTAAGCACCTTTTCATGGCCATGACAGAGGATGGTGGTTTGATCTGGCTAGAGGTATTTCCTAGCTGTCTATTTACCACCACAAAACGGATGCCGGCACTAAGAGCACACTCAAGAAGCTGTACAGGGCCATAAGCAAACAAGAAAATGCTCACCCAGAGGCGGTGCTCCCAGAGGCCGGTGATTTTAATGCAGGAAAACTGAAATCCGTTTTACCTCATTTCTACCAGCATGTCACTTGTGCAACCAGAGGATAAAACTTTAGGTCTCCTTTACTCCACACACAGAGACTCAACCAATGCTCTCTTTTGCCCTCCGTTTGGCAAATGTGACCATAACTCTATCCTCCTGATTCCTTCTAAAAACTCGTACAGGAAGTACCAGTGATGCGTTTAATATGGAAGCGGTCCGATGAAGCGGATGCTAAGATACAGGACTGTTTCGCTAGCACAGACTGGAATATGTTCCGGGAATCATCCGATGGCATTGAGGAATTTGCCACATCAATCACGGGCTTCGTTAATGCCAACAGTGACCGTACATACTGTACATATCCAAACCAGAAGCCATCAGGCAACATCCACACTGAGCTAAAGGCTAGAGCTGCCTGCTTCAAGGAACAGGACACTAACTTATAAGAAATCCCACTATGCCCTCCGATGAACCATTAAACAGGCAAAGCGCCAATAAGATCGAATCTTACTAGACTGGCACTGACGGTCGTTGGATGTGGCAGGGCTTGCAAACCATTGCAGATTACGAAGGGAAACTTTACTGTGAAATGCATACTTACCAACTCTTTTCCAACAATGCAGAGTTAAAAAGCACAAAAATAAATAAATAATAGCAAATAAGATTTTTTTTTGACACAATAAAATAACAATAACGAGGCTATATACAAGGAGTACCAGTACCGAGTCAATGTGCAGGGGTACGAGGTAGTTGAGGTAATTGAGGTAATATGTACATATACGTAGGGTTAAAAGTGACTAGGCAATCAGGATAGACAATACACAGAGTAGTAGTAGCCGTAAGTCTGCTGAACAGCTAATCAAATGGCTACCGTGACCATTTGCATTGACCTCTCAGACAGCGTGTATGGCATTGTGTGGGCGAGTAATTTTCTGTTCAACGTTGAGAGCAGTGTGTTCCATGGTGGCGGTGGGGTTATGGTATGGGCAGACAGAAGCTACAGACAATTGCATTTTATTGATGGTAATTTGATTGCACAGATATACCGTGATGAAATCATTAGGCCCATTGTCGTGCCATTCATCCACCGCCATCACCTCATGTTTCAGGGTATGTACACAATTCCTGGAAGCTAAAAATGTCACAGTTCTTCCATGGCCTGCATACTCACCAGACATGTCATATATTGAGCATGTTTGGGATGCTCTGGATCGACGTTTACGACAGCACGTTCCAGTTCCCGCCAATATCCAGCAACTTCGCAAAGTCATTGAAGAGGGGTGGGACAACATTCTACATGCCGCAATCAACAGCCTGATCAACTCTATGTGTCGCGCTCCATGAGGCAAATGGTGATCACACCAGATACTGACTGGTTTTCTGATCCATGCCCCAACTCTTTTTTAAAGGTATCTGTGACCAGCAGATGCAACTATCTTCCCAGTCATATGAAATCCATAGTTAGGGCACAATTCATTTATTCTAATTGCCTGATTTCCTTTTATGTACTGTTACGCAGTAAAATCTTTGAAATTGTTGCGTGCTGCGGTTATATTTTTGTTCAGTGTACATATTACCACAATTACCTCAATATATTCTAACTTTTTAACTCTGCGTTGTTGGGAAAGGGTTCGTATGTAAGCATTTCACAGTAAGGTCTACACTTGTATTCGGCGCATATGACAAATAACATTTGATTTGATTGATTGATACCACACATCTTGGCAGCCACTCACTGCACACACACGCACATATGTGCAGGCACGTGTGCATGCATGTGGGCACGCACACACACAAATCTCTGTGCTCCTGATGGTCTGTGCGTTGAACCTTGATTGGCTGTCATTACTGGTCATCCATAGAGGACATCTTTGAGCATTGGGTAATCCCATATTCATAACCTCAACAAGTACAGCCATGTGTGACAGTAGTATGGGCACCAACCCATGTAGCTACAGTACACCTCCTAGTCACACACATGCCCTTCTGCTGTATTGCTAACAGATCCTCAATGTTCAAAGTCAGTCGTCTTTCCTATAAAAAAATGACCCTGCTGTGACCAATGCGGCCAACATGAGAAAAAAAAGAGCCTCCACCACTGCTGCTGTGGCCCTGTGCGGGTGAAAACATCAAGACTTCAAGATGTGTTCTGAAGGCAGTGCTACACCACAGACATGCCTTCCTATGCCTTTCTGCCCAGCTGTATAATCTAAGCCAGTCTCTGAGGTTAGGGGGTCTTGGCAATCCCGAGTCCTATCAGTCGTCTTCCGAGGATGACATAACTCTCTGAAGATTCCGACAATGGACCGCCAGCGTGTGAAGCTTCGTGCTCGGCATGTGATCACAATTACCTCGGATCCGCTGGGATAGCAGTGGGCTGGAAAAACTCATTTGAACCTATGTTACGTAAGGCTAGAAGAAAGGGGATGGTAGCGCTTCAAAACTAAGTAAACATGTCGGCCAGGAATAAGCACTGGTACTAGTAATTTTCCTCTGATGCTGTTGTAGGCTGTTTGTTAATGACTATCAAATAAAATAAAATTGTATTTGTCACATGCGCCAAATACAACAGGTGGAGAATTTACCGTGAAATGCTTACTTACAAGCACTTAACCAACAATGCAGTTTTAAGAAAATAGAGTTAAGAAAATATTTACTAAATGAACTAAAGTAAAAAAGACTAAATGGAAATAGTAACACAATAAAATAACAATAATGAGGCTATATACAGGGGGTACCAGTACCGAGTCAAATGCGGGGATATAGGTTAGTCGAGGTAATTTGTACATGTATATAGAGGTAAAGTGACTATGTATACATAATAAACAGTGAGTAGCAGCAGTGTCAATGCAGATATTCTGGGTGGCCATTTGATTAATTGTTCAGCAGTCTTATGGCTTGGGGGTAGAACAGTCTATAACTTGGGTGCCTGGAGTCTGACAATTTTTTGGGCCTTCCTCTGACACCGCCTAGTATATACTGTAGGTCCTGGATGGGAGGAAGCTTGGCTCCACTGATGTACTGGGCCGCATGCACTACCCTATGTAGCACCTTATGGTCGGATGCCGAGCAGTTGCCATACCAGGTGGTGATGCAACCAGTCAGGATCTTCTCGATGTTGCAGCTGTAGAAGTTTTTGAGGATCTAGGGACCAATGCAAAATCTTTGCTGCTAGCTATATGTTTAGCTTTGTGCTGTAATGGGAATAGGAAATGAGTGTACGTCTACATAACCTCAGTGTGTGTCATTCCAATAAATAACAGGACATCGACCATTTCACAATACACAGTGGACATGCCATAAGATTTCAGTGGGTTTCTTTTATGAAGTAGATGAGAAAAGGTTCTCATCAAACCCAGTTATTCCTTGGCTAATGACGGGAATCATCAACGGCTGGTGCAGATTTAATTGGACAGCACCCTTATTAACATTTTACAAGGGTGGTGCCTTGTTTTCAAATTACCATCAGCGGTCTGAATGTACAGATGATTTAGGCCTCTGCAGCACCGCTCTCCAGTACCATATGTCAGGTCTTGTGAGGGTTTCTACACTTTCCTCCCCTTATAAAAGTCAGCCTGCCTTGCCTGACGAAACCCCCTCTCTCCTCCAATCCCGGGGTTGGCTTGTGTTAAGCATGAGGTGCAATGTCTCAGCTCCCTAAATACAGGAGGCGTAGCCAGCGTGCGCCGCAGGGGCCTCATAAAAGAGCCTCGCAGGATATTGAAATAATGACCATCGCTTGCAAAAACAGGATAACCCGCTCAAATCATTTCCTCATGCATTTGCTCTGGCTATAATAAAATATTCCCAGAACACTCAAGAGTTGTCTGTGCGGACTTAATCTAATGTAAAAAGGGCAATGGGAGAAACAATGCGCCCAACGAGCCGAAGGGCGCCCAATATGAATCCATTTTATTTTCTGCTGCCCTATCTGTAACAGTCAGGAAGAGGGCAAAGCCCAGTGAATTAATGGTTAGAAGATTTATTTGTTTGGTGTAATAAGGACTGTAAAATAGTAAGAGCTCTGTCGGGGCCTAGCAGGCCCCCTGCCCCGAGGGTACAATCAAATGTTGCCAGTAAATCAACAGAGTTGGAAGAGGTTTTTATAACCAGAGTTTAACACCAAGCCCTTAGTGCTCCATGTGGCAGGTCATTTGTTCGTTAGAGCGACTTATTGCAATAAACAATGGCAACACTGATTGGGCTACCCCAGTGTGCTGACAAAAAAAAGGAACAAAATCTCAGGTGGGCATGGGAGGGCTAATAAGGCGGAGACTGGCCAGCAAGCAGGGGAGCTGAAGATTAATACTGTAATTATCTACTGTACAGAAATGAGACACTGGCTGTGGGAACAGCATGTGGGCCCCAATCTGTCAAGCTTTCCCTATGCCTCCCTTCATGCCATCCCTGAGTTCTACATCAGGACTTGGCGTGTTTTGTTGTAAGGCTTTTCAGAAGTGGCTATGTCTATTTGTTGTAAATGTCACTTTCTAAAGAATACTGGAGGCCTTTCACTTTTCTAGAACGCAACTGTAAAGTCTGAGAGACTCTGACTAATGTAAAGATAGAAATGCATCCCTTTTTATTACAGTCTTGATTACGTCTCTGAGCACATAGAATCCCTATATAGTAAATGAAACTTCTGAAGAAACTTGAAATAGCAGTGTAAAAGTATCGTTATTGACAGAGCTGAGATACTTACAGTATTGGTCTAGGAATCCATAATTGAATTCAATCGTCACGACAATGAGAGAGCGTTGGGGATATTTTCTAAGCTCTTGATATATTGCCTCAATTATGTAGTTGTTTGCCAGTGTTTTCCCTGCACAATCTGCACATGCAGTTTGTAATGTATGTCCCCGGAGCTAAATCCAGGGGAGAATTTGATGGTAAGAGTTGAGGACAGCGCATCCATTAAAGTCCAGTGGTGGCTAAGTGACCACATAGGCATATGTTACCAAAGCTATTAGAGTGAGTTAAAAGAGATATGTGTATTGAACAGTTTGGCCTAAGGTAAAGGATGCAGATCTCCTGCTTGGGGATCTGTTGATGTGTATATTGAAAAAGAAAGAAAAAAGAAACAAATGATTGCTAAGATGAGGCAATACATGTGATTGGTTAAGTTCAGGGTAAAGGGTGGGGGTAAGTTTGTGCCTACACAACAACTGTATTGAGTGTATTTCTACTATTATCTTAGCTACTTTGTTCAACTGATCACGTCACAGGAACAGAGTAGTAGCTGGGTGTTTGTAATTATTAACCGGGTAGTTTGAGCCATGAATGCTGATTGGCTGACAGCCATGGTTTATCAGACCGTATATCGCTGGTATGACAAAACATGTGTTTTTACTGCTCTAATTACGTTGACAACCAGTTTATAATAGCAATAAGACACCTCGGGGGTTTGTGGTATATTGCCAATTTACCACAGCTAAGGGCTGTATCCAGGCAATCCTCGTTGCGCTTTGCATAAGAACAGCCCTTAGCCGTGGTATATTGGCCATATACCTTGGGCCTTATTGCTTAATTATACACTGCACATCAACAGCTCCACACTCTCTTCTCCATTGTAGACCACTACTGCAAAATGTACAAGTCTATTTGCTACTCAATTACAATGTAATTACGGAGTTACATAACTAGCTTTTATCATATTATAAAGCGAGTCATCAAATGAAACAACAAACAAACAAACAATCAGGGTAAAGATAAAGAAAGAAACACACAAACAAATGAGTGAGTGATAATTGAAAGGCAAACTCTCCAATGTTTGACATTAACACACCGGCTGCCATTGCTAGGCTGAGAAGGAAGGCATTATCCCTGAGTTTATCGCTTGCGTTTCTTTCCTTCTGATTCCAATGTTCTGCTAACTGTCTCATGATTCATTACTGTGATTAATAAGCCTATCATGTGAAACAAAAACACTGTAGACCTCCGCCGCAGCCCTCGTCTCTCCATAACCTCTTTAAAGATGCATAATCCAGACTGCATAATGCAGATCTCTCTGTGTGATTAATTAATGACAGGGAAGATTAGAACCAAACGCATTATGCATGGTAATAATTACCTTGTAATGGAAACAAGCAAAACAACTCCGGAGGTCGAGTGGCAAAGCTATTGACCAGGGACCGGAGTGATTTTAACAGCACAACTAGGCCTACACAATCGCTCATTGAGAATGTATTCGTCATAGCAGGCTGATATTCTGGTCTGGAATGTTACATGGTATTCGAGAGACAGAACAGATACAGTGTCAATGTGCTAACACATTGAGACGTTGACAGTATGTTTACACACAGTTCGTTCTAGTAGGGGCATACTGTATGTGACTCTTTACCTGCCATTTTACTGTGGTTAAAGGTGCTGTGTCCCTCTCTCAATTATGTTACTAGAGTGACAGCCATGATATCACCTTCTACCTGTGACATCTCTTAGCCTCTTATTAAGGATCGGACCCTTTTTTCCCAATAAAATGACATACCCAAATCTAACTGCTCAGACCCTGAAGCAAGGATATGCATATTCTTGATACCATTTGAAAACATGTAGCCCCACTTTCCCCATCTCCTCCAGCCCCTCACACTATACCCCTCTCTGCTCCGTTACCACTTGGATCCATCTCCCAGCAGTTCCTGGAGAGTCCATTGGGATCTAGCCTTGCAGTGTCCCTAGATAGTCCCTAGCTGCCAGTCCTTGCTGAGATAGTTCCCTGGCTGGCAAAACATGTTTGTGAAGTCATCCTTTCCTATAGCCACAGAAAATAACTCTGTGTCCTTCTTTTCCCCTTGAGTATCGACTGTACAGATAGTGCAGATAGCCAACCTGGACTGAGGGGTAGATGTAACATAGTAAAAGTAAATCCAGTTAGCATGATATGTTATGTTTCATATGCTATGTATTCATTTGTGAATGTCCATCATCCATTTCGTATGATATGTTACGAATTAAAATGTGTACGACATGTTACCAATTGCAATTCGTACAATATATTAGTAATTGCCATCGTACAATGCGTTCCAAATTTGCAAAACGTATGATATGTTACGAATTCCAATTTACTGTGGCTAGCGTGAGCTAGGTTGCTAGGTGGATAACGCTAATGTTATCTAGGTGGCAAACGTTAGCTAAGCTAGGGGTTAGGGTTAAGGTTAGGGGAATGGTTAGCCTACCCAACCACCCTTCTTTCGTTTTTGCAATAAGTAACCTTCGGTCTTATGTAAGCATAGCAAACAGAACATATCATACTAATTTGATTAATGGCCCGGATTTACATTTACTGTATTACGTCTAGACTTTGAGACCAGGCTGACATAGCTGTATGGTAAGAATTGACACTGCAAAGTCCACAATTCTAAATTGCTGATACAGTTGAACTTTTTGCTGTAGAGGGAATTGAATTGACAAAAACAACTACTCAATCCACCTCGAACAGACTTTTCTCTGTGATCATTGCCTTGAGAACTCTAAAGCCAATACTCCTATTCTGCACACTTATTCTTTTTCCACCACTGTCTGGACATGTCTGAGGTAACACTGTCTAGACAGTCCATATACAATTGACTTGTAAACAAATAATTAATCTTCTGTCCTCTCCGTGATTCTGACATATCTGACATTGGACCTTTTAGACATATAGAAAAAACGACTGCAGAACGACCGGCTGCGGACTGCAGAAGAGCCCATTCAGCATTCATACAGAACGTTGCTTGAGGTCAGAGGGCTAATAAAGCTGTGGAAGTTAGACCTGGTAATGGACTCCAGGAGAGACGGAGAGTTAAACAGTGATGAGCAATGGAAACTTTTGGCAGTCAACGGACAGCTGTAACCTCCTTAGAGGAGTGGATAGGATAGGAAACTGCAAACATTTTGGAGGCCCAGAAAAGGGTTCTGTTTTTTGGTATGGAAGGGAGGGAGTTAGGGGGTCCTGCTAGCAGTTGAGCAGCACGTGGCTGTAGTTCAAGAGTCAACACGAGACCTCGTGGCTGTAGCGGCAGTTCATGGGTCAACACGAGACCTCGTGGCTGTAGCGGCAGTTCATGGGTCAACACGAGACCTCGTGGCTGTAGCGGCAGTTCGAGAGTCAAAACGAGTACAGAGGTCGTGTTGTGCAGAGAGTAAGGAAACGGGTACTTTTAAAACGATTAACTTGTAAACTCGTACAGAATTATGGTTAAATGTTTTTAAGTGGAGTGTCTTGAGCCTTTATACAAAGAAGGGTAGCTACACAAGTTCTCCCTGGAAACAGATATGTGTCAAGCCTGCGTTGGGTAACCCTCCTGAGACATAGTTAGAGATTAGCAGAAAGGCAGATAAGGAAAAGAGACAAGTAAAGAGTGGTCTGCTCTCTGCTTTTGTCATTAGGATTGTAATAAAGTGTCGTTCAGCCCTTATCCTTTTCACCTCTAACCCCACGTGATGTTGTCATATGTGGAATAGAACATATTGCATGGACACCCTAACAGGATAGGGTTCCTTTCAGTAAAACCGTTCTTTCTGACTTTACTGCGAATGCATCGATTTCATTGGCTTGAATCGAGTACCTTTCAAACCAAGACGTTTTGCCGGCACGCAACCACTCAGTATAAATTTCCCCTTTCATCTTACCGACTTTGGCACAAACATTCTATTATTGTTGTCTGACATCAAACTTGTCCTTGTCATTATAAACAAGTCCAAACATAATGGCAGTCTGCATACTGTTGTGAACTTACTGTTGTGAATGTGAAAAATCTAATCAAATTCTGGCTGAGGAATTTAAAACAATTTGCTGCTGTCATGTCAGGTTACCATGACAACCGTCACAACAACAGGGTCAAATTTGGGTCTGGCTCCTTGCTGGCTAAAGCAATTGCGATATAAAAGGCAAACGCCGACAAGAAAGAAGTAGAATTGGGGCTGTTTGAAAGGGGATCATACGCATCGTAAACATTGCCCAATTGTTTTTACAGGGAACATACCGTGAATCCTATGTGAAAGCAGTATATGAAATCACAGGTAATGCATGCAGCAAAATACATTTTCTGCGATCAATACTGGTCTGTCTTAATAACGGTAGATTCTTGTCACTGAGACTTCCTAAAAGATGGCCATCAGATGTTTACATTTTAATTTTGTTTTTATTTATGTTGAACGTTCCATGGATTCTTTCCTTATGGGCAAAATCCCCTCATCTGACTTATGTCTGACTAAGGTCAATAAATGGATCCAAACCCGAACCAGTTGTGTTAAAATGTCAAAGGTCACCACTGCAAGCACATTAATTAGGTTTGAGACACCAAGCGCCCAGTTCTCCTCAATTTGATTACAGGCTTCTGTGTCCTCAAGAACTTGTAGGGCTTGTTCAAGATAGATGAGAGTTAGATATAGAAAGTGATTATACAATGCATTTGACAAAGTATGGTGCAAAATATGTCCTTAAAATATATTCTGAAAATTGAATTGTTGACATATCTCAAGCCTCAAAACAGACAGTTGTATTAAATTGCATCCAGGGAAATTCTAGAAGAGTTTAGTTTTTTTCTCCAGTCTATCATTGCTTCTCGATGCATAGCTAAACCAGAGGGCATGGATCTCCTATCACACATGAAAGAGCCTCTCCAACACACTTCAAGTAAACAAATTAGACTTGGTTCAGATGGCTCAAGTGACAATATTCTCCAATAAATGGAAATTATAAAGATCCGCTTTGATATGATGAAGGCTTCAACTGTCATGTTTTGTCATTGATTATCATGTCTTGTCCCTGTGCTTCCCTTCTATTCGTTTCCCTCTGCTGGTCTTATTAGGTTCTTTCCCTTTTTCTATCCCTCTCTCTCCCCCTCCCTCTCTCCCTCTCTCGCTCGCTCTCTCTCTCTCTATCGTTCCGTTCCTGCTCCCAGCTGTTCCTCATTCTCCTAACTACCTCATTTACTCTTTCACACCTGTCCCCTATTTTGCCCTCTGATTAGAGTCCCTATTTCCCCCTCTGTTTTCCGCTTCTGTCCTTGTCGGATCCTTATTTGATGTTTGCTGTTCTGTGTCCTTGTTCCGCCCTGTCGTGTTTTTGCCTTCTTCAGATGCTGCGTGTGAGCAGGTGTCTATGTCAGCTACGGCCTGTGCCTTCCCGAAGCGACCTGCAGTCTGTGGTCGCGTCTCCAGTCGTTCCTCTCTACTGACGAGAGGATTTCAGTTTTCCTGTTTTGGATTTACCTATGATAATATCCAGGAGTATCGTTTTTGTTTAAGACTGGAATAAAGACTCTGTTTCTATTAAGTCGCTTTTGGGTCCTCATTCACCAGCATAACATCAACATGTCTCAAATGGTGTATGAAGGGTTTGAAATTTCGCCTTATAAAATATCACACTCATTATAAATCCCCACACCAAACATTTATATTGTGCTGTGTTTTGATAGAATCTACAGCTATTTATGATTTGGCACACAACATATACACTGTAGAGTGTTTGACATCGACAAGCTGCCAGCTCTCTTTATACATGACAGAATGCAGAGAGCCAGAAGCTTCACTCATGGAAATTATGAATATATAGTCATGCATTATGGATCTCCAACAAAATGTATTAATTCCCCGGCAAAAGTTGGAAATGTAAGTCGGCCAAATCAATGGAATATAGTTTATCTCTGTCCACCTAATCATTCACTAATGGCTACTATCAATTGTCTGCCTGCAGCTTGTACACCCAACACTGTTGAAATTAAACCAAACAAGTGCTCACCGTCGACCAAAAGATGGTTTAGTATTGAATCTCAGGTTAATTCATTGATTACTTTCTGCATGGTGACTTGGATATATTCATCACTCTTCATTATTTATTTATAAACGTAAAAAAAATTTTTTAACACTTTTCCTAGGTGCGATGTGTATGTGGGATAATGTTTTCCTACACTGAATATACAAAACATTAAGAACACCTGCTATTTCCATGACATAGACTGACCAGGTGAATCCAGGAGAAAGCTATGATCCCGTATGGATGTCGCTTGTTAAATCCACTTCAATCAGTGTAGATGAAGGGGAGGAAACAAGAATGGACCCAGCGACTACGGATTCTCGCAACACTGCCGTCGAGTTCCAGGGAGCAATGCTCGGCAGACACGAGCAGGAATTGTCTGCTGCTCGTCATGCCGTTGAGACCCTGGCCGCTCAGGTCTCCGACCTTTCAGGACAGTTTCAGAGTCTTCGTCTCGTGCCACCAGCTACTTCCTGGTCTTCCGAGTCTCCGGAACCTAGGGTTAATAACCCACCATGTTACTCTGGGCAGCCCACTGAGTGTCGCTCCTTTCTCACCCAGTGTGATATTGTGTTCTCTCTCCAGCCCAACACATACTCAAGAGAGAGAGCTCGGATCGCTTACGTCATATCACTCCTTACTGGTCGGGCTCGGGAGTGGGGCACAGCTATCTGGGAGGCAAGGGCTGAGTGTTCTAACGATTATCAGAACTTTAAAGAGGAGATGATACGGGTTTTTGATCGTTCAGTTTTTGGGAAGGAGGCTTCCAGGGCCCTGGCTTCCTTATGTCAAGGTGATCGATCCATAACGGATTACTCTATAGAGTTTCGCACTCTTGCTGCCTCCAGTGACTGGAACGAGCCGGCGTTGCTCGCTCGTTTTCTGGAGGGACTCCACGCTGAGGTTAAGGATGAGATTCTCTCCCGGGAGGTTCCTTCCAGCGTGGACTCTTTGATTGCACTCGCCATCCGCATAGAACGACGGGTAGATCTTCGTCACCGAGCTCGTGGAAGAGAGCTCGCGTTAACGGTGTTCCCCCTCTCCGCATCTCAACCATCTCCTCCCACCGGCTCAGAGACTGAGCCCATGCAGCTGGGAGGTATTCGCATCTCGACTAAGGAGAGGGAACGGAGAATCACCAACCGCCTTTGCCTCTATTGCGGTTCTGCTGGACATTTTGTCATGTCATGTCCAGTAAAAGCCAGAGCTCATCAGTAAGCGGAGGGCTACTGGTGAGCGCTACTACTCAGGTCTCTCCATCAAGATCCTGTACTACCTTGTCGGTCCATCTACGCTGGACCGGTTCGGCTGCTTCCTGCAGTGCCTTGATAGACTCTGGGGCTGAGGGTTGTTTTATGGACGAAGCATGGGCTCGGAAACATGACATTCCTCTCAGACAGTTAGGGAAGCCCACGCCCATGTTCGCCTTAGATGGTAGTCTTCTCCCCAGTATCAGATGTGAGACACTACCTTTAACCCTCACAGTATCTGGTAACCACAGTGAGACCATTTCCTTTTTGATTTTTCGTTCACCTTTTACACCTGTTGTTTTGGGTCATCCCTGGCTAGTATGTCATAATCCTTCTATTAATTGGTCTAGTAATTCTATCCTATCCTGGAACGTTTCTTGTCATGTGAAGTGTTTAATGTCTGCTATCCCTCCTGTTTCTTCTGTCCCCTCTTCTCAGGAGGAACCTGGTGATTTGACAGGAGTGCCGGAGGAATATCATGATCTGCGCACGGTCTTCAGTCGGTCCAGAGCCAACTCTCTTCCTCCTCACCGGTCGTATGATTGTTGTATTGATCTCCTTCCGGGGACCACTCCCCCTCGGGGTAGACTATACTCTCTGTCGGCTCCCGAACGTAAGGCTCTCGAGGATTATCTGTCTGTTTCTCTCGACGCCGGTACCGTGGTGCCTTCTTCCTCTCCCGCCGGAGCGGGGTTTTTTTTTGTTAAGAAGAAGGACGGTACTCTGCGCCCCTGCGTGGATTATCGAGGGCTGAATGACATAACGGTTAAGAATCGTTATCCGCTTCCCCTTATGTCAAGAGCGTCTGCTAAATGACTTAAATGTAAATGTAAATGTAAATGTCGTCAGCCTTCGAGATTCTGCAGGGAGCCAGGTTCTTTACTAAGTTGGACCTTCGTAACGCTTACCATCTCGTGCGCATCAGAGAGGGGGACGAGTGGAAGACGGCGTTTAACACTCCGTTAGGGCATTTTGAATACCGGGTTCTGCCGTTCGGTCTCGCTAATGCTCCAGCTGTCTTTCAGGCATTAGTTAATGATGTACTGAGAGACATGCTGAACATCTTTGTTTTCGTTTACCTTGACGATATCCTGATTTTTTCACCGTCACTCGAGATTCATGTTCAGCACGTTCGACGTGTACTCCAGCGCCTTTTAGAGAATTGTCTCTACGTGAAGGCTGAGAAGTGCGCCTTTCATGTCTCCTCTGTCACATTTCTCGGTTCTGTTATTTCCGCTGAAGGCATTCAGATGGATCCCGCTAAGGTCCATGCTGTCAGCGATTGGCCCGTTCCTAAGTCACGTGTCGAGTTGCAGCGCTTTCTCGGTTTCGCTAATTTCTATCGGCGTTTCATTCGTAATTTCGGTCAAGTGGCTGCCCCTCTCACAGCTCTGACTTCTGTCAAGACGTGCTTTAAGTGGTCCGGTTCCGCCCAGGGAGCTTTTGATCTCCTCAAGAAGCGTTTTACATCCGCTCCTATCCTTGTTACTCCTGACGTCACTAAACAATTCATTGTCGAGGTTGACGCTTCAGAGGTGGGCGTGGGAGCCATTCTGTCCCAGCGCTTCCATTCTGACGATAAGGTCCATCCTTGCGCTTATTTTTCTCATCGCCTGTCGCCATCGGAACGCAACTATGATGTGGGTAACCGCGAACTGCTCGCCATCCGCTTAGCCATAGGCGAATGGCGACAGTGGTTGGAGGGGGCGACCGTCCCTTTTGTCGTTTGGACTGACCATAAGAACCTTGAGTACATCCGTTCTGCCAAACGACTTAATGCACGTCAAGCTCGTTGGGCGTTGTTTTTCGCTCGTTTCGAGTTCGTGATTTCTTATCGCCCGGGAAATAAGAACACCAAGCCTGATGCCTTATCCCGTCTCTTTAGTTCTTCTGTGGCTTCTACCGACCCCGAGGGGATTCTCCCTGAAGGGCGTGTTGTCGGGTTGACTGTCTGGGGAATTGAGAGACAGGTAAAGCAAGCACTCACTCACACTGCGTCGCCGCGCGCTTGTCCTAGTAACCTTCTGTTCGTTCCTGTCTCTACTCGTCTGGCTGTTCTTCAGTGGGCTCACTCTGCCAAGTTAGCTGGCCACCCCGGCGTTCGGGGTACGCTTGCTTCTATTCGCCAGCGGTTTTGGTGGCCTACTCAGGAGCGTGACACGCGCCGTTTCGTGGCTGCTTGTTCGGACTGCGCGCAGACTAAGTCAGGTAACTCTCCTCCTGCCGGTCGTCTCAGACCGCTTCCCATTCCTTCTCGACCATGGTCTCACATCGCCTTAGACTTTATTACCGGTCTGTCTTCGTCTGCGGGGAAGCTTCTCTAAGGCGGCACATTTCATTCCCCTCGCTAAGCTTCCTTCCGCTAAGGAGACGGCACAAATCATCATTGAGAATGTGTTCAGAATTCATGGCCTCCCGTTAGACGCCGTTTCAGACAGAGGCCCGCAATTCACGTCACAGTTTTGGAGGGAGTTCTGTCGTTTGATTGGTGCTTCCGTCAGTCTCTCTTCCGGGTTTCATCCCCAGTCTAACGGTCAAGCAGAAAGGGCCAATCAGTCGATTGGTCGCATATTACGCAGCCTTTCTTTTCGAAACCCTGCGTCTTGGGCAGAACAGCTCCCCTGGGCAGAATACGCTCACAACTCGCTTCCTTCGTCTGCTACCGGGCTATCTCCGTTTCAGAGTAGTCTTGGGTACCAGCCTCCTCTGTTCTCGTCCCAGCTCGCCGAGTCCAGCGTTCCCTCCGCTCAGGCTTTTGTCCAACGTTGTGAGCGCACCTGGAGGAGGGTCAGGTCTGCACTTTGCCGTTACAGGGCGCAGACTGTGAGAGCCGCCAATAAACGTAGGATTAAGAGTCCTAGGTATTGTCGCGGTCAGAGAGTGTGGCTTTCCACTCGTAACCTTCCCCTTACGACAGCTTCTCGCAAGTTGACTCCGCGGTTCATTGGTCCGTTCCGTGTCTCTCAGGTCGTCAATCCTGTCGCTGTGCGACTGCTTCTTCCGCGACATCTTCGTCGCGTCCACCCTGTCTTCCATGTCTCCTGTGTCAAGCCTTTTCTTCGCGCCCCCGTTCGTCTTCCCTCCCCCCCCCCCCCCGTCCTTGTCGAGGGCGCACCTATTTACAAGGTACGGAAGATCATGGACATGCGTTCTCGGGGACGTGGTCACCAGTACTTAGTGGATTGGGAGGGTTACGGTCCTGAGGAGAGGAGTTGGGTTCCATCTCGGGACGTGCTGGACCGTTCGTTGATTGATGATTTCCTCCGTTGCCGCCAGGGTTCCTCCTCGAGTGCGCCAGGAGGCGCTTGGTGAGTGGGGGGGTACTGTCATGTTTTGTCATTGATTATCATGTCTTGTCCCTGTGCTTCCCTTCTATTCGTTTCCCTCTGCTGGTCTTATTAGGTTCTTTCCCTTTTTCTATCCCTCTCTCTCCCCCTCCCTCTCTCCCTCTCTCGCTCTCTCTCTCTCTATCGTTCCGTTCCTGCTCCCAGCTGTTCCTCATTCTCCTAACTACCTCATTTACTCTTTCACACCTGTCCCCTATTTTGCCCTCTGATTAGAGTCCCTATTTCTCCCTCTGTTTTCCGCTTCTGTCCTTGTCGGATCCTTATTTGATGTTTGCTGTTCTGTGTCCTTGTTCCGCCCTGTCGTGTTTTTGCCTTCTTCAGATGCTGCGTGTGAGCAGGTGTCTATGTCAGCTACGGCCTGTGCCTTCCCGAAGCGACCTGCAGTCTGTGGTCGCGTCTCCAGTCGTTCCTCTCTACTGACGAGAGGATTTCAGTTTTCCTGTTTTGGATTTACCTATGATAATATCCAGGAGTATCGTTTTTGTTTAAGACTGGAATAAAGACTCTGTTTCTATTAAGTCGCTTTTGGGTCCTCATTCACCAGCATAACATCAACATGTCTCAAATGGTGTATGAAGGGTTTGAAATTTCGCCTTATAAAATATCACACTCATTATAAATCCCCACACCAAACATTTATATTGTGCTGTGTTTTGATAGAATCTACAGCTATTTATGATTTGGCACACAACATATACACTGTAGAGTGTTTGACATCGACAAGCTGCCAGCTCTCTTTATACATGACAGAATGCAGAGAGCCAGAAGCTTCACTCATGGAAATTATGAATATATAGTCATGCATTATGGATCTCCAACAAAATGTATTAATTCCCCGGCAAAAGTTGGAAATGTAAGTCGGCCAAATCAATGGAATATAGTTTATCTCTGTCCACCTAATCATTCACTAATGGCTACTATCAATTGTCTGCCTGCAGCTTGTACACCCAACACTGTTGCAATTAAACCAAACAAGTGCTCACCGTCGACCAAAAGATGGTTTAGTATTGAATCTCAGGTTAATTCATTGATTACTTTCTGCATGGTGACTTGGATATATTCATCACTCTTCATTATTTATTTATAAACGTAAAAAAATTTTTTTAACACTTTTCCTAGGTGCGATGTGTATGTGGGATAATGTTTTCCTACACTGAATATACAAAACATTAAGAACACCTGCTATTTCCATGACATAGACTGACCAGGTGAATCCAGGAGAAAGCTATGATCCCGTATGGATGTCGCTTGTTAAATCCACTTCAATCAGTGTAGATGAAGGGGAGGAAACAGGTTAAAGAAAGATTTTTAAGCCTTGAGACAATTGAGCCATGGATTGTGTATGTGTGCCATTCAGAGGGTGAATGGCAAGGCAAAATATGTAAGTGCCTTTGAACGGGGTAGGGTAGTAGGTGCCAGGCGCACCGGTTTGTGTCAAGAACAGCAATGTTGCTGGGTTTGTTCCGCTCAACAGTTTCCCGTGTGTATCAAGAATGGTCCACCACCCAAAGGACATCCAGCCAACTTGACAGAACTGTGGGAAGCATTGGAGTCAACATGGGCCAGCATTCTTTCGACACCTTGTAGAGTCCATGCCTCGACGAACTGAGGCTGTTCTGACGGCAAAAGGGGGGGAGGGGCAACTAAATATTAGGAAGGTGTTTGGTATACTCAGTGTAGGTTAGAAAATAGCAAAACATTTGGAACAGTTTAGGAGCGGTTCGGTTTGAGTCAGTACATCACATATGCAGTCAGTAGTTGAAAAGATGACACACTTCAGGCGAAAGTATACATTTGAGCTGTGAGTAGTTAAGAATCCTTTCAACAGCATTCTAACAGTGAGCGAACACCACTTACACACGGAACAGCAGCTTGCACTTTTCCACCAAGCTTCATTTATATATTTGTCCTCTCCCCGTTGCCGCGTCAACAAATACAACACAATGCAATGCTCAGTTTTGGAAATGACGTTACTTATTTATCATGCCCCCAAGTGTTCTCCCCCATTCCAGGGATTATTTTTGTGTTACTGTCACCGTTTCTGCCTGTGTTTTCATAAAGACAGTGATGCTGGTAACTACAGCGTCAGCATGAGGTTGAAGTCAGGTCTCAGCGTGGATGTACTGTGTCAGGTTGCCTAGCCTGGAAATCCATATAATGGACGTTTGGAGAAACCGTGAACAGCCTTTTTGCATTTGTTATCCAGGTCAAGCTGTAAAGCATACATAATGCAGCTATGACACACTACTTATTTTGATAATATTTGTCTACTCAATATATAATGGGAACGGTTGTTTTCTTGAAGAGGAGTATAACCTTCGAAAGTGATTCCGAGTCACCGGAGGGTGTATCTCTACATAATGCTCATCCAATAGTCCAAGGCCTAATACTCTGGCATTGATGTGCACTAATGCAGCCTACTTCAGTTTGCTCCCTCTGGGCAAGAGCTGTCTAGAATAGATCATCTTTTCAATACTCCTCCTCCTATACCTTGCTATCTTATATCCATCCTATGTACTGTACATCACCTGACTGTTGGTAATAAAATGACTTGTGCTGAAATGTTGCTCAGCTGACCAACATCCACCTTGGGGTTTCGCCCTTATCGACACTCATCTCCTGGCCCATCTTCCATTGATTGACACACAATTGTGTTGGGTCAACGAGGTCTATTCACTTTCCAGTCATCCAATCTGATTGACACAAATCCTATTGAAAACGTGTCTCTAACTGGACACCCCTTGAACACGGATTCCCTTTCATGCATTCACCTCGTCCCAGAGATCCTCAGACCTTTGGATAAAAATACTGGCTATGGGAATCCATTCCCACAAAGCTGTATGGGAGGACTATGGACACCATTGATCAGTGCTTTGATGGTTCTGGCATTTCAGAAATTGCAACATTTTTATTATTGGCATGGCCAGTCACTCTCTGAGACAGATCCTGGCCCTCTGCAGCAGACCTAAAGGTCTGAGTCTATAGACCAACCAGCAGAGTGTCACAGGTGTCAATAACACATCTTCTTATTGACAATTAGGCTGCTTTGGGGTCCCCAGAATGCAATAGGAGATGACAGGGAGCCTTGGCTTTGATATTGACCCAAAACCTCATCCTAGAAATAAGTAATTCCTCCGAACCCAGGGGATGCGCTAATGGTCTAGTCACCACAGAATGTCTATCGGTCTTTGGATAAACCTAGTTTACTAGAGGGGGGAACGAAGGAACTACGGGTATCATTTCACCTCTCTGCAGTGTACTGTCGTGTCCAGCCGCAGATGATTGCGGCCAAGATAGTCTTGTGTTTTATGTGGTTGTGTGCCGAAGGGCCCAGATGGACACGGTAGAATGTATATGTGTTGTTGTATTGAGTCTGGTCTGCCTTGTACTTTCTGTTCTCTGCTGCTCCAAGCGGTATGGGGTTTCAGGAGAAGGCAGCCTTCAGAGGTACTTTAGCTTGCTAAAATTGACCATAAACAGCTCATTGTTTTAAGGGGCCAGACATGGCCATTTGATACCGGCACTAGGCGGGGCTTCTCGCCCCCTAGCTATCCTGTTTCTTCACTCTTGTAGCACACGTGGTTCAGAGGATTTAATATTGCCAGCTACAAGGCAAGCACATACTGCAGGGGAGACCACTGCTTTACATTGAGGGAGGGAGAGAGCTCACACTGAACTCTTACATTGACAAGTTACTGCCTATAATCTCGCAATGCTACTTTTACTTTAAATCAGAAGTGACCATTATTGAAGACAATGTGTTTGGTCTACCAATCTCCCCACCACATAAACAGTATTTACATTTCCTAATCCCTGAAACCACACACCACCCAATTTATTACTTAAGGAAAAAAATCATTACAACAATAGCACTATTCAGAAAACATGCTAAAAACATTATCAGGACCATTTTAATCAATGTAACAGAGGGAGTATTTGAAAAAGACACTACCTAGACACTATACATCTCAGTCCAGAGCTCTCTCTCTTCCATCAGTGAGGCCATAACAACAGTGTGATCTATTCCCAGCATGGCCCTTTAATAACATGTGAGGGTGTCAGCAGTGCACTAGAAGGATTTGCCCGAACTGACAGCAGATGGTGCTCTTTGGTAGGAGAGGCCCTTCCGACCATGCACTCAGCCCCACTCACCATGCAATTTATCATCATTCTCATTCTCTGTCTTAAACCCCTCAGAGAGGACTTAGGCCTGTCATTCTCTGCCATAATGTACCTTTGTGCACAGGAATGTCAGTCTCCAAGGCCTTAAGGTGCACTGCAGGAGTTAGAGTCTGCATACTTTAGAGCTGGATCCGCTTCTTAATGATGCAGGCCAGTGATAAACTACTGCTGACCGTCCAGGAAATATTTTCACCACTAGAAGTGGTTTATAGGTGATTCAGAACTGGAGGCAAGTGTTGTGCAGAGCTTTTGCAGCTGTCTTTAGAAGAGTTTTGGGATGCTATTTAGCTTACACTTGATTCATTTCAGAGTGTGCATGTAATACAAGAAAGACTCCCACTTTTGTTGGCTCATGCCTGTACAATAAGCCCTGAAGTGAAAAAGGCAAACAGCCAAAGTACAGTGAAAATGCAAGACACCACAGCATACTGTTACACTCCAATAACATTTCATAAAGAGAGTCTATAGTATATACTGTATGTCACTTAGATGTCTATATGCAATCTATAGGGGACTCACTCTTATACCTCTCTAGTTCTGTAAATCAGACCCTTCATCTCAAATGCTGTTGTTTTATGTGTCAAGAACCAATCAGGGAATATTGCTGTGATCTGCAAACTCAGTTGAAGCCGTATTGGTAGTCAATTAAAGGTCTGTGCTAATATGATGAAGGACAGTTTGAAACAGCTACTTCTAAAAGGGTCATATTTATAATATTATATATACTGGTTGTTTCAGCATATGCAACGTTTTCACAAATTAAACATCAATGAAGACTGAAAACCGGACTACCAGACAGTCCTGCGAGCACATTTCCCATTTTCTCCACACAATAGAAATCAATGCACTGAGTCATTCACATATTCATTAAGAAAATGTGTCCGCAGTTACCATCTACAGTATTTGTGAATTGGCCTGTCAAATTGTTCCCTTTTCACATGATTACTTTGAGTGTGTAGCCGGTGGTGGGATTCCGATTCGGACACTTTTCTCCCTGCAGTTAATAGTGCTACTTAATGCTCATCAATCTTAACCCTCAAAGATATTGATTGCTGGACAGAATAAATCAGAGTTATTCCGCTGCGATGGCCATTACAAAGTACAGCTATTACTGTGAAATGGCTCTTGATTTAATATGTGAAAAGCTTTTGCCTTGTTGTACTGTCTGCATGTGACCACTGAGAAGGAACTGAGTGTACGAGCGGACCGTATCTTTACTCAATGTACTGAAATGAATTTCCAACTCTGCAGGATATCCATTTTTTTTCAATCCCCCACCCACAACTCTATTACAATAAAGCAATGCATAACATCAACCTGGACTGTTTCCTAGTGTAAAGTGACTTATCTGAGTGATATTATGATGGTGATGGCATAGTGGGTGACTGCATCTGAGCATAATCACAATGACCTAGCTGTATGTGTCACTAATGTAGTCATACGAGTGCAGTCACGGTATTATCTTTCGAAACGGGTTACGCCTTCCTTACTTTAGTATCAAACTAAGGATCTGTCTTTCAGGAAATAATGCTTTGTGAAAGGACACACATCTGAACATGCTGTACTCTGAAAAGAGGTCTGTTCAGTTGAGACAATTTCGTGAAACTAGTGGGCTGCTTTTTGGCCCCCTTACGATGGCATACTTTTTGTCCAGTTACCATGGCATGCTCTGTTAAAGCCACACTGTGCCCATTTGAACTCCCCTGTCTTGTCAGTGGGCCTTATGAGAGTTGTCTCACTAGAGGTGCTGTACTGTGGTGTACAATGAGTTGAGCCTCAGACAGGTGCGCTAGCATGTGTCTCACTGCACTGAAACAGCTGGGACCAGTCATCAGCGATCACTGAAGATGACATCACCTGACAAGTGTTCCTCTGACTCATCTCCCTCTCCCTCACTCTCTCTGACTCTGGCGTTCTCTCTCTGACACACACATGACCACAGAGCTAGTGGGTTCAGTCACAGTGTGCTAGGCTAGGCCAGTGAAATAACCAGGCTGTGAGTCAGGTGTGTCCCCATTGTTGTACTTTGCACTTCAATAGGCATAGACCATTACCACGAGTCGGACCAAGGGAGTTTTCCTGACCACATGACCTGACCAGGAAAAGCCCTGGGCCCTATTTAAAGCCTATAACTATAGGGCCTGGCATTTTTTCCCTGGCCAAGTCACCCAGTCAGGGAAAGAACCCGACCTACAAGGTTTCCCTTCCGCATGACAATGCGCTGTCTTTACACCTTAAAGTAGATTCAGTAACGTTTGTACCTCCTTTAGCCGTTAAAACAGAGTATAAGGACAATGAAAGTATAAGAGTTGTAAAAAGTATGACCAAGACTTTACTGCCTATAGGGCTGTGAATCAGAGGGGTCCACGCCTGCCCAGGACATAAACCAGTGATCTCTTTAATTACATGGCATAAAACCCACAGTATAATGTGGTCACCCCTCTATTACAAAAGGACTGGGATCGTATGATTTCTCTGAAGTGACTGCATGGCACTGGAGGAGGGGAGGGAGAGTGTAGTGTAAATTGATGGGTCCCATTGCAGATGTTGTAAAAAGCAATTCATTAATTTGGTAATTTATTCATTATACAAGGTGAATGGATAGGAATGTGCGATGTGCCGTTAAACTGTCCAACCTATCTTTCTTAAGTTATATCCGCTCTCTTATCCAGTTATAATCCTATGAAAGCACGAGAACTGATTCATATGCTAGTAGATGGTGATTCCTTCAATCATACGAGAAGAAGTGGGCTATATGCTGAGTACGTTTAGCTGCACCCACCTTCTGTGAACTATAGTTCACCCTATGTAGTGCACTCCATCAGACTTAATCAGATCAAAATGGCACAATTCAAACAGCAAGAATACATATACTATTATAAGAATATACAGTCCTATGGATAACCATTGCAGATGAGGATGATGATGAAGGTGCTTCATGAGGCAGACTGTTCTGTCTCCGTCTCCGAGGGAGTCTGATAAGAGCTGAGCGAGCGCTGTTGAGTACAGTCAGTGCACGACGTTACATCATCGCCCCGCTGCCCGCCTTCCCGGCAAACTGAGCTGAGATCAGTGTGTAATGTATGTACCTCCCACCAGCTCACAGGCTGAGACACAGTCTGCAGTCTGCAGTACCTTAACGCACCCCCCCCCCCCCCCGTCCCGTCTGAGAAATCTGAGAGACGCTGTTCGTTTGCAGCCCAAGCACAGCTCATATCAGGTTCATTCTCAGGTGAAGCAGCTTCTATTTGAGTAGTCAGCTGACCAAATCTGTCACTGGCAAACAGACCCAGAAACCCCAGTGTCAACATTTTATTGCATGAATCAAAGAGCCCATGTAATTCGCAGAACATTTATAGCCTAGAACCGTATTTTTGTTTGCTTTTAGCCTTGAATAAACATAGATCCAGACATAGCGCTTCACTTGCAGAGATCTCATATGGTGCGACATGGTCTCTTTTAAGCATCATAGGTTGATGTCAGTTAATATTAGAAGCTTATTGCTAGCTGTGGGCACTAGACAGTTTCGACTGCCCTTGCTGTGTGTCACATTGTCCAGGGTGTCTTTGGGGAACATCACATGAAGACGTATGGCCAGATGATCTAATTCCACCAGGCTGAGACATGGGTGACTAGCTCCGGTTTCACCTAACTCCCCCTGGCCCCGCTGACACCATAATGATGACAAAGCCTAACCACTAGCACAACTAGCACCAGCACCAGAGTGCTTTATGATACAATGAAAGTGAAGGATGAAGCATCACTGTCAAATGGGTTCCTGTAAATCACCAAACATGGCCGTCGGATGGGACTGGATGGGGACAACTGCACCTGCATCGAGTCGAGCTGTTTTTCAACAATCAGCGGCTCTATTACTGGAATGTGGCGCCACAAATCAACAAGTCCCACCAATCTGTGGTTCACTACCGCCAGAAGAACTGTCACTGTCCTTGTCACAGCTGGTGTTTCTATGAATGGTCTATTATGACACCTATGTCAAGATGAAGTGCTAGCATAAATGCTAGGTATGTACACATAATGATAGCAATAACACCAGTAACATTTCTCAACATTTCTACCAAGGCTCGTAAAAACATTTACATTTACGACACACTTTACGGCGTGGCCCAGGCCAGAGAGCGACTGTCTTCTCAATTTTTTTTTTATGCAGCCATGACAGCTTGTGGCAGGCCCTGCGATGAAAAGCAAAAGGTTTTATTGGCCTCACTGACCATCCTCACTATCCCTTTTGTCAAGAAGTACTATGCCAAGAGCTAGCAGCAGAAGCAACACAGGGCCTTAAAGAGGTACATTGTTAAAGAAAAGCCGTCACGCATGTTGCCGTACAAAAGTAGCCCCTGACCAGACTAACACGCCACCACTGCTTCGAGAACATTGACGCAAGTTGCGGCCATTTTTTTGAGAGGTTGGTTTTGTAAAGGGAGCAGCAGAAGACTGTATTTAAGTCATGTGGGCTGACTGGCCTGTCCTCTTGATATTGTGAGGCACACACACTCTCTTGTCCTGTGCATGAAATCAGTGCTCAGAGTGTGGGGCCACGCTTTGGAGTGTCCCTCTCTGCTTGAGGTATTGTGCATAGTGTGCAAGGATTAGTAGGAGGGAGTGGGGAGAAAGAGCACAGGCCGCACACATGCAAAAACGTATTTACATGTATAGCTCACTGAGTTACAGTATACAGCAACTAATCCCAGAATATAACGTTGTGCATTGGGGCAACAACCCACCATCCTACAGGCCTTTTAAACAGCAACACATAGATAGATAATCTGATAATAACAATGATGACAGAATCATTAGGATATCACATAATACACCTTCACTGAGTGCATAAACACATGTTTAACTGCGTTGTAATCCTGCTCAGTTATCAATATCAATTATTACAAGGATTTATTACACCTGTGATAGAAACAGCACCAGTGAATATGGCATTGTTTAGCTGTCTAGTCTGTGGTCCATCCAGTCTAGTTTAGAGGGCACTGTAAGGGTGAGGCAGCAGCATATAGGATGTGTTTGTATCCTGCTGTGTCAACACACACAGCAGGCAGACAGACAGCATGAGGAAATGCATGTTCCATCCAGCCTGATGACATCACCGTCTTGTCTAAGTCGCACAAGCATTTTCAATAGGCTCTCCTCTGTTGCCGAGGAGAGCCTCCACCAATCCCTGTCCCTTGTTTTTAATGTATACAACACCGGTAACATGAATGATCTGTGACATAGCTTCCACGGGCTGATCCAAAGACAACATTATGCGATCACTCAAAGGAGGCTGCTGGCTGCTGTTCTCCCCATGGCTCTGTACCGTCTGGATGCGCCGTGTTTATGGCTTTGTCACATACTGTGAGCAGAATCTTGAGTTGCCCTTGAAGTTTTGATGCTTGATGTGTGTATTTGACAGTGCATCATCTGTGGATCTTTCACTAGAGAACAAAATGTTTCCATCCAAGACAATTCCTTGTCCTTTCCTATATGTTTAGGTGTTCCAGATGTCAATTTGCGATGGATTCCGGGCTGGATAAATACGAGATGCAGCAGTCTGGAAAAAAACATCTTAGCTGTGTACAGCAGGGTTTCCCAAACCATCCCCAGGTGCACATTTTTGATTTTGTCCTAGCACTACACAGCTGATATAACCAACTCATTATCAAGCTCTGATTATTTGAATCAGCTTTGTAGTGCTAGGGCAAAAATAAAAAACAAAACCTCTCACTGTGCTGTTCATTAGTACACGCACAATACATGAACCGTGCACACAATAAATCCTCAACTGTTTTGCCCCGATACCATACCTGACACTGGCTGATTATCTATACCTGTCTTAACATCTCTCTCTCTCTCTCTCCCCCCTCTCCTCTTAATAGCCCAGCAGGCCCTTGGCAGACATTTAAGGAGCCGTGAACAGCTCTCTTTCTCTGGGGGTATGAAGAAGAGAAAGTTCAGGAGATCAGAGATACAGTATTTTTTATTTTCCCACCGATACTGCACACAGGATTTGTCAGAGCCGTGCCACTGGAATGACAGTGGAGAAAAAGACGGCAAGAGAACTAAGTCTAGGAGACAAAGGCTAGACTTCACAGTAAGCGCTTTAGATCAGTGCATTGACAGGCTACCCACTCTGCACATGAGGCGGACCGAGACACACACTGCAAACACAACAATACAAAGGTTCCAGTGTGATGCCTAGATTGACCTGTCCGGTGTCCTGCTCCTGGAGTGTTTGAGACAACCACAGACATAGTCATACGCACGCACGCACGCACGCACGCACGCACGCACGCACGCACGCACGCACACACACACACACACACACACACACACACACACACACACACGACTCCCAACATCTATCCCCATTGTCTACTTCAGGAGCCCACCTCAGCAGAAGACACCCCCCACATGTGTTGAGTTGACGAATGGATCTGTAAATTAAAATGAAATCCCATCTGTAGAGCAGAACGAGGAGGACACATTCAAGAAAAAAAAAAAAAAAAAAATGGAACTGAGGAACAGTCTGAGCTCAGTTCAGTTCTGCCTGAAGACAGTGGTTGATCCAGGCATTGTTCCTCATATGGGCAATGCATCAAACCGACAGTATTATCAGGGACTGCACCTCAGAAGACTTCAACATGATTAATTATAATTAATTAGCGAAATGCTATTTGCCATCTAATTTATCATATTTGCATTATTCAAAATCCATCATCAAAACGTAGCCAGCAGCAGGAGTTTTTGCAACAAACTGCCAAATCAGCATGTTTCCGTGTATGTGTTTTCAACCGCCCCACTGATGATTCCAAACATTGGTAAACAATTAACATCTTTGCTGTAGCTTATAGATATTGAGTTGAAAATTAAACATTTTCGCAAATTTACAGTGTTAAATAACACTAATATGTGAGAACAATATATATATAAAAGTTATAATAACTTTGGTAAATTGTTGTGGAAATCTGTTGCAGCGCAAGTCGACGACAAAACCCACAATGCAATGCGCTATCTATGGGCTGGCTAGCTGGCTAGCTAGCACATGTAGCTACACACAATAATTCCAAAGTCAATATCAGCATGTGAAGTAGCTAGTTAGCTGTAAAATCACCTAAACAAACTGCACTGTCAATTTAGGAGTCTACAATCTCTACAATGTTCAACCTACAGATCAATGTGCCTCGCAGAGTGGAGACTGACATTCACAACGGCCATGCAACGACACCATGCAATGCACCCTGGACTGAAGAGGCAGACAAATAGGAGAAATGTGGTGGACCCTCTCGAGGTAGGAATAGCATAGAAATATGATCAATGGCTCATTCGAGAGAGGACAACCTCCCGCGTTATGACATCGGCCAGTATTGAAATCTGACATGTATGATAGACATTTTCTTGATCTAAAAATCATATTCCTGTTAACCTTCAGTGTAGCGAGAGCGGCTTTATTGCAATGCTACGTCATACCGGCCGAATTTCTGTCTTTCTTGAACGGCAATAGCTCCGATACACATGAAAACATTTATTGATTTTATTTAACTAGGTACGTCAGTTAAGAACAAATGCTTATTTACAATGAAGGCCTACCCCAGCCAAACTCTAACCCGGACGACACTGGGCCAATTGTGCACCACCCTATGGGACTCCTAATCAAAGCCGGTTGTGATACAGCCTGGAATCGAACCAGGGTCTGTAGTGACGCCTCTAGCACTGAGATGCAGTACTAGTGCCAGTGCCACTCGGAATCCCAAACATGAAACAACCCCAGGAGTCAATAGACTATCGGTCAGATATGGACAAAAACAATAAAACATTCAAAATGGGTGAATCCTTCCTTTTAATTGGCAACAAATGGTAGAAATAATGATATACATTACTAACGACCCTGGCCTGGACTAAAGCCAGTCTGCGCAGTGCAAAACCATAACCACACGATTGAGACGAAAATGTGAAACGGTCTGCAAGCATCATTACCCCAATTTATGACCCTTCCCGTCGCATAAGCAAAACCCACTTAAGGGTAGAAGTTGCTACTTTGGTCATGGTTATAATAATGGTTTTAAATACTCATCTAATGCAGTATGCTTACGCAGAACTCTGCTACTCCAAATGGAAGGACATCAGTGTTAGCAACAATAAAGGTAATTGAAATAAGGGGGCCTCTGCCCATTGCAATTAAATGGGCAAGAGTGTCAAAGATTGTGTGTGATTTGTATCATTAATATTCATTAGCAAGTTTGTATTAACCTTTTATCTTGTATAATTGCGAAGTGCTGTTTGTTACATGTACTGTAAATGTGGGCTATCCTAGCATTTTGTCTATAGATATATTTCCAGTAAAGGAAATCAAATCTGATCTGAAAGTGCTCTTGGGGAGGTCCCAGCCATAAATGTTCCTGTTTTTATACACAGAACATTCATCAGCGATTGAAATTGCATAGCATTAGCAGGCAGTCTAATGAAGGAAATATTATGGCCTGTAATTACATTTTAAATTAAGCGATATTTCATCTGGTCTCATTAATTAGGAAAGAGGACTGATAAAACAATCATTTATTTCTGGGAAATAGGAGAGAACAATTGTAATCTTCTCAAGGATGTCAAGGATTAAAGGAGATGAGGGTAGGAGGTGTTGGCCGCGGTGCATTTTGGGTATTATGATATCATCGAAAGCAACCTAATTCAAGGTGTAGCGGGAGTAAGCCAGCCTTTTGAATAGGCTGCAGGTTGGTAAAGAAACAAATGGCCTAGGGTCGTTTTTACTAACACAATGAAAATAGTGCTTGTCCTTGCATTTAATCAAAGCCATAATGCTATTACATCTTCTTTGTCTGACGGCGTATTATTCTATAGGTATCGCTATCGGAGCTGATAAGACCTTCGATGGCCATCCATCCCTCTTAAAGATGCATAGAGACGTAGCCAGTATCTAATACTGGATTAGAATACAATCTCCCATTTCAGCCCCTATACCTTCTCCCTAATGTCAAGAGGGGATAGATGAGAATAAATACCTTTGCCCAGCTACATGGATCCAAATGCCACCCCAGTCACCTGGCCTTAACTTTGATCAGTCATTTTCTAGTAACAAGATTTCCCTGATTTCATTAAATAGTCATTTCGCACCTGGAGGCCCGCGGCTTTGCTCGGAGATCAATGATCTAATCACGTTAGCGTTAAGCCAATTGGCTTGAAAGTCTTTTGTGATATCCCTTTACTGTTTTAATGACTTTTGGTTCAGATTAAACTGGTTTCAGGAGCTAAGGATTAAGGGACATGTCCATTGAGAGGGAAAAAGCTTTTTCTTGATGCATAACTTGTTGTGGCGAAGGGAAGGATTAAGGACTGTGCGCTCTCCTCTCTCTACGCGCTCCACACCCTGCTGGTCAGTGATTAGGAGTGGCCCCTCAGGCCAGACAGTCGTCATGCTTCTGCTCTGCAAGAGACGTCTAGCTCAGTTCCAATAGGTTGATGCCTATTTCTTTCTCTCCTCCCTACTTTGACATTATCACTGATATCACTGAAATACTTTGACCAATGAAAGCAATAGAGTGGGACATCTGCTTCCACCCTGTCCAGTCATGTCTGATGTGTGATTGATTTGAGGCAGAGGAGGAAGGATTCATTTTAAAGGCACACACTGTACTTTGCTTTACTGTGTGTGTGCACAACAATTAGGTCGCCTGTTCCCCTTCTCCTTTGATTTTGTACTTGCAAAGACCCTCTCCCTCAGTCCTACAAAACACAACCAACAACCAGCCAGCCCACAATGTTCAGGGGAAATGAGCTACAGTCACTCCATCCTGGTCCTGCTATAACTACATACTGTATGCCACTACTGAGCAAACACTAACATGAATCCTTCACACCCTTGGTGATGACTACATGTGCTGAAACATCAAATTTGTGGGATAGTTCTATGGTGGGATTGGTTGATGATTAGTCAAACACCTGGTTTACCTGAATGCTAAAATGGTGGTTGAGAAAGAAAGACAGAGGAACAATGTTCTGAAAGACAAGGACCTGTTATAATCATGTGGAGTCTTCTATAATTGACACCAGAGGCAAACATAAGACATATTCTTTGTATTGTATCACAAAGAAGCATTTAAGCCAATTCAGTTGATGTTTTCATGTCTTAGTAACAGGTGTGTGTGTGTGCATGTGCGTGTGCGTGCGTGTGTCTGTGTGTATCTGCGTTATCTAACAACGATTTGTATGATGCGCACACACACACAAGCCCGACACAGATGCCCTTGCAGATGCAGAATGAGGTCACCCCCAGAGAACCATGCCATCCATCCTTCTGGAAGCTTAAGAGCCCTGCTATTTCTCTTCCTAACAAGGAGTGGGTTCATTGATGTTGGTGAGGACGTTCTTTGAGGCACTCGACAGGGATGCCTGTTGGCACCATGTGCATTTCTGTCACCTAAAGTCACGCTCATGAAAGGGAAAGGCGGCACTGAGAGGGAAACAAGTAAATAAACACATGAAAGCACAGTCCGAGTCACATCTGCCAGTGAAAAGAAGGAACAGCTCACTGGCATGAGACCCACAATCCTGGCCATGCGAAGGTTCTGAGAGGTTAATTATGAAGCCTAGACATGTGTCAGAACACTTTTGAACGTGCTTTCTCTCTCTCTCTCTCTCTCTCTCTCTCTCTCTCTCTCTTCCTCACTTTATCGTTCGTCACTAGTTACCACATTCAGAAAGTCATGAACCCTGCCTATTTCTACAATTTACCTTCTTAAAATGTGATTTTAAACCTAACCCTAACCTTAACCACACTGCTAAACGTATGCCTATCTCTAACCTTAAATGAAGACCAAAAGAAAGGCACGTTTTGACTTTGGGGCTGTGGTAACTAGTGAAGACCCTCTTTCTCTCTCTCTCTCGCTCTCTCTCTGTCTTTCACTCCCTCTCTCTCCCCGTATCTCTCTCTCTCTCTTGCTGTTGTAATCTTCCCCAGCCTCCATGAACAGGAAGAGGCATTTATTTCTACATGAATACCATGAATACCAATAACAGTGTTTCAGAAAACACATTACCAAACACAATTAGAGCAGACAATGCTTCCATAATCTTGGAGGGGGAAGCTAACACGCGGCCCTGTAAACACATATTCACTTTTAAATGAAGTTGATGCCGATTCGACTATTGGGGCCATTCTCTCTGTCATATAATACAAGTGTCTTCTTCTGAAGAGTAATTTCCAATCTATGTAATTACTTGGCTGCGAAGGAGGGATGGGGCGAGGGCTTCTTTCAGGAAAAAAAAAGATGAAATGTCCCTGAGGCATGGTGTTTAAGTGTGCTTTATACATGCTCATGCTGTTTGCAGATTCATTTTATTGTGACTGCCCCGGGCTACCATAACAGAGCCCTTATTGCTTCACCTGGTGTGTGAGTGAGAGCCACTAGGATGACTGTGTCAGTGACTCCTGGTGATTTACCCTGGGTGTGCTAATCTAATGCCAGTGACTAGAGCTGAGTGTGTTTGGTGTTGTGTCTAGGGCTTTGGCTGTTTCCTCTGTGCAGGCCGGCTGCCCCTCAGTAAAACCCTGACTACATAGCCCCTGGCAGTGCAGAAAAAGGGGACTACAGGGTAGTCTGTGGATCCTCTCTTTCTTAGGAGTGTGGGAGAGTTGGGAGTAGGGTGAGAAAGTGAGACATGATTAGGGGAATGAGGCAGAGCGAATTCACGTGTTACAAGCTTGGTCCGAAGTGTAAACAGGAAGTTCACGTATCGTACCTACAGGCAACACAGCTTACTAGTTTAATGGGGTATAAGCATGGGATAGGAGTTTCACCAGATTCGTAGCCCTCTACACTGCCTACGTTGGAACGCAGTGGCTGTACAGTAACATGCTATAAATGACGTCAGAGCCCAGGCTCTGCACTTCACAGCGCTGTATGGGTTTGGACTGACAGCCGTTCTGAACTTGGGCATCGCAAGCGACAAGAAGTTGGCCCCCATCCCTTGTGGAAATTGAGCAACTTTTGCACATTTTTGGTTATCTGAGTGAGGGAAATGCTGTAAACATGATTTATTTTGAAAGAGGAGACATTGAGGATTATAATAAATACCGCTTTGATGTCATACAAGAAAGCCAAACACCTGCGTGTCCAAATGTGGACACATCACATTTCCATACTATACAACTCATGTCATAAATATTGTCAACATTTATGATCACAATGTTTGATGTACAGTTACAAATGACATGTCGTTATGCCCTGGGTTGTTCTGAACAGAAGGAGCCTATGTTTGTCAATTGTGAAGAAAATTCCCTGTTGAACTGCCTACCTGAATGCACCTCATGACTCCTTTCTATGCGCACCAAAATTATAGTCTGTTTCTCTGAATTGCCATGTGAAAGCCTAATACTGTAAGATCATATTTTATAACGTAGCTAGTCATGTTGGCAATTTAACAAGCTTTCAAATGATGCCCAGCGCACCCAGATTGCAATTTATAATGGTCTGTTTTTGGATTGGGTTAACAACAACAGTAATTGTAGAAATAAACAGAAATAAAAAAAATACGCTTACAGTTTAAGATTCTTCTTTGAGTCAAAAAAGTGCATTGAAATGACTTAGGACCTGTGCACACTTTGGAGAGGAGTGTGGCCATTTGGAGACACCAGTTAGTCCTCTCACACAAACCCTTGTCATTTTTGGGGCTTATGTTGCACCTGCAGTGCATTTGGAAAGTGTTCAGACCCCTTGACCTTTTTCCACATTTTGTTACATTACAGCCTTATTCTAAAATTGAATAAATTGCTTTTTCCACTCATCAATCTACACACAATATTTCATAATGACAAAGCAAAAACAGGTTTTTATAAATGTTTGCGAATTTATAAAAAACGAAAGATAAAATGTACGTAAGTATTCAGACGTTTTACTCAGTACTTTGTTGAAGTACCTTTGGCAGCGATTACAGCCTCGTGTCTTCTTGCGTATGACGCAACAAGCTTGGCACGCCTGTGTTTGGGGAGTTTCTCCCATTCATCTATGCAGATCCACTCAAGCGCTGTCAGGCTGGATGGGGAGCGTTGCTGCACAGCTATTTTCAGGTGTCTCCAGAGATGTTTGATCGGGTTCAAGTCTGGGCTCTAGCTGGGCCACTCAAGGACATTAAAAGACTTGTCCCGAAGCCACTCCTGCATTGTCTTGGCTGTGTGCTTAGGGTCGTTGTCCTGTTGGAAGGTGAACCTTCACCCCAGTCTGAGGTCCTGAGCTCTCTGGAGCACGTTTTCATCAAGGATCTCTCTGTACTTTGCTCCATTCATCTTTCCCCTAATCCTGAGTAGTCTCCCATTCCCTGCCACTGAAAAACATCCCCAATCTTCCTGCCATCCAGGACCTACAGTATATACTAGGCATGTCGGAGGAAGGCGCAACATTTTTACAAAGACTCCAGTCACCCAAGTCATGGACTGTTCCCTCTGCTCCTGCAAGTCAAGCGGTACCGGAGCACCAAGTCTAGGTCCAAAAGGTTCCTTAACAGCTTCTACCCCCAAGCCATAAGACTGCTTCACAATTAGTCAAATGGCCACCCGGACTATTTGCATTGACCCCCCTTTGTTTTTACACTGCTGCTACTCACTGTTTATTATCTATGCATATTCACATTACCCCTACAGTACCTACATGTACAAATTACCTTGACTATCCTGTACCCCCTCACATTGACTTGGTACCGGTACCCCCTGTATATAGCCTCATTATTATTATTTTGTTGTGTTCCTTTTTTACTTATTAGCATTTTTTTTTACTTTAGTTTATTTAGTAAATATTTTCTTAAATCTGTTTTCTTAAAACTGCATTGTTGGTTAAGGGCTTGTAAGTAAGCATTTCACAGTAAGGTTGTAATCCGCGCATATGACAAATAAAATTAGATTTTATTTGAAATGTAAAATGCACATATAGTTGTCACGCCCTGACCATAGTTTGCGTTGTATGTTTCTGTCAGAGCTGCTAGGAGTACTGGGTGGAGGAGTCAAGCGCAGAGAGCAGGTATTCAAGAACGTGGATTTTATTTCCTGTAGACAGGGAAAACCGATCATGCCCAAACACACGGGCGCATGAAAATACCAGTCCAAACACACACTGACTAAACTGTCCGGAAAATATAGAATCCACTTAAAATCCAACACCAAATAACAGAGAACAAGCCCGCACAACAGCCAGCGGGCTACCTACCCTTAAATAGCCTACCCACCAAACTAAACTCAAAACAGGTGCACCCAATCAGCCCAAACTAACAGAAACAAAAAGAAAAGAATCGATGGCAGCTAGTAGGCCGGTGACGACGACCGCCGAGCGCCGCCCGAACAGGAAGAGGCACCATCCTCGGCGGGATTCGTGACAGTTTCTCTGTTTTGTTTGGTCAGGGTGTGATAGGAGTGGGCATTCTATGTTGTGTGTCTAGTTTGTCTGTTTCTATGTGTTTGGCCTGATATGGTTTTCAATCAGAGGCAGGTGTTTTTCGTTGTCTCTGATTGGGAGCCATATTTAGGTAGCCTGTTTTGTCATTGTGGGTTGTGGGTGATTGTTCCTATTTCCTGTACGGGACTGTTACGTTGTTTGTTCGTTTGTCAGTTTATTGTTTTGTTCGTTGTTTAAGTATTCTGATTAAAATGAATACTCACCACGCTGCATCTTGGTCCTCCTCTCTTTCGCCTAACGACGAGCGTTACAATAGTAAAATCAACAGTGTAATGTTTGGATTCAGTCTTGTGTCAGGTGAACTGTTTTGTCCTCAACTTGGGTCTTATAATTTTCCCATAATCTCCAAAATGTTCCCTTTCAATTGCTACCATGCTTATGCATATACTTTTCAAATGTATTCTGTAAGAAACATTCACATTTAGCCCTTTCCATGTTGGCCAATTCCCACGAGTGTAAAGGGTTAATTGACTTTACAGAACTTTTGAACTGAGGTAAAAGAATGCTTGCTTGTAAAACAGTAAAGAGATGGAGTAAGTAATTTAATACTTCCATGTTTTCACACCTATTATGGAATTCCTATGGGGAGTTTAACTGCCACTATTGCTACCTACTTGTCAAAGTGCAAAATTCTACTTGCCTGTAAGATAAGGGGTTTATGTGTGAGCCAGTACACAGAACCAACTGTTGCATAGACAAAACACTGCCGCGTGTAGTTAGGCTTATCTCCATTAATTAGTGTTGACTCTCAGAAGCAAATATGTGAATATCTACATAGTATAATGTTTGTATCACGCCGTGAAGTTATTAATCTATCCTCATTATTGTTGTAATGACAAATGTGGTTAATTGTAAGTGCTTATAAACTGGAGCTTGGAGTTGGGGCCAAGCTGTGCTAATCTAATGATAGTTGTTTTTTCCTTGCACCTCTAGGTTTGAAAATCAACTATTGATATCCATTATTACATTAGGTGAATTGCTTGATAACAACGCACAGCTGTAGGCCACATTTGTATGGATATCCTATCGATTTGATTTACATAAGTGTGCTGTTGGTTGACAGAGCACGAACAGTACCGACTATTTGAGTGTCCCGTAGGGAAAGAATAGAGAGCTGTGAAAATGTGTTGACGGTTCTCTAGCCAATATTATGTGTGGACAAAAAGGGTACCTTAGACCGAAACGTGGTTTGACCCACATGGGTTGTATGATAGTATGATCAGGGTTGTACGACGACGAGCCTCCACTTTCAACAGTGTGTGGGTATCTAAATGATCTTCAAGGGTTGCATGATAAGGTATGCAAACATACAAACAAAGTCTTAACCGTTGGAGGGGGGGTTCTACTAAGCTAACATATTGAATTGTTTTAAGATGGTCATTTAGCTATTTTAGCTGGAATTTTAGGGCCCCTTTAGGTATCCAAAAATATTTGATAAAATATTGAATTTGGCCTTTACTACTATAGCCCATAGAAACAAATTGAATAACACAATCATAAACGGCAAAAAGGCAGTCCAAAAAAATTTACAATAAGAAATACGGTTTTGATGTGTCTGTCCCATATCTATGAGATACAAGAGAGCTCAGGAAATATTTTAGTTTTTTTGTTGGCACAAAATGACAGTGTCTTCAGACAGTATTCATACCCCTTGACTTATTTCACATTTTGTTGTGTTACAGCCTTAATTCAAAATGGGTTACATATTTTTCATCACCCATCTACTACACACAATATCCCATAATGACAAGGTGAAAAGATTTTAGAAATGTTAGTAAATGTATTGAAAATTAAATAAATAAATATCTAATTTACATAAGTATTCAAACCCCTGAGTAAATACTTTGTAGAAGCAACGTTGGCAGTGATTACAGCTGTGAGTCTCTCTAGTTAAGTCTCTAAGACCTTTCACACCTGGATTGTGCAATAATTGCCCATTATTATTTTCAAAATTCTTCAAGCTCTGTTGATCATTTCTATACAACCATTTTTAGGTCTTGCCATAGATTTTCAAGTAGATTTAAGTCAAAACTGTAACTCGGCCACTCAGGAACATTCACTGTCTTCTTGGTAAGCAACTCCAGTGTAGATTTGGTTATTATCCTGTTGAAAAATGAAAACTTATCTCCAGCAGAAAATGATGGATTTGAAGGGGATTTTTTTATTATGTTACTTAAATTGGTGCACAGGTGCATCAATAGACTCTTATTCAAATGGGAGCATGAGCATGCGATCAGGACAAGTGTTTTCCATTATCTGTTTATGATGCTTGTCTATACAGGACATATTACATACATATGTATTAGAAGCAACAGGAGTGCCATTTCTTCTCACGTGCTTCTCTAAATGCATTTAAAGTTGCATCAATTCACAGCGAGTTGGATGTAAACAATGTTGGTCTAATTATGTGGCATTCCGAGAGAGCGAGCAAAGGAATGCTGCCTCGATTGTCCCTAATCTCTTCCCAATGCACATATGAGAGGGGTTATAAATGCATTACTCCTCTCATAGTGCAGCAATTCAGGGGGCCATCGGGCAATCAACGAGCATACCTACTCAGCCCACTACCGCCTAACTGCATTAGACCGAGTTGGATACCACATGCAGTGACTGGGGATAGATTGTTTAAGATAGACAGAGAAACTGAGCTCATTGTACTTACGTGGCACTTACATTTACTCCATACAATGAAGTCTATGTGTGTCATAGTACACTTAAAGGGGGGCTGAACTTCCTAATTTGGCCTCGGTTTTTGTCTTTGTCATTAAGAAATGCAGCGGCCATGACTGAAGCCAAGGGGGGGGGGGGGGGGTGTTTAATGTGGGTTTCTCTTGTGTGTGTGTTCGCACGTGGCAAACGTTTGTACATTCACTCTGCCAAAACAGTGCACAGTTACAGTCACTCACCCTTCTAGATAACTTGAAACAGCCTAACCAGGTCTTGTGTTTTGAAGGCGCCTAGACCAGCTAGTTCTAGCCAACTTCTTTTGCCAAATAGCTTCAGCCAGCTGGTGTGCAACTTGGCAAAGTTCGTTTGACGTTGGATAGCCTATCTCTGGGGATAGTTAGGGACCGTCAATAAACTACACAATGTAAATGGGACAATATTTTCATGTTGCACATTGTCTCACTAAATGCTTTCTATAATTGTATATGAATTTCGACAATTTATAGTTGTTTTGAGGTTTTTAAGTCTTGGAGCTATTGACCTTTTAAAACATTGTCCCATGTGCAGTACATTGTAATTTACTGATGATCCCTAACTAGCCCCATAGGGATATGGAATGTCAAACTAAATTGACCATGGGCTTTACAATCGGGTCCTGTGCAGCTCCACTCCGAATTTATGGTTACTTGGGCGCTGCCAGCTGTGGGCATGTGGGCAAGATTGAAATAAACCCAACCTAAGGAAACTGTTACGGTACCCATCATTCCGTGACATACCATTTTTTCCTAGCATCTTGCAAATCTCTCTTTAGACGTTACAACCAAAATGATCCTATTTACACTTTGTAGTCAATTTTGACACGACAAATGTTTGACTCATATCGATGCCACATATGCCATTTTCAAAACGAGAAGCTTCTTTTTTCGGGTCAGTCGCTCTTCATGGAAATATCCTGAACTGACGAAGTCTGAGTGAAAAACAGGAAACAAAGTGAAGTCATATTACTCATCACTCAAGATGTAATCCACTGGTGGTTTGAGTCAGTGTTGCGGAAACATAAATTAAAACCGAGATATTATCAGTCAATTTGTTATCAGCCCGAGGACTGAGCAGTCCAGGATCACACTGTCATGCGTGCACACACACACACACACACACACACACACACACACACACACACACACACACACACACACACACACACACACACACACACACACACACACACACACACACACACACACACACACACACACACACACACACACACACACACACACACACACACACACACACACACACACACACACACACACACACACACACACACAGAGGGAGCGAGATAGTGAGAGAAAAGGTTTGCCTGGGGGACCTTGGGGGAGAGATAGGCCTGAACTTGTCTTCCACTTGGGAGCAAATCAAATCCTGGTGAATTCTCATCAGCTGTCAGCCTCAGACAGATATTTCTGCAGGGCCGGGCAGGAAATTAGGATATTAAATTAAACATTTTCACAGGGCCCTTGTCATTCTCCCCTGCTTTCCTACAGATGTTCTATCAAAGTAAGTCATTGTAGCCATTTCTTTTTCCCAGGCTAAATATCTTCTTTCCACATTTTTTTCCTCCCTCCTGTCTCAGAGCTAAGCTCCTTTGGATTTTGAATCTTTTCTGCTGATCTTGACGTAATTTGTGCCTGCTTTGGGTTCAAGCGCAAAACCTATTTCAGAGAGGTCAGTTAGGGTCACTGGCCAGTCTGGGGCCAGAGAGAGTGAATTAGTGATTATCATACAGGCGACATGGCTCTCATGCTGGGTTATCTGCAACGTAGATATTGCATCTGTATTCCAGCCACACAACCCGTTAGAAAGCTGGAAATGTGAGAGTTACAGCCTAAGACATACAGTATATACAGAGTGAAGAAACCTATATTGAGCACATGGACGGGTGTTAAATCAAAATGTTCCATCCCAGTAGTAAATGGGAATGTACAGCTCTGACTAGATTTGCTGAGGAGGGGTTTGACCTGGTAGTCTGAGGTCATTCTGGTAGCAGTGACTGACACAGATGCAGTTTCTACAGTACATTATCATAAGTGAGGAAGTGTGAATGGTTTTTGGCCACAATTGACATTGGTCTTTCAAATAACAGTGTAACATACTATGTATAGGACCCTGTGTTTTGCACAATCACGTGAAATAGCTTTTGAAATAGATTTTATTCTGTATATGAAGCCTTATGTGGCAGGGTCTACAGGCAATTACAGACTACAAAAGGAAAACCAGCCACGTCACGGACACCGACGTCTTGCTTCCAGACAAACTAAACACCTTCTTTGCCCGCTTTGAGGATAATACAGTGCCACCGACGCGGCCCACTACCAAGGACTGTGGGCCCCCTCTCCTTCTCTGTGGCTGATGTGAGTAAGACATTTAAACGTGTTAACCCTCGCAAGGATGCTAGCCCAGAAGGCATCCCTAGCCGCATCCTTAGAGCATGCGCAGACCAGCTGCCTAATGTGTTTTTACGTACATATTCAATCACTCCCTATCCCAGTCTGCTGTCGCCACATGCTTCAAGATGGCCACCATTGTTCCTGTACCAAAGAAGGCAAAGATAACTGAAATAAATGACTATCGCCCCATAGCACTCACTTCTGTCATCATGAAGTGCTTTGAGAGACTTGTCAAGGATCATATCCCCTCCACCTTACCTGCCACCCTAGACCCACTTCAGTTTGCATACCGCCCCAACATATGATGCAATCGTCATCACACTGCACACACACTCCAAACCCATCTGGACAAGAGGAATACCTATGTAAGAACGCTGTTAATTGACTACAGCTCAGCATTCATCAGCATAGTACCGTCCAAGTTCATGATTAAGCTTAAGGGTCTCAACCCCGCCCTGTGCAATTGGTTCCTGGACTTTGACGGGCCGCCCCCAGGTGGTGAAAGTAGGAAACAACATCTCCACTTTGCTGACCCTCAACACTGGGGCCCCACAAGGGTGCGTGCTCAGCACCCTCCTGTACTCCTTGATCACCCATGACACCGTGGCCATTCATGCCTCCAACTCAATCTTCAAGTTTGCAGACGACGCAATGACGAGACGGCCTACAGGGAAGAGATGTGGGCACTCAGAGTGCGGTGTCAGGAAAACAACCTCTCACTCAACGTCAACAAAACAAAGGAGACGTTTGTGGACTTCAGGAAACAGCAGAGGGAGCACCCCCCTATCCACATCGACCCGACAGTAGGGGAGAAGGTGGGAAGTTTTAAGTTCCTCGGCGTACACAAACAAACTGAAATTGTCCACCCACACAGACAGCGAGGTAAAGAAGGCTTGTCACCTAAAACCCTGAAAAGGTTTTACAGATACACAATTGAGAGCATCCTGTCGTGCTGTATCACCGCCTGGTACGGCAACTGCACCGCCCTCAACCACAAGGCTCTCCAGAGGGTGGTGCGGTCTGCACAACTCATCACCGGGGGCAAACTACCTGCCCTCCAGGACACCTACAGCACCCGATGTCACAGGAAGGCCAAAAAGATCATCAAGGACAGCAACCACCCAAGCCACTGCCTGTACAGGTGCATCAAAGCTGGGACCGAGAGACTGAAAAACAGCTTCTATCTCAAGGCCATCAGACTGTTAAACAGCAATCACTAACTCAGAGAGACTGCTGCCTACATACAGACTCAAATCATTGGCCACTTAAATAAATGGATCACTAGTCACTTTAATGATCTCATGTGTATATACTGTATCTTATACAATCTATAGCATCTTGCGTCTGCCGCTCGGCCGTCGCTCATATATATATTTATATGTACAGTACATGTTCTTATTCCATCCCTTTATATTTGTGTGTATTAGATAGTTGTTGTGGAATTGTTAGGTTACTTGTTAGATGTTATTGCGCTGTCGGAACTAGAAGCACAAGCATTTCACTACACTCGCATTAATATTTGCTAACCATGTGTATGTGACCAATACAATTTGATTTGATTTGATTTATCCAGAAACAAGAATTTCTCCAAAAATGAAAGCAATTGTATGAAGATAGTGCTGGACCATCTGACATAAATAGAAAAGGGGACAGGTTGATAAAAAAGCTTTAATTGCAGTTGCTACATCCATCCAAAACATAAGCTTGTTTTACTCCAATGTTTCTAAACAAAGTAAATGTAAACAAACACAATATAGCCTCAAAGCATGGTTAAAACTATCATTTTGATTTCATGGATGGTCAATCCTTGCATCAAAAGCTCTGTTTATGAATTTGAGAGTGGTTACATTTCTACAGTCCCTTCCCTCAGCATTTTACTAAAACAGGGTTGGTGAAGCAACTTTGTTATTGTTTCAACTGCAGATCACCCCTTTAAACATAAGACTGACTCCTCATGAAACCAGGACAAAAAAGGACCATGATTTGGGGGATTTTATCTGATTAGATACAGTGCATTCGGAAATTATTCAGACCCCTTCACTTTTTCCACATTTTGTTGCGTTACAGCCTTATTCTAAAATGTATTAAATTATTATTATCCCTCATCAATCGACACACAATGCCTTATAATGACAAAGCAAAAACTGGTTTTTAGAAAAACCTTATTTACATGGTGTAAGTATTCAGACCCTATACTATGAGACTCAAAATTGAGCTCAGGTGCATCCTGTTTCAATTGATCATCCTTCAGATAATTATACCACTTTATTGGAGTCCACCTGTGGTAAATTCAATTCACTGGACATGATTTGCAAAGACACACACCTGTCTACGTAAGGTCCCACAGTTGACAGTGCATGTCAGAGCAAAAACCAAGCCATGAGGTCGAAGGAATTGTCCGTAGAGCTCCGAGACAGGATTGCGCCGAGGCACAGATCTGGGAAAGGCTACCAAAAAATTCCTGCAGCATTGAAGGTCCCCAAGAATACAGTGGCCTCCCTCATTCTTAAATGGAAGAAGTTTGGAACCATCAAGACTCTTCCTAGAGCTGGCTGCCAGGCCAAACGGAGCAATCGGGGGAGAAGGGCCTTGGTCACGGAGATGACCAAGAACCCAATGGTCACTCTGACAAAGCTCCAGAATTCCTCTGTGGAGATGGGAGAACCTTACAGAAGGACAACCATCTCTGCAGCACTCCATCAATCAGGCATTTATGGTAGAGTGGCCAGATGGAAGCCACTCCTCAGAAAAAGGCACATGACAATCGCTTGGAGTTTGCCAAAAGGCCCCTAAAGGACTATCAGACCATGAGAAACAAGATTCTCTGGTCTGATGAAGCCAAGATTGAACTCTATAGCCTGAATGCCAAGTGTCAGGTCTGGAGGAAATCAGTTACCGCTCATCACCTGGCCAATACCATCCCTACGGTGAAGCATGGTGGTGGCAGCATCATGCTGTGGGGATGTTTTCAGCATCAGGGAATGGGAGACTAGTCAGGATTGAGGGAAAGATGAACGGAGCAAAGTACAGAGATCATTAATGATTAGCACTCTGGTCCTCAGACTGGGGCGAAGGTTCACATTCCAACAGGACAATGACCCTAAGCACACAGCCAAGACAATACAGGAGTGGCTTCGGGACAATTATCTGAATGTTCTTGAGTGGCCCAGTCAGAGCCCGGACTTGAACCCGAACGAACATCTCTGGAGAGACCTGAAAATAGCTGTGCAGCAATGCTCACCATCCAATCTGACAGAGCTTGAGAAGATCTTCATAGAAGAATGGGAGAAACTCCCCAAATACAGGTATGCCAAACTTGTAGAGTCATACCCAAGACAAATCAAGGCTGTAATCGCTGAGTAAAGGGTCTGAATACTTATGTAAATGTAATATATATTTAGATTTTAAAAAAAATCCATTTTAGAATAAGGGTATAGTGTAACAAAATGTGGGAAAAGTGAAGGGGCCTGAACACTTTCCGAATGCACGGTAGACATGAAAACATGAAATGACCCCAGGAATAATAGAACATCACTCATACATTCAGAAAACAATATTACATAAAAAATTGTCACGCCCTGACCATAGAGAGCCTTTTTATTCTCTATGTTGGTTAGGTCGGGGTGTGACTAGGGTGGGTAATCTAGGTCGTTTTTTTCTATGTTAGCCTGGTATGGTTCCCAATCAGAGGCAGCTGTTTATTGTTGTCTCTGATTGGGGATCATATTTAGGCAGCCATTACCCCACTGTGTTTTGTGGGATCTTGTTTATGTGTAGTTGCCTGTGAGCACTCCATAGCTTCACGTGTCGTTTATTCTTTATTGTTTTTGTGCGTTTCATGGAATAAATATGTGGAACCCAGAACACACTGCGCTTTGGTCCGAGTATGCTTCCGACGATCGTGACAAAAGTAGGCATGGGTAAGGCCAAAATGTAATAAATATGCCAATTTTGATTAATTATTTCTCAATTATGTTTTTACATACAAATGTAAAATATATTCCTACAAAGGACCATTCTCTGGATTATATTTTTCTAGAAAATCCAAATAATCAAATTTTTGGGGTCCTGATTTCAGGAGGAATCATTCTAAAGGTGAAAATCTGGGCATGTCACATGATTGTGCAAATCACAGGCCCCTAATTAGGTAACATGGTAGTGAGTACACACATTCTTAAGCCACAAGACTACCTGTGTTGTGCTTAGTCTTTTTTTGTAATTTTATGAAGTTGTTATTGCAAGCTACCACAGGCTGAAATGCCATATTTGCATCTACTTAAACATTTTGAGATGTTTGAGAATTTTTGGCCTTGTGGCGCCGTGAGTTATTTAAGATTTTTTTTTAAAGTGGAAGGGTTTCAGATTTTTACTGTATACGAGCCAACAAATTTTGCTCAGCTTCAGAAGCATCTGCATTCACTAACTTTGTATGGTTATCCCTAGATATATTCCCCAGACTTGTTCAGAGGGAATTATTGATACGTTGCCCCAATTTTTTTTCTAGATAACATTAACTCTGGAAATATGCGCAAAAATGCAGTTTACTTATGTCTTTAGTATTTTACGGATAGAAAGATGAAAAAAGTATATATCCACAATCTGCTCTGTACAAGTCCAGTCCTGGAGTGTCTTTAGGGTGTGGTGCCTTGCCTTAGTTGAAAGAGGAAGCATCATTCAAAGTATATTTCCATGTATGCTTTAAAGCTATACATTCGATAACATGCCCAATGGCATCAAGAGTAGCTGTTTTCTTGACATGTAAATGTCTGTATAAAATATGCAAATCTTCAAGAGTTTGAAGTTTATAAGGTGTTTACTTTCAGAGGGATACTACACTCACATATGGCGAAATGTCAATAAAAATGTCACACAAATATATATTTTTTGTGAATTATAATGCCCATCACCTTCTCATGTGCCTCAGAAACATATGTTGGGTCGCTTTAAGACTCTCCACTTTCATACAGTCTGTTTGTAGGCCGTAAACATTCCCTTTTTATTTTTTTTAGATTTGATTGACATTCCGAGGAATTTCTCCAATTGTCATGATCTCACTTGCACTTCTTTTTACTGTATACTTGACTGCAGGATGTAGACTAGCATAACTTTTCAAAGAAGGGAGGACATGATGTTACACAGCACTTTTATCAAAGCTGATGGAACATCTGTCCCTGTGCCTTTTCTTCCACACAACTCATCTCGTCTATCATCCCACTATCTCTACTTAAATGTGACTTTAACATGAAAGGGAAATTGGATCTCATTATTTCAGACCCTCCGCTCGCTTTGGTCATGAATGATCATTATCCAAAAATGCCATTTGGAAAGCAAGTGGTTCTGCTTTGAGAATTGAACATCAGAAAAGAGAAAAGGCTACCTTATAAAACCTTAAATATACACACGTTTCTATGGAACTGTCACAACAAAGTTATCTATATATTCCCATCTTCTCATTTGATTCAGAGTAAGGAGGACACTTAGGAGTGAGCTTGATGTTTATGTAATGTCTTTGAAAAAAGGTAAAAGTTGGAAATAATGTGAAGAGGTGAACCATTGTTGACGCTTGTGGAACTTTTCAATGGTAGACACTTTTTGTGGTATATTCAATAGAAATGGTTTCTTCGGAAATTTTATGAATAATGATATTATTATACAAGAGAATGAACATATAATCCCCTGAACTATTTTCTCTAATTATCTGGCCTTTTAAAAATATCAAATTATTCAAGATCAATTCAATGTTCCTGCTAAAGATTAGAGAGCTCAACAATAAAAGAGAAGAAGTGAGATTTTCCCACATTAGAAATAATTTGTGATTTAAGAGTTAGGCCTGAGTGATATTATTTTATGTATTTTGCAAATAGCAGTGGATCTTCAATAAAGAGAGCTTGTATTTTTACATTGGGGAACTGACAACGTTAACAGTCATTAGTGTTTAGATTTCTCTGCACTATACGACATTGTTTCAATGTCCATCTTGTATGAGTGGTTCTACTTTCTTGCTCCTTCACTTTATTAGAGCAATATTAACTATGCTAACTGTATCCCTCATGGATCCAAACCATGAGCTCTAAAATGAGTTTCATGACAAGATAGGTACGAAAAAGACAAAGAACAGTTTTGGGTCCCATAAAATATTTAATCAACTGGAAGAAAACATAAACGACTGTCACAGTGATTTTTGGGATCGTGCCCCTCCTGCCAGTGGCTGACATGCCGCCACAGGGAACAGTCACACACACATAATGGTCAAAGGATGACCCTTAAATTGATATACCGCAATACCTAGTACCTGCCAACTCACACTTATTCTACAAGTTGATTGATGAAAGTAGCTTCTCTGTCAATTTACTCTTCATGACAAATCTGTCAATTTGATTTGACCAGATGCCTACTGCAAACTAAAAGGTAAAGCTATAAAGGTAACATCTCTGTGTTTTTTGCCACCTCTCTTATTGAAGAGTTAATACTGTACCTGGTTACTCCAACACACTTTGCGTATCAAATACCTACAGATATTACATCTAGTACACAATGCCCTACTACGTTGAAAAAAAATAATAATTAAGCAAGGGCAAGAAAGAATCCACACACAATACAAGACAATCCCTACAGGCACCCTCTGGCGCCACACACTCTTCATACCCGCACAAACACACCTGCTCAGCCATGTAAGATGTGTGCTTGTGCTGCAGTTTCATTTGGGTTCCCCCACACTGAGCACGACAGAGCGGCGATGCACCCAGGTGACAATTCCCAGATTCCCAGTGCAGGAAAAGTTAGGCCGCTCTGGGGCCTATATGGGCATTTATATGAGCTCAGCACATCTTTATACGACAGGCCAGAATTTACAAATCGATTTAAAATGAGTGCCTCAGCTTTAATGTTCTAATGCAGTGACCCATTCCTGTGCAGTGTAATAGTTGGTCCCAGTGTGACAATTAAAATAAATCAAATCTAAACAGAATTTGCCATATGTATGCATGCCTCATCAGTAACTGAATTGATGTAAATGATCTATCCAAGGCAACTTAAATAGCTTGCCGCACCACCGTCACCACCATCCCATGTTCCAAGACTGCTCTACTTCTAACACGCTTCCATCTTTGATCAAATAAATGATAGGATGAACAGATACAAATAAAAGACACTATTGATAGTCAATCAAAAGCCTTTGTGGATTCTTGAGTTTAGGAGATCTTTGTGAAGCATGAGTTCGGATCCCACTTCTCACACAGTGGTACTTTATAGTTAAACGGAAGAGGCAGAGAGATATGAGTCAAGTTAGCATGTTTACTGAGACGATAATACCTACAACTCAGGTCATGCATCCGGGTCCTTGACATTTACCATTACAGAATGAACCCTTTACAGGACAGTGGGAACATCCGCAGCACTATAAACTCACCCTAACTGCAGCGGTTCCGAGATTATTTCAAGCAACATGGCAAACTGTTTTAGAGACTGACAGACAGGGTCTGGTAGTGATTCAGTCCTCCCTGTCAGACTGACAGACAGGGTTTGGTAGTGCTCCAGTTCTCCCTGTCAGACTGACAGACAGGGTTTGGTAGTGATTCAGTCCTCCCTGTCAGACTGACAGACAGGGTCTGGTAGTGATTCAGTCCTCCCTGTCAGACTGACAGACAGGGTTTGGTAGTGATTCAGTCTTCCCTGTCAGACTGACAGACAGGGTCTGGTAGTGATTCAGCCCTCCCTGTCAGACTGACAGACAGGGTCTGGTAGTGATTCAGTCCTCCCTGTCAGACTAACAGACAGGGTCTGGTAGTGATTCAGTCCTCCCTGTCAGACTGACAGACAGGGTCTGGTAGTGATTCAGTCCTCCCTGTCAGACTGACAGACAGGGTTTGGTAGTGATTCAGTCCTCCCTGTCAGACTGACAGACAGGGTTTGGTAGTGATTCAGTCCTCCCTGTCAGACTGACAGACAGGGTTTGGTAGTGATTCAGTCCTCCCTGTCAGACTGACAGACAGGGTTTGGTCGTGATTCAGTCCTCCCTGTCAGACTGACATACAGGGTTTGGTAGTGATTCAGTCCTCCCTGTCAGACTGACAGACAGGGTCTGATAGTGCTCCAGTCCTCCCTGTCAGACTGACAGACAGGGGTTGGTAGTGATTCAGTCCTCCCTGTCAGACTGACAGACAGGGTCTGGTAGTGCTCAAGTCCTCCCTGTCAGACTGACAGAAAGGGTCTGGTAGTGATTCAGTCCTCCCTGTCAGACTGACAGACAGGGTATGATAGTGCGCCAGTCCTCCCTGTCAGACTGACAGACAGGGTCTGGTAGTGATTCAGTCCTCCCTGTCAGACTGACAGACAGGGTCTGGTAGTGATTCAGTCCTCCCTGTCAGACTGACAGACAGGGTATGATAGTGCGCCAGTCCTCCCTGTCAGACTGACAGACAGGGTCTGGTAGTGATTCAGTCCTCCCTGTCAGACTGAGTCTGGTTGTGATTCAGTCCTCCCTGTCAGACTGACAGACAGGGTCTGGTAGTGATTCAGTCCTCCCTGTCAGACTGACAGACAGGGTATTTTAGTGATTCAGTCCTCCCTGTCAGACTGACAGACAGGGTTTGGTCGTGATTCAGTCCTCCCTGTCAGACTGACAGACAGGGTTTGGTCGTGACTCAGTCCTCCCTGTCAGACTGACAGACAGGGTTTGGTAGTGCTCCAGTCCTCCCTGTCAGAATAAGCAACAGATGACTTGGAAAGCATATCAACTCCTGTAGAAATGGCACTATGGTTATTGTGAGTAACCTAATTTATGTTCCTTTAACTGCCTTCTAGTGAGTTTATTCAAACGGTCATCTCCAACCATTCTGAGAGATTGGAGACTATCAGAACACGTGGTTGTAACGTTAATAATTTGGTTGTTATTCCTTTGGTTACCTCGAGGCAGATGGCCCAGGGGCAGAGTGAATATCATTGAATATGGCCCTTTTGAATGTTAGAGCAATCACAAGTAAAAACTGAGTGCAAAGTTGATTCAATGTTTCCCACTGATACATGGCTGTCTTCAGACTGTTGTGTTGCTCTTATTGAAGCCGGGTGAAGCTTGACTACAGGTTTTTATACTCTATCAGAAAAGGAGAAAAGGGTGGGAGGAAAGCCTCTATTTTTACTTATGCTCTCAGCTGTAAAGACATTTCATTTGGCAACTTTGGGTCATTTGAACATCATGCTATACTGTTCAAATGTCAGCCACCAGTGCTGGCCATAACCCTGTATATGATAACATCATTGTGTTGGTTGATTTTAATATTCATGTTGACAAAGAGACTAACTCCCAGGCCTTTGAATTTCAGAATCTTTTGAGTTCTATGGACTTTATCTGGGCCCACCCATAACGGTGGCCATACTCTGGACCTGATTATTACCAAGGGGCTTTCTATTGAAGCATCCTCTATTGTTGATGTTGCTTTATCTGATCACCACTGTAGATTTATTACTACCTTGTTAACCATACTACAGGCTAATACTGAATGCATTATTAAGAAACGCTTACCTCTGAAGTTGCTACAGATTTTACTGAGTGTATGAACAATACTCCATCTATTCTGCCTTCCTCTTGTGATGATTTAGTTGATAACTTTAATAGAAAATGAAGGACAACCATTGATGCCATAGCTCCAGTAAAGTTGAAAAAGGCCACATCCGAATGAAGACCCCATTGGATGAGCGAGGAAACTAATAAATTAAAGAGAAATTGCAGAAAGAGCGGAAGTGGAGAAAGTCAAAGTTGCAGGCCCATTATGATATTTTGAGCGAGCAACTTGGCATTTATAACAAGACAATTAGAAATGGCAGACAGGCTCATTTTTCTTGCTTGGATCACTAATAATCCGAGTAATTCCAGAGTGTTCTTCTCAACCACTGATGGCCTGATAAATCCTAACCCCGCAAACCTGTGTGAACTTTTCTCCACATCTAATTGTGATGAGTTTGCGGCATATGTTAGAGTTAAGATATCCAACCTAATGTTTGTTATCAGTGAAGCAAGACCTGATGAGAAGTTTGACGACACGTGCCCTAGCCTACCGTACAAAGGCGCTATGGATTTATTTTCCCTGGTTGACACAGACATGCTCAGGAAAGTGATATCACAACTTAAGCCTTCTACCTGCCTTCTCGATCCTATCCCCACCCACTTCTTCAAAACAGGTTTAATTTGCATATCTGAAGAAGTGCAAGCTATTGTTAATCTCTCCCTGTTCACAGGCCCTTTCCTCACTACACTAAAAACTGCTGTGGTGAAACCGCTTCTGAAGAAAAGTATTCCAGATTCTTCAGCTCTTAGCAATTTTTGGCCAATCTCCAACCTTCCATTCTTAAGCAAAATTCTGGAGAAATTGGTTTTCAAAACAGTTCAATTATCTTTTAAGGGCCAACTGTATTTTTTAACAATTCCAATCTGGTTTTCGGGCCCACCACAGCACAGAGACAGCTTTAGTTAAAGTGGTAAATTATTTCTCTGTCCTTGTACTCTTGGATTTAAGTGCTGTATTCAACACTGTTGCCCATGATGCCCTTCTGGACAGACTGGAGAGGTGGGTTGGCCTCTCCGGTCCAGTTCTAAATTGGTTTAACCAGTCGAGAGTTTTTTGTCACCCTTGGCGTACTTAACTCAGAGAAAATACATATCACATGTGGCATTCCACAAGGTTCGATTTTAGGTCTGGTACTGTTCAGTTTATATATGTTACCCCTTGGCAGCGTTATCAGAAATCACATCATTGATTTTCACTGCTACGCAGACAGTACATATTTCTCTGTCGCCAGAGGATTTTAGCTACACGGATAAATTATTAGACTGTATTAGTGATTTAAGTACTTGGATAGCTCACAACTCCAGCTGGGGGGTGAAATTGTGGACATTGTTTAAAGAGATCTTAAAACACACCTTTTTAGCTTTGCTTGTCCTTAGGGCGAATTTAGGCATTCAGTTGTTATTGTTATTCTATTGTTGTTTTTTTTATACTTTTATGTTTGTTGTGTAGTAAATATTTAAGGTTTTATTTACATTATTCTAATTTGTTTTTTCCAGTGAAGCACATTGGGTTTTATTTCATCTGAAATGTGCTGTATAAATAAAGCTTGATTTGATAAGCTAAGTCATAAAAATATCTGTAACATAAAGCACTTGCCTTGGCAAAGTCTTCAAATATTATACACAAAAAGTATATTTGAAGCTTCATGGCTTCAGGCCATGAAGCTTACAGTGGCAAAGGTGTCGCCTAAAAGCAGCGTCCAACCAGTGTAATTTTACCTTCCTCCTGCTCCGTCCATCATCATCTTCATTTGGCCACTTCACCTTCATCAGCTTACTTTTAATCCTTTTAATCCTCTCATTGGAGACTTCAGACTATCAATGGGAATTATTCAAATCCCTGAGGTATGAAATGACTATGGAGAAGCAATGGAAGACATTCATTAACCCCAGATAGTGGGGAGTCCATGGTAAATCTAGATGGATTCAGTCCCACGTGCAACTCTGATTAGTTACAGTGCTCAATTTAATCCTTGTTGAAGGTAGAACTTTAATTCTGTCCGGTGCATACCTAAATATATCCAGCAATAATTTCAGTGTTTTCAATAAAAGGATTCGAGATAACGAGCCATTCTAAAACTGTTGTTGTGGTAAGCGTTGTCATGTGAAAGATTAGTACATGTAAAATAAACATACTATAATTTTCCAAAAAACGGAAATGTGAGGTACAAATGGATCATTGTCATTTTTTTTTTTTGTCTCTCTGGAAAAGTTACTGTTGTAATAATGGAGAAATATTAAGTTATCAACCAATAGTTGGCAGTTGGTTTCAAATGAATACATCCAATATCATCTAAGACTTATAAAGGGATACATATGGATAGATCCAGGCTGGAATCTAATGACTAGAACTCTCTTTGTGAATGTAGTTGTACTATTGATCTCTCTATTGTAATTTGTCCAACCCTTCCTTCCTCAGACAAACATCTTGTTCCTATATAAACTGTTGGTGGATTTTTCAAAAATCATGGATGTCAATTGAGGAATAAATCACAGTTGGTATAGATAAACCATTAGCTGGAGTACCTCCACTGGTGGGACCTGTTTTTCACAAAGCAAAATTGGACCAACAGCTGCTGCACATGATTCTATAATTTGTGCAGTAATATGTTCCATTAATGCCAGATCCCTCACAGGCATTAGGGAGACAGTTGATGCAAGCCTCCCTGGATCTGCTCTGCTTCTTCTCTGCCTTACTTCTTGGTAACATGGCACAGATTGGTGATACTGTCATTATTTTACATGCATGCATATGTCAGTTATTTCTGTGGCAAGACGTCGAGCGGTGCACATCTGCCAGGGGAGGATGTTTCCCCAAGAGCCAGCGCTCTGAGCCAGTGTCTAATAAATCAAACCATAAGTTGCCACATTTCACGATTTAGCAACACTTACCAGCCTTGTATGAGCATATACCCACATCTTTAAATGAAATTTGCAAGAAAGAATTGTACAGTTTAAAAGTAGACTTTCCTTCTTTCTTTTTTTTCTCTTACTTTCTTTCTAGTTCTTTCTGCCTGGTATACATAGGATTTCTGTTAATATTTGTCCTTCATGGTCCTATGGAATGGAAAAAGGACATGTCTATGTGTCTGTGGCTGTGTACATGATGAGGAGGGGGGGGGGGGGTTCCTCCACATCTCACCCAGATCTCTGACTACCTGCTGTGTTATTAGGCAAATACAGTACATTAGGGACAGCCCAGCTCCCTGAATGTTGTCATCGAGAAAATCTAGGATATGGTAAACGCGCCCAGCCTTCCCAGACTTATGCATGAAATATCTCCTCAAGTCCCATCTAACTAGTACACACATACACACATAAAAGTGCAAACAAAGTGTTTTTCTTTGGCTATGTACAAATGAGTACACTCGAAGTGTATTGAGTTGTCCTCTTTGGTTCTGTACCAACTAAACATATACAAAAGTGCATACAAGGTGTTTTCTTTGGCTATGTAGACATGAACAAACTTGGAGGGTATTGAATTATAGCCTATATTCTCTCGTTGTGTATTCTGTAGTGCTGTTTGTCCCCTGAATAAGGATGTTTCCAGTGGCATCAGGCTCTAAGTGTGTGGATTACAGCAGTATACGTTTGTATAATGTCTGTATAATGTCTGAGATAAAGGGATATGTGTGTGTATATTCAACTTCCTGTTGAATCTGCAGACGTGTTGCTGTGCGTTTTGTTGCTGTGCGTTTTGCTGCCAACTTTACTTTGCTAGCTGACAACTTTACGTTTTTTTGTTTTGTTTTTGTTTTTAATTACCGTTTATATTTTTAGTTTTTTTCCATCGCAACTTTTTTCCCTCATTCAACTTTTTCACTCCGGACGCTTTATCTGGACATGGTTCGTCAACACCTTCAACAGCCGAAGCTAAGTAGTAACATTAACATGATGTCTTCTAATTGCAGTCGCTGTACTCATAATATACAGGAGAACGATCGCCTTACGGCGAGAATAGCTGTGCTACAAGCCCAGCTTCAGACGCAATCGTTAGGCAAGGGTAATTTCAGTGTAGGAAAGGAAGAAACAGCGTCTGTGCCACCAGTAAGTACAGATAGTAACGTTAGTATAAATCCCCCCGCACAGTCCCCGCAGCCGGACAACTTTCTCATGGCTTCTGGAGGGAAATGCTGTTGGAATGCTCAACCGGTGTCGCTCATTCAGCCGACAGAAACTTTCAACCGGTTCTCCCCATTATGTAGCGAGTCGGAGTCTGAGTCTGAGTCTTCTCTTGTCTCTACTCCTCCCGTTACGGGGTCTGAGACGCCGAAGGCTCCCACCATTAGCTCTGACAAATTGAAAACCCTAGTCATTGGCGACTCCATTACCCGCAGTATTAGACTTAAAGCGAATCACCCAGCGATCATACACTGTTTACCAGGGGGCAGGGCTACCGACGTTAAGGCTAATCTAAAGATGGTGCTGGCTAAAGCTAAATCTGGCGAGTGTAGAGAGTATAGAGATATTGTTATCCACGTCGGCACCAACGATGTTAGGATGAAACAGTCAGAGGTCACCAAGTGCAACATAGCTTCAGCGTGTAAATCAGCTAGAAAGATGTGTCGGCATCGAGTAATTGTCTCTGGCCCCCTCCCAGTTAGGGGGAGTGACGAGCTCTACAGCAGAGTCTCAGCACGCAATCGCTGGTTGAAAACTGTTTTCTGCCCCTCCCAAAAGATAGAATTTGTAGATAATTGGCCCTCTTTCTGGGACTCACCCACAAACAGGACCAAGCCTGACCTGCTGAGGAGTGACGGACTCCATCCTAGCTGGAGGGGTGCTCTCATCTTATCTACCAACATAGACAGGGCTCTAACTCCTCTAGCCCCACAATGAAATAGGGTGCAGGCCAGGCAGCAGGCTGTTAGCCAACCTGCCAGCTTAGTGGAGTCTGCCAATAGCACAGTCAGTGTAGTCAGCTCAGCCATACCCATTGAGACTGTGTCTGTGCCTCGACCTAGGTTGGGCAAAACTAAATATGGCGGTGTTCGCCTTAGCAATCTTATTAGGATAAAGACCTCCTCCATTCCTGCCATCATTGAAAGAGATCGTGATACCTCACATCTCAAAATAGGGTTACTTAATGTTAGATCCCTCACTTCAAAGGCAGTCATAGTCAATGAACTAATCACTGATCATAATCTTGATGTGATTGGCCTGACTGAAACATGGCTTAAGCCTGATGAATTTACTGTGTTAAATGAGGCCTCACCTCCTGGTTACACTAGTGACCATATCCCCCGTACATCCCGCAAAGGCGGAGGTGTTGCTAACATTTACGATAGCAAATTTCAATTTACAAAAAAAAAAATGGCGTTTTCGTCTTTTGAGCTTCTAGTCATGAAATCTATGCAGCCTACTCAATCACTTTTTATAGCTACTGTTTACAGGCCTCCTGGGCCATATACAGCGTTCCTCTCTGAGTTTCCTGAATTCCTATCAGACCTTGTAGTCATAGCAGATCATATTCTAATTTTTGGTGATTTTAATATTCACATGGAGAAGTCCACAGACCCACTCCAAAAGTCTTTCGGAGCCATTATCGACTCAGTGGGTTTTGTCCAACATGTCTCTGGACCTACTCACTGCCACAGTCATACTCTGGACCTAGTTTTGTCCCATGGAATAAATGTTGTAGATCTTAATGTTTTTCCACATAATCCTGGACTATCGGACCACCATTTTATTACGTTTGCAATCGCAACAAATAATCTGCTCAGACCCCAACCAAGGAGCATCAAAAGTCGTGCTATAAATTCTCAGACAACACAAAAATTCCTTGATGCCCTTCCAGACTCCTTCTGCCTACCCAAGGACGTCAGAGGACAAAAATCAGTTAACCACCTAACTGAGGAACTCAATTTAACCTTGCGCAATACCCTAGATGCAGTTGCACCCCTAAAAACGAAAAACATTTGTCATAAGAAACTAGCTCCCTGGTATACAGAAAATACCCGAGCTTTGAAGCAAGCTTCCAGGAAATTGGAACGGAAATGGCGCCACACCAAACTGGAAGTCTTCCGACTAGCTTGGAAAGACAGTACCGTGCAGTACCGAAGAGCCCTCACTGCTGCTCGCTCATCCTACTTTTCCAACTTAATCGAGGAAAATAAGAACAATCCAAAATTTCTTTTTGATACTGTTGCGAAACTAACTAAAAAGCAGCATTCCCCAAGAGAGGATGGCTTTCACTTCAGCAGTAATAAATTCATGAACTTCTTTGAGGAAAAGATCATGACCATTAGAAAGCAAATTACGGACTCCTCTTTGAATCTGCGTATTCCTCCAGGGCTTAGCTGTCCTGGATCTGCACAGCTCTGCGAGGGCCTGGGATCGGGAGAGACACTTAAGTGTTTTAGTACTATATCTCTTGACACAATGATGAAAATAATCATGGCCTCTAAACCTTCAAGCTGCATACTGGATCCTATTCCTACTAAACTGCTGAAGGAGCTGCTTCCTGTGCTTGGCCCTCCTATGTTAAACATAATAAACAGCTCTCTATCCACCGGATGTGTACCAAACTCACTAAAAGTGGCAGTGATAAAGCCTCTCTTGAAAAAGCCAAACCTTGACCCGGAAAATATAAAAAACTATCGGCCTATATCGAATCTTCCATTCCTCTCAAAGATTTTAGAAAAAGCTGTTGCGCAGCAACTCACTGCCTTTCTGAAGACAAATAATGTATACGAAATGCTTCAGTCTGGTTTTAGACCCCATCATAGCACTGAGACTGCACTTGTGAAGGTGGTAAATGACCTTTTAATGGCGTCAGACCGAGGCTCTGCATCTGTCCTCGTGCTACTAGACCTTAGTGCTGCCTTTGACACCATCGATCACCACATTCTTTTGGAGAGACTGGAAACCCAAATTGGTCTACACGGACAAGTTCTGGCCTGGTTTAGATCTTACCTGTCGGAAAGATATCAGTTTGTCTCTGTGAATGGTCTGTCCTCTGACAAATCAACTGTACATTTCGGTGTTCCTCAAGGTTCCGTTTTAGGACCACTATTGTTTTCACTATATATTTTACCTCTTGGGGATGTTATTCGAAAACATAATGTTAACTTTCACTGCTATGCGGATGACACACAGCTGTACATTTCAATGAAACATGGTGAAGCCCCAAAATTGCCCTCGCTAGAAGCCTGTGTTTCAGACATAAGGAAGTGGATGGCTGAAAACTTTCTACTTTTAAACTCGGACAAAACAGAGATGCTTGTTCTAGGTCCCAAGAAACAAAGAGATCTTCTGTTAAATCTAACAATTCATCTTGATGGTTGTAAAGTCGTCTCAAATAAAACTGTGAAGGACCTCGGCGTTACTCTTGACCCTGATCTCTCTTTTGACGAACATATCAAGACTGTTTCAAGGACAGCTTTTTTCCATCTACGTAACATTGCAAAAATCAGAAATTTTCTGTCCAAAAATGATGCAGAAAAATTAATCCATGCATTTGTTACTTCTAGGTTAGACTACTGCAATGCTCTACTTTCCGGCTACCCGGATAAAGCACTAAATAAACTTCAGTTAGTGCTAAATACGGCTGCTAGAATCCTGACTAGAACCAAGAAATTTGATCATATTACTCCAGTGCTAGCTTCCCTACACTGGCTTCCTGTTAAGGCAAGGGCTGATTTCAAGGTTTTACTGTTAACCTATAAAGCGTTACATGGGCTTGCTCCTACCTATCTTTCCGAGTTGGTCCTGCCGTACATACCAATACGTACGCTACGGTCACAAGACGCAGGCCTCCTAATTGTCCCTAGAATTTCTAAGCAAACAGCGGGAGGCAGGGCTTTCTCCTATAGATCTCCATTTTTATGGAACAGTCTGCCTACCCATGTGAGAGACGCAGACTCGGTCTCAACCTTTAAGTCTTTACTGAAGACTTATCTCTTCAGTAGGTCATATGATTGAGTGTAGCCTGGCCCAGGAGTGTGAAGGTGAACGGAAAGGCTCTGGAGCAACGAACCGCCCTTGCTGTCTCTGCCAGGCCGGTTCCCCTCTCTCCACTGGGATTCTCTGCCTCTAACCCTGTTACAGGGGCTGAGTCACTGGCTTGCTGGTGCTCTTTCATGCCGTCCCTAGGAGGGGTGCGTCACTTGAGTGGGTTGAGTTACTGACGTGATCTTCCTGTCTGGGTTGGCGCCCCCCCTTGGTTTGTGCTGTGGTGGAGACCTTTGTGGGCTATACTCGGCCTTGTCTCAGGATTGTAAGTTGGTGGTTGAGGATTTCCCTCTAGTGGTGCGGGGGCTGTGCTTTGGCAAAGTGGGTGGGGTTATATCCTTCCTATTTGGCCCTGTCCGGGGGTTTCTTCGGATGGGGCCACAGTGTCTCCTGACCGCTCCTGTCTCAGCCTCCAGTATTTATGCTGCAGTAGTTTGTGTCGGGGGGCTAGGGTCAGTTGGTTACCTGGAGTACTTCTCCTGTCTTATCCAGTGTCCTGTGTGAATTTAAGTATGCTCTCTCTAATTCTCTCGTTCTCTCTTTCTCTCTGAGAACCTGAGCCCTAGGACCATACGTCAGGACTACCGGGCATGATGACACCTTGCTGTCCCCAGTCCGCCTGGCCTTGCTGCTATTCCAGTTTCAACTGTTCTGCCTGTGGTTACGGAACCCCTACCTGTCCCAGACCTGCTGTTTTCAACTCTTAATGATCGGCTATGAAAAGCCAACTGAGATTTATTCCTGATTATTATTTGACCATGCTTGTCATTTATGAACATTTTGAAAATCTTGGCTCTCTCTAATTTTCTCCTTCTCTCTTTCTTTCTCTCGGAGGACCTGAGCCCTAGGACCATACGTCGGGACTACCGGCCGTGGTGACTCCTTGCTGTCCCCAGTCCGCCTGGCCTTGCTGCTATTCCAGTTTCAACTGTTCTGCCTGCGGTTATGGAACCCCTACCTGTCCCAGACCTGCTGTTTTCAACTCTTAATGATCGGCTATGAAAAGCCAACTGAGATTTATTCCTGATTATTATTTGACCATGCTTGTCATTTATGGAAATTTTGAAAATCTTGGCTCTCTCTAATTTTCTCCTTCTCTCTTTCTTTCTCTCGGAGGACCTGGGCCCTAGGACCATGCGTCGGGACTGCCGCCCGTGGTGACTCCTTGCTGTCCCCAGTCCGCCTGGCCTTGCTGCTATTCCAGTTTCAGCTGTTCTGCCTGCGGTTATGGAACCGCCACCTGTCCCAGACCTGTTGTTTTTCAACTCTTGATGATCGGCTATGAAAAGCCAACTGAAAATTATTCATGATTATTATTTGACCATGCTTGTCACTTATGAACATTTTTGAACATCTTGGCATAGTTCTGTTATAATCTCCACCCGGCACAGCCAGAAGAGGACTGGCCACCCCTCATAGCCTGGTTCCTCTCTAGGTTTCTTCCTAGGTTTTGGCCTTTCTAGGGAGTTTTTCCTAGCCACCGTGCTTCTACACCTGCATTACTAGCTGTTTGGGGTTTTAGGCTGGGTGTCTGTACAGCACTTCGAGATATTAGCTGATGTACGAAGGGCTATATAAAATAAAATTGATTGATTGAAAATTGATTGATAAAGCAGCTTCCGTGGGAGAAATTTGTATGGAGAATGGATTATTCTAAAACTCTGCCTATAGAACGTTGAACCCAGGAGTTATCACAAACAAACAGAATCTGAAGTGGGCGCTATGCCTTGAAAAGTGTGACGATGGCACTCGTCATGTCCATATTGTATCCACTTGGGGAAAACATGCGTACAGGGAAGGTACACTGTGTAGTCAATAATTACCTCTGGAGCGTCGTAAGGGTGAGCTATGTTCCATTTAAAAAAGGGGACATTTGAATTTACTTTACATTAGAGAGTGTGTGCATTTTAAAATACTTATTTATTGTACTTTAACTCCAGATAGGTCGAACCCACTGAAGTAGTTTGTATGTTTATAGAGGAGAATGCATACAAAAGCAATTAATGTCAATTTCTACACATTTCATAGAAACATAACCTCTATTAGGGGCTCATTTCGGGAACAGATAAGCGCTGGTGCTCTCACAATGAACATCTGAGGTCCAGACATACTCCAATGATCCCTATCTCTATCCACAATGCCATGTTTATTAGTCGTTTCCCAGAACTCTGATTTGGCTAATTTCCAACACATCTAATTTCATCCCAATCACGGCTGTAGCAGACCAAATGAAATGGAGCCGTATTGATAGTGAAGCTTCTGATACTTAACTTTGATTCATGTCTGTGAAAATAGGCCTTCAGTTTTCAAGATACAGATCTATAGCTCCTCTTTGTCCATCTCATAGACCAATTACTTTTCTCCATGTTTAATTATGCAGAATGTGTTTAACATATAGGCTACTGAGAGTATAATAGCTATTACCATAAAAAACAGAGGGAAGATCAACTATATTGTTTTTGCTTTACTATGTCTCAACCCCAGAACAACATCTCACCATGATTTCATAACAATATCAACCCTGTTTGTCCATCGCAATGTCTCATTTCCGGAGTAACAGTCTATCTCATGACTTCCATCTTGCTGACTATAATGATTTTTTGCAAGCATCGTTGTTTGCCCTTTAACAATGCACCTTGTTGCCATTTATAGAGGAAAACCCAATGACATACCAGAGTCCCACCATTCATTAGGCCAAACAGGCTTATCTGCTTAAAGTGTTTCGGCAGCAGCCATTTGCTCCAAGGATGAGTCACCTCCATATTGTCTCATTCAGTAGGAACCATTACGTCATCCTTCAACTTGCCCGGCGGAGATTAGTGAATTACTCTCGCAAATCCTCTATTTAGATTCTATGAAATAATATTCTCCGGGCACGAGGGATCTAGACAATCAGTTAGCTCTTGAAGAACCCCGAGAAGGAATGAGAGAGAGAGAGAGAGAGAGAGATGTGAGGAAGGAGTCCCAGTCACTGATCAGGATGATAGAAGGATGATAGAGGAAGGGAGCATGGCAGAAGGAGGGATGAAGAATGGGAGGATAACAAACCTGCTGACATCTAGCGAGGCTTAAGGCTTCTCAATCTGACAAGCATATTATTGGCAAATGGTCAGTGGAAAACAAACCCAGCAGAAAGTTTAAAGCTGTCAGTAGACTTCGAGGAAGTGACCTCGTTTTTTACTTTTTATAGATATGCTTTACCTTCATATTGAAAAACCAAGTAGCTTAAAGCACACATCAAACATGTGGACCTTGATTCGACCCACATATGAGAAGTATAGACATAGTGGGAAAATACTTTGACTGGTAATGACATCTGCATTGTAGGTAACCTAGGCCACCACACCACAGTATGTTCAGGCGTGATCCCTTGATTCTGCCATTTATTTACTTGGGAAGCATAGGGGAGCGTGGAGCGGGCACTGTGAACTCAATCACAGCGTGGTTGAGATGTCACAGTGTGGAACTCTCCCAGGGAATCACACACTGAAAGGCTATCACCTAAACCTCCAAGGTCCACAGCCAATTCATCATTAATCTTGGACCAGGCCAATAACTGATCAGCCATGCACACAACAGTGCTGGCCACTGGAGAGAACCACCAACTTGGCCCTATACTATACCCTCTGTGAAACCAAACCATAATACATGTAGCCTATAACATATTCCAAGGCCTGAGAATTAATTTACCCGTCAAAATAGTCAATTACACCAACATGATTGTGTGAATTTGAAGCCGTCAATGGTATGTGTTGATGCATGAATCCATTTGATATTATTATCCTAAGAGTGGAAATGTTAACAGGTATGGTGTCAAATGTTACATGCTGAGTAGAAGGCATAAACTATATATACAAAAGTGTTTGGACACCCCTTCAAATTAGTGGATTTGGCTATTTCAACCACACCCATTGCTGACAGGTGTATAAAATCGAGCATACAGCTTTGCAATCTCCATAGACAAACATAGTAGTAGAATGGCCTTACTGAAGAGCTCAGTGACTTTCAACGTGGCACCGTCATAGGATGCCACCTTCCCAACAAGTCAGTTCGTCAAATTTTCTGCCCTGCTAGAGCTTCACCGGTCAACTGTAAGTGCTGGAATCATCAAGGAGCAACAACAGCTCAGCCGCAAAGTGGTAGTGCACATAAGCTCACAGGACGGGACCGCTGAGTGCTGTAGTGCGTGGAGCTTAAGAATCGTCTGCAGCGGTTGCAACACTCACTACTGCGTTCCAAACTGTCTCTGGAAGACATGTCAGCACAAGAACTGTTCGTCGGGAGCTTCATGAAATGGGTTTCCATGGCCGCACACAAGCCTAAGATTACCATGTGCAATGCAAAGCGTCAGCTGGAGTGGTGTAAAGCTTGCCGCCATATGGACTTTGGAATAGTGGAAAAGTGTTCTCTGGAGTGATGAATCACTCTTCACCATCTGGCAGTCCGACGGATTAATCTGGGTTTGGATGATGCCAGGAGAACGCTACCTGCCCCAATGCATAGTGCAAATTGTAAAGTTTGGTGGAAGAGGAATAATGTTCTGGGACTGTTTTCCATGGTTCGGCTAGGTCCCTTAGTTTCCGTGAAGGAAAATCTTGACACCACATCATACACTAACATTCTAGACGATTCTGTGCTTCCAACTTTGTGGCAACAGTTTGGGAAAGGTCCTTTCTTGTTCCAGCATGTCATTGCCCCCACGCACAAAGCGAGGTCCATACAGAAATGGTTTGTTGAGATCGGTGTTGAAGAACTTGACTGGCCTGCACAGAGTCCTGACCTCAACCCCATTTAACACCTTTGGGATGAGTTGGAACGCTGACCACGATCCAGGCCCAATCGCCCAACATCAGTGCCCGACCTCACTAACGCTCTTGTGGCTGAAAGCAAGTCCCCGCAGCAATGTTGCGACATCTAGTGAAAAGCCTTCCCAGAATTGTGGAGGCTGTTATAGCAGCAAAGGGTGTACCAACTCCATATTAATTCCCAATAATTTTGGAATGAGACCTTCGACGAGCAGGTGTGCACATACTTTCGGTCAGTGAGTGTATGCATCCATTCTTAATATCCAGTGTGAGCTACAAAATATTAGGAATTACAATACCATTTCAACCTAAAACCACTTTGTGCTATTCATCTATATGCACTCAGATGTTTAAAGACCCAGTGCAGTCAACATAATTGTTTTTCCTGTGTTTTATACACAGTTGAAGTTTGAAGTTTACATACACCTTAGCCAAATACATTTAAACTCAGTTTTTCACAATTCCTGACATTTAATGCAAGTAAAAATTCCCTGTCTTAGGTCAGTTAGGATCACCGCTTTATTTTAAGAATGTGAAATGTCAGAATAATAGTAGACAGAATTATTTATTTCAGCTTTTATTTCTTTCATCACATTCCCTGTGCGTCAGAAGTTTACATATGTAACCGATGTGAAATGGCTAGCTAGGTAGCGGTGGTGCGCGCTTGCCGCCTTTCAGTCGGTGACGTTGCTTGCTCTGAAACCTTGAAGTAGTGGTTCCCCTTGCTCTGCAAGGGCCGCGGCTTTTGTGGAGCGATGGGTAACGATGCTTCGTGGGTGACTGTTGTTGATGTGTGCAGAGGGTCCCTGGTTCGTGCCCGGGTCGGGGCGAGGGGACGGACTAAAGTTATACTGTTACACATACACTCAATTAGTATTTGGTAGCATTGCATACACTCAATTAGTATGTGGTAGCATTTATTTTAAATTGTTTAACTTGGGTCAAACGTTTTGGGTAGCCTTCCACAAACTTCCCACAATAAGTTGTGTGAATTCTGGCCCATTCCTCCTGACAGAGCTGGTGTGACTGAGTCAGGTTTGTAGGCCTCCTTGCTCGCACAAGATTTTTCAGTACCGCCCACAAATTTTCGATAGGATTGAGGTCAGGGCTTTGTGATGGCCACTCCAATACCTTGACTTTGTTGTCCTTGAGCCATTTTGTCACAACTTTGGAAGTATGCTTGGGGTCATTGTCCATTTGGAAGACCCATTTGCAACCAAGCTTTAACTTCCTGTCTGATGTATTGAGATGTTGCTTATCCACATAATTTTCCTACCTCATGATGCAATCTATTTTGTGAAGTGCACCAGTCCCTCCTGCAGCAAAGCACCCCCACAACATGATGCTGCCACCCCTGTGCTTCACGGTTGGGATGGTGTTCTTTGGCTTGCAAGCATCCCCCTTTTTCCTCGAAACATAATGATGGTCATTATGGCCAAACAGTTATATTTTTGTTCCATCAGACCAGAGGACATTTCTCCAAAAAGTACAATCAATGTCCCCATGTGCAGTTGCAAACCATAGTCTGTTTTTTTTTATGGCGGTTTTGGAGCAGTGGCTTCTTCCTTACTGAGCGGCCTTTCAGGTTATGTCGATATAGGACTCGTTTTCCTGAGGATATAGATACTTTTTACCTGTTTCCTCCAGCATCTTCACAAGGTCCTTTGCTGTTGTTCTGGGATTGATTTGCACTTTTCGCACCAACGTACGTTCATCTCTAGGAGACAGAACGCGTCTCCTTCCTGAGCGGTATGATGGCTGTGTGGTCCTATGGTGTTTATACTTGCGTACTATTGTTTGGACAGATAAACGTGGTACCTTAAGGCGTTTGGAAATTGCTCCCAAGGATGAACCAGACTTGTGGAGGTCTACAACTTCTTTTCTGAGGTCTTGGCTGATTTCTTTTGATGTTCCCATGGTGTCAAGCAAAGAGGCACTGAGTTTGAAGGTAGACCTTGAAATACACCCACAGGTACACCTCCAATTGACTCAAATGATGTCAATTAGCTTATCAGAAGCTTCTAAAGCCATGACATCATTTTCTGGAAATTTTCCAAGCTGTTTAAAAGCACAGTCAACTTTAGTGTATGTAAACTTCTGACCCACTGGAATTGTGATACAGTGAATTATAAGTTAAATAATCTGTCTGTAAACAATTGTTGGAAAAATTACTTGTCATGCACTAAGTAGATGTCCTAACTGACTTGCCAAAACGATATTATGTTAACAAGAAATGTGTGGAATGGTTGAAAAACGAGTTTTAATGACTCCAACCTAAGTGTATGTAAACTTCCGACTTCAACTGTTATATATTTACACACTGAGCCTGGAATAATACTGTGAAATTTAGAAAATTATGATATTTCCCTTTCAGTGTAAGAGGTGTTTGGAAAGACACCTTGTAATTTCAGCCTGTTTTGGTGGGATTGAGTTTTGTCCTGCCGGGTTACATAACCAGGCGATAAATTAATTAATAGAACAATAAGAAAGAGAATTGCAAACCTCTCTGCCAATATCAGCTAGTTTTCCCCTCTGTACTCCAACCACTCCCAGACAGTCCTAGAAAAATTCTTGCTTCAGAAAATGCTCTTGCTAAGAAGCTATTTGTATTTATTTTTAACCATTTTAATTAAGAAGCAATCACAGTAAGGCTCTTAATTGTTACCTAGAAATGAGTTGATATTGAGTTAAAACAGCTGCTTTGGGCCTTTAAACATAATTTGCATATGAAATGTTGAATTGCTCCACACTGCAATTTTAAGTATGGTCTTTTATTTTCCCAAAGAAAAATAACCAATTGCAGATTTGACTCATTCCATAGCATTGACATGTAATGTACCAAAAGAAGGGGGGAAGAAAACGCATGAAAAAATGACACAAAATGCAGAGAGAAGGAGGGATAAAGTACGTTTGAATGATTATATGGAAATGTGAGTGATTTACCTGAGGTTTTGTCTGACAGTCGTTTTGCATGAGGGGCAGATGAGTGGCATCTGATTCCGTATTCACAGAGCACCTGAATGAAACAAGTGATTTCTAATAAATTCTGTATAAATGTGAGAAGAAGCAGTCAGCGGCGCTAGTATACCTCTAACTTTTTTCTTCCAAGCAATTGACTTCTATATTGTTGACCAAATGTTTTATTTAGAACAATTCTGTCACCCTAACCTAAACCCTCCAAGGCTAGACCATTTTAAGACCCCCTCCCAATATTCTCTGACCCAATGCTTACTCACTGTTGTGTATATTTGCTCAAATTTTCCAATTATAGTTTCCCCAAGTAGAAAAGTATTATCAGCCAAGCCGAACGACCCCGTACACAACCCCATACAGTGTACTGTATATATTGAACAAAAATATAAACGCAACATGAAACAATTTTTTTTTTTTACTTAGTTACAGTTCAGATAAGGAAATCAGTCAAATGAAATAAATTCATTAGGCCCTAATCTATGGATTTCACATGACTGGGAATATAGATATGCATCTGTTGGTCACAGATACCTTAAAAAAAAAGGTAGGGGCGTGGATCAGTATCTGGTGTGACCACCATTTGCCTCATGTAGCACGGCACATCTCCTTAGCATAGAGTTGATTAGGCTGTTGATTGTGGCCTGTGGAATGTTGTCCCACTCCTCTTCAATAGCTGTGCAAAGTTGCTGGATGATGGCGGGAACTGGAACACGCTGACGTACACATTGATCCAGAGCATCCCAAACCTGCTCAATGGGTGACATGTCTGGTGAGTATGCAGGCCATGGAAGAACTGGGACATTTTCAGCTTCCAGGAATTGTGTACAGATCATTGCGACATGGGGCTGTGCATTATCATGCTGAAACATGAGGTGATGGCGGCGGATGAATGGCACGACAATGGGCCTGAGGATCTCTTCACGATATCTCTGTGCATTTAAATTGCCATTGATAAAATGCAATTATGATTATTGTCCATAACTTATGCCTGCCCATACCATAACTCCACCGTCACCATGGGGCACTCTGTTCACAACATTGACATCAGCAAACCGCTCACCTAAACAACGCCATACACATGGTGTGCGGTTGTGAGGCTGGTTGGACGTACTGCCAAAATCTCTAAAACAACTTTGGAGGAGGCTTATGGTAAAGAACAACAGCTCTGATGGACATTCTAGCAGTCAGCATGCCAATTGCACGTTCACTCAAAACTTGAGACAGCTGTGGCATTGTGTTGTGTGACAAAACTGCACATTTTAGAGCAAGCTTTTATTGTCCCCAGCACAAGGTGCACCTGTGTAATGAGCATGCTGTTAAATCAGATTCTTGATATACTACACCTGTCAGGTGGATGGATTATCATGGCAAAGGATAAATGCTCACTGACAGGGATATAAACAAATTTGTGGAACATCTTTTATTTCAGCTCATAAAACATGGGAACAACACTTTAAATGTTGTGTTAAAATTTTTGTTTCAGTGTAGTACCTACTCCAGTGTGCACAACAAATGTCATACATTTGGCACACTCAAGTCTGCCTAAATCGCATAAGAAAACAGATGACATGACAATTTCACTTTCAGCGTTATTTCCCTCCTCTTAGTTGGACTCACCTGGAGTAGGCCTAAACACAATAATAAGTAATTACCATAATGTTAAGCATTTTAAAAACGTTGGAGGCCGAGGGAAATATTTGATTAATCTTCTAAACACATTTTATGTGCAGATTATTTGAGTTAATTTCAAGGACCAGGCCTAAAGGAGATTACCTTCCCTATGCTCCTGCACATTTGGTCATGAGCGATTTTGTTTATTTATATTTTATATTATAATGCTCCTTCTGCAGTCTCCATCCACAGAACCACTGGCAAAAATGCAATTTATTTCCAGCTCTGCAAACGATGGCGAAGGCTGATAATGTCACCGGGAAATATGAAGACTGCTGGATCGGGACCAAAACAGCCTACTATTTATGTATGGAATATAAATACATTTATTTTGTGTGCTCTGCACCACCAAAAAACGTTGATCCACTTTTAAAGTCATTCCCTGACAGTTCTTGGACCAACACTTAGGGCAACACATCAGTGCATGTCTGTGTGAATGTTTGTTCATTTAAAAATCTAGTTGTTGGACAGTACACTGACAGTGAACTACGACTTCTCTAGATTAATATTTCGCTATTTAACTATAGGTCATTATTGTATAATATCAAAGGTCAAATGAAGATTTTTTTTTTTAATGCAGATTACCTATTAGACATTCCTTCAGTCATCCGTGACTCTTATCACTGATATCTAACACTATAACGAGCTCAATTTCGGCTGGCACAAGTGTCAAACGCACATTAGTTAGCAATTTTTTTCATTAAAAAACTGCCGCACTGGCATTTTACAACCTTAAAGCCAGGTTCGGAAATGTACCTGTCTAACATCAGAGATGTGTCCGTTACAAACAAGCTCAAAAGTGACAATTTCAAGCAGCGCTAGCGGGAAGTTTTAAGACCCACAAAAAGCAGGTATTAAGGCCAACTCATTTGGAAGTGAAATGGATTTTGAGAGCGGAAGAACAGCCTATCCAGCCATGATGCACAGTGTCTATGGAATGAGAGATATACCCTTTGCGCCAGTGAAGCTCGTATTTAGAAACTTTAAACTATTGGTTTCTCCCCATTGTGTTTAATTTGATAAAAAACTAAGCATAGCTTACCTTCCCCTTAATGAAGGCTGGGTTAGCAGCATCGCATAGGTGTGTCTTGTTCTCCTGGCCATCAGCCAAGTAGCCTATGTATACAGGGGTTTAAAATGGTCTACTGAGAGTGCTTTGAATATTGTGAGTTTTTATCCCTCATGCCTTTTCATTATACACAATTCACATACCTGCATACTTCATTTCAATTGTTCAAGTAGGCTATCCATCCACACTTTCAAAGAGACGCCCCTCGTCCGATTTCCAAAGACACCAAAGACACACTAGGCAATGATACAATTGACAGGGGCTTAGTATTTTGGATAAACCTGTGAATGTTATACGTAAAGACATTTAGGCCTACTTCTGCACACAGTGCCATGGAACGAGAGAAGCGATTTATGATATCATTCTTCCGACTAGGGCTGTTGCTGGGACCATATTACCGCCACCGGCAGTCATGACAAGCAGTAAAATGTAAAGTGACCGTTGAGTCACTGTAATCTCCTCTTATGCACTCAGGACATGCATTGGTAGTACCCTAATGACCATTAGGTCGCTAATGGCCTGGTACTCAGGGCTCTATTGTCCCTCCAACCACTCTTACATCGATGCAAATGCAATCGAAAATCACATCAAACACTTATCATCAAAACAGTATTATTGTTTTTAAAACTCACCTCACTGTGATGATCAATTTGAAGAAATAAGTTCAACAGCAGGTTGAACCTTAGTGTAAAACATGGTCTTTGTGGATGTTGTTTCAAAGCCTAACACAACGAACAGGACAATGCTTTCTGAGGTGATGATTAATTCAAAACACCAATATGCATATTAGAGTTTATGCATAGGCCTATGAGCCCAAGCCCGACAAAAAAAATGAATTAAGATGATGATTGTGCTGTTATACAATACATAGCCTACTGCATATTACGCATGGCAGAAAAACAAAAAACAATACTGATTTAAGGTGTATTCGGTACATAATTGGTCTAGCCTATATTCCAAAATTAAACACATTTGAATAATCGCCTTTGAGTGTGGACTGTATTACTATGCATACTGGATGTACTGGGTTACCTTATGCTCCGAAATGTCTATCCAAGAGTCTGGGAAAGAACATATAGCCCTAGGCGATGCTGTTGGTTCATTGATTGTGCAAGGTGGCTTACAGTTAGCTTACATTTATAGTGAATTTGTACAGTACCAGTCAAAAGTTTGGAAACACCTACTCCTTCAAGGGTTTTTCTTTATTTTTACATTTTTTCTACATTGTAGGATAATAGTGAAGACATCAACAATATCAAATAACACATATGGAATCATGAAGTAACCAAAAAAGTGTTAAACAAATCTAAATATATCTGTATTCTAGAATCTTCAAAGTAGCCACCCTTTGTCTTGATGACAGCTTTGCACACTCTTGGCATTCTCTCAACCAGCTTCATGAGGTAGTCACCTGGAATGCATTTCAATTAACAGGTGTGCCTTGTTAAAGCTAATTTGTGGAATTTCTTTCCTTCTTAATGCGTTTGAGCCAATCAGTTTTCTTGTGATATACAGAAGATAGTTCTATTTGGTAAAAGACTAAGTCCATATTATGGCAAGAACAAATCAAATAAGCAAGGAGAAACGACTGTCAGTCAATTCGGAAAATTTCAAGAACTTTGAATGTTTCTTCAAGTGCAGTCGCAAAAACCGTCAAGAGTTATGATGAAACTGGCTCTCATGAGGACCGCCACGGGAAATGAAGACCCAGAGTTACCTCTGCTGCAGAGGATAAGTTCATTAGAGTTACCAGCCTCAGAAATTGCAGCCAAAATATATGCTTCACAGAGTTCAAGTAACAGACACATCTTAATATCAACTGTTCAGAGGAGACTGTGTGAATCAGGCCTTCATGGTACAAAAAAACACTACAAAAGGACACCAATAAGAAGAAGAGACTTGTTTGGGCCAAGAAACACGAGCAATAGACATCAGACCTGTGTAAATCTGTCCTTTGGCCTGATGAGTCCAAATTTGAGATTTTTGGTTCCAACAGCCATGTCTTTCTGAGACGCAGAGTAGGTGAACGGATGATCTCCACATGTGTGGTTCCCACTGTGAAGCATGGAGGAGGAAGTGTGATGGTGTGGGGGTGCTTTGCTTGTGACACTGTCTGTGATTTATTTACAATTCAAGGCACACTTAACCAGCATGGCTACCACAGCATTCGACAGCGATACGCCGTCCCATCTGGTTTGCGCTTAGGGGGACTATAATTTGTTTTTCAACAGGACAATGACCCAACACATCTCCAGGCTGTGTAAGGGCTACTTGACCAAGAAGGAGAGTGATGGTGTTCTGCATCAGATTGCCTGGCCTACACAATCACACAACCTCAACCCAATTAAGATGGTTAAGGATGAGTTGGAGCTCAGAGTGAAGGAAAAGCAGCCAACAAGTGCTCAGCATATGCTCAAGAATGTTGGAAAAGCATTCCAGGTGAAGCTGGTTGAGAGAATGCCAAGACTGTGCAAAGCTGTCATCAAGGCAAAGGGTGGCTACTTTGAAGTATTTATATCTCAAATATAAAATATATTTTGATTTGTTTAACACTTTTTTGGTTACTACATTATTCCATGTGTTATTTCATGGTTCATATGTCTTCACTATTATCCTCCGATGTAGAAAATAGTAAAAATAAAGAAAAACCCTTGAATGAGTAGGTGTGTCCAAACTTTTGACTGGTACTGTATATGATTTTGAATAGCCTAGTAATAGGGAATGTTTTATATTTTCATGAGTAATAGGCTGACACATTACTTTACACCTTCATCTACAGAATATCTCACCACCATGTGTTTTCCTCTCCTCCTTTCTCTCCTTCATTTCTTTCTCAAGCTCAAAGATGGGCTCTCAAAACGTTTAGTTAATATGTTTAGTTGCGAAAACATGTTCCTATCGATGTTCCCGAACAGATTTCACTTAGTTTCCCCAATGTAAACTTTGGGTAGCTGCAGGAACAGCGTTGGAGAGCCCATGGCATATATCACCTGTTGAGCAGCAAGAGCATGATTCCTCAAAAACTGGTTGATGTGTGTATTTATTTCTCAACTGCTCATATTAAGCTCAGCTCTGCTATAAAACCGAAGTAGCCTGTCCAGCATCCTTGAAAAATGGACTGGCAGGAAAGCACGGCTTCTATTCCCGTTCATATGGATGACACGTCTATATTTTTTGGTTCCTGCCCATTTGATAATGAGCCGTTCTAAATCGAAACTAATTTGACATATTAGTAAAGACAAGATGAAATTGAGAATAGTCTGTGGGGTGAAAATATGATCACTTGATGAGAGAACAGCTGTGCAGCCTGAGGCAAGGAGAGAAGCTCAAATCATCAGTAGCCTGTAGTCACGTCATGCAGTCCATATATGTTTTGATTTCTAAGACATTCTAAGGTTTGTATCAGCGTGTACCACCTCTTTCCAATGATCACTTTTATGTTCACTTCATATGCACACTTGTTCCAGAAAGGGAAAAAATATCCTTTCTGTTTTATTCAGCTAAGTTAAATTATATTCTTCTTACCATAAAATCCAATAATATAAAATAATGGCACGTGACTTATAAACATATCTTGTCAGCTAAATGAACAAGCCTACAGCCGATGGCATGAAGCATAGCCAGATAACATAGATTAAGACAACTGTCACATTGGTATAAAGGGATCGGGAGACAGGTGCAGGAATGCGTAATAGGGGTTTTTATTACCCAAATTACAGTGTGCCATGTAAAGGCATGGGGACGAAGACCAAACAAACGCATACAGTTGAAGTCGGAAGTTTACATACACCTTACCCAAATACATTTTAAACTCAGTTTTTCACAATTCCTGACATTTAATCAGAGTAAAAACTCCATGTCTTAGGTCAGTTAGGATCACCACTTTATTTTAAGAATGTGAAATTTATCGTTGTCCATTTCATATGATTAAAAAGTCCTCCATAGGCTACCCTTACCATAGGCCTAGGCTACTATTGTATTTTTTATCTTGGCCTTGCAAAGTAGCCTCAGAGTGCCTTGAATTGAAAATATACTGCACATCCTAAAACATACACACATATGCCTACCTGCATACTTAATTTCACTTGTTCCAACCCCATCTTCAAAGAGTGCCTCTCATCCGGTTACCAATGACTCGCTCCACTAAACATATTTCAATTATTCAGTCTTAAAATACAGTTTCAACAGTAGGCCTATGCTATATTTTGCTTATTGAGAACATGCCTTACACATACAATACAATTTACAGGAGCCTAGTATTTTTTATTGTGGTAGATGTGCGATGTGTAAAGACATGTAGGCTAGGCTGGGTTCTTTGAAGCCAATTACAACGATGACTGCCAACACTCCAAAAAATTGGCTATTGAGCAAGCATTTGATTTTTCTTTTTACTGTTGCTATTACTCATTACTGTAGCCTATACTATTTAATAAACTGTAGCATCAATCCACAATTGACCAGGAGGAGAATATTCTGTGCCCCAGACGAATTTGAGTGGATGACAAAGCAAGGACCGTCAATAACCTACAGAACTTGAGACAAATGCATGCAGTATTGAGCCATGGAACTCGTTGATTGGCCAGTGAGTGGCTAAGCCCTAATCACACCTACAACTTGTTTATTCATCAAAACCCAGCCGTTTGCGCCACCACCAACTATTGCGCTCACAATTCAGGCTGTGAAAATAGCAAAAATATTTCAGACACACCCCTTCGACCTATAGCGCTACAGCCAGCGCTTAGATTTACCATTGCATTATATTTGTTAAAATAGAGCCCATAAAGTGCAGTACAGCACACCTCTCTCAAAGGAAAAACCATCTATAGTATGTTGTCATGACATGTATGACAGAGCCTGCTCATAATTCTTTAGTATGGCTTTGGTAGTAGGAACATGCATCAAGGCTCCCCATTGACCTGTTAATATGGATTTATCTGGCCTATTGGCAGTAGCTTAGAACACGTGGCGGGCTGAGTGACGTAACTCTCTTTACATTACAGTACCCCGTTCATTCACCTCATGTGATGATGATGACCACAGCTCTTAGCCGGTGGACTGGATTTATGGGCTGCTGTGGCATCCCAGGCACGGAAATGCATTGTCTCCAGGAATATCGTTCGGCCTGTCCTTGCTATATTGATCTCGCTCCTCACAAGTTCACAACTTCCGCATTCTTGTTGCTTCGCTTGACAGAAGAGAGATTTAGTGGAGGGATGAGGTCAGATACCAGAGGAAGAGAGATGGAGAGAACAAGAGAGGAGGAAAGCAGAAGTGGACAAAATAGGAGAGAGTGTTAGTTCTTCAGGGAAACATGCACTGGGGCCAGTCAAGGGAAGATTGATACTGGAGTGTTCAGAGAATTGCTGAAGTAGCCCCCAGTACATTGGAAAGTCTGTGGTAAACACATCTTCACACTCTCTTAGGTGTTCACGTCAATCTGAGCACATTTCCTCCTTTGCAGTGCTCACTCTACACACACACACACACAGTCATAGAGTACATACATGTTTGGCAGTATCTATATCATCCTTGTGCCATCACGGAACATGAAAATAGAGCTCTTTGGCCACACCCAAATGGTGTGTTTGGCATCGAAATGAGAATGCATGAGCAGAAAAAAACCTCATACCAACTGTAAAATATGGTGCTGGCTATTTTTCTTCCACTGGTCCTGGGGTTCTTGTTAAAGTCAACGTCATCATGACATTTTCCCAGGACGTCATCATAACATTTTCCCAGTACCAGGATAATTTAGATGAAAACCTGGTTGCCTCTGCCAGGAGGCTGAAACTTGGCTGCAAGTGGATTTTCCAGCAAGACAATAACACCAAGCACACATCAAAATCCACAAAGAAATTGTTAATTTGCCACAAAATCAACATTTTGCATTGGCCATCTCAGTTTTTTGGACTTGAAACCCATTCAAAACCTTTGGTTTGAATTGAAGAGGGCAGTCCGTAAGCACAGACAAAGAATATCAAGGATCTGTATCGAGGAATGGTCAAAGATCCCTCTCAATGTGTTTTCTCCAACTCATAAAACATTTTCGGGCTCCGTTAAACCATTGCATGTTCATTTCTTGTGTCTTTTCTAGTGTTTTTCTCAAATTTTCTTAATCATTTTTTTTCATGCATTACTACACACACCCAGGTAGAACGTTTGGACGAATCGATGGGTACTCACCGTCCACCCGAAATCCCTGAGACGGCAGAACAATGGACTAGCTTCTTTGACCAGGCGCCGGGCTGCTTGGGAGTCCTGCCGGAGAGTAGGTAGTGAAGATGGAGACGTGGGTCGTAGTGACATTAACACTCCAGGTGAAACATCCTCCATTACCTAGCATACTACTCGCCAATATTCAATCATTAATGAACAAACTTTATGAACTCAGAGCGAGAATCTCCATCCAGGGGGACATCAGATCCTGCAACATACTCTGTTTTTCTGACACATGGCTTTCCTATGACATCTAGACAGATTATATACAATCAGCGGGTTTTACATTTTTTGAGCGGATAGGAAGCTCTCTCTCTGATAAGAGCAAGGCTGGTGGGCTCTGCTTTATGGCCAACAAGGCATGGTGCGATGGGGAAGTCGACACCAAAAATGCTCTCAAAGATTTTAATTGGAACTTGAACAAACTGGAGAGCGCTTTCCCGGAGGTAGCGTTCATTGTTGGGTGGGACTTTAACAAAAGTAATTTGAGAACCATGCTCCCAAAATATTACCAATAAAATGACTGTCTAACTCGTGGAAATTCTACTCTTGACCACTGTTAATTATCGGCAGGTGGGACGGTAGCGTCCCACGTGGCCAACATCCGGTGAAATTGCAGAGCGTGAAATTCAAAAATACCAAATTCAAATATTTAACATTCTTGAAAATATATGTGTTATACATCAACATAAAGCTTAACTTGTTGTTAATCCAGACGCTGTGTCAGATTTCAAAAAGGCTCTACGGCGAAAGCAAACCATGCGATTATCTGAGGACAGCGCCCCGCATACAAACACATGAAAATCATATTTCAACCAGGCAGGTGCGCCACAAAAGTCAGAAATAGCGATATAATTAATGCCTTACAGTTGAAGACCTTCTTCGGTTGGCACTCCAAAATGTCCCAGAAGCATCACAAATGGTCTTTTTGTTCGATAATGTCCCAAAAATGTCCATTTATTTGGCACGTTTGATTCAGAAATACACCGGTTTCAACTCACCCAACATGCCTACAAAGTATCTAATAAGTTACCTGTAAACTTGGTCCAAACATTTCAAACAACGTTCCTAATCCAACCTCAGGTACCCTAAAAAGTAAATAATCGATAAAATTTAAGACAGAATAAACTGTTTCTAATACCGGATAAAAACAACGTGAAGCACACTCCAGTTCACGCGCACCAAAACAGTAGAGTCCACCTGGAGTGACACTTACAATGAATAGGACTACTTCTTCATTTCTCAAAAGAAAAACATCGAACAATTTCTAAAGACTGTTGACATCTAGTGGAATCCATAGGAACTGCAACCAGGTTCCTAATAATAAGGGTATCCCATAGAAATCCATTGGAAAATCCTATGACCTCAATTTATTTTCCCCCTGGTTGGTTTGTCCTCGGGGTTTCGCCTGCCAAATCAGTTATGTTATACTCACAGACATTATTTTAACCATTTTAGAAACTTTAGAGTGTTTCCTATCCAAATCCAAATTATATGCATATCCTAGCTTCTGGGCCTGAGTAACAGGCAGTTTACTTTGGGCACACTTTTCATCCGGACGTGAAAATACTGCCCCCTACCCAAGAGAGGCTTATACCCTTTTCTACACGGGTATAAGGCCCTCTCCTGTCCTCCTTTCTGAAAGTCCAACCATGACTCCAACTTGCTTCTCCCCGCCTATGAAAAAAGACTCAAGAGGGAAGTTCCGGTGGTCAGGTCTATACAGCATTGGTCCGACCAATCAGAATTCACACTCCAAGACTGCTTTGATAACGTGGACTGGAATATGTTCCGGGTCGCCTCTGGAGATAACGTCAATGAGTACGTCGACTTAGTCACCGGATTCATATAAAAATAGATAGATTACGTGATACCGATAGTATCTTTCAAAACGTACCCGAATCAAAAACTGTGACTTGATAGCAGCCTTGTAGTGAGAGAGGATGCTTATAAACAGGGCATGGTGACCGTGGACCATAGTTTGGTTAAACAGTACCAATTTTATTTACGCAGAATGTTCAATATGGTGAAACACAAGCATAGCGACAAAGTGGAGGAGCAATTTAGTGGGTCGGATGCAAGGCGTATGTGGCAGGGCTCCTAACCATCATGGAATACAAAAAGAAAGCCAACCACATCACGGTCAACAACGCCACCCTACCGAGCTAAATACATACTTTTTTTGTCGAGCACAATGATCCTGAGCTGCTGAGGAGAGCCCCCGATGACAACGTGGCCTACACGCTCACAGTCTCCACTGAGGAAGTATGTACGTCATTCAAACGTGTTAACCCTTGCAAGGCTGCCGGCCCTCGGAGCATGTGCAGACCAGCTGGCTGTTGTGTTCTCTGACATTTTCAATCCCTCCCTAGCTCAGGCATCTATATCCACTTGCTTCAAGATGTCCACTATCATCCCTGTGCCCAAGAAAGGGAAAGTAACTGACCTGAATGACTACCAACCAGTAGCACTCACTTCCGTCATCATGAAGTGCTTCGAGAGGCTAGTCAAGCACCTCCTCCCTCCCCAACACATTCAACCCTCTCCATTTCGTCTACCGCCCTGACAGATCCACGGACGACACAATCCCCATTGTACTGCGCACTGCCCTTACCCACCTGTACAAAAGGAATGTATATGTGAGTTGCCTAGTTGCTCATTACATCCTCTATCCCCTCCTGTATTCCCTGTACACCCATGATATGCGTGGCCTCACACAGTTCCAATGCCATCATTAAGTTCGCTGACGACACGACAGTAGTAGACCTGATAACCAACAACGACGATACAGCCTCCAGGGAGGAGGAAGGCAATCTGACGGTGTGGTGCCAGGTGAAAACAACCTCTCCCTCAACGTTAGCAAAACAAATGAGCTGATTGTGGACTTCAGGAGTAACCAGGCTAGACAAGCCCCCATCCTCATCAATTGGGCCACAGTGGAGATGGTCAATAACTTCAAATCCCTCGGCGTACACATCTCAGAGAATCTGAAAAGGTCTAACCACACAGATACCATAGTGACGGAGGCACGACAGAAACTCTTCAACCTCAGGATGCTGTAGAAATTTGGCCTGTCCCCGGGTGCCCTCACAGTGTTCTACAGGAGCACCATCGAGAACATAGCGCCGGGTTGCATCACAGCCTGGTATGGCAACTCCACCGCCGCATACCACAAGGCTCTTCAGAGGGTGATACGCGCAGCTGAACGCACCATTGGGTGCACACTGCATACCCTACAGGACACCTACAACACCAGGTGTCACAGGAAAGCCAAGAAGCTCATCAGGGACCTCAGCCACCGAAGCCATGCCATGTTCTCCCCGCTTCAAATCACTCAGACGCGGGCAGTACAGGAGCATCATGGCAAAAACTGAAAGACCAGGCAATAGTTTCTACCCTCAGGCTGCTGAATAGCCACCACTAGTCAGCTACCTATTTCTCTACACCTTAACATGTTTAACTTAAACCGTTTGACTTGGACATGTGTGTTTGGTAACATCCCTTTCCCTTTGTGGGAGTTCACTGGGACCAATGGGAGTGTGAGGAGGGCAGGGAAGGCAACATCAGGCCAGAAAACATCTGAAAACACACTCCTCACACATTCAACCCACCAACAGAGAGGGAGAACTTGACCACCTCCCAACACTGCTCCATGCACTCTTCTTGGAATGGTCAACTTGCGAGCACAGACAGTCTTTATATATGTATACGGCATTCATTTTTAATCATGATGTCACGGCTGTTGAATGAAGTGGAGGTGCCGGTGGTGAGCGTACATTTTATTTTTATTAGAAACGACGCCGACAAAACAATAAACAATACAAAACAAACCGTGAAGCTTAAGGCTAAGTGCCACAAACAAAGTCAACTTCCCACAAAGACAGGTGGGAAAAAGGGCTACCTAAGTACGGTTCTCAATCAAAGACAACGATAGACAGCTGTCCCTGATTGAGAACCCTACCCGGCAAAAACATAGAAATACAAATAATAGAACATAGAATACCCACCCCAAATCACACCCTGACCAAAACAAATAGAGACATAAAAAGGATCTCTAAGGTCAGGGCGTGACACATGAATCCTGGTCGGGGCGCCAATCTGCTGGTGGATATTAATTACTACTATATAAGTAGCAGTAGCAGCCTCTTGAAACTCAGATTTAATCTTTCAATGACGAGAGACGAAGAGCTTGGTGTATTTGTTATGTATAAGGGAGAGTTAGGTTTTAATACAGATAAATCATTTGTTAGTGTTAAAAACAGACTTCACACAGGCTGCCCTTTGGCATAGTTCTGTGTACATTTATGTTCAGGCCATGAGATAAAATATCTACCCATTGCGTTCTTGAGCAAGATGGCTGCCAGTCCCGTCATTGTATATCCTTACCTAAAATGGCCGACCAGTGACGTCACCACGCCCCGGGCACTTCCTGGTATGGTCATAGCCACATCCAACATGGCCGCTTGTTAGCATTGTAGTCTTTGTAGCCACCAACACTGATGCTAACTTGCCCTTACTATCCATACTACTGTAATACATGCTGTATTTTCTTCTGTTCCCTAGACAATCACTTCCACTTCCACTAGCCTATCCTCCTTCTTATTTGCTGTGTGTGTGTGCCTGTCTGGAGTGTGGCAATAAATATGTGTTCTGTACACCTGTCTCCTACTGGTCATTTCCATTCTCTCACCGGGACAGTATATCTACAGTATACACCTCTATCGGAGTCCACCATCATTTGGTGGCACTCTTTTTCAGTTAGTATGAGTTTGCTTGATAGTTATTGTTACATCAATCTATGTCACTGCAGTTGTGTCGTTTTCAGAAATGAAATGCAGAGAGGTGGAGGAGTTCGTCATGTAGATTTCAAAGGGACAGGCATTTGGCGTGTGTCATTGAAGTGTTCCAGTGAGTACCGAATTGGTGGAACAAATGCTTTATCACCCCGTGCTGTTGTGCCATCAACACTGGAGAAGCTTCAAAAGCGCACGTTTGTTTGCCAGCGAAGTCAATGAAATGCAGAACACACAAATTAGGCCTAGCACATGGAGATAGGGAGTATTTTGGGTTTGCCATCCAAAAATAAAATGGGTCATCAAATTACCGCATGTGATTGTGTGTACCTGCCCAATTATGATTGATCTTTGCGAAAGACAACAAAGTGGTGTATTTGCATGTTAAGGATGCTCTCTCTCACTGTCTCTGAGCACCATCATTATCTCCAATGTAAAATGTTATTTGCATATTTGTAATTTATTTCCATTGGAGGAAACAATAGACAAGCAATGCTTCGCCAAGTCCCAGACTTTTTTTTTGCGGTTAATTTAAATTCTAATTTGCATGAGCAAAATCAAACATGAATTTACATACAGGAGATTATAAAATGATAACTGCCAGTGTTTGTTTTTTCATATTTGATCTGAGCATTCCCTCTAATTGCTAAACGCTGTAAATAGGGCACGCTGTAAAGCTCAGAAACTAATGTTTAACAAGGCACCAATGTAAACATTTCGGTTCAAATGCTTCTGTAGGTTTTGTGTCTGTCTGTGTTTGTAAGCATATGCGAGTGCATCCATGTTTATGTCCATGTAGTTCCATATCGAAGACAAAGTAGCCGTATGCACTATTTATATGATTGGACTGTTGCCAAAACCCAGTTTGATGTTTCATATCCAGCCCCAGCCTCAGTGCTAGTGTTATTCCCTATTATGAGGGAGAGATCAGAGGTGTCCTGTTTCACCCCCTTTACAAACAAGCCCATCAATTCCAGGAGGACTCCATTACAACCCCAGCCCCAGCCTCTGTTCCCTACATGAGCCTCATTAATGCATCGCCCGACATGGGCAGACAACAGGAGATTTCCATTCCCCCTCCTCCCTCTTCCTCATCCTTCTCTCCATCCCTCTTCCCAAAAACATGATTAATGGGGTTTATTTAGGGGCTGAGCCCAGGGTAAAACCTGGCCTGAGCCACGGACACGCTCCTGTTTCATCTAAAATTATGAATCAGTTGGGGCAATTTAGAGAGGAGGCCATAAACAGCAGAGTAAGCTGTTGTCCAATAAGGGATTGTACAAATACTGCCTGTGGGGATTTGCAGTTGGGAAGCGTGTGGCACAATTACTCACAGTGTGAGACACAAAGGGAGGTCGGTCTAGTTAACAAGTGTACACAGAGTTCACACGTCTCTAAGATGTTTACTCCTGCTTTTAGAGCTCCTGGCTAAAGTTATGGTAAAAATATACATAAACTTGAAAAATACAGGCTGCCTGCTTGTGTACCTAGCCTCACATGCCTTAGCACATTGTATAACACCATATCTCCTCACCTCCTATATTGTAGATTGTAAAAGTTTACTCACAGAGATCAGAAGACCCACAAATTAAGTTTTTCCAGCACACGTGATAGGAGGGGAAATTAGTTTTTTGGTGCATGATTAGATGCATGGATACACATCCAACTCCAAGGTCTGTTTTTAAAGCTTTTTGAAGGTCCTACAGTCATACATGTGAAGGCCTCTTCTGTCTAATTAAAGTACATGCCCATTGAAAATCTCACTTTTAAAGGTTCCTATTCTGTTAACTCATACCCAAATAATGTTGTTGACTCATCCCATACATGTATTTGTGGCAAAAGCATAAATTGGAGAAAAAACACAAAAAAGCCCCTCCTCAAACTTGGATCTCAAACAGACTGTTTAAAATATGCTTGCTACTTCCTCATAGTATGATGTCATACTCCTGAGCCAGCCAATCAGCGCTCTACTCGCTTGAATATCTTTAATGACCAGAACACGCCCGCACCATTTTGTTGTTTGGGTATGCCCATACAGAAAAGCTGCTTTTTAACATACATAAAGAAATTGGAAGGGAAACGTTTTAACTCATATTGTAATATAACTCATACACTGAACAAAAACATAAACGCAACATGCAACAATTTCAAAGATTATACTGAGTTATAGTTCATATAAGGAAATCAGTCATTTGAAAAATATTTACCAGACCCTAATCTAGGAATTTCACATGACTGAGAATACAGATACATAAAAAAAGGTAGGGGCGAGGATCAGAAAACCAGTCAGTATCTGGTGTGACCACCATTTGCCTCTTGCAGCACGACACATCTTCTTCGCATAGAGTTGATCAGGCTGTTGATTGTGGCCTGTGGGATGTTGCCCAACTCCTTTTCAATGGCTGTGCAAAGTTGCTGGATATTGGCGGGAACTGGAACACTCTGTCCTACACGTCGATCCAGAGCATACCAAACATGCTCAATGGGTGGCATGTCTGGTGAGTATGCAGGCCATGGATGAACTGGGACATTTTCAGCTTCCAGAAATTGTGTACAGATCCTTGCGACATGGGGCCGTGCATTATCATGCTGAAACATGAGTTGATGGAGGCTGATGAATGGCTTCAGGATCTTGTCACAGTATCTCTGTGCATTCAAATTGTCATCAATAAAATTCAATTGTGTTCATTGTCCTTAGCTTATGCATGTCCATACCATAACCCCACCGTCACCATGGGGCACTCTGTTCACAACGTTGACATCAGCATACCGCTCACCTACACGACATGGGGCGATACAAACTGTCTGACATCTGCCCACTACAGTTGAAACCTGGATTCATCTGTGAAGAACAAACTTCTCCAGTTTGCCAGTGTCCATCCAAAGTGAGCATTTGCCCACTGAAGTCGATTACGACACCGAACTGCAGTCAGGTCAAGATCCTGGTGAGGACGACGAGCACGCAGATGTGCTTCCCTGAGACGGTTTCTGACAGTTTGTGCAGAAATTCTTTGGTTGTGCAAACCCACACTTTCATCAGCTGGGTGGCTGATCTCAGAAGATCACTCAGGTGAAGAAGCCGGATGTGGAGGTCCCGGTCTGGCGTGGTTACAAGTGGTCTGCGGTTGTAAAGCTGGTTGGATGTACTGCCAAATTCTCTAAAACAACATTGGAGGCAGCTTTTGCTAGATAAATAAACATTAAATTCTCTGGCAACAGCTATTGGTGGACATTCCTGCAGTCAGCATGCCAACTGCATGGTCTCTTCTCTCGAAACTTGATATATCTGAAGCATTGTGTTGTGTGACAAAACTACACATTTTAGAGTGGCCTTTTATCTATTGATATGACACACCTGTCAGGTGGATGGATTATCTTGGTAAAGGAAATATGCTCACTAATAGGGATGTAAACACATTTTTGCACAAAATTGAACAGAAATAAGCTTTTTGTGCATATGGAACATTTCTGTGATCTTTTATTTCAGCTCATGAAACATGGGACTAACACTTTACATGTTGCGTTTATATTTTTGTTCGGTATACTTCATAGAAATCTGGAAATACTGGAAAGTTACTTCAAATGACATAAGGTATATTTTATTTATCTGTGTGTCTGCCCTAAGCATTTTGACACAGAAATGCATCCACCAGGTTTGTATAATCACAAGCTTGATGTGATCATTGTGTTCTAGGAATATTGGACCAAATACTAAACTTTTGACTAATACACATAAGTGAATTTGTCCCAATACTTTTTGTCCACTAAAATGGGGGTATATGTACAAACAATACTGTCATTTCTAAACGGTTCACCCGTTATGGACGAAAATACCTTCAAATTAAAAGTGACAGTCTGCACTTTAACTTCGTAGTCATATCATTTCAAATCCAAAGTGCTAGTGTAGAGCCAAAACAACAACACATTTGTCACTGTCCCAATACTTTTGGAGCTTACCGCATAGATCCACATACTATATCTGTATATGTACAGTGCCTTCAGAAAGTATTCACACCCCTAACTTTTTCCAAATTGTGTTATGTTACAAAGTGGGATTAAAATACACTGCTCAAAAAAATAAAGGGAACACTTAAACAACACAATGTAACTCCAAGTCAATCACACTTCTGTGAAATCAAACTGTCCACTTAGGAAGCAACACTGATTGACAATACATTTCACATGCTGTTGTGCAAATGGAATAGACAACAGGTGGAAATTATAGGCAATTAGCAAGACACCCCCAATAAAGGAGTGGTTCTGCAGGTGGTGACCACAGACCACTTCTCAGTTCCTATGCTTCCTGGCTGGTGTTTTGGTCACTTTTGAATGCTGGCGGTGCTTTCACTCTAGTGGTAGCATGAGACGGAGTCTACAACCCACACAAGTGGCTCAGGTAGTGCAACTCATCCAGGATGGCACATCAATGCGAGCTGTGGCAAGAAGGTTTGCTGTGTCTGTCAGCGTAGTGTCCAGAGCATGGAGGCGCTACCAGGAGACAGGCCAGTACATCAGGAGACGTGGAGGAGGCCGTAGGAGGGCAACAACCCAGCAGCAGGACCGCTACCTCCGCCTTTGTGCAAGGAGGAGCACTGCCAGAACCCTGCAAAATGACCTCCAGCAGGCCACAAATGTGCATGTGTCTGCCTGGTGATGTCGCCAGATGGTCCAAAATCCCATACCATGCAAACAAGCTGAAATTTCAGCGGGTATTTTCAAACAACTCTTACACTAAAAGAGCATTAGCATCATTTTCACTATATCACAGTAACCTCACAGTGTGGAAATACAGTCCCGTGAAAAAGTAATTGCCCCCTTTCTAATTTTCTCTACTTTTGCATATTCTTTATACTGAATGTTATCAGCTCTTGAACCAACACCTAATATTATATAAAGGGAACCTGAGTGAACAAATTACATACACAACAATTATATACTTATTTCATTTATTTCATTAACAAAGTTATGCAACAACCAATTCCCCTGTGTGAAAAAGTAATTGCCCCCTTACACTCAATACACTCAATAATAATAAGTTATGTTGGTCTGGTCCACTAGGAAAAGGCCAAAACAGCATGGGATACAATTAAGTTTGGGAGGAGTACAAATTGAAGAAGTGGCAGAAACCAAACTATTGGGAGTGCAGCTAGACAACTGCTTATCATGGTCGTCTTAAATAACTAATCTATGTAAAAAAAAAACTAAAAAAAACAGCATGCATAATCAGAAGGATGGCTAAATATTTACCAGGAAAAATTCTTCAGCAAATAACACAAGCATTAATTGAGAGTCAGGTGAACTACTGTTCTGTGGTCTGGGGAAAGGCATCATCAAGTGAAGTTAGGAGGCTGCAGAATGCACAGAACAAAGCAGCAAGGATTGTTTTAAGGTGGAGATATGGTTCTTCTGTTGCAGTCATGCGCAATGTTCTTGGTTGGTCATCAATCGATAAGATAATTGAAAGGAACATGCTTATTTTATTTCATAATATACATCATTTAAAACGGCCATGTTCTATTCACAATGGTATTCAGTTGGTAAGAGACAGACATTCCGTAAATACTAGGAATAGATTGTGCACCATCCCTATGCGTTGTCCAGATAGAAAAGAGAAATAGGCAAAAGAACATTTCGATTTAGAGCAATAAAGAAATTGAATAAATGAACTGAGCAAACCAGAAACCTTTCAATATATACATTTAAACATTATTTTAAAACAATTTAAATATAATACATAGAAATGTTGTGGGACTATAGTAGATGAAAAATCAATATTTTTTTTAGATTGAGTATTTATTGGGTCATTATGTTAGTATATTGGGTCATTATGTTAGTATATTATGTATGTTTCTAATAGTGTGTTATATGTGGAAATGTGTTCGTATTATAAATTGTATTTTAATGTTTAAGGACTCTTGGAAGATTAGTCCAAATGGGGACTAAAAGAGATCAAAATCAAATCGAAATCAAATAACTGGTTGTGCCATCTTAAGCTGCAATGACTGCAACCAAATGCTTCCTGTAGTTGTTGATCAGTCTCACACATCGCTGTGTAGGAACGTTGGAGGACTCTTGCATGCAGAACTGCTTTAACTGAGTGCCATTTGTGAGTTTTCAAGCATGAAGTGCTTGTTTCAAATCTTACCACAACATCTCAATTAGGATTACGTCTGGACTTTGACTAGGCCATTCCAAAACTTCAAATTTGTTGCTTTTTAGCCATTTTCATGTAAACTTCATTGTGTGTTTTGGAGCATTGTCTTGCTGCATGACCGAGCTGCACTTCAGCTTCAGCTCACAGACGGATGGCTTGACATTCTCCTGTAGAATTCTCTGATACAGTGCAGAATTCATGGTTCTTTCTATTTAGGGCAAGTCGTCCAGGTTCTGAGGCAGCAAAGAATCCTTAAACCATCACACTACCACCACCATACTTGACCATTGGTATGAGGTTTTTGAGCATACAATATAGCTCAGTGTTCTTTTTCCCCCCATCTTTATCAAGGGATCCAATCATTCCGGACGCCACTGTATACTAGGTCCAATAGAACATACAGTATACAGTATATTTTTTTACCCCATTATTTCTATCTCTAATTTGCACATTCTTCCACTGCAAATCTACCATTCCAGTGTTTTACTTGCTATATTGTATTTACTTCGCCACCATGGCCTCTTTTTTTTTGCCTTCACCTCCCTTATCTCACCTCACTTGCTCACATTGTATATAGACTTATTTTTCTACTGTATTATTGACTGTATGTTTGTTTTACTCCATGTGTAACTCTGTGTTGTTGTATGTGTCGAACTGCTTTGCTTTATCTTGGCCAGGTCGCAATTGTAAATGAGAACTTGTTCTCAACTTGCCTACCTGGTTAAATAAAGGTGAAATAAATACATAAAAATAAATAAATACAGTACATCTGTATGTGGCCAAACATTTTACTGCCATTCACAGTGTAAATTAGAGAGTCTGTGTGTGTGTGTGTGTGTGTGTCTGCATCTACTCACATAGTCTACACTCCCCTTGCAGTATTCACATTTTCAAGCCTAAAAATGTTATCTAAAAAGGGATTCCATTCATTTTTTCCCTTATCGACATACACAACCAACTTCACATTTTTTCAGAGTTAAAGAAAAATAAATGTTCCAAATGACTAAGAAATACAAAATGAGGATGTAATGATTGCATATGTCTTCACACCCCAGAGTTAATACTTGGTGCACCTTTGGCAGCCATTAAAAGCTGTGAATAATTTTGAATAAGATTCTACCAATCTTGCACAACTCTTAAGGCAGTGTTTCCCAACTCCAGTCCTCCAGTACCCCCAACAGCACACATTTGTGTTGTAGCCATGGACAAGCACACCTGATTCAACTTGTCAATGAATGTGTGAGTTTGTCTGGGGCTACAACAAAAATGTGTGCTTTTGAGTTTACTCGAGGACTGGAGTTGGGAAACACTGTCTTAGGGCAACATTTGTAAAAATTCAAATATAACACAACACAGAGTGAAACTCTCTGTATTTTCAAGTATGTTGGTGGTAGCATCATGTTATAGGTATACTTGTCTTTGGCAGGGTCTGGTGAGTTTGTCAGGATCAAAATAAACATGAAAGGAGCAAAGCCCATGTAAAAAGCTAAATGCAAAGTGCAGTAAAAAAATGTGATTGTCCATGTGGTGAATAGTTCATAGACCAATAAGAAAGAGAGTTCCAAACCTCACCCTAAGCCTTAGGCCCACCCATCTCGTTTCACTCTCGAAGCGTACACTTGACACTCTGGACAATTATTTATTTACCGTTGGCTAACATGAAAACAGCCTAACCAGATCTGCTGGCAACAATTTCGTTACGCTTTTTTGCAGACGTTTACTGACACCGGCCATATTCAACGGGTGTTTTACACACGTCACGTAACGTTAGCCAGCCAGCCAGCCAACCTATGTTACCTAGTTAAACAATAAACAGTGCCAACAATGCCAATGTTAGCTAGCTCTTGGAAACAAATACTGTCAGCTAGGGAGCCAGCCAGCTAATGTTAGCTAACAAGCTAATAGTACACTTTAGCTGGAAATGAAACCACTTTCTGTCAAAATTAGAAAACGTGTAATATCTGAAAATTTAGCTAGCTAACACTAGACTATCTTACCTAAGCATGGGATAGAGTTGTATTTTTCAGCAAGATTTACACACAATAATGTCTTTCCAAGTTGTGTTGAGTGTTCCTCAGTGGTGTTGTCTCAGTCCTGACTTAAATGTGAAAATCAGACGCAAGGTTTGAATGTTGCTGTACATCAATGATTCCAAACCAAATGTACTTTTGACATAAACAATAGACATATGTTGTCCTAAGAGTTTTGCAAAGTTGGTTGAATATTATAAAAAAATATTCACAGCTGTAATGGCTGCCAAAGGTGCTTCATCCAAGTATTAACTCTGTGGGGTGAAGACATACACAATAAAGACATCTTCATATTTTGTTATGTATTATTAATTTGGAAAATGTTCTATACATTTCTTTCACTTTAGAAATGTGGAGTAGATTGTGTAGATCTGTAGGAAAAAAGTCAAATGTAATAACATTTCAGGTGACATTTTTTAGGCAGCAAAATGTTAAGACTGTGCAAGGGGTATGTATAATTTCACTAGGCACTGTATATGTGTGTGAGTGGAAGCTCAGTCCCTCATCTAATAAGTGCATAATTAAACTCCTCTGACAATTACATCATGCATTATCAGGCCAAGCCAGATCCATTACTCCCAATCAATGGCATGGCACAAACAGAGGTGCTCCCACCACCAGGGACTGGCAGCCAAGCAGCTGCTTCTACTGGAGCTAGAAACCAGTAAGTGCTGTTTATGATATCCAACACCAAGCATGGGGAAGGAGCAGGGTACTTAGCGCTAGGTGGAGAAAACGAAAGTGAATTGGCCTAAATGAGGAGCTGCTGTGAGCGTGAGAGCATAGTTGGGATATACTGTTTGTTGAGTCATATTTTTAAGTGTATGATTTTTAAAAATTGAAGTGTGAACTTGCATGGTAAGGCAGAGCAGCGTAGAAAAGGACGCATGATTTGGAACCTACTGTACAGTATATGTGTCTTTACATTGTCATCTATAATTCAAGTTATTTATTTTATCTATTCTATTTGATCAACAGTATTCGTCTTTTATGATGTTGTATTGTTAGAAAATGAACATGCAGTAGGCCTATGTATCTAAAAGAGACCATCGTCAATGTAGAATCAGGTCAACTAAAAAAATGGTCTCTAAAAATGACCAGAGACCAAATGTCTCTTAATTGCTATGAATTTCCATGTATTAACTATTGTGAAGGCCAACAGCAAACCACCCTGCATCCCACTGCTGGCTTGCCTCTGAAGCTAAGCAGGGTTGTCCTGGTTGGTCCCTGGATGGGAGACCAGATGCTGCTGGAAGTGGTTTTGGAGGGCTAGTAGGAGGCACTCTTTCCTCTAGTCTAAAAAAATATTTCAATACCCCAAGCCAGTGATTGGGGACATTTCCCTGTATGTTTTTCGAATGGGACATAAACAGGTGTCCTGACTCTGTGGTCACTCAAGATCCCATGGCACTTATCGTAACAGTAGGGGTGCTAACCCAGGTGTCCTGACTAAATTCCCAATCTGGCCTTCATACCATCATGGCCACCTAATCATCCCCAGCTTACAATTGGCTCATTCATCCCTCCTCTCCCCTGTAACTATTCCCCAGGTCATTGCTGTAAATGAGAATGTGTTGTCAGTCAATTTACTTGGTAAAATAAGGGTTAAAAAATGAAATCACTTCACAATAGACTGTATGCATAACGGTACTCAATCTAATTGTCAGCGATACTTAAAGATGACCTCATTATGAAATATTTGAAGTACCAGGAAATAATGTTCATTGGAGAAGAGGCTATATGTAGTATACCACTCTCTACAGCATTGAGGATTGTAATGAAGCCTATTGAGATCATTTGGGTTCAAATGAAAATGTGTTGAGGCCAGACTGATGCTAAGACTATGTTACCAATATGAATTAAACATCAGAGGCACTTCAGCCAGCTGGCCCAAGTCGTTAGATCGTTAGCTGCCATATGGGGGATATTCATGTAGAGATATCTACTGTAGCTAACACTAGCTAAGAATGCTAACTCAATGCAAAGCAAGGCACTTAGAGACGGATTGTTATGACTACCTGTAATGAAAAGTGCTATATAAAATAAATGTATTATTATGACTACTTGTAGCAAGTATTACAATGAACTATAAGTGTATCATAGGCATTATTAGCATGTTCCCCATAGAAAGTGTCACTCTGTGTCTTTTACATTCATGATCACATAGGTTGTGTGTTTATTTGGACACAAGGAACAGAATTAGTGAAGTCAAGCCATATTCCAGTGTTTTTACATATATAATTATGCATCATCATGAGGCGGGACAGGTTCAATGTCATCATTGGCTCTGGGAGGTGGGAGGATGACCACATGCACGCCGCCTGCCTGCCTGCCAATGTGAGCTAAGTGTAGGATGATCGTCTAATTTTGATTAATCTGCCACGTTCCTGTCTGCCTGTCAGAGTGGACTGTGAAATGAGGGACCAGAGACCCAGAGAAAAGATTAAATCATCACCCTCCTCCTCTCTCTCTCCTCTCTTCCCTCCCCAACACTCCTTTTCACCGAAATTATTACATTACACGTCCAGGGGAACAACCATTAGCTCGGAACATGTTTTTTCAGGCCTGGCACAAGGCAATGTTATTTCAGATTATCCAGTTGTTAGAGCTCATTTAAAACGAAACGGCAGGATATCAGAGGCAGTGAACTCTGCACAGAGGGAGAGGAGGAGGTGTTGATAGAGTTTCAGTGCAGGTGACAAATGGAAAGGTCTGAGGGAGAAAGAACCCAGAATCTGATGGATGGTGTGGATTAGGGAGCTGTTGTTATTAATGGTGATGGGGCCTTTGGAGCCAAAGTTTTCTATGTAGGATGTAATAAAATTGGGTGACTATTATAAAGAAATAGGGAAGAATAGGCCCAGAATCTGAAATTCAAGCTTGGTGTATTGATGTGAAACACATTGAAAGTTTTAGATACAGGATATTCAGTGACCAAGATTGCAATGTGCCTCTTTTATTGTCTGTAACAAAAAACCTCCTGTGGAAAAGGATGAAACTAATGAGTTTACAGTGGAATAGGCAATTGCACTTCTTTTTTAAGTAAAAAACAAAAACATGCTCTTCCAGGACAAGTAATCCTTATATCTAATTATTTCTCTTGAGTAGACCAGTGCAGGAGATCGATTAGTATAGCATCTAGGCTGGCACTGCCTGTTTTATGTAATCCTGCCTCAACTCCCCAAAGCCCCCTATATGGTTGCTGTCCTAATATGGACACTGTACCCCTCTCTGTTCTCATTTGGTCTGCCCTAACGGAATTAGACAGACTTCAGTAAAACAAGCACAGCACATTCAATCCCAGCCTGGCTGACACGACACATGTGACAACACACCGAAGCAGAGCTGTGACTCACTGGTCTGGACAGGAAGCCGTTTGTTAATGCAGAAATTGAGCGGACGCATGAGGACGCATTGATTGGTTCTCGCGCTCTTTAAAAAAAAATCCTGTTGTTTGGAATTAAAAATCCAACAGTTGTAATGAAAAAGGGCGGCGCACTGGGGCTACGTGTGGCTGTGCCTGTGGGTGTTTGAGTGAGAAAGACACAGAGGAGAACCGACCAGTAAAAGCACAGCCTCCTTCAATATCATCGCATCACGCTGACAGCATCAAAACAGTCTTTACAGACTATGAAGTCAGGAGGACTTCAAGTTGGGTGTCAGACAGACTAATTCAAACCCCTCTTCAAACAACAAGCATCTAAAGCATGTACGATGGCTTTTGCTTTGTGAATTTTCCAATTGCACATCCCATGTCATCTCGATGCAAGTGTTGGTGATTGATGATCCCGCCTCCTGCTGATTGACTGCATGGTTGCATACCCTAGATCATGGATCTTCAACTAGATTCAACCGCGTGTCGTTTTTTTTTTTTTGAGTGGATGGTTAGGGGGCCAGAACATAATTACAAATAATTTGTTGACTGCAAATTGCCTGCAAGAAGCCAACATATAGGGCTCCTGAATGGCGCAGCAGTCTAAGGTACTGCATCTCAGTGATAGAGGAATCACTACAGACCCTGGTTCGATTCCAGGCAGTATCACAACTGGCCATGATTGGGAGTCCCATAGGGCGGCCCAGCGTCGTCCAGGTTGGTTTTGGCCGGGGTAGGCTGTCATTTAAATAAGAATTTGTTCTTAACTGACTTGCCTAGTTAAATATAAAATATTTGACAAAAACAACTTACTTTCAAACCTTGTTTACATTTGTATCACGTATCTCTATTATGCATGGGAATACTTTGGAACAAAATGTCCAAAGTGTAAATCACTTAGAGCTGATTTGCTCATTATTAATAATAAAATAATAAGAAGAAAAACTATTTTGCTCAGAAAACTAATAAAATGACCCCCGGGCTAATTTATGTCCGCAGGCCACCAGTTGGGGAACCCTGCCCTAGATGAACGGACCAAAACGCACAGTGGCGGGGGCGAGGATGCCATGGGGCGTCCCCCTCAGCCATGCATCAAGTCTATTCCCTCTAACCCCTCTCCCCACAGGATGGGGGTCTCTGCACGCCTCCACCCACGCAGCTAGAAGTTGAGTAGGCTAAAGACAGGACTATTATCCAAGGGCCATAGGAACCATGACCCATGCATAAGCAGATCTCCATTGGCTGTGTGCTGAGGTGAATTTAAGGGGCTGTGGGTCTCAAACCCTGCTCTCCCATGAGGTAAGTATTTAGCTGTTCTGCCTCTGACATATAGCTGTTACAGATGGTAGAGTTATGGTTCTGGTACCTGTGGTCTCTGCACAGTACAATACAAAGCCAGTGCTCTAGTGTAGTTTAAAGCTATCTGTTGTAAAAGTGAACTGGGATAATCAAATACAGTGTATCTGGCAACCATATCCTGATACCACATAAATACACTGGTATTACATGATGGAAGCCAGATGAGGGGAAGGAGGACATAAAAGGGACAGTATGTATGAAGTATGACTAAGGTTATGTTGATGGTGAGCCATGCCCTGGGGGCCCAATTTCTTTTTCCTCCCCCTGTATTTGATCTTTACATGTTAGGTGAGATTGTTGCACATCTGTGAAGACGACAACACATTTAAACTAAATCAATCAATGCTATTGGGAACTGTAAGGGAATGGTACTGTAACGGTATCGTCCTACAGCGGTAGGCCAAGTTGTTCCATGTTGGGAGACAGAAGCTGCAGGGAAGCTAGTAGAGACTAATGCCGGCTGAAAGGGGAGGCTAATATTTACCTCATTGCTCTGTTCTCCAGTCCGTATTGATCCACCATAATATATGTTTAGCTGATCCTGTTCGGACTCCTTTCAGTAAACAGGCTCCAGTCAATACTGTCACACAGCGTTTGACTAACACCTCGCCATGTAACTTACCAGAGCCGGTTGCCGGGGGTCCAAACACTGCATTTCAAATGAAGAGGTGGCTGGGGCTCTCAGTTTTTTTCCGATGCACCAACACTGGAGATGTTAATGACTAGCAGAGTTCCAAACTGTCATGTCGTGGCGTGTTTGTGCCATCTAGTAGCGCCTAGTAGCGCTTGGCCCCTGTGCACCTGCTGCCGGATTCATTATGGATTTCTCTAATGGCTTTTTGAGTTTTAATAGCATGGTTTAGCTCCGTGCCTGTAATGAATCACTAGATGTCATCCCAGGGCCTAATGAGAGAACTCACTGTTTCTCCAAATGGGCAGACGCTCTGCCAGAGCTGTGGCAGCTCCATGGATCCTCTGCTTTATTAATTCTTATGCAGTATTTGTTTGTGTGATGATCTATTAGTATGTGGATGCCAGTTTCAGAAGGATACAGTTGCATATGGAACAAAAATATAAATACAATATGTAAAGTGTTGGTCCCATTCTTCATGAGCTGAAATAAAAAAATGTCTCGTAGCCATTTAACATGTACTGTATCAAACAACTCAAATTCATATAAACTGCCACGAACACAACAACGAACTTGTATTCACTTGTCCCTGGCTATGTAGACTGGCAGCCCAATTCTGATCTTTTGACCAATCACATATTTTTTTTTTTTACATTAACTCTTTTTCAGACCTGTTCTGATTGGTCAAAATACCAATAAGTGAAGAAAAGATCAGACTTGGCTGCCTGTCTAAACACAACCTATTTGTCCTATTCTTCAGTCTTGTCTGGGATATATATTTTAGTTGGCACACCTGTGTGATGTCTTATATACGTGAATAAAAATGTATTCACCTTGGATATGAGACTTGCATTGAATTTAGACCTTTTTGAATCATAAGCTCTAAATGTTGTCTTGATGGAGAAAGTCTGCATGTTGTCAGATGTTTAAGTTACCAGAGTAGTAACCTTCCAAAAAGGGAACATGAGTAGTTTATACCAAACTTTATTACATTTGGTGGTCAAACCCCCAAATTTGACCATTTACAGCCTTGATCGTTGCATCCTTCCTCAGGGAACTGTCTTCTGATAGCTGACAACAGGGTGGCAGGTTTTTTGATGTGCTGCTCTAGAGTTCCATAGCCCATCAGACTCACCTGGGAATAGAAGGATGGACACGTTCGTTTTTATAAAAGTCCGGGAGACTTAGAAGGAGGAGAGTGCATGAGCTTGAGTGAGTACAGTAAAAAAACTCCAACCAGTGGCCCTGGATAATTAAGCAATAAGTCCTGAGGGGGTGTGGTATATTGTCACAACCTGATCTGTTTCACCTGTCTTTGTGCTTGTCTCCACCCTCCATCCAGGTGTCACCCATCTTCCCCATTATCCCCAGTGTACTTATCCATGTGTTCTCTGTTTGTCTGTTGCCAGTTAGTTTTGTTTCGTCAAGCCTACCTGCGGTTTTTCCCATGCCCCTGTCTTGCTCTAGTTCCTGTTTTCTAGCTTTCACAGTTTTGACCATTCTGCCTGCCCTGAGCCTGCCTGCCATTCTGTACCTTGTCATACCACCCTGGATTACTGACCTCTGCCTGCCCTTGACCTGATCGTTTGCCTGCCTTCTGTAATAAAGTTTTGTTACTTCGAAACTGTATGCATCTGGGTCTTCTCCTGAGCCTTGATAGTACGAACTGGCCATGACAGACCCAGCAGACTCGGACCAGCTCCGCAACGCCGTCTCCTCCAAAGGAGCCACCATTGGAAGGCACGGGGAGTTGCTTCGTGGTCTTATGGAAGGGTTCCAGACCTTGGCTGAACGCCATGACTGCACTGGAGCAGTTCCGTGGGTTGTCTGTCAGGCAGCCTACCACGATGGTAACCTCCCAGCTCCTCAGTAACCCAGCTGTTAGCAGCGTGGCGTCCCCGGCCACTCCGTTTTCCCGAAAACCCCGCTTACCTCACCCGGCACACTTCGCTGGAGAGTCGGGAACCTGTCGGGCGTTTCTCGTGCAGTATTCTCTTATCATCGTACTGCAGCCCTCCTCCTTCCCCTCGGACCGCTCGAAGATAAGGTCTCACGCTCATCACGCTCACCTCATCACGCTGATATACGGGAGGGCTCTCGCCTGGGCTACGACCGTGTGGGAACAACAGTTGGCCGTATGCTTCACTCTGGAGGAGTTTGTGGCTGAGGTGAAGAGGTTTTTTAATTCTCCATTGTCCGGGAGAGAGGTTGCCCGGAAGTTACTCCAGCTTCGGCAAGACTCCCACTGTGTGGCAGACTATGCGATGGATTTCCACACGTTGGCAGCTGAGAGAGCCTGAAACCCGGAATCGCTGTTCGTCACGGTCCTGCACAGATTATCTGAGGAAGTTAAGGATGAACTAGCAGCCTGGGAACTACCGACGAATCTCGACTCGCTCATTGCCTTGACCATCCGGATTGATGGACGGCTACGGGAACATAGGAAGGAGAGGAAGTCTGATTTCACTCGCCTGCCCAAGGATTCCACATCGCCTCCGAGGCATCCCGGAAGTCCCCGTCGTCTCCGCTGCCAAGAGGTCCCGAGGCCACCCGAGTTCCCCAGAGTGTCCCCGAAGTCTGCCGATTCACCCCTTCCTGAGCCGATGCAACTAGGCAGAGCTAGGCTGTCCCCAGCCAAACGCCTACACCGGCTTCACACAAAGAGTTGCCAGTATTGCGGAACTACTGGTCATTTCGTGTCCTCCTGTCCACTAAAAGACCAGGCTCACCAGTAGGAGCGAGTACTCTAGTGGGCCATACGGATAACTTTTCCACTCCCCTTACCCCTTTCCATGCCATCCTGCTGTGGGGGAACCAGTCAAAATCTCTCAGGGTACTCCGACTCTGGGGCCGATGAGAGCTTTATGGACACTACCCTGGCATCGGAGCTGGGCATCCACACTCAGCCCCTGTCCATTCCCATGGATGTTAGAGCTATGGACGGGAGCTCTATAGGCCGGGTCACCCACAACACCACACCTATGAGTGTCAGGGAACCACAGCGAGGCTATCCAATTCATGCTAATTAACTCTCCTCAGGTTCCTGTGGTATTGGGATTCTCATGGCTCCAGCAATACAATCCTGCTGGTGCCATCATCTGCTATAGCCCGTTCTGCCACGCCCATTGCCTGAAGTCAGCGCAGCGCCCCGTGACGTCTTCCGGTGGGAAGTTGCCCCGGACCTCTCCGCCATTCCCGCGGAGTACCAGGACCTCCGGGAGGACCGGGCCACTTCACTTACTCTGCACCAACCCTATGACAGAGGGATCACCCTTCTCCCAGGCACCACACCACCCAGGGAACAACTGTACTCTGTTGGGTCCGGAGAACAATGCTATGGAGACCTACACGGAGGACGCCCTAGCTGCAGGGTGTATACGTCCTTCTGCCTCCCCCGCCCATGCATCGAATACCGGGGCCTCAACGACATCCTGGTGAAGAACCGCTACCCGCTACCGCTCATCGCCTCAGCCTTCGAGCCGCTCCAGGGGGCCATCGTTTTCTCCATGTTGGACTTGCGGAATGCCTACCACCTGGTGCAACTACGGCAAGGGGATGAGTGGAAGATTACCTTCAACACGGCCAGCGGCACTATGAATATCTGGTCATGCCATTTGGCCTTACCAACGCTCCAGCTGTGTTCCAATCCCTGGTCAATGACGTTCTCCGCAACATGTTGAACCGGTTTGTCTTCGTCTACCTCGATGATGTTGTCGTTTTCTCCCACTCAGCCCAAGAACACGTGCTCCACGTCCGACAGGCCCTCTAGCTTCTCCTGGAGAACCAGCTTTTTGTGAAAGCGGAGAAATGCAAATTCCATCACTCCACCATCCCCTTCCTTGGTTACATCATCGCTGCAGGGAATGTACAGATGGATCCCGGGAAGGGGAGAGTGGTGGTGGATTTGCCCCAGCCTACGTCCATGTGCAGCTGCAATGTTTTTGAATTTCTTAACTTTTATCATCGCTTTATCCGGGGTTACAGCACCCTGGCTTCCCCCTTGTATGCACTCACCTCTCCCAAGGTTCCGTTCACGTGGTCCCCAGCTGCGGACCAGGCATTCCAGAACCTCAAGCACCGCTTCCCCACAGCTCCCATATTGGTTCATCCTGACCCGTCCCGTCATTTCGAGGTGGAGGCCAATGCTTTGGATGTCGGAGTGGGGGCTGTCCCAGCGTTCTGCCCTGGACCTCAAGTTACATCCGTGTGCCTTCTTCTCCCGTCACCTCAATGCCACAGAGAGGAATTACGATGTGGGAAATCGTGAGCTTATCGCGGTGAAGATGGCGTTGGAGGAGTGGAGACACTGGTTGGAGGGGGCGCTGGTTGGAGGGGGTGGAACAACCATTCATTGTGTGGACGGATCACAAGAACCTGGAATATCTCCGCAAGGCCAAGCATCTCAATTCCAGGCAAGCTAGGTGGGCCCTGCTTTTAACCTGCTTTTCACCCGGTTTAACTTCTCTCTCTCCTAACGACCAATTCTCGGAGCGGGCCAAATTCAAAATACAAAATCGTAAAAAATTCATGAAAATACAAGTGTCTTACATCGTTTAAAAGCTTAACTTCTTGTTAATCCAGCCGCTTTGTCAGATTTCAAAAAGGCTTTACGGCGAAAGCATACCATGCGATTATCTGAGGACAGCGCCCCGCGTACAAAAGCATTACAAACATTTTCCAAACAAGCAGAGGCGTCACGAAAGTCAAAAATAGCGACAGAAATATCACTTACACGGCCCTAAAGAAGTTAAGCCATTTTGCCACAACTTTGGAAGTATGCTTGGGGTCATTGTCCATTTGGAAGACCCATTTGCAACCAAGCTTTAACTTCCTGACTGATGTCTTGAGATGTTGCTTCAATATATCCACATAATTTTTCATCCTCATGATGCCATCTATTTTCTAAGTGCACCAGTCCCTCCTGCAGCAAAGCACCCCCACAACATGATGCTGCCACCCCCGTGCTTCATGGTTGGGATGGTGTTCTTCGGCTTGCAAGCAAAAAATACGATCTTTGTCCCCATATGCAGTTGCAGACCGTAGTCTGGCTCTTTAATGGCGGTTTTGGAGCAGTGGCTTCTTCCTTGCTGAGCGGCCTTTCAGGTTATGCCGATATAGGACTCGTTTTACTGTGGATATAGATACTTGTGTACCCGTTTCCTCCAGCATCTTAACAAGGTCCTTTGCTGCTGTTCTCGGATTGATTTGCACTTTTCGCACCAAAGTACGTTCATCCCTAGGAGACAGAACGGCTCCTTCCTGAGTGGTATGACGGCTGCGTGGTCCCATGATGTTTATACTTAGGTACTATTGTTTGTATAGATGAATGTGGTACCTTCAGGCGCTTGGGAATTGCTCCCAAGGATGAACCAGGTCTACAATTTCTTTTCTGAGGTCTTTGATGATTTTGTTTTATTTTCCCATGATGTCTAGCAAAGAGTTAGTGAGTTTGAAGGTAGGCCTTGAAATACATCCACAGGTACACCTCCAATGGACTCAAATTATGTCAATTAGCCTATCAGAACCTTCTAAAGCAATGACATAATTTTCTGGAATTTTCCAAGCTGTTTAAAGCGACATTCAACTTAATTAATGTATGTAAACTTCTGACCCACTGGAATTGTGATACAGTGAAATAATCTGTCTGTAAACAATTGTTGGAAAAATTTCTTGTGACATGCACAAAGTAGATGTCCTAACCGACTTGCCAAACCTATAGTTTGTTAACAAGAAATGTGTGGAGTGGTTGAAAAACGAGTTTCAATGACTCCAACCTAAGTGTATGTAAACTTCCGACTTCAACTGTATCGTCAAGCCTACCAGTGTTTTTTTCCCGTGCTCCGGTCTTTCTCTAGTTCCTGTTTTCTAGCTTTCCCGGTTTTTGACCATTCCACCTGCCCTGACCCTGAGCCTGTCTACTGTTCTGTACCTTTTCACACCACCCTGGATTACTGACCTCTGCCTGCCCTTGACCTGTCATTTGCCTGCCACCCTGTTTCTGTAATAAAGTTTTGTTACTTTGAAACTGTATGCATCTGGGTCTTCTCCTGAGCCTTGATAGCATATGGTCAATATTCCACGGGTAAGGGCTGTTCTTATGCACAACACAATTTGGAGTGCCTGGATACAGCCCTTTGCTATGGTGTAGTGGCCATATACCACAACCCTAGGCTTGTGTTGTGCTGTCGTCAGAAAAGTTGCAAAGACTATCCATCAACCAATTAAAAAATGTATTAGTGTTTTCCCCCACCAAACAGCCTCATTGGACATGCATTTTGGTTTGAAGGTAGCCTTACTATATGGTTAAAGTTGTATCTTCATGTTTAACTTCGCTCTCACTACCCTCTGAACCCTAAACCTCTACCCTGACCTCCAATTGGCCCAGGGCCTCCTACAAAACCATCTAATCAGGGTTTTGGGCTCCCGAGTGGCGCAGTGATCTAACATGCTAACCACACTGCTTGCTTTGCGTGCACATACATGTTATTCAATCATTGCACCCACACTGCTCGCGCTCGCCAACGAGCATCTGCGTTGCCAAGCGCTAAAATAGAAGCCAGTTCTATTTGTGATGCTGAACGTGGTGCAAGTCCTGCCTCTCTTCATTGGTTTATAGAAGCAGATACCTGCGTGCCATCTCCTCATTGGTTATACCCACATGGGTGATTGAAAGATTACCTGAGTTTGGTTGGTTGTCGTGGTATATTATGAAAGTTAGATGTCAATCGCCGTATAAAGACCAAAGAAGAAAAAGCCTGGAAGAAGGAGAGATGACTAGAAACGATTCGGTTGGCCGTTTTGTGTGGAGTAATTGTCGGAGTAGAGGACCTTGTGCATTTCAGGTAAAATAACAACAAAATGTTTATATCCCAGAACAAAATAGGTAGCAACAGCAAGCTAGCTAAATAGGACAAATTAGCTAGCAACTGCAAGCTAGCTAGCTAAATTTCCATAAATGTTAAATGCTTTTCGACCTGTCCCCAAATTAATATAATTGGTTCAGAGTTTGTTTTGGTATTTCAACCTGCGTGTCGTGATCGCGTTTGGTGTGTGGGGACAAAATCAATTTGTGCACGATGGCGCACACGGTCGTCCGGTTTGGGTAGTGTGTAAGGCACTGCATCACAGTGCTTGAGGCATCACTACAGACACCCTGGTTTGAATGCATGCTGTATCACAACCGGCCTGGATTGGGATTCCCATAGGGCGGCGCACAATTGGTCTAGCGTCATCCGGGTTTGGCTGGTGTAAGCCGTCATTGTAAATAAGAATTTGTTCTTAACTGACTTGCCTAGTTAAATAAAAGTTACATAATCACAGTATCTCTGACAGGGAGTTACTTCTGGAGTAGACAGGTTTATGGTGCACAGGGCTTCTCCACTCATCATATGAGTGGAGTACAAATATGCATGACTTACTAACATGGAGTACTCCATGTTCCTGCTGGTAGCAGGCCTCAACCTGGATGCAGGGATATGTCCTGCCTTGGAGTAATGTTGTATCCATCTCCACCAGGCTCCTGGAAATCATATGACAAACTTGCATAGATTAACAAAAGAAAATGGTAACTGTATTTAGTCAATTGAAGTCATGCCAGCCATAGGTTCTTTACACTGGAGTGTACAGGTTTTTGTTCCAGCACTTCTCTAACACCTCATTCAACTAATTGTGGTCTAAATTGAACTAAAACTTGCACAGTTTAGTCCCCTGGGACAGAAATCACCCATGTCTGTATTATTGAATGAGCTTCCCAAGTTATAAGCTTTGCTACAATTCTTCAATTCTTGTGAATAAACTCCACGAACAAGATGATTTTCCTGGTGGCTGGGAGGTTCCCAAGTTCTTTAGATCTGTCTGGGTGTTAGAGATATGCTTCAACCTGAGGAAAAGAGCAGAGGGGGGAGAAATTAACCTCACTGCTTAAATGTCCGTGCTCCTTCAAGTTGCTGAGAACCCCAACTACCTTGAATGTGCCATCATTTTGTAAACAGTTTTTCATATTAATAAGCTTGCTTATTGTCACCAGTTGTCACCAGTTTATTTTTAGCTTGCTAGTCTATTTGCAGTGTAATTGAGAGGGCTATTTTTCTTGGAAACTTATTCATTCACCAGTTAACCTTTCTAGGACACACGTTCCGCTAGCGGAACTCCTCGACAACATTCCGCTGAAAAGGCAGCGCGGGAAATTCAAAAATATTTTGGGGAAATATGTAACTTTCACACATTAACAAGTCCAATACAGCAAATGAAAGATAAACATCTTGTTAATCTACCCATCGTGTCCGATTTAAAAAATGCTTTACAGCGAAAACACAACATATGATTATGTTAGATCACCGCCAAGTCCAAAATACACACAGCCATTTTCCCAGCCAAAGATAGGAGTCACAAAAAGCAAAAATAGAGATAAAATTAATCACTAACCTTTGATGATCTTCATCAGATGACACTCATAGGACATCATGCTACACAATACATGTATGTTTGGTTCGATAATGTGCATATTTATATCCACAAATCTCATTTTACATTGGCGCCATGTTCAGAAATGCCTCCAAAATATCCAGAGAAATTGCAGAGAGCCACATCAAATAACATAAATACTCATCATTTACTTTGATGAAAGATACATGTTTTACATAGAATTAAAGATACACTTGTTCTTAATGCAACCGCTGTGTCAGATTTCAAAAAAACTTTACGGAAAAAGCAAACCATGCAATAATCTGAGACCGCGCTCAGATAGAAACAAAATGTCTCCGCTATGTTGGAGTCAACAGAAATACGAAAGTACATTATAAATATTCCCTTACCTTTGATGATCTTCATCAGAATGCACTCCCAGGAATCCTAGTTCCAAACTTGTCAAACTAAGTATAGAATCAATCTTTAGGATGTTGTTATCATAAATATTCAATAACGTTCCAACCGGAGAATTCCTTTGTGTCTATAGAAGTACTGGAATGCAAGTCGATATCATGTGGAATGCGCGTGACCAGGACCTGGCTCTCTGCCAGACCACTGACTCATTCCCCTCTTATTCAGCTCCACATCACAGTAGAAGCTTCATTCAACGTTCTACAGACTGTTGACATCTAGTGGAAGACGTAGGAAGTGCAAACAGATCCATATCCCACTGGGAATTCAATAGGCGATGAGTTGAAAATCGACCAACCTCAGATATCCCACTTCCTGGCTGAATTTTTTTCAGGTTTTGCCTGCCATATGAGTTCTGTTATACTCACAGACATCATTCAAACAGTTTTAGAAACGTCAGAGTGTTTTCTATCCAATGGTAATAATAATATGCATATATTAGCATCTGGGACAGAGTAGTAGGCAGTTCACTCTGGGCACGCTATTCATGCAAAGTAAAAATGCTGCCCCCTATCCTTAAAGTTATTAATGAACAAACAGGCAGTGGAATGAAGAAGTTTGACAAAAAAGTGTTCAAAAGTCAGTAACAAGTCAAATACAGCTAGAGTTAATCGTTTTTTTTTCTAGAAACCTAGCTAACATTAGCTACACTGCAGTGATGATGGTGGGAGTTAACTAGCTACCTGTCCCCCCAGCAGTTACAACTAAGCAGGTTCAATTGAATGTTAAATGGCATTTATATAAACAATCAATCAGATGGTCAAGTAGCAAATATTTTTGTTTTCCCCTCGTAACTAAAGCTGCAGTGTATTTTTTTATTCACAGCAGAATATTCATGGCCATAAACTGACTTGCAATAATTCTGAAAATACCTTTTTTGCAAATCTTATTGAATGTATTCAAGTTTGTGACCGTTGTTAAACCTTTCACACATCATGATGCAAGCTTGCGAAATTAAATTACACATTTGCGAATCGTATTTGCAACCACGAATCTGAATGTGCGACCACGAAACTCAAAATACAAACTCATGTAGTTCTGTCATCATTATAATCCCATAGCACCAGATACTGACTGGTTTTCTGATCCACGCCCCTGACTTTTTTTTAAAGGCATCTGTGACCAACAGATGCATATCTGTATTTAGTCTTATCCATAGATTAGGGCCTCATGAATTTATTTCAATTGACTGATTTCCTTATATGAACTGTAACTCAGTAAAATCTTTGAAATTGTTGCATGTTGCGATTTATATTTTTGGGTCACGATGATGAAGAGCATGGATAACCTCACCTCTGTGTTGCACGTTAAGTGCTCCCCCAACGGTAGGGAGCAGCCCAGGAACAACAGGGGATGGATGATCTGGTTACACACCTGCTATACTAATGAGTCTCAGAGCTCTAAAATAAGACAAATCCTCTAACTGAGTTTCAGCTGCCTGCCTCCTCATTTAAACAGGAAATTGTATTGCAAAGTAATAACACGAGAAATCAATTAATTAATTACTTTGCTTTTATTCACAATCAGAGAAAGATCCCTTATTGAATGAATCTGGAGGTAAGAGAAGATGCGTTCCTATAGCACTCAAAAAGGTGAAATATACATGTCAATAATTTTCACACTATCAACGTGCCAACGTGTCAATGTCAATGTATTCTCTATGGCGGATTATATATTCCATATGAATGTATGGGGTCATGTCAATATCTATTGGCGGGAGGTCTGTTTGGTCCGATTTAAAAGAGAGGGGAGTATACTTCTCGATAGCCAATCAATATGACCTCTACAAAATGTATTGGCATAATCAATCACGCAGTCGCATACATATTTAAACATTCTGTCTTTCAGCACTAGGTGACAAGTTGTATTAACATTCATAACATTACATACTTTCAATGACGGATGTCCTACAGATAGAGCATTACTTTTAGACCTGAAACATGTGAAGCATGTGAAGCCTATGCAGACTATGCACCTTTTCTGATGAATCATTGATGCAAACATTTGCTGTCAAATATTTATTTTAACACATTTTTGTGTTACAACAATTTGTTATGCGTTTTTTTTACGAGCATGCATGTATGTTCGATCTGTTCACATCTAAAACAGACACCTCTTTACAAATTGACAGCAGGTGTTTGTGTAATGTAATCATAGCGGTAGAACATCTTGTCTGTGCTGGAGACTCTAGTCTCCTGCAGAGGTAAAGGGCAATGTTGTAACATTGTTGTACATCTACAAACTGTATGTCAGTCCAGAGTCACTCATGTTGCAGTTGTACAACATCCAGCAATGCACATTTGTTAGGTCTAGAAAATACCTTCTAACCAGACATCAAATCCCAGGCTATACAGTCATGTTCAAGGTGGTCCCCACCCTACATTATGCATCGACTCTCTTCTGGGTTTGGATACAATTGTTCCTGTAAGTATCGACCATAGACTAATGCTCTGCAATGAATACGAATAAGGTTATTTTAAAGTGAATTTGATGAAATGTTCCACATCGAGTCACGGACGACATATAGCGCCGTATATTTGTTCTACCCGTACAGCACTGCAATACTTCTGTTTGTCACCGGAGTTTTGAAATCAATCAGACTCTGTGTTATTCACAGTCCGACATCAAAAAGGCATTACTTTCTGGTGCTTTTAATTTTCAATCCCTCTGTCAACACTGCTGAAATATGGAATCTCATTACTTTGAACAAGTGGGGAGGGGGACAATATAAATCATATTTCATTTCATACCAGGTTCATACATAACTGACTGCCTATGAAGACTAGAGAGAGAGAGAGAGAGAGAGACTCACACCATCAGAGTAGGACCAATGTGTATGTTACAACTGCTTTGTTGTGATGGGAAATGTTCATCTCTGTACTGAGTCATACCAAGTTGACTTCTTTAGTCAATATGTCAGAAGAATATATAACATCATATAAAGAATATATAAAGTCAATGATTACAAAATATTGGTACATGAAAGTCGCAAGTGTTTTACTTTAGCTGAATACTGTTACAAGCAGGGTCAGACGCTCATTCATCTCGGAAACCCAGAACTAAGATCTCAAGTAGTAATTGCGTCAGATAGTCAATTAAGTTCTAAGGGAGATATATGAGAAAAGATTCCATAATCCCTCCCCCACCCCTCCTATGGGCCAGATGTGTCCTGCCCTTTTGAATTTCCAAAGATGCACGTCCACTAAATATGATTATTTATTTGTTTTAAATAACCAGTGATGAAAAACCTGTGCGCATGAACAACTGTTGCCCGTTAGTCAACGCATCCCACAGTATTTTGACAGACGTTATGATACTACTCATGTTGCGTAGTCTTTTCATGAGAGATAAGACTTTCAGAGCCCAACCTTGAATACAGTTCTTCTGTACTGCTTGTGTTGTGTCCATTTTGCTCGTTAGAGAAGAGATTCTGCTAATTATTCATGACACACCATAGTAGATTGAGATACAAATTGAACGCGGTGTCCTTTTAAATCCATCAATGTACAAAGTCGAATAATTCATGTCTATAACAGACCTCTAAATTATTCATTTGCCAGGGTAATGAAAATATGCAAATTAGAATTGCTATCAAAAGAGAATATGTAACACTCCTCACCCGTCGTAATTAGAATAAGTCATTACTTCAACATTATTTTCTGAAGTGGAATTATTAGGGACTGTCACATTCTCATGGCATGTGAGAACACCAAATCCTGTTTGATTGAAAATAATTTATGATGACTCATTTAATACAAACAACTTATTTTGAGGGTTTGGTTTGTATGACTGTAATGAAAGAACAATTGAACTAATGAAATGAAAAACAGTATCACAAGCTGAATGTTTCCTCGTAAGCTATATAGGCATCCACCAACAACGTTCAGTGGTGTTAATTTAGTTTCACCCATACCAGTCAGCCTTACAGAACCTCATCATAAGTCAGGGTCTTTCCTCTGAGTGAAACAGCACTTGTTCCCAACCAGCGTCTCTCACTCAGCTGCTTCTGATTAAGCAATGAAACCCTTCAATCCTTTGCCCTTAGTGTTCTGTTTCTTTTCTCCCCCATCACATATAACGGGCCCACAGAATCGTAACCCAACAGAGAACTATTCTGAAAGTTTATCAACAGCTCCTAGTCAGTCCTCCCTCCCTCTTTGTGCTCTCCTCCCTGGGTTCCTCTTCCCTTCCTCCCATCCACTCCTCTCCCTCTGGGCCCACTAGAAAGAAGGCCTCTGTCACTAACCAGGGGAGAAAATGGCGGAATTCATCCCATGCTGTGTCGGTTCTAACACTCCCCGAGCGTGAGACATCCCAGGCTCAGATTACAAGCAGAAGATTCATTCCTTGCGTTTCTCCTTGTCACCTCGCTTTCAATGCCTCGCATTAAGCAATTTGCCACAGAATAATGGCCGCTATCAGGACAAGGGAAGCCCCCTAAAGACTGGGTGTCTATGCAGCCGTCACGTTGAGTGGCCAACAGTCACGCGGTTGCTGCATTCCTACATCTACATACACTTGATTCGTGTAGATAAAACAGAGCGTGGCCTGTTTGTGTGCTTTGGTGAATCCCATTCATTTCCATAGCCTTTCGGAACAACAAGCACGGCTTTGGTATGGGCCATCATAGCTGTTGAATCACTTCACATAGTATAGGAGTGAGTCATGAAATTTAACCCACACACAGTGTCCTGATATCAAATCCACCCATTAGCTGAATTAAAGATGAAATCATGGTCAAGAAGGCTTAATATACAATGTTTGCTGTTATCATCTTCACATGCTAGGCATTGCAATGGGCATGTAAGTCGCTGTAAGATTCTGTAAGTGGCCTATCAACTGATATGTGAACTCCCCTGCTTCTCTACACTGGAAAAATAGTGCTGATTAATGGCTCTCTCGCACTGCCTGGCTGGTGCCAGTTCTGATGTAACTCTGTCAGGAAGCAGTCTGTTTGCAGATATTTCAGACAAAGCCGAATGCCAGCTAAGCTTGAGTCACTCTATTCTTCAGTGTGCCTATTTTTCTAGTTTCAGGGAGGGTGTTTAGCGTGTACAGTACTGTCCTCAATGAATGCCAAGCGAAACAAGCAGGGAAGTCCATTTTCCAGTCAGTCTGCTATAGAGAGATTAGATGCTGTAATGTGCTCTATATGAATAATATTCATGAAGAAAGAATGCCCAAATCAACAAATGACTGAATAGTTTTATTGTTTCTATGAAAAGTTATATTTTGCTATTTTCTAAAGGGAATGGACAGGTGTAACATTATCATTTGAGTATAAAGAACAATTTCTGAGGAATATTACAGCTAAAGACATTCTCTCTTTCTGATGTCTACAACTGAGATCTTTGACCAGGTACTGAGAATGCGTAAGTCTTGCCTTCGCTCTGACAATACATCTGGCAATAATAACCAATCCAGTCTCTGAACCGAGTGCGCTCTGCCTAACAACAGTGACCCTCCATGACCCTGGCGTTACCCTTGTGTTCTCCTTAGAGTCGTAATAACCACCGGGGCCCATCTCCCCGTTGACCTGAAGCCCACAGAGAGGTGAGTTACATCACCTGGCCCAGTGGCCTAATCCACAGAGCTCGGACACAGAGACATCAGTCTGGGGCAGACTACTTTGCAGACATAGGGAAATGACAGGCGATATTACCTTTCGCCACCAATCGTGAGCCTGGCGAATGAATAAGCAGAGAGATCCGATTAGCCTGATTACCTCATCATTAGAGAGAGAGAACGAGAGAGAGAGAGAGAGAGAGAGCGAGCGAGAGATAGAGAGTTCATTTCACAGTCTGACTGCACTGCAGTCTCTCTCATTGGTACAAGGGGCTAATCAATGGATAGATTATGTAATTGATATAAGAGCCAGGGCGAGTTGAGTGACACTGAGTGGTATTGCAGTGGGTTCGCCTGACCAATGTCTCAACCTGTCCATTATTTATGTTTGGTAATGTACAAGTAGTTCAGTACAGGATGTCCATGTTGGTCTGAGAGTCCTGTTCTTTACTCCATTCGACTAACAATAAGCCGACTCTTTGATGGTTAGGCTTCCAGAACTTGTCTGGTTATGTTTTATTTTGGTTTCATGTCTTTTTTTACTCATAGATAACCGAATTGAGAAAGTATTGATTTAGTTTCTGACCACCACATTTTCCTGAAAGATCTCAGAGCAAATACAGCAACAAACTGCATGTTTTTGGAAACATTACCATGGTCAACAATTAACAGCTAACCAGTAAACTCAACATGAGGAAATGACTGATAACCACCCATGTTACCCTTGACATGAACAGTCACTCTTTGAAAGTTCAACCTTCCAGCAAACCAAATTGCAGGACTCCTAGAATTGTAAGAATTTTCCTTGAAAATTGCCTTGGTAGTAGTCTTCTGTAGCGCAGTTGGTAGAGCATGGCGCTTGCACTGCCAGGGTTGTGGGTTTGATTCCCAGTGGAGATGTGCATGGTTAGTCAAATATCCAAAAATACTTTAGTGTTAGAAATTATAGGCATATCTTAACCCTGGAAAGTTAAATTAAAATATCCATGTGACATTGTTACATAAAATTACATTTCAAATTATTTTTTTAATAAAACTTTTCAACAAAGTTTTTATTACATGCACTCCATAAAAAGACCAGTAGCCTGCCAGTAACATTGACATGTGTAGCTTGTTGTTTATGTTGGCCAATCAAAGCTGTAAAGAGGCTAATGTGTAGCAAGTGGAGTAAAAGTTCACTCATGCAAGATGGAATTAAATGACATTAGCTGTTGTTTTATCTGAATGGGGTTGGAGAGAAAGCGTAGCATGTAGCCTCAATTAGCTTAGCTAGCTATAAGACAAGCACTGTTATATGGGATGATAAATAATGTGGCTGCTACAAGTTAACTAGTCATGGCTGTAGCCGAGTTGCTTTGGCTACTGCGTTTCTCTCTCTCCCTCTGTCTGCTCCATAGCTCCCATCTCACACACACCGGCCCCTCCGCAGGTGCAGCAATAGAGCACCAGCCTCTCTCCCTCGCGCAGGTAAAAAAAATTATGTTTAAAAAACAACATGTATTTCGAATATCCGGATATACAACAAAAATGTATGATATTATTCGAAGAGTGAAATTATTTCAAACTACTATTCCTAATTCTCTGGACCACCCATACGTAAAAATGTATGCACCCATGACTGTAAATCACTTTGAATAAAAGGGTCAGCTAAATGGCATATATTAGTTCCTGGAGTCTGGCATAGTCGTTAGCACTCCGGACCATGCCCCTGGCGAAGGCGCCGACGTGGGTACGAATCCCATCTCAGCCCTTTCTCTCTGTCTCCCCTCTACATTCTGACTATCACTGTCCATAAAATTATTAAGAAAAATACTGAAAACTATATATTGAAAATTCTCAAACATGATGAAGTGAACTTCAATACTCACACTGTTACACCAACTGACTGCCACGAATATTCACGGCTAACTGTTTCCTCACACAACCCCCCCCTTCTCTATGTTCTCTTCCACCGTATGTTATTAGAAAGTCTGGACACATTATCCATCCTGTTGTCACCACTGAAGACAGCCCCCCCCCCCCCATCTCTCCATACCTTTTTCACTGCGAAGGACATGCGATGACAGAGGAGTCAGCGTGAGTCACAGTGATCCTCTCCTTCATTCCCATTGACCTGGGAGAGAGACGGTGCATTCCTTCCCCCCTTCCTCCTCACTCCCCCCCATCCACCCCCTCCACAGGGCCCAGCTTTCTCAGGATCCAAATTCCTGCCCATCACAGCTCCCACAGTCCAGCCATACAGGCGTCCAATTACATAGCCCCTGCTGGGAGATGGGACGGGGACAGCTCTCCCCCTCTCTCTCTCTCCCTCTCTTTCCCTCTCTTCCTGGCCTGTCAAAGCTGCCGTTGATCCTCCTCAAAGACATCGATTGTGTATTTCATCTTGGGTTTACCACTGCTGTTTCCTCATTATCCGCCCTTGTTGTTTCCTTTATCTCCACAGGTCCCTATTCAAATCTGTGGCACGCACTAGTGCTTACTGCAATAATCAATGTACATGGGCAAGTCCAGCGGAAGGTCAACCTGAGAAAAATGGAAATTTGCCATTTCAATGAAACCACGTTCCTAATTATCCTTAAGGTATTGTATATATTTTGTTGTGGAGACTTTATTTGACCAGTGTACAGTATGTAGGAAATTGCATGCTTTTCTTTGATGCCATTAAATACCTGCTTTGAATTAAGGTTAAAATATGTCTGCAGAAAGAACGCAGTGTGAACTATGATACTAACTTTGAAACTGACTTTGAACAAAAATATAAGTGGATTTACACCCGGTAACAGAATTACGGTAAGAGAATTTCATCATGGGTCCCTGATCTGTACTAAACAGAAATGCATCATTTTGGATGTTAATTTCATTATTTTTCATGGTGATGTATCCTGAATAGGTACAAAAATGTAGACGTATGCAATATCCTTCTTTGCATATTTGGGTATTGTTCTACACACGGGTTATTATTCTAATGAGCTCGGCCCCCAAACAAGACCACATTTGGTTGGTCTGGAACAGACCACATCAGAACCAATCATAGAAGTCTACGGTTCACAAGTTTGGACATCACAGCACAGTAGAGAACAGTAGACTACAGTATACTAGATATGTTCAGTACAGTACAATACAGTCAATTTCTTTACTTTCCTGTGCTGTACAAACTTGTTTAACATAGACCTCTATGTTTGGTTCAGATTTGGTCAGCGCGGACTACTTTTCAATGTCTATTGTAGCCAATTCAATTGGTAACAGAATTACAAGTTTCAATAACTTAATAATTCATAAACAATTTTTATATCAGTGAAAACACTATAACTGATTGGTAGGTCTACCTTTACTTGTTACTTCTGTGAACTTTATCCTACCTCCTCACGAGGGAGAGAAATTAGAAAATGTCTTAAAGGTATGTGGGTTTTTGGTCACGGAATTTAAAGGCACAAGGCAATGTTTCTTAAACTTACAGAAGGTAAACAATTTCTCCAAAACGAAATATGAGTGTTGATATTAGTTGGCAGGCGTCTTTACTTCAACAATATTGTATTTTGATGTATTACTATAGCTATTAAGACTTTTTTTGGTAGATGTTTCCAAGATACCTTTTCCATATATTTGACCAGAAATCAAAGCCTTTGCTTATTCCTCATTTTTAGATTGGAAAATGTTTAAAAATGTCTTAGCCTAATTTAAAAAGCTTTAATTTTACATCCTATTTGACATGCTCCTATGAACTTCAAATTGTTGCTCATGGGTCCTTTTACATGGAAATGCCCCTATGTAATATTCAAGATACCTGTAATTATCTAGTTCTATGTTACTTTGGTGTCTGTTGACATTGTTTTTTAAATGACATTTTAAAACTTTCCAAATAACAAATGTTTTAGAAAAAATATAGTTTTGAATGTCTATTTCAAACTCTGTCGTTTGTTCTCTCCAAAGCAATAATGTAGATGACCACCTTTTAAAAATGATAATTTTCCTTTGAAATGGCTATCCACCACGTAAGACTTACAAACTCACAGACCTTTGCTAATATGTTCAGTTTCCCAGAAAATCTAATCATCCATTTACTTATCCAACATGCCAATATTTAGAACTCCGCTCCCCCAAAGAGTACTGTAGAAACACGTATCAAAAGTGTAATTTATGTTTTGTTTGTCTATCCTCTGAGACATTTAGATTGTGGTTTTGTGTGCAAATATCATATCTATATTGCTGGAGTTGCCCACATGTTGTCCAGTTTCTTACTGGAACACATGTTTGTATAGCTTTTTACTGTGTTTATGTTTTTGCATCAACGTTAATATATAGAAAGTACTAAGATTATACTGTCAATGGGTATGCTATTTACTTTAATTTTGAGAAGTTATATACAATTTAAGTTTGAGCAGGCACCAGCAATTATTTTGTATTTATTTCAGCAGTCGAAAAGGAAAAAACTTTAGCATGGTAAGTTTGATTACATTTTCTCTTCTTAAAGTTGCATATCTTTCCCAACCATACAGGTTTCTACAGTATCTATTTACCTTGGGCCATTTCGGTGACAGTTAGTCTTCCAGCCTTAAAGAAGAAAGACAAATCAGATTCTGTAGTACCTCAGTGCTCACTGAGTTCTGTTCTTACTCCCTAGCGTAGACATATAGGCTAGCAGAAGCTCATACGAGACAGACAGGTTTCAGATGCTACAGTAGTTATAGCTGAAGCTTATTTTCAATATGTTTCAGATGCAATCTTCTCTTCCACTGTAATGAAACAACCCCTGCCAACCACACTGGCTTTTTTCCCACCGCTAATCTCACATCATTGCGTCAGGCCTGTCATATTGATTTCTTGGGAAAGTAGCCTTAAATTGGTCTTCCTTTGTCAATCTGGGGCTTGTTACTAGGCAACAAGATGACCCAACTACCATGTAGATCCCTCTTCTGGCACAGTGCCAAAAAATGCAATCTGAGAATACCTGTCATTTCTCCAATATGAGCTATGATGATTTGCTGGGTGAAGATGGATTTACTGTATATTTCAACAAATACAAATCAACATAGGTGCCACAACTAGAATTACATCTCATGAAGAGCAGAAATATTTATGAGATATTCAAATTTCCATAATAATTTTATTAGGCTTTTGTGAAGATTGTTTAGATCATTCATCTAAAGAGCACAATGTTCTCCAATTGGTTTTAATGTGATATCCAATTAGAACTCCTATTGGTCTTAATGTGACAGCTTTGGAGGCCACATTATTTCATGACAGTTATTCCAATATCAATTGTACATCAAAAATGAATATGACATAATCATATGAAGAATTGTCACCAGCATTGACAAATTCTTCCAAATATTCAAATATACAGTTGTGGATAAATATATTCACACCTTTTGCACTTTTCTTAAATAATTCCCTATTTCTTCTAAAATAAGTAGACATATAAAAAACTTAAACACCTTGTCATTGGATTTAACACTGCATAAACTATTATTATTTTTAAATTAAATTTAACATTTTAATATTAGAAAATGAAGACAAATGGCATGGACAAAATTATTGGCTCCCCGTAGATGGTTGCACAGCCTTTGGCCAAGATAAAGGCTTATTATGTGGACAAACTCTTAGTGTAGCCATCAATGAGCTTGCTGCACCTTTCTACTGACAATTTTGCCTACTTTTAAGCAGCAAACTGCTCCAATTCATCAATATTTGAGGGGTGCCATCCACCAACTGCTGTTTTCAGATTTTGCCATAGGTTTTGGATGTGCTTCAGATCTGGACTCTTCATTGGCCACTCCAGAACAGTCCAGCATCTCTTCTTTATTAGCCATTCCTGAGAGCTTTTTGATGTGTTTGTGGTCATTGTCCTGCTGGAAGACCCATAACATTCAATGGAAACCCAGGTTTTGGACACTGAGTTTAACATTGGACTACAAAATAGCTAATCATCTTCTGATTTCACATTGCCTTGTGCATATTCAAGGCCCCCCAGTAACTGAGGCAGCAAAGCAATCCCACAGCATTATCAAACCTCCATCTTTGATTGTGTTTTAAAAATTGTATTATTAATTTGGTCGCCAGGAAACACAGTGCTGTATTGCCAAAAAACTAACATTTTGTTTCGTTGGTCCACAGAACATTATCTCCAGGATTCAGGCAATTTTTTGGGTGGATTTGTGAGAAGCTCAATCAGGCTTTCTTATGTCTCCTTCAGCAGTGGGGCTTTCCTATGCTTACCAATGACCAAATGAAGCGTTCAAATTAAATAACAAGCTCCCTACAATCAGTTATGTGGGAGGTTCTACAATGATAATACGGTTGTGGGTCTTCCAGCAGGACAACACCCCACACATAAAAATCACCCTGTAATAGTTCAAAAATAAACTATGAACTGTTCTGGAGTGGCCAGTTACAAGTCCAGAACTGAATCACATCCATAACCTATGGCGTGAGCTGAAAACATCAGTTGGTGGAGGCACCCCTCAAAAATGGAAGAATTTTAGCAATTTGCTGCTGAAGAGTGGGACAAATTACCAGTAGAAAGGTGCAGCAAGCTCATGATGGCTACAAGAAGCATTTATTGGCAGTTCTTGGGCAAATGCTGTGCAACCAAGTACTAGCTACGGGGTGCTAATAATGTTATTTTTATTTTCTAAATTAAAATTGTAAACTTAAGATCAAAAATAAAATTGGTTCTGCAATGTTAGAAATCAAATCCTCATATTTAATTTGTCAAATTTTGACCACTTCGTCTAAATTGGGAGCTTGTACAACTCAAAAGTTGAATACCAAGTAAATTAGAGAGATTCAATTAAATGATAGGCCACCCGCTTTTTTTCACCTTGGACCAACTTAACATAATTGAGCCAAATGTTTTAGATTGAACACTCATGAAAATACACCCAGAAGCACATATTTTGGTTGTGCAAGATTACAATGAGTATTCCATAATAAATAAGCCATGCTTTTGATTTGGTCATTAGCACATCTTAAAACTAATTTCAAGCTGCAATGTCCTTGTTAACGACCAATAAATGTATTTCATGTTCACATGAACACTGAGCACATTGTTTGTGTGTGATTTTCACACTGCTGCGTCATGGCTGCTTCATGTTATGATCAAGTTTACTTACAGTGGGGAGAACAAGTATTTGATACACTGCCGATTTTGCAGGTTTTCCTACTTACAAAGCATGTAGAGGTCTGTAATTTTTATCATAGTTACACTTCAACTGTGAGAGACGGAATCTAAAACAAAAATCCAGAAAATCATATTGTATGATTTTTAAGTAATTAATTTGCATTTTATTGCATGACATAAGTATTTGATCACCTACCAACCAGTAAGAATTTCGGCTCTCACAGACCTGTTAGTTTTTCTTTAAGAAGCCCTCCTGTTCTCCACTCATTACCTGTATTAACTGCACCTGTTTGAACTCGTTACCTGTATAAAAGACACCTGTCCACACACGCAATCAAACAGACTCCAACCTCTCCACAATGGCCAAGACCAGAGAGCTGTGTAAGGACATCAGGGATAAAATTGTAGACCTGCACAAGGCTGGGATGGGCTACAGGACAATAGGCAAGCAGCTTGGTGAGAAGGCAACAACTGTTGGCGCAATTATTAGAAAATGGAAGAAGTTCAAGATGACGGTCAGTCACCCTCGGTCTGGGGCTCCATGCAAGATCTCACCTCGTGGGGCATCAATGATCATGAGGAAGGTGAGGGATCAGCCCAGAACTACACGGCAGGACCTGGTCAATGACCTGAAGAGAGCTGGGACCACAGTCTCAAAGAAAACCATTAGTAACACACTACGCCGTCATGGATTAAAATCCTGCAGCGCACGCAAGGTCCCCCTGCTCTAGCCAGCGCATGTCCAGGCCCGTCTGAAGTTTGCCAATGACCATCTGGATGATCCAGAGGAGGAATGGGAGAAGGTCATGTGGTCTGATGAGACAAAAATAGAGCTTTTTGGTCTAAACTCCACTCGCCGTGTTTGGAGGAAGAAGAAGGATGAGTACAACCCCAAGAACACCATCCCAACCGTGAAGCATGGAGGTAGAAACATCATTCTTTGGGAATGCTTTTCTGCAAAGGGGACAGGACGACTGCACCGTATTGAGGGGAGGATGGATGGGGCCATGTATTACAAGATCTTGGCCAACAACCTCCTTCCCTCAGTAAGAGCATTGAAGATGGGTCGTGGCTGGGTCTTCCAGCATGACAACGACCCGAAACACACAGCCAGGGCAACTAAGGAGTGGCTCCGTAAGAAGTATCTCAAGGTCCTGGAGTGGCCTAGCCAGTCTCCAGACCTGAACCCAATAGAAAATCTTTGGAGGGAGCTGAAAGTCCGTATTGCCCAGCGACAGCCCCGAAACCTGAAGGATCTGGAGAAGGTCTGTATGTAGGAGTGGGCCAAAATCCCTGCTGCAGTGTGTGCAAACCTGGTCAAGAACTACAGGAAATGTATGATCTCTGTAATTGCAAACAAAGGTTTCTGTACCAAATATTAAGTTCTGCTTTTCTGATGTATCAAATACTTATTTCATGCAATAAAATGCAAATTAATGACTTAAAAATCATACAATGTGATTTTCTGGATATTTGTTTTAGATTATGTCTCTCACAGTTGAAGTGTACCTATGATAAAAATTACAGACCTCTACATGCTTTGTAAGTAGGAAAACCTGCAAAATCGGCAGTGTATCAAATACTTGTTCTCCCCACTGTATATAGGCCTAGGGGAGAGTGGGGTAAGTTGAGCTGTATATTACATTCAGCATCACTACATCAAGGGAAATATACATACAGTTGAAGTCAGAAGTTTACATACACTTAGGTTGGAGTCATTAAAACTCGTTTTTCAACCACTCCACAAATGTCTTGTTAACAAACTATAGTTTTGGCAAGTCGATTAGGACATCTACATTGTGCATGACAAGTCATTTTTCCAACAATTGTTTACAGACAGATTATTTCACTTATCATTCACTGTATCACGAATCCAGTGGGTCATAAGTTTACATACTGTACATTTAAACAGCTTGGAAAATTCCCCAAAAGGATGTCATGGCTTTAGAAGCTTCTGATAGGCTAAGTGATATCATTTGAGTCCATTGGAGGTGTACCTGTGGATGTATTTCAAGGCCTACCTTCAAACTCACTGCCTCTTTGCTTGACATCATGGGAAACTCAAAAGAAATCAGCCAAAACCTCAGAAAATGAATTGTAGACCTCCACAAGTCTGGTTCATCCTTGGGAGCAATTTCCAAACGCCTGAAGGTAACACGTTCATCTGTACAAACAATAGTACGCAAGTGTAAACACCATGGGATCACGGAGCTATCATACCGCTCAGGAAGGAGACGGGTTCTGTCTCCTAGACATGAATGTTCTTTGGTGCGAAAAGTGCAAATCAATCCCAGAACAACAGCAAAGGACCTTGTTAAGATGCTGGAGGAGACGGGTACAAAAGTATCTATATCCACAGGTAAATGAGTCCTATATCGACATAACCTGAAAGGCCGCTCAGCAAGGAAGAAGTCACTGCTCAAAAACCGCCATAAAAAGCCAGACTACGGTTTGGAACTGCACATGGGGACAAAGATCATACTTTTTGGAGAAATGTCCTCTGGTCTGACGAAACAGAAATATAACAGTTTGGCCATAATGACCATTGTTATGTTCGGATGAAAAAGGAGATGCTTGCAAGAACACCATCCCAACCGTGAAGCATGGGGGTGGCAGCATCATGTTGTGGGGGTGCTTTGCTGCAGGAGGGACTGGTGCACTTCACAAAATAGATGGCTTCATGACGAAGGAAAATTATGTGGATATATTGACGCAACATCTCAAGACATCAGTCAGGAAGTTAAAGCTTGGTCGCAAATGGGTGTTCCAAATGGACAATGACCCCAAGCATACTTCCAAAGTTGTGGCAAAATGGCTTAAGGACAACAAAGGCAAGGTATTGGAGTGGCCATTACAAAGCCCTGACCTCAATCCTATAGAAAATGTATGGGCAGAACTGAAAAAGCGTGTGCGAGCAAAGAGGCCTACAAACCTGACTCAGTTACACCAGCTCTGTCAGGAGGAATGGGCCAAAATTCACCCAACTTATTGTGGGAAGCTTGTGGAAGGCTACCTGAAACGTCTGACCCAAGTTAAACAATTTAAAGGCAATGCTACCAAGTACTAATTGAGTGTATGTAACCTTCTGACCCACTGGGAATGTGTGGAAAGAAATACAAGATACTATTATTATCTACTATTATTTGGCTAAGGTGTATGTAAACTTCCAACTTCAACTGTATATGCATTTATTTCAGGATGTTGTGTATCCCTGGAAATAATCAGAATTTGTTTAAACATAACAGTTTTGAAAACATAGCTTGTCCTAAAAAAAAGTGGTCTCCTGGCACAACTTTCCCAAGGTATGGGGTAAGTTGAGAGTAGGGATAGGGTAAGTTGAGCCACCATGGGGTAAGTGGGTGATGGTGTCCTGTGACACCATCACCGGTGGTGTCCTGTGGGTGATGGTAGGTAAATGTATAATTAATGGAATGGGGGTGTATTTTATTGTATAAATCAAATGTATGCCTATGTTCAGATACACATTTCTCTGAGTATCACTTACCTTAACAAGTTGTCTGGGATAGGGATGTTTTTTCGTTGTACCAGCAAGTTCTCTTCATTTGAGACAATTAAGCCCGCATGAAACTCTGCTATATTATCATAGACTCGCTTTCACACAGGCACATGTTTGTTTTCTTTTTTTTCAATGTACCTCTTCAGTATATTTTTGTATCTTTTGCTGGTGCTCGAATGTACTTCTTCACTTCCTTGGCTGCTCTCTCAAGAACCTCAAGACCCCTGCTCGTTTTGCTTTTGTATACACAGGGCATGATGACGTCTGCTCTGTAACATTTAAAAAAAACCTGATATGCATGACACATTGAAAAAATACAATGCGAATTATGCATAAAACTGACTAAATGTAATCATAATTTGTATAGGGTATGGTGGCCATTGGCTCAACTTATCCCAAGGAAAACATTTTGACTATATTACCCCACACAGCTACAAGGATGTACTTTCATGCCAAGTTTAGGACCTCCTATTGTAGCTTATAGAGATAGAGACCACAAGCATCATGAAACCTCTAACACAATAAGTTAATTTGCCTTTATGAAAATCTGTTTTTTGGACCTAACTTGCTTACTACTTTTTCAATGTGGTTTCTTCCTTCACAGACTCCATGAAAGGATGTCACAATGTTCGTAATAATGATGGTCGGACCAAGGCGCAGCGTACGTAAAGGGAAACTTAAGCAAATACAAAACAAATAAAGACTAAACGAACCGTGACGACAATGTAGTGCTAACAGGCAACTAAACCTAAACAATATCCCATGACCCACAGGTGGGAAAACTGCTACTTAAGTATGATCCCCAATTAGAGACAACGATAACCAGCTGCCTCTAATTGGAATCATACAAATCACCAACATAGAAAATCAAACATAGAACCCCACATAGAAAATATAAACTAGAACAGCCCCCCAGTCACGCCCTGACCTACTCTACCATAGAAAATAAAAGCTTTCTATGGTCAGGGCGTGACAAAGGATTACCTCTTCCTTAATATTTGGTCACATGATTCATTTTGTGTATGGTTTCCGAGAAACCATGGATGGCTCAACTAACCCTTTAGCTCAACTTATCCCACTCTCCCCCACACACAGTAATCAGATAAGGTGTGTATGTTTGTGTGTATTCCCTTGCACATTTTCCCTTTGGTGTGCCCTCTTCCATTGCATTAACGACCGCGATAACTTATTCAAACAAATTTAGACAATTTACGGATGGGGATTGGGATTCTAATGAGAAAACGAAATACAAAGGAGGAAATGAAACACTGGCTACCCACACAAATAGCTGTAATAACCATATCTACATCGGGGCTCTGTAATAACTTCTACTGCATCGCATATCAGAAGAAAAAATTCTAATAAAATAAATGTCTATCTGGAGTGACTCTAAATTAATATCGCATTACGGTTTCGCATCATACTTCTTTGGTCTCATTTCAAAAAGAGAAAGGAATTACACACTAATTAAATATTTTAAGCAGGGATATTGCCACTGGTGATACATTTTTTTTGTCATTGGCTGATTGGAAGTGAGATGTTGAGGACGTTACCTATCAATCAGGAGTGATTATGGCTGGGAGGGTGATCTTTTCCTCAGTAAGTTCTATGTTTCAATGTTATTTTTGTCTCTGTGTGAAGTGTCCTTAACCTCAAACCTATATATTTTAATTGTAGTCAATTGTTAAGGGAGTTAGAATTTACTGACAACATATTGCAGCATTATAATCTAGAAAGTGAATGTGAGTGTATACTAACTAGGGTTTTGGATATTTCTGGCCAGTATTCACAAAATTATTAGAATGATAGTGAAGACATCAAAACTATGAAATAACACATATGGAATCATGTAGTAACCAAAAAAGTGTTAAACTGTCACGCCCTGACCTTAGTAAGCTGTTTATTCTCTGTGTTGGTTGGGGCGTGATAGTGACTTGGGTGGGTCATCTAGGTGTTTTGTATTTCTATGGTGGCCTGATATGGTTCCCAATCAGAGGCAGCTGTTTATCGTTGTCTCTGATTGGGGATCATATTTAGGTAGTCATTTCCCCATGGTTATTCGTGGGATCTTGTCTATGTTTAGTTGCCTGTCAGCACTAGTTGTATAGCGTTTCGTTGATTTTGTTGTTTTTGTCCGGTGTTCATTTATTTAAAGGAATATGTACGCCTACCACGCTGCACCTTGGTCCATTCCTTACGACGATCGTGACATAAACAAATCAAAATATATTTATTCAAGGTAGCCACCCTTTGCCTTGATGACAGCTTTGTACACCCTTGGCATTCTCTCAACCAGCTTCACCTGGAATGCTTTTTCCAACAGTTAGATAATGGCGCCAGAGGAGATGGCTGCCGTTTTACGGGCTTCTAACCAATTGTGCTATTGTGTGTGTTTTTTCACATTATTTGTAACTTATTTTGTACATAATGTTTCTGCTACCATCTCGTACGACCGAAAAGAGCTTCTGGATATCAGAACAGCGATTACTCACCTCGTACTGGACTAAGATTCTATATTTAACGAGTCGGACGCGAAGTATTTACTTCAGACACCGGACAAGGCCCAAATCCCCATCATTCGCATGAAGAAGAGATGGAGATATAAGGGTTGTAGGTCGAGGTGCCTTGTAAGAATCCGACGGCAAGTGGGAAACCCACCGCTATGATTCAGTCCTATTAGCCACGTGCAATCATTGGATAATAATCTGGATGAGCTCCGATCAAGACTATCCTACCAATGGGACAGTAAAAACTGTAATATCTAATATTTCACGAGTCATGGCTGAACAACGACATGGATAACATACAGCTGGCTGGGTTTACAATGCATCGGCAAGATGGAACAGCTGCCTCCGGTAAGACAAGGGGTGGCGGTCTATTTGTTAATAACAGCTGGTGCACAAAATCTAATAAAAATTATGTCTCGAGGTTTGCTCGCCTGAGGTAGAGTATTTTATGATAAGCTGTAGACCACACTATTTACCAGTTTTCATCTACATTTTTTGTAACTGTCCATTTACCAACATGTACAGATGCTGGCAATAAGACCACACTCAACGATCTGTATAAGGCCATAAGCAAACAAAAAAATGCTCATCCAGGGGCGGTGCTCCTAGTGGCCAGGGACTTTAATGCAGGGAAACTTAAATTCATTTTAGCTCATTTCTACCAGCATGTCACATGTGCAACCAGAGGAAAAAAAACTCGACCACCTTTACTCCACACAGAGAGCTCTCCCTCGCCCTCCGTTAGGCAAATCTGACCATAACTCTATCCTCCTGATTCCTGCTTAAGAGCAAAAACTAAAGTAGGAAGTACCAGTGACTCGCTCAATATGGAAGTAGTCAGATTACGCCAATGCTAAACTACAGGACTGTTTTGCTAGCACAGACTGGAATATGTTCCAGTATTCTTCCGATGGCAATGAGGAGTACACCAAATCAGTCACCAATCAGTGCATCAATGACGTCGTCCCAACAGTGACTGTTCGTACATACACCAAACAGAAGCAATGGATTACAGGCAACATCCGCACTGGGCTAAAGGCTAGAGCTGGCGCTTTCAAGGTGTGTGATTTCAACCCAAACGCGTATAATATATCCTGCTATGCCCTCCGACGAACGATCAAACAGGCAAAGCGTCAATACAAGACTAAGATTGAATCCTACTACACCATCTCCGACACTTGGGGACATTTTCCACCTGTCCCTGACCGAGTCTGTAATACCAACATGTTTCAAGCAGGCCACCATAGTCTCTGTGCCCAAGAACACCAAGGTAACCTTCCTAAATGACTACCGACCTGTGGCACTCACGTCTGTAGTCATGAAGTGTTTTGAAAGGCTGGTCAAGGCTCACATCAACACCATTATCCAAGAAACCCTAGACCCACTCCAATTTGCATACCGCCCCAACAGATCCACAGATGATGCGATCGCTACTTCACTCCACACTGCCCTTTCCCACCTGGACAAAAGAAACACCTACGTGAGAATGCTGTTCATTGACTGCAGCTCAGCGTTCAACACCATATTGCCCTCAAAGCTCATCACTAAGCTAAGGACCCTGGGACTAAACACCTCCTTCTGCAAGTGGATCCTGGACTTCCTGACGGTCTGCCCCCAGGTGATATGGGTAGGTAACAACACATCTGCCAAGCTGATCCTCAATACGTGTGCCCCTCGGGGGTGTGTGCTCTGTCCCCTCCTGTACTCCCTGTTTACCCATGACTGCACGGCCAAGCACGACTCCAACACCATCATTAAGTTTAATGACGACACAACAGTGGTAGACCTGATCACCGACAACGATGAGACAGACTATAGGGAGGAGGTCAGAGACCTGGCAGTGTGGTACCAGAATAACAACCTCTCCCTCAACGTGAGCAAGACAAAGGAGATGATCGTGGACTACAGGAAAAGGAGGGTTGAGCACGCCTCCATTCTCATCGACTGGGCTATAATGGAGCAGGTTGAGAGCTTAATTAATTATTCTTGACCTCACGTTAGTCTCATTCCAAACGTCATAAATTGTTGGTTATCTGCACGAACCCAGCCTTTACTATGAATCATCCATACACCAATTGTCTTAATCATTTATTTACTAACTAACTAAATAATCACAGAAATGCATAAACAAACAACATAGTAGATATGGTTACAAGGAAATGATAGGGGAGGTTGCCTAGTGGGCTAAGCCGATATGACGGCTTGGTGAACAAAGGGAAGTGGGTGTGGACTGAGAACAGCGGGAAAGACAAAAAAAGGAATCACTACATAGTTGATAATTATATTAATTAAAATGCTAATCCTTTGCACATAAACGCTCACTCATTCGGGAATAACTGCAATCAATATATATTTACGCTCAGTGTGTCGTTGTGATCTTTGTTGGAATCGTCCGTCTGTCTGTTGGAGAGTTCATCCGAGCGTCTCTCTTTCTCTGCTTCCCTGAAGATCAAAGTCTGTCGTGTTTAGAATGGATACTTCAGAGTACCATTGAGAAATTTTCACAAGTGGACATTTTGTATCAAATCCCCATTTTGGGAAATCCTTTGTTCTCTCTATGTGTCTCTTTCTGCATGGCCAGGGGGAGAGAGCCTCCTCCAGGAATTTACAACCTGAGATAACAGAACCTGGGTGTAGGAGAGAGAGAGAGAGGGGGATGTCACAATCTATACCCAGAATGGGCCACGTCATGACACAGGCGTTGTTAGAGGAAGGCCATAAAAATTGCCAAAGACTCCTGCCACCCTAGTCATAGACTGTTCTCTCTACTACCGCATGGCAAGTACTCTCTTAAGGATCGGACCCTATTTTTCAATTTTCGCCTAAAATGACATACCCAAATCTAACTGCTTGTTGCTCAGGCCCTGAAGCAAGGATATGCATATTCTTGGTTTCATTTGAAAGGAAACACTTTGAAGGTTGTGGAAATGTAAAAGGAATCTAGGAGAATGTAACACATTAGTAAAATCTGGTAAAAAAAAATCTGGTTTCTTGCATTTTTTTGTACCATCATCTTTGAAATGCAAGAGAAAGGCCATAATGTATTTATCCAGCACAGGTGCAATTTAGATTTTGGCCACTAGATGGGATCAGTGTATGTGCAACGTTTTAGACTGAACTAATGAACCATTGCATTTCTGTTCAAAATTTTGTATGAAGACTGCCCAAATGTGCCTAATTTGTTTATTAATCACTTTTCATGATCAAAATGCTGCACTCTCCTCAAACAATAATAGCTACTGTAAATTGGACAGTGCAGTTAGATTAACAAGACTGTAAGCTTTATTGCCCTGGGAAATGTTCTTGTTGCTTACAACCTCATGCTAATTGCATTAGCCTGCGTTAGCTTTTCTTATGGCTTGGGGGTAGACCCACCGATCCTGAAGAAGTCTACCCCCAAGCCATAAGACTCCTGAACAGCTAACCAAATGGCTACCCAGACTTTTTGCATTGACCCCGCCCCCCATGTTTACGCTGCTGCTACTCTCTGTTTATTATCTATGCATAGCCCCTTTACCTCTACCGACGTGTACATATTACATTGACTAGCCTGTACCCCCTGTATGTAGCCTCGTTGCTGTTACATTATTGTTGCTCTTTAATTATTTTCTATTTTTCCATTTTTATTTTTGTATTAAAAAAATATACATTTTGTAATTCAGTTTATTTTGTAAATACTTTATTAACACTTATTTTTTCTTAAAACTGCATTGTTGGTTAAGGGCTTTTCACTGTAAGGTCTACACCTGTTGTTGTAACGGGTGACGCTCTCCTCATCCTCGGATGAGGTGAGGAGAGAAGGATCTTCAGACCAAAACGCAGGCTCAGGGAAATAAGCCATCTTTATTAACACAACGATAAAGATGGCAACACGAAACGAAACAAACACTTTCAAACTACAAAACAAGAAAACGACGTTGAACGAAACCTGAACATAAACTTACATAACTAAACATAAACTTACGTACAGGTAACAGACGACATCGAAACGAAAACAAAACAAACAAACGCTACAGTCCTATGTGGTACGAACATAACATACGGACACAGGAGACAATCACCCACAACGAACACTGTGACAACGCCTACCTAAATATGACTCTTAATTAGAGGAACGCCAAACACCTGCCTCTAATTAAGAGCCATACCAGGTAACCCAAAACCAACACAGAAACAGAAAACATAGAATGCCCACCCAACCTCACGTCCTGACCAACTAACACACAAAAACTAACAGAAAATAGGTCAGGAACGTGACAGTACCCCCCCCACAAGGTGCGAACTCCGGACGCACCAGCACAAAGTCTAGGGGAGGGTCTGGGTGGGCATCTAACCACGGTGGTGGCTCAGGCTCCGGGCGCGGTTCCCACCCCACCATAATCCATCCTAGCCTCCTCCCTCCAAGAATGTCCACCCTCTTTCTTCCCCCACAAAATCCTCCTAATAACAAATCTAATAATGACAATACCGGGACAGAGAGATAAACCAAGACAGAGGGATAGATAAGACTATAGAGGTAGATAAAGATAGAGAGGGAGATCAGGATAGAGGGGCAACTCCGGACTGAAAGGCAGCTCCGGACAGAGAGACAGCTCTGGACTGATGGGCAGTTCTGGGTATCTAGCCTTTTCAGGCTGAAGGGCAGCTCATGGCTGACTGACGACTCTCGATGCTCATGGCTGGCTGACGGCTCTCGACGCTCATGGCAGGCTGACGGCTCTCGACGCTCATGGCAGGCTGACGGCTCTCGACGCTCATGGCAGGCTGACGGCTCTCGACGCTCATGGCAGGCTGACGGCTCTCGACGCTCATGGCAGGCTGACGGCTCTCGACGCTCATGGCAGGCTGACGGCTCTCGACGCTCATGGCAGGCTGACGGCTCTCGACGCTCATGGCAGGCTGACGGCTCTCGACGCTCATGGCAGGCTGACGGCTCTCGACGCTCATGGCTCTCTGACGGCTCTGGCTGCTCATGGCTCTCTGACGGCTCTGGCTGCTCATGGCTCTCTGACGGCTCTGGCTGCTCATGGCTCTCTGACGGCTCTGGCTGCTCATGGCTCTCTGACGGCTCTGGCTGCTCATGGCTCGCTGACGGCTCTGGCTGCTCATGGCTCGCTGACGGCTCTGGCAGATCCTGTCTGGCTGGCGGCTCTGGCAGATCCTGTCTGATTGGCGGCTCTGGCAGATCCTGTCTGGTTGGCGGCTCTGGCAGATCCTGTCTGGTTGGCGGCTCTGGCAGATCCTGTCTGGTTGGCGGCTCTGGCAGATCCTGTCTGGCGGACGGCTCTAGCGGCTCCTGTCTGGCGGACGGCTCTAGCGGCTCCTGTCTGGCGGACGGCTCTAGCGGCTCCTGTCTGGCGGACGGCTCTGTAGGCTCATCTGTAACGGGTGACGCTCTCCTCATCCTCGGATGAGGTGAGGAGAGAAGGATCTTCAGACCAAAACGCAGGCTCAGGGAAATAAGCCATCTTTATTAACACAACGATAAAGATGGCAACACGAAACGAAACAAACACTTTCAAACTACAAAACAAGAAAACGACGTTGAACGAAACCTGAACATAAACTTACATAACTAAACATAAACTTACGTACAGGTAACAGACGACATCGAAACGAAAACAAAACAAACAAACGCTACAGTCCTATGTGGTACGAACATAACATACGGACACAGGAGACAATCACCCACAACGAACACTGTGACAACGCCTACCTAAATATGACTCTTAATTAGAGGAACGCCAAACACCTGCCTCTAATTAAGAGCCATACCAGGTAACCCAAAACCAACACAGAAACAGAAAACATAGAATGCCCACCCAACCTCACGTCCTGACCAACTAACACACAAAAACTAACAGAAAATAGGTCAGGAACGTGACAGTTGTATACGGAGCATATGACAAATACAATTTGATTTGATTTGAAGGAGTTCCCACATATGCTGAGCACTTGTTGGCTGCTTTTCCTTCACTCTGCAGTCCAACTCATCCCAAACCGTCTCAATTGGATTGAGGTCGGGTGATTGTGGAGGCCAGGTCACCTGATGTAGCACTCCATCCCTCTCCTTCTTGGTCAAATATCCCTTACACAGCCTGGAGGTGTGTTGGGTTATATTCCTGTTGAAAAACAAATTATGGGATGGAGAATCGCTGCAGAATGCTGTGGTAGCAATTCTGGTTAAGTGTGCCTTGAATTCTAAATAAATCACTGACCGTGTCACCAGAAAAGCACACCCACACCATCACACCTCCTCCTCCATGCTTCTCGGTGGGAACCATACATGCGTGGTCATCCGTTCACCTACTCTGTGTCTCACAAAGACACAACTGTTGGAACCAAAAATTTGGACTCATCAGACCAAAGGACAGATTTCCTCCTGTCTAATGTCAAAGTCTCTTCTTCTTATTGGTGTCCTTTAGTAGTGTTTTCTTTGAAGAAATTCAACCATGAAGTCCTGATTCACGCAACCTGCTCTGAACATGTTGAGATCTGCCTGTTACTTGAACTCCGTGAAGCATTTATTTGGACTGCAATTTCTGAGGCTGGTAACTCTAATGAAGTTATAAAATTACTTGTGTCATGCACAAAGTAGTTGTCCTAACCGACTTGCCAAAAACTTCTCCTTAATAACTAACTATAGTTATCTAAAGTTCCATGTGTAATACTTGGATATTAATACTAATAATACTATTTTTTATCAATGTTTATTATGAGTATTTCTGTAAATTGATGTGGCTTTCTGCAAAATCACCGGATGTTTTGGAGGCAAAACATTACTGAACATAACGTGCCAATGTAAACTAAGATTTTTGGATATAAATATGAACTTTATCGACAAAACATACACGTATTGTGTAACATGAAGTCATATGAGTGTCATCTGATGAAGATCATCAAAGGTTAGTGACTCATTTTATCTCTATTTCTGCTTTTTGTGACTCCTCTCTTTGGCTGGAAAAAATGGCTGTGTTATTCTGTGACTAGGTACTGACCTAACATAATCGTTTGGTGTGCTTTCGTCGTAAAGCCTTTTTGAAAACGGACACTGTGGTGGGATTAACAACAAGTTTATCTTTAAAATGGTGTAAAATACTTGTATGTTTGAGGAATTTCTATTATGAGATTTCTGTTGTTTGAATTTGGCGCCCTGCACTTTCACTGGCTGTTGTCAAGTCGATCCCGTTAACGGGATCTCAGCCATAAGAAGTTTATCAAGAAATTTGTGGAGTGGTTGAAAAACGAGTTTTAATAAACTCCAACCTAAGTGTATGTAAACTTCCGACTTCAACTGTATATATACAGTGGGGAGAACAAGTATTTGATACACTGCCGATTTTGCAGGTTTTCCTACTTACAAAGCATGTAGAGGTCTGTAATTTTTATCATAGGTACACTTCAACTGTGAGAGACGTAATCTAAAACAAAAATCCAGAAAATCACATTGTGTCACGACTTCCACCGAAGTTGTTCCCTCTCCTTGTTCGGGCGGTGTTCGGCGGTCGACGTCACCGGCTTTCCAGCTGCCACCGATCCATGTTTCATTTTTCCTTTTGTTTTGTCTGTTTACACACCTGGTTCCCATTAATAATTATGTTCCTTATTTAACCCTCTGGTTTCCCTTTCTGTTTTGTGCGTGATTTGTCTTTCGTGTGTTGGAGTTCGAGTCCTGTTTTGTCCTTCTTTTATAACCGGATTTTGTTACGTTCTTGGATTGAGTAAATACAGTGTTCTTTTACTCTTACTTGTGTCCTGCGCCTGACTCCTTCGCTATCTTCTAAGTAATTATTTTGCATTTTATTGCATGACATAAGTATTTGATACATCAGAAAAGCAGAACTTAATATTTGGTACAGAAACCTTTGTTTGCAATTACAGAGATCATACGTTTCCTGTAGTTCTTGACCAGGTTTGCACACACTGCAGCAGGGATTTTGGCCCACTTCTACATACAGACCTTCTCCAAATCCTTCAGGTTTCGGGGCTGTCGCTGGCCAATACGGACTTTCAGCTCCCTCCAAAGATTTTCTATTGGGTTCAGGTCTGGAGACTGGCTAGGCCACTCAAGGACCTTGAGATGATTCTTACGGAGCCACTCCTTAGTTGCCCTGGCTGTGTGTTTCGGATCGTTGTCATGCTGGAAGACCCAGCCACGACCCATCTTCAATGCTCTTACTGAGGGAAGGAGGTTGTTGGCCAAGATCTCGCGGTACATGGCCCCATCCATCCTCCCCTCAATACGGTGCAGTCGTCCTGTCCCCTTTGCAGAAAAGCATCCCCAAAGAATGATGTTTCCACCTCCATGCTTCACGGTTGGGATGGTGTTCTTGGGGTTGTACTCATCCTTCTTCTTCCTCCAAACACGGCGAGTGGAGTTTAGACCAAAAAGCTCTAGTTTTGAATCATCAGACCACATGACCTTCTCCCATTCCTCCTCTGGATCATCCAGATGGTCATTGGCAAACTTCAGACGGGCCTGGACATGCGCCTGCTTGAGCAGGGGGACCTTGTGTGCGCTGCAGGATTTTAATCCATGACGGCGTAGTGTGTTACTAATGGTTTTCTTTGAGACTGTGGTCCCAGCTCTCTTCAGGTCATTGACCAGGTCCTGCCGTGTAGTTCTGGGCTGATCCCTCACCTTCCTCATGATCATTGATGCCCCACGAGGTGAGATCTTGCAAGGAGAGATCTTGCATGGATCTTGCATGGGACAGTGATTGACTGTCATCTTGAACTTCTTCCATTTTCTAATAATTGCGCCAACAGTTGTTGCCTTCTCACCAAGCTGCTTGCCTATTGTCCTGTAGCCCATCCCAGCCTTGTGCAGGTCTACAATTTTATCCCTGATGTCCTTACACAGCTCTCTGGTCTTGGCCATTGTGGAGAGGTTGGAGTCTGTTTGATTGTGTGGACAGGTGTCTTTTATACAGGTAACGAGTTCAAACAGGTGCAGTTAACACCAGCTGTCAGAGCAGCTCATAGATTACTGCACCTGTACATAGCCCATCTATAATTTAGCCCAAACAACTACCTCTTTACCTACTGTATTATTTATTAATTTATTTTGCTCCTTTGCACCCCATTATTTCTGTCTCTACTTTGCACTTTCTTCCACTGCAAACCAACCATTCCAGTGTTTTTTTAGTTTTTATTTTACTTGCTGTGTTGTACTCACTTCGCCTCCATGGCCTTTTTATATTTTTATTTATTTATACATATATTTGTTTGCCTTCACCTCCCTTATCTCACCTCACTTGCTCACATTGTATATAGACTTATTTTTTTTCACTGTATTATTGACTATATGTTTGTTTTACTCCATGTGTAACTATGTGTTGTTGTATGTGTCGAACTGCTTTGCTTTATCTTGGCCAGGTCGCAATTGTAAATGAGAACGTGTTCTCAATTTGCCTACCTGGTTAAATAAAGGTTAAATAAAAAAATAAAAAAAATGTACAGTTGATGTTGGAAGTTTACATACACTTAGGTTGGAGTCATTAAAACTAATTTTTCAACCACTCCACAAATTTCTTGTTAACAAACTATAGTTTTGGCAAGTCGGTTAGGACATCTACTTCGTGCATGACACAAGTCATTTTTCCAACAATTGTTTACAGACAGATATTTCACTTACAGTGAAATATCACCTTGTGAAGATGCTGGAGCGAACAGGTACAAAAGTATCTATATCCACAGTAAAACGAGTCCTATATTGACATAACCTGAAAGGCCGCTCAGCAAGGAAGAAGCCACTGCTCCAAAACCGCCATAAAAAGCCAGACTATGGTTTGCAACTGCACATGGGGACAAAGATCGTACTTTTTGGAGAAATGTCCTCTGGTCTGATGAAACAAAAATATAACTGTTTGGCCATAATGACCATAGGATATGTTTGGAGGAAAAAGGGGGAGGCGTGCAAGCTGAAGAACACCATCCCAACCGTGAAGCACGGGGGTGGCAGCATTATGTTGTGGGGGTGCTTTGCTGCAGGAGGGACTGGTGCACTTCACAAAATAGATGGCATCATGAGGAAGGAAAATTATGTGGATATATTGAAGCAGACATCAGACAGGAAGAAACCTCTTAGCGAACGCAAACAGCTAGTGGGACAACTTTCGACAACATCCGGTGAAATTGGAGCGCCAAATTCAAATTACAAACAAAATATTAAACATTCCTGAACAAACAAGTGTCTTACATCATTTAAAAGCTTAACTTCTTGAAAATCCAACTGCGTTGTCAGATTTCAAAAAGGCTTCACGGCGACAGCATACCATGCTATTATCTGAGGACAGCGCCCCGCATCAAAATAATTTTTCAGTCAGTACAGGCTTAACAAAAATCACAAATGGCAATAAAATAAATCACCTACCTTTTGAAGATCTTCTTCTGTTTGCAATCCCAAGGGTCCCAGCTACACAATGAATGTTAATTTTGTTCGATAAAGTCCTTCTTTGTATCCAAAAAAGTCTGTTTAGTTAGCTCCATTGATTTCAGTAATCCACTCCTTCAACATGTATACAAAGGAATCCAAAAATCTACCGGTAAACTTCGTCCATAACAAGTCAAACAATGTATGTAGTCAATCCTCAGGTACCCTAATGTGTAAATTAATGATAATATTTCAGACGGAAAGAACGGTGTTCAATAGGAAAGGAAAATAACGAAGAGCGCACCCTCATTCACGCGCGTCAAAAGCCTACCTTTCCTGTTGAGCACACCTTGGAAAAACTACAATTACTTGTTCGTTTTTTAGAAACAAGTCTGAAACCCTGTATAAAGACTGGTGACATCTAGTGGAAGCCATAGGAACTGCAGTCTGGGAGCTATTATAATTTTTTGTATATCCCATAGGCTTGCATTGAAAAGGCCTGTGACCCCCCCAAAAAATAATTTTCCAGATGGATTTTTAGAAACTTCAGACTTCAACTTTCTATCCAATGCTACCAATTATATGCATAACCTAGCTTCTGGGCCTGAGTAACAGGCAGTTTACTTTGGGCACGTCAGTCAGCCGGAAATGCAGGATACTGCCCCCTAGCCTTAAATGGGTCGCAAATGGGTCTTACAAATGTGACAATGACCCCAAGCATACTTCCAAAGTTGTGGCAAAATGGCTTAAAGAATAGGTTATGGTCCGGTTGAAATATTATCGATTATGTTTGTTAAAAACAACCTGAGGATTGATTATAAAAAACATTTGACATGTTTCTACAACCATTACGGACACTTTTTGAAATGTGTCGAACGGAACAAGGCTGTAGTTTTCTCAACATAATGCGCAACCCAAATAGCGTTTTTTTTTGTGATAAAAGTAATATTTTTCGAACAAAAATAACATTTGTTGTGTAACTGGGAGTCTCGTGAGTGGAAACATCCGAAGATTATCAGAGGTAAGCGATTTAATTTTATTGCTTTTCTGACTTTCGTGACCAAGCTAACCAAGCTAATATAAGGCTAACTGTTGTAGCATTGATTGCTACACTCACAAAAGCTTGGATTTCTTTCGCTGTAAAGTATATTTTCAAAATCTGACACGATAGGTGGATTAACAACAAGCTAAACTGTGTGTTGGTATATTTCACTTGTGATTGCATGATTATAAATATTTTTTGTAATATTTTTAAATCTGATACGTTTGGGAATTTTCATCTTCCTTTCAGGACCGGAACGAGGCTGTAGTTTTCTCAGCATAACGCACAACCCAAAGGGTGTTTTTTTGTGATAAAAGTAATATTTATCGAACAAAAATAACATTTGTTGTGTAACTGGGAGTCTCGTGAGTGGAAACATCCGAAGATTATCAAAGGTAAGCGATTAATTTTATTGCTTTTCTGACTTTCGTGACCATGCTAATTTGGGGCTAGCTGTTGTAGCATTGATTGCTACACTCACAAAAGCTTGGATTTCTTTCGCTGTAAAGTATATTTTCAAAATCTGACACGATAGGTGGATTAACAACAAGCTAAGCTGTGTTTTGGTATATTTCACTTGTGATTGCATGATTATAAATATTTTTTGTAATATTTATGCATTTGGCGCCCTGCAATTCTAGTGGTTGTTTAGGAAAGTGATCCCGTAAAAGGGATCCGTAGCGCAGAGAAGTTAAGGACAACAAAGTCAAGGTATTGGAGTGGCCATCACAAAGCCCTGACCTCAATCCTATAGACAATTTGTGGGAGGAACTGAAAAAGCGTGTGCGATCAAGAGGCCTACAAACCTGACTCAGTTACACCAGCTCTTTTAGGAGGAATGTGCCAAAATTCATCAAACTTATTGTGGGAAGTTTGTGGAAGGCTACACAAAACGTTTGACCCGAGTTAACCTCTCTTGGGTATGTGGCGTCCCACCTCTTCAACAGCCAGTGAAACTGCTGGGCGTCAAATTCAAATACAGAAATACTCATTATAAAAATTCTGAAAACAAAACATATTTTACATAGGTTTAAAGATGAACGTCTTGTGAATCCAACCCCGGTGTCAGATTAAAAAAATGCTTTACGGCGAAAGCATACCTTACGATTATTTGAGAACATAGCCCACTAGACAATTCATTACAAACAGTAACCAGCCAAGTAGAACAGAGTCAGAAATAGAGATAAAATGAATCCCTTACCTTTGATGATATTCATATGCTTGCACTCAGCAGACATTCATTTACTCAATAAATGTTTCTTTTGTTCGATAAAGTCTCTTTATATACAAAAACCTCAGTTTTGTTCGCGCGTTTTCTTCAGTAATCCACGGGCTCAAACGCAGTCAAAACAGGAAGACAAAATTATCCAAATTGTATCCGTAAACTTCATAGAAACATGTCAAACGATGTTTATATTCAACCCTCAGGTTGTTTTTAGCCTAAATAATCGATAATATTTCAACCGGACAATAACGTTGTCAATTTAAAAGGTAAACAAGAATTGCTCTCTCTGTCGAGCGCATGAAAAAGCTCTGCGACACTTTAGCGTCCAGTCATTCCGAATGCTCTTATTCCATAATTTTTCAGAATATAAGCCTGAAACTATTTCTAAAGACTGTTGACATCTAGTGGAAGGCATAGAAACTGCAGTTTGAGTCCTAAGTCAATGGATACTGTAATGGCATTGAATAGAAAACTACAAAACCAAAAAGAAAACTACTTCCTGAATGGATTTTTCTCAGGTTTTTGCCTGTCAAATCAGTTCTGTTATACTCAGACACTATTTTAACAGTTTTGGAAACTTTAGAGTGTTTTCTATCCAAATCTACCAGTTATATGCATATCATATCTTCTGGGCCCGAGAAGCAGGCAGTTTAAATTGGGCATGCATTTCATCCACAATTCCGAATGCTGCTCCCTACCCTAGTGAAGTTAAACAATTTAAAGACAATGCTACCAAATACTAATTGTGTGTATGTAAACTTCAGACCCACTGGGAATGTGATGAAAGAAATAAAAGCTGAAATAAATAATTCTCTCTACTATTATTCTGACATTTCACATTCTTAAATAAAGTGGTGATCCTAACTGACCTAAGACAGGGCATTTTTACTAGGATTAAATGTCAGGAATTGTGAAAAACTGAGTTTAAATCTATTTGGCTAAGGTGTATGTAAACTTCCGACTTCAACTGTATATATACTGTATATATATATGTATGTATATATATATATGTATGTATATATACATATTTATATACTGAAATAAACGCAATATGTAAAGTGTTGGTCTCATGTTTCATGAGCTGAAATAAAAGATCCCAGTGATTTTTCATATGCACAAAAAGCTTATTTCTGTAAACAATATTTGTTTACATCCCTGTTAATGAGCATTTCTCCTTTGCCAAGATAATCCATCCATCTGACAGGCGCGGAATATCAATAAGCTGATCAAACAGCTTGACCATTACACAGATGCACCTTGTGCTATGGACAATAAAAGGCCACTCTAAAATGTACAGTTTTGTCACACAACACAATGCCACAGACGTCTCAAGTTTTGAGGGAGCGTGCAATTGGCATGTTGACTGCAGAAATGTCCACCAGAGCTGTTGCCAGATAATTGAATGTTAATTTCTCTACCATAAGCCGCCTCCAATGTCGTTTTAGAGAATTTGGCTGTACGTCCAACCGGCCTCACAACCGCAGACTACGTGTATGGCGTTGTGTGGGCGAGCGGTTTGCTGATGTCAACGTTGTGAGCAAAGTGCCCCATCGTGGCCGTGGGGTTATGGTATGGGCAGGCATAAGCTACGTACAACAAACACAATTGCATTTTATCAATAGCAATTTGAATGCACAGAAATACCTTGAAGATATCCTGAGGTACATTGTTGTGCCATTCATCCGCCACCATCACCTCGTGATTCAGCATGATAATGCACGGCCCCATGTCAAAAGGATCTCTACACAATTCCTAGAAGCATAAAATATCCAGTTCTTCCATGGCCTGCATACTCACCAGACATGTCACCCATGAAACATGTTTAGGATGCTCTGGATCGACATGTTCGACAGCGTGTTCCAGTTCCTGCCAATATCCATCAACTTCACACAGCCATTGAAGAGGAGTGGGACAACATTCCACAGGCCATAATCAACAGCCTGATCAACTCTATGCGCTCTGCATGAGGCAAATGGTGGTCATACCAGATACAGACTCGTTTTCTGATCCACGACCCTACCTTTTCTTTAATATATATATATTTGTGACCAACAGATACATATCTGTATTCCCTGTCATGTGCAATTCATAGATTATGGTTTTATGAATTTATTTAAATTGTTACACGTTACATTATATTTTTGTCAGTATATATACATGTTCATACCAAGAATTTCAATTTTATACACTTTACACATCTTCAGGACTCTTAAAAAAACCTATATGTATTAAAAGCACAGTGAAAAAACTCTCCATCATATCCTTCCACTTAATTAAATTGGTTCCCTTCAACAAAAACGATTCCAAATGTGCCTGTTCTTGTGCCCATCATTAGGAGGCTGTGATTGCCTTAGGCTCTCCTCCTATGTATCTGATCCAGGGCTGATGAGGCGTGAAGCCTGCCAGTTGTTGAAGAGCATCTGCAGAGTCAGAGGCTGATGGGCATCTCATTCAGCCAGGCTCCCGGGGGGCCTCCCACATCTGAGGACCTGCTCGTCTGTTTGCACAACGACCCCGCGTCCCCACGCTGTACCAGGGTCGTGCTACATATGCCACCCGCCCCCTGCATAAGCAGCCCTGGCCCCCGCTGACACATGGGGTTTGTGATATTACCTGCTTAGAGAGGGACCAAACATTTTGGGACTGTAGTAACAGGGGACTAATTAAACAAATATCAAAACATAGTTTTTTGAGTGGTATTTTCCTTTAAATTAAGGTCATTAATATGGAGAGTGGTGAGTCCCATGCAGCTGAGGCAACAGGCCTAGGCACCCACACACCATGCATCTAAATATAGATTTAATAACAGTGGCTGTGTTTTCATCAGTGGTCGAAAATGCTTGGTGTGTGTTCCACTAGGGATGTTGCATATAAACATCAGAAATACATCTCTAAAAAGAGAGGAGAGCTTTTTTTTCTCTATCTCTCTCTCGCTCTAATGAGTGCCTGAGACTGGAACTCCAATCATTTGCTTTTCAAGCTACATTAAACACGATAGTGTACAGAACATAAATACTCCATGGCAGATTTCATAACAGTATGTACAGTATTAGAAGAGCACACTGACCAGAGATATAGAGGTAGAGGCATTGAAGTAAGTCTGACATGCTCCCTTGCCTGAGAGCTTCACTCCATCTCCAGAACAGCTTAATTATGCTATATGGAAACTTTACAGATCACAATGTTATTTTACCTCTCATCAACATAGGCATAATGATATGCTAGGCATTTCCATATAAACTCAGCAAAAAAGAAACGTCCCTTTTCAGGAACCTGTCTTTCGAAGATAATTCAAAAAAATCTAAACAACTTCATTGTAAAGGGTTTAAACACTGTTTCCATTAATTGTTCAATGAACCATAACCAATTAATGAACATGCACCTATGGAATGGTCTTTAAGACACTAACAGCTTACAGACGGTAGGCAATTAAGGTCACAGTTATGAAAACTTAGGACACTAAAGAGGCCTTTCTACTGACTCTGAAAAACACTAAAAGAAAGATGCCCAGGGTCCCTGCACGTCTGTGTGAACGTGCCTTAGGCATGCTGCAAGGAGGAATGAGGAGTGCAGATGTGGCCAGGGCAATAAATTGCAATGTTCGTACTGTGAGACGTCTAAGACAGCGCTACAGGGAGACAGGACAGACAGCTGATCATCCTCGCAGTGGCAGACCATGTGTAGCAACACCTGCTCAGGATCGGTACATCTGAACATCACACCTGCGGGACGGGTACAGGATGGCAACAACATCTGCCCGAGTTACACCAAGAACGAACAATCCCTCAATCAGTGCTCAGACTGTCCGCAAAAGGTTGAGAGAGGCTGGACTGAGGGCTTGTAGGCCTGTTGTAAGGCAGGTCCTCACCAGACCTCACCGGCAACAACGTTGCCTATGGGCATAAACCCACCGTCGCTGGACCAGACAGGACTGGCAAAAAGTGCTCTTCTCTGACAAGTCGCGGTTTTGTGGGCCGTGGAGGGTCCATCATGGTCTGGGGCGGTGTGTCACAGCATCATCGGACTGAGCTTGTTGTCATTGCAGGCAATCTCAACGCTGTGCATTACAGGGAAGACATCCTCCTCCCTCATGTAGTACCATTCCTGCAGGCTCACCCTGACATGACCCTCCAGCATGACAATGCCACCAGCCATACTGCTCATTCTGTGCATGATTTCTTGCAAAACAGGAATGTCAGTGTTCTGCCATGGCCAGCGAAGAGCCCGGATCTCAATCCCATTGAGCACATCTGGGACCTGTTGGATCAGAGGGTGAGGGCTAGGACCATTCCCCCCAGAAATGTCTGGGAACTTGCAGGTGCCTTGATGGAAGAGTGGGGTAACATCTCACAGCAAGAACTGGAAAATCTGGTGCAGTCCATGAGGAGGAGATGCACCACAGTACTTTGTGCAGCTGGTGGCCACACCAGATACTGACTGTTACTTTTGATTTTGACACCCATTTGTTCAGGGACACATTATTCAATTTCTGTTATTCACATGTCTGTGGAACTTGTTCAGTTTATGTCTCAGTTGTTGAATCTTGTTATGTTCATACAAATATTTACACAGGTTAAGTTTGCGGAAAATAAACGCAGTTGACAGTGAGAGGACGTTTATTTTTTGCTGAGTTTAGGTGAGGAATGGGATAAATCAAACGATAAGGCTGACGTATTGGTTGGGCTTGATATGAACACGTTTGAATGGTGGTGATAAGAAAGTGTATTAAACTTCGCAAATCATATGCAGAAATGTGAATACATATGAGACAAGACTCATGTGAGGTTATGTGATATCATGTGTCTCCACAATATCATGTTACCCCAGACAGCCACTGGCTGGCTATGTCTGTCACGTTGCAGAAACTTCATATTGAATGTCTCTAACTGAGACACTTTCTTTATGGAACTTCGCCTCACTTCCTGATTACTAAAGGTTTTACGGTCAACCTAGTGTCAGTAGCCTCAGTCAATTTGTTCCTGTGAAATATTACACTGGCCTTTGGTTCAAGCCGGGTAGAAAACACAGGGCATTGATTAATCAGGCCACGCAGGTTCAACCTCTGTTTTCTCGGAAGTCAAAGTCAAACTAATGACAAGTCACACCTGTGCTTTGTCCCAAATGGCCATTTGGGACGCAGACCCAGACTTCACTGAAGAGTGATTTCTCTGTTTAGAGTCGAGGCCTCAGCAAGAGAAATGAACAATATGTACGGAGACAGTACTGTATATACACAGACTGTAGTGTAGAGACAATATGCTGTGGAATAGATGTGGATGTATAATTACAGGCATAGTTGAGTTTTACTGTTTGATCCACACCACAAAACTGCTTTAAGTTGTTGTTGTGGATAAAAATAGTTTCCATATGGCATTTAAATCTAAAGCATTCACATTATATAATTTTACCCCTGGCCCATATTTAAATTTCATTGTCTCTTCCCTATTGTTTTTCTTCCTATATAACACACTACATGTGGTTATACCTGTAGTACATTTGTTGGAGACAACATTTTGAAGAAAAATGCCAATGTGTGAGATGCCAATGCTGTGTTTGGGAATAATCTTATTTTGAAATGCTTGCTAATGTCTAGTGCTGTCCCCTCAAATATTTTGAATTGAACCTTTATTTTACTAGGCAAGTCAGTTGAGAACAAATTCTTATTTACAATGACAGGCTACCAGGGAACAGTGGGTTAACTGCCTTGTTCAGGGGCAGAACAACAGATGTTTAACTTCTCAGCTCAGGGATTCGATCCAGCAACCTTTCGGTTACCGGCCCAACGCTCTAACCACTAGGCTACCTGCCGTCTGAATTGTGATATTAGCGTCTATGTTTGAGACAATGTTAAACACAATTTCACAGAGAGGCTTTCTATTTTCATCAAGGCATACCTGGACACCGCATCCGACTAAGTTTCCCATTTGGATTTAGGATAATTCGTTTGTCCTCTCTGACTCACAATACCACAATTAGGGGTGCACTCAATCAGATGTTTGGGGAAAAAACTGTGAAATAAAATGCAAAAGAAATCAGTTGAGTCAAAGAAAATTGGACACTTATTTAGGGTTTATTAAGTCACATATTATGCTAAGTGTCCATTATTCAGCTTCTGAGCGTCATTTAAATCCAAATGTACGACACTTATGAAATATTTCCCTCAGAAACCACATAGAAATGTAGGCTAGATGCATGCTTGGAATGGGAAATTCCCAGCTGAACAACTCCCCAAATTGTGTACAAACTGACATCATCTAGTAATCTACAGCTCAGTTGATTTGAGCACAATTACAGTTTATCTCTGTATGCCCCTCTGTTAGGGCAAACTGACTTTAAATGAGGATTATGGGTGAAACAGGATCCAACCTTGAGACCGCCTAATCCACATTACGCATGCTTACATCAGGCCAGGCTGTGTTGTTGTTTGGTTGAAACCTAACAACTCATAATGAATGGAAATTAATGTATCTTTGCAGGATCAAAATAGCACATAATTACACCATTATCCCTGACGATACAGGTATGCTCCATCTAACAGGGCAAACATCAAGGTCTCTCCAACAAACATTTCCTTGAGGTTTAGTTTGTAAACAAATTAAAGTAATTAAGGGGGATGACTTTTAAAAAATGAGATAAACACAAAACATGTCATGTGCGTAAGCATTCCTACATAAGTAATGAGCTTCACTGCCATGGGGAAGCAAGACGCCTGCAATGTGAATGATTGTCTATGTAAATTGCAGTATTCCATAAAAATCTACGTTTATTGGTCGCGTACAAAGATTTGCAGATGTGTAGCAAAATGCTTATGTTTCTAGCTCCAACAGTGCAGTAATAACTAGTAATGCAATAACATTAGGAACACCTGCTCCTTTCATGACAGACTGAACAGGTGAATCCAGATGAAAGCTCTGATCCCTTGTTGATGTCACCTATTAAATCCACTCAGTGTGAATTAAGGGGAGGAGACAGGTTAAAGAAGGATTTTTAAGCCTTGAAACAATTGAGTAATGGATTGCGTACTGTATGTTTGCCAGTCAGAGGGTGAATGGGCAAGACAAAATATTTAAGTGCCTTTGAACGTGATATCAGGCGCACCGGTTTGAGTGTGTCAAGAACTGCAACACTGCTGGGTTTTTCCACGCTCAAAAGTTTCCCGTGAGCATTGAGAATGGTCCACCACCCGAAGGACATCCAACCATTTTGACACAACTGTGGGAAGCATTGGAATCAACACTGGCCAGCATCCCTGTGGAACGCTTTCAACACCTTGTAGAGTCCATGCCCCGATGAATTGAGGCTGTTCTGAGGGAAAAAGGAAAGGGCAATATTAGGAAGGTGTTCGTAATGTTTTGTACACACAGTGTGGCTGTGCGAAGTTGCTAAATATTGTCAGGAACTGGAATATGCTGTCGTAGACATCAATCCAGAGCATCCCAAACGTGCTCCATGGGTTACACGTCTGGTGAGTATGGAGGCCATGGAAGAACAGGGACATTTCTAAATAAATCACAGACAGGGTAACCACCAAAGCATCCCCACACCATCACACCTCCTCCTCCATGCTTCACAGTGGGAAATGCACACACCTGTCTATATAATGTCCCACAGTTGACAGTTCTTGTCAGAGCAAATACCAAGCAAAGCCAAGCTCCGTATAGCTCAAAGACCGGATTGTGTCGATGCTCAGATCTGGGGAAGGGTACCAAAACATTTCTTCAGCATTGAATGTCACCAAGAACACAGTGGCCTCCATCATTCTTAAATGTAAGACATTTGGAACCACCAGACTCGTCCTAGAGCTGGCCGCCCGGGCAAACTGAGCAATCGGGGGAGAAGGGCCTTGTTCAGGGAGGTGACCAAGAACCCGATGGTCACTCTGACAGAGCACCTCTGTGGAGATGGGAGAACTTTACAGAAGGACAACCATGCCTGCAGCACTCCACCAATCAGGCATTTATGGTAGAGTGGCCAGACAGAAGCCACTCCTCAGTAAAAGGCACATGACAGCCCACTTGGAGTTGACCAAAAGGCACCTAAAGGACTCTCAGACCATGAGAAACAAGATTCTCTGGTCTGATGAAACCAAGATTGAACTCTTTGGCCTGAATGCCAAGCGTCACATCCGGAGGAAACCTGGCACCATAACTAATCACAACATGTAAAGTGATGGCCCCATGTTTCATGAGCTGAAATAAAAGATCCATGATATTTTCCTTATGTAAAAAAAAAATGTGTGCAGAAATGTATTTACATCCCTGTTAGTGAGCTTTTCTCATTTACCAAGATAATCCATCTACTTGATAGGTGTGGCATATCATGAAGCTGATGAAATAGCATGATCATTACACAGGTGCACCTTGTGCTGGGGACAATAAAAGGCAACTCTAAAATGTGCAGTTTTGTCACGCAACAAAATGCCAGAGATGTCTCTGGCAGCGTGCAATTGACATGCTGACTGTGTGAATGTCCACCAGAGCTGTTGCCAGAGAATTGAATGTTTATTTCTCTACTGTAAGCCAACCTCCATTGTTGTTTGAGAGAATTTAGCAGTATGTCCAACCGGCCTTACAACCGCAATTTTTTGTTGTTATTTTTCTTTTTCTTTCTTCTTTTATCTATTTATTTTTTACTTCAGTTTGTTTTACTATATACTTTCTTAACACTTGTTTTCTTAAAACGGCATTGTTTGTTAAGGGCTTATAAGTAAACATTTTAATGTTAGGTCTACAGCTCTTGTATTCGGCACATGTGACGAATAAAATTTGTTTTGGCTTGAAACCACGTGTATTCGTATTTATTATCGATCCCCATTAGCTGCTGTCAAGGCAGCAGCTAATCTTCCTGGGGTCCAGCAAAATTAAGGCAGTTTATACAATTTAAAAAACATTGCAATACATTGACAGATTTCACAACACACTATGTGCCCTCAGGCTCCTACTCTACCACTATCACATATCTACAGTACTAAATCCATGTGTATGTGTGTGTATAGTGTGTATGTTATTGTGTGTGTGTATGCATGTACCTGTGCCTATGTTTGTGTTGCTTCACAGTCCCCGTTGTTCCATTAGGTGTTTTTTTTATCTGTTTAATAGGTACAGTTTTGTCACACAACACAATGCCTCAGATGTCTCAAGTTTTGAGAGAGCGTGCAATTGGCATGCTGACTGCAGGAATGTTCACCAGAGCTGTTGCCAGAGAATTGAATGTTAATTTCTCTACCATAAGCCACCTCCAATGTCATTTTAGAGAATTTGGCTGTACGTCCAACCAGCCTCACAACCGCAGACCACGTGTCACCACGCCAGCCCAGGACCTCCACATCTGGCTTATTCACCTGCGGGATCGTCTGAGACCAGCCAGCTGGACAGCTGATGAAACTGTGGGTTTGCACTACCAAAGAATTTCTGCACAAACTGTCAAAAACTGTCTCAGGATAACTAATCCGCGTGCTTGTCGTCCACCCCAGGGTCTTGACCTGACTGCAGTTCGGCATCATAAACTGATTTCAGTGGGAAAATGCTCACCTTCAATGGCCACTGGCACACTGGAGAAGTGTGCTCTTCATGTTTGAATCCCGGTTTCATGGCAGACAGCGTGTATGGCGTCGTGTGACTGAGCGGTTTGCTGATGTCAACATTGTAAACAGTGCCCCATGGTGGTGGTGGGATTATGGTATGGGCAGGCATAAACTATGGACAACGAACAAAATTGCAATTCATCAATGGCAATTTGAATGCACAGAGATACCATTACGAGATCCTAAGGCCCATTGTCGTGCAATTCATCTGCCATCACCTCATGATTCAGCATGATAATGCATGTCCCCATGCCTAAAGGATCTGTATGAGTCCCAGTTCTTCCATGGCCTGCATACTCACCAGACATGTCACACACGCGTTTATCGTCGAAGGAATGAGCGTTACACAGAGCCCTGTACTCTGGAGCGGGATCGATTTGGAGGTGGAGGGTCCGTCATGGTCTGGGGTGGTGTGTCCCAGCATCATCGGACTGAGCTTGTTGTCATTGCAGGCAATCTCAATGCTGTGCGTTACAGGGAAGACATCCTCCTCCCTCATGTGGTACCATTCCTGCAGGCTCATCCTGACATGACCCTCCAGCATGACAATGCCACCAGCCATACTGCTCGTTCTGTGCATGATTTCCTGCAAGACAGGAATGTCAGTGTTCTGCCATAGCCAGTGAAGAGCCCGGATCTCGATCCCATTGAGCACGTCTGGGACCTGTTGGAATCGGAGGGCTAGGGCCATTCCCCCCAGAAATGTCCAGGAACTTGCAGGTGCCTTGGTGGAAGAGTGGGGTAACATCTCACAGCAAGAACTGGCATATCTGGTGCAGTCCATGAGGAGGAGATGCACCACAGTACTTAATGCAGCTGGTGGCCACACCGGATACTGACTGTTCCTTTTGACCTCCCCTTTGTTCAGGGACACATTATTAAATTATGTTAGTCACATGTCTGTGGAACTTGTTCAGTTTATGTCTCAGTTGTTGAATCTTGTTATGTTCATACAAATATTTACACAGGTTAAGTTTGCTGAAAATAAACGCAGTTGACTGTGAGAGAACGTTTCTTATTTGCTGAGTTTAGGTGAGGAATGGGATAAATCAAATGATAAGGCTGACGTATTGGTTGGGCTTGATATGAACACATTTGAATAGTGGTGATAAGAAAGTGTATTAAACTTCGCAAATCATATGCAGAAATGTGAATACATATGAGACAAGACTCATGTGAGGTTATGTGATATCATGTGTCTCCACAATATCATGTTACCCCAGACAGCCACTGGCTGGCTATGTCTGTCACGTTGCAGAAACTTGAGAGGACGTTTCTTTTTTTGCTGAGTTTACATGATTCCATATGTGTTATTTCATAGGTTTCATAGGTCTTCACTATTATTCTACATTGTAGAAAATATAAAAAATAACCCTTGAATGAGTAGGTGTCCAAACTTTTGATTTGTACAGTATATACACACCCACTGAAATAAAAATACAAACGCAACATGCAACAATTTCTAATATTTTACTGAGTTACAGTTCATATAAGGAAATAAAATTTAAATAAAGTCATAAACCCTAATCTCTGGATTTCACTTGACTGGTCACAGACACAGTGCCTTGCAAAAGTATTCACCCCCTTGGCATTGTTCTTATTTTGTTGCATTACAACCTGCAATTTAAATTGATTTTAATTTGGATTTCATGTAATGGACATACACAAAATAGTCCAAATTGGTGAAGTGAAATGAAAAAAAATACTTTAAAAATATTTTCTAAAATAAAAAAATGGGGGTGCGTCCCCTTTGCTATAAAGCCCCTAAATAAGATCTGGTGCAACCAATTACCTTCCGAAGTCACATCATTTGTAAAATAAAGTCCACCTGTGTACAATCTAAGTGTCACATGATCTCAGGAGATATACACCTGTTCTGAAAGGCCCCAGAGTCTGCAACATCACTAAGAAAGGGCCACCACCAAGTAAGCGGAACCATGAAGACCAAGGAGCTCTCCAAACAGGTCAGGGACAAAGTTGTGGAGAAGTACAGATCAGAGTTGGATTATAAAAAAATATCAGAAACTTTGAACATCCCACGGCGCACCATTACATCCATTGTTAACTTCTTTGGGGTAGGGGGCAGTATTTTCACGTCCGGATGAAAAGCATGCCCAGAGTAAACGGCCTGCTACAAAGCCATAAAAGCTAGAATATGCATATTATTAGTAGATTTGGATAGAAAACACTCTGAAGTTTCTAAAACTGTTTGAATGATGTCTGTGAGTATAACAGAACTCATATGGCAGGCAAAAACCTGAGAAAAAATCCAACCAGGAAGTGGGAAATCTGAGGTTGGTCGTTTTCCAACTCAGCTCCTATTGAAGATACAGTGGGATATTGGTAATGTTGCACTTCCTAATGCTTCCACTAGATGTCAACAGTCTTTAGAAACTTGTTTGAGGCTTCTACTGTAAAGGAGGGGCTCATAAGGGCTCTTTGAGTCAGTTGTCTGGCAGAGTGCCACAGGCTCGTGACGCTCGTTCACGTGAGAGGTAGCTCGCGTTCCAATGCTTTTCTACAGACAAAGGAATTCTCCGGTTGGAACATTATTGAAGATTTATGTTAAAAACATCCTAAAGATTGATTCTATACATCGTTTGACATGTTTCTACGGACTGTAACGGAACTTTTTGACATTTCGTCTGCTCCTAGTGAACGCGCTTCGTGACTTTGGATTTGTTTACAAAATGCGCTAACAAAAGTAGCTATTCAGACATAAATGATGGACATTATCGAAAAAAAAACACATTTATTGTGGAACTGGGATTCCTGGGAGTGCATTCTGATGAAGATCATCAAAGGTAAGTGAATATTTATCATGTTATTTCTGACTTCTGTTGACTGCACAATATGGCAGATATCTTTTTGGCTGGTTTGGGCTCTGAGCGCTGTACTCAGATTATTGCATGGTTTGCTTTTTCCGTAAAGCTTTTTTGAAATCTGACACAGCGGTTGCATTAAGGAGAAGCAGATCTAAAATTCCATGTATAACACTTGAATCTTTGATCAACGTTTATTATGAGTATTTCTGTAAATTGATGTGGCTCTCTGCAAAATCACCGGATGTTTTTGGAACTACTGAACATAACGCGACAATGTATACTGATATTTTTGGATATAAATATGAACTTTACCGAACAAAACATACATGTATTGTGTAACATGAAGTCCTATGAGTGTCATCTGATGAAGATCATCAAAGGTTAGTGATTAATTTAATCTCTTTTTCTGCTTTTTGTAACTCCTGTCTTTGGCTGGAAAAATGGCTGTGTTTTTCTGTGACTTGGCGGTGACCTAACATAATCGTTTGTGGTGCTTTCGCTGTAAAGCCTTTTTGAAATCGGACACTGTGGTGGGATTAACAACAAGATTACCTTTAAAATGTTATAAGATACTTGTATGTTTGAGGAATTTTAATTATGAGATTTCTGTTGTTTGAATTTGGCGCCCTGCACTTTCACTGGCTGGATCTCAGCCATAAGAAGTTTTAACACTTTTATGGTTACTACATTATTCCATATGTGTTATTTCATAGTGTTGATGTCTTCACTATTATTTTACAATGTAGAAAATAGAAAAAATAAAGAAAAACCCTGGAATGAGTAGGTGTGTCCCAACTTTTGACTGATACTTATATATATGGTGTGAATAGACAATATGGACATATATGAATAGTAAAGGTGTGTACAGCAGTAGTTATATAGGATTAACCATGACTAGAATACAGTATATACATATAAAGTAGGTTAAACAGCATGAAAACATTATTAAAGTGACCAGTCGAGAGCTTGGGATTATACAGTTCTATCTGCATTTTTGTAAAAATGTAATTATTTACATAGCCTTGTGCTGTTCAATGTTCTCTACCTATATAGTAGTCTGAATATCCCAATTCATGTTGTTAATTTCAAAGAATACTATATAAAGATTGCTGACACCATTGAAGCCAATGAGGTTTCGGAACTTTAAAGCCAATTATCTCAGAATCATCTTTTTGCAGATAGAACCTTATAGTCCCAAGTTTTCGCAGTGTTCAATCACTCTATGTACATAGGGAAGCAGTCTCTAAGGTACAGGGTGGAGTACCAGATGGTAGCCGGCTAGTGACAGTGTCTAAGGTTCAGGGTATCGGGCGGAGGCCGGCTAGTGATGACTGTTTAACAATTTGATGGCCTTCAGATAGAAGCTGTTTTCAGTCTCTCGGTCCCAGCTTTGATGAACCTTGTATTGTTTTCTCTGCATGTTGTGTTACTGTATGTACATTATAAATGGCAAACATTTCATTAGTAGCAGATACAGGAAAGTGAACCTGCAGGTTTACTCTCAATGATTAGACTGTGTTATGAAATGGCAGTGGTAGAGTGCATTGAGTTTAGACCGCTCTACCACTTAATTACACTCCATATGCCGGACGAGCCCCCAAATGTTGGTCAAATGTAAAGGCACGTCAATATGCAATGTCCGTGAGAGTATCATCTTAGAGGTAGTGTCAATCAGTTTTAACAGAGTTATCACCTCACATACGACATATTCCGAGAAAGCAGTATGCTTTTCCTTTATCTGTGATTGATTGAATTTGGGTCCATAGTACACATACAAAGCACAACACTTTGGCAGTAGACTTGAATATTAGGGAAATGCAGAGACGAACTTCACCCTAAAGAGTCACAACAATTAGTTGTATACAGATGATAATAGTACTGGACAGTTTGGTGTCATCATGACCAGTTCCAGCATCTAAGTGGAGGTCTACTTCAGTCTCAAATTTTACTCGTTTGCTTCTTGGCTGAGATTGTGAATTGAATTAATTATTGAAATAATAAGTATAATTTGAACTGGAGCTGGCTGACCACTCGTACATCTCTTTGCCTCAGTCGCCTGTACCGAGTACAATTACACAGTAAGTTTGATTGGCGGTGATAGACAAAATAGCAAGAGCTCATAAATATGGATGGCGTGTCTTCGAAAATAAATTAACAGGGCCTGGCCTCTCCGCTGACCCACTTTGGCTGTCACTTACGTGCCTGACAAGAGCCTTCTGAAAGAAGCAGAGCCGGATCACACCACCAGTTTCTCACATGCCCTTATTTAACTGTGCAACTGGGATTATTCTGAGCTCCATACAGTAGTCATCTAAATAATTATCAAATCACAGAGCCACCAAGCCCAGGCATTATGGTGTGTATTCAATTGTATTATTTATGGGAGCTTATAGAGTAGTGGCCTGGCCTAGTCAACACAATCACGATCCAATAATAACGGTAAGTCTGGGTAATAGATGGATGGAGAGAGAGATTTGGATAAATACAGATTTCTTGTGAAAGCCCATTTTCACTTTGTTTTCCTCTTGCTATAAATTCAGCTATATTCCTCAAATATCAGCCCCAGTAACAATAAGCCAACAGCAATAACTTATCTTTTTACAACAACTTTTGAGCCAAAACGTCAGTGTGTATAAAACCGGCCCAGATGTAATTGATAACTGTCCCAAAACATGAAATGTCCCAAAACATTATGCCGACTTAGATAGAGACTAATGGCATGTGAATGGCTTCGGGGTTCGATTTCTATTGGCAAGTCCACCAAAAAAATAATGCCTTTAGCTAATGCAAATAAAAACATAATTTGCTTCTAAGCTTTTGAATAATGAAGCTTGTATTTTTCCAAAGTTACTTTTGAGATGGTTGAGCTCTGCATAAGAAGGCAGATTTATCAACCAGACACAGGAGTATTATGCTGATTTTCTGCATCAAACATATGGACACTTTACATTTACATCAGAACATCTCAAAGGCCATGTGAGTTCAGATACCGGGGAGATCCACCATTGAGCTCTGTGCTGCTTTATCAACACTGTCACTGCAAAATCAAATGAATGTTACTGTGTGTGTGCATCCAGAAGAGAGAGAGCCTCACACCATCAGAGAGTAGGACCAATGTGTGGGAGAGACGTAGAGGACCACCAATACACTGGCCAGATAGACCGTGCTATCTCGTCAGTCACAGTTATTGCTATAGATTCAAATATCACTAACAGTTATAGATTCCAAAACTTGTACAGCTAAGCCATAATATACCTGGCTTCATAGAGAGCAGCTTCATGGGGCTTGGGGACCAGCTTTACCACCACCTGGCCCACTTAAAACTCTGGGGAACAATGAGCAACCCTCTGTACACTCTGTTCACATCCTGAACATGTGTGCGCTGCATCGTCAGTCGGTGGAAGAGGGAAAGAGATCACCGTTGCCAATCTAAATGAAAGCACTGGAGATGGAAAGCGGCGACGCTCTGCCAATTCTCCATGATCATTAACTCATTGAGAATTTTGTCAGCAAATTAGGTATAGTTGGCATCACATTTCCAGTCAATTTCATCACAACCATATCAACCTGTTTACTACCGGTATTTGTGATCCTACTTAAGCGACTGTTAACATGTCAAAGTAATACGGTTTTCTGAAAAATCTTTACGCGTGGTAAAGCATGTTAGTAATGAGGCTGTACAATGTTCACATCTATTCATTTTTATGTTTTATCATTTAGTACTAAAGAGAAGTGTGTTTCTGTTACTGAGTGTCAAATAAAAGACAGTAACATTGTACAAAATGAACAGCGCCCCCTAGAAAAAATTACAGGGGAATATTGATTGGGGCCATTGGCGTCATGCTGAATGTGTCACTGCCTCACGGCTAAAGTCAATTCTATTGATGACCATGTACTGTATGACACAATCACGTGTATGCATGTGTATGTACACGTGACGGGGATTCATGTAAGCAAAATATATGATTGATTTCATGAACACCGCTCTGAAGGAAAAAAGTGTCAACTCAAGAACGAGACACTGCCCAATTGTTGCCCGATCTCTCTGGAACATCTAGTTCTGAGCGGCAGCAGTCTGCAGTCTAGACAACAAATTTAGGCTGCATTTCCCAGTTTCCCTGGTACTTGGTGCATAGGTTCACTCTGACAAGCAAGTACCAAGTTTCAAATCATCTCTTGATAAGATAATGTAAGATGTGCTCAATTTACCATCCGGAACAGCCACAGCGTCTGCGGATGGGTGAATATATATTTTTTGGTACGTAACCAATTGTTGGATTAGGGGTTTAATCTCAATGTGGGTTTCTTTTTCCACACAATTTTCAATTCCAGGTAACTAAAACGGATCTGAAAACCATCCAAATCTAATTAGAACAGAGTGATGGTAAAGAACTGCATTTTTTTAAACAGTTTGGTTGCAGGGATAAAAAGCATTGTGAGGACTTGCTGCTGAGAGGAGGCCTCATGCGGTGTCATTCTGAGGACGGGGGTCTTTTTTGTAGTTTGCTCTAGATAGATAGACAACTTGATAAATGTGAAAATATGTCAAAACGCAGGAGGGGAGCGCAGGCTTTTCTTAAGTTAAGTGTTACTTATGTGGAGAAGTCATTATACCTATTGTGTGGTTGTCATTAACTTTACCGCTTAGTCTGGTACTTTGACTGAACTTACTGTATCCTCTGCGTTCCCTGTGGAGCAAAAGGTTGCTGTACTGAAGTAGTCGGTAGTCACTTATTTTCTTCAGTTCGCCCTCCAACACAGAATATGCATTAACTTAATGATTTTGTGCAAGTCTTCTTCGCAAACAAACAGTTTGTGTAACCCCAGATAACCAATGTGGAACTGCAACCTCCTAACTTGACAAGAAACCACCCTGCGATAGTGCCGAGCTAGCACACTAGGCTGACTTCACGTGCCAACCAGCCGGCCATGGAAAAAAAATGATATTTCTCAGAAACCCTGTGAGACTCTGACTCTCTGCTTGCTTAGCGCCTAACAACATGCATTAGACTATAGCTGCTGTCCGTCCCGTAGACCTATCACATCCCTGCTATCTCCAACTCTGCCCGACGACAGCGGCCTAGGCTACCCTGGCGGGCCCCCTTACAGCAGCAGTGCTGTTAGCATTGTTAATGGGCATTGTTGAGACTGAGGACCTCTGCTCCGCTCTCTTCATCACAGGCCCCTGGCCCCTGGCAGATGGATGGGCCCACCTCGCTATCAGCAGGGCCCAGACACAAGGTCCAAGTGTGGCAGAACAAAGTAGAAGGAATGATGCCTCTGTGGGGAGAAAGGGGTAACGGGGACAGGGGTTGGAAGAGAAAGAGAGAGAAAGAGGAGGGAGGAGAGGAGAGGGAGAGGCCTGGCCCAATGAAAGCGGAGGGCCTTTGTGAAGGGTGTAAGAGAGGAGTGTAGTTGCGATGCTGTATGTATGTCTATGGCGGAGGCCTGCATATTCTCATCAGGCAGCCAGTGAGAGGGGGGCTACTCCAGCCCCCTGCAGTCCCCCCCAGTCTCCCACCCTCAGCCCCCTGCCTGGTGATCAATGGTGGCACTTGCTGAATGTGAAGCCTGCTGGTGTGCCTTGGCTGGGCTTAGGGGAGGCAAGGGAGCCAGGCCTGGAAAACAGGGCGACAAACTCAGCAAACGGCTGCCCTTGAGTCGCCAACTCCAGGCTGACTTTGGGCATTGCACCAAAGAGGAAGGCTACTGTAGCTGGACTCCAACATATTCCTGCACAAAGTCTAATTAAACCCACTAAAACTAAAGGGAATGTTTTGAGTTTGTGTGTCCTCCAGCGCTGTTCGAGTGGGTAGCTTGGAAGTGAAAGACGACAAAAGTGACAAATAGCAACAGTTACTCTATGAATGTGTAAATGTATTAAATCTCCTATTTACATGGCAACTAACAAGTCAGTTTAGAAAAATTCTTCATTTCAGTTCCAAACATGTGATTATGATCTCACCTCCAAGCTGTTAGAATTGTGGTCAGAGATTAGCTATTGTATAAGGTACAGCAATGGAAAATATAATTTCCTCTCCCAAATAATCATGAATATAACTTATACAACCAGAAAATTACATAAGTTGGGTGTTGACACGCGGCATTACTGCAAACTTATTTCACTTAGGTCTCAATACCAGTGAGCACTCTTGTTCTCTCATGTTCTCTCACTTTCTCTATGAAGTGACTATTGCATCTCTCTCTCTCTCTCTGGTGGCTTTAGATCCGATCACCATGCTCCTGGCTGCTATCTGCTTTGAACGAGTGACAACTCTGTGCTCTATCAGGCTGAGAGAGGTTTGCCTGGGGGCTGGCCCCTGTCCCGGCCTCTCCCAGCCCCACTGGATCTCCGCCATCTGCCACAGCTGCTGCCTGGCTTTAACTGCCACTCTAATTGACAATGAACCCAGAGCCCTGTGATAATTGTGGCTGCTTGGTGACTTGGGCAGGTAATGCCTCCCTTTCAGGATTTATCAGGCTCCATCTGTTCCTGGTGGTATCTGACTGCCCCACTCTACAGCCAACCCTCTCCCCACCAACCCTTCTCCTCCTCCGGCTTCTCGTCTCCAGGGTGCACCCCCTCCTCCCTCCCTCCCTCCCTCCCTCCCCCTACCCAGTCCCCACTAGCCAAGCAAATATTGGGCTTTTGTGAGGGATGCTTATTAGAAAGCTTCTCTGTGACCCCTAGGGTAACCACACCCACAAGAAAAGAGGGCTCAGAGGCAAGGCATGTTTGTTCAATCATTAACTAAAGATAAAAGACTCCTTGTGGTTTTCCATAGGCCCCCACCCCTATTCGGAGGCTGAAAAGAGTGTTGTGGTCGTGTGTCAGGAACAATGTGAAAGGAGGGAGTTCCCTTTACTTCCTCCTCCTCATCCTCCTCCTCCTTCTCTCCTTCTCTCTGTTGATTACATGGCACAAGGCTCAAGTTTTCTCAGATGGGAAGCCATTGAAATCACTGTAGTGTTAGCAGGTGTTGGTTCCCTGGGGGTTTGATCACGCCTGCTCTCAAACTCAATCATTTAAAGGGGCAATCCGCAGTTGAAACGATAACAAATGAACCCTGCCGCTGTTTCAGTAAAAAGCTGAGGGATGGGGCTGGAGAAATGTAACCACGATCAAATTCATAGACAGCATCATGGATGGAAGGATTGACCATTCATGATATAATCCTGATAGTTTTAACTATATTTTGAGGCTATACACCGTTTGCTTACATTTACTGATATTTGGGGTTCTGTTGGGGTGCGACTTTCGAACTAAGCTCATGAGGCATCTGTAAGTTATGTTATGGGTACATATCGTTTAAGCTTTAAAGTTTTCTCTTTGATGTCCTAAATGTTCGCACAGGCCCTTTGTTACTTTTTAAACTATCAAAAAGGCAGAGAAATCTAACACTGATACAATTGTAATGTATTTAGAAAATACACTGCTCAAAAGGGAACACTAAAATAACACACCCTAGATCTGAATGAATGAAATATTCTTATTAAATACTTTTTTCTTTACATAGTTGAATGTGCTGACAACAAAATCACACAAAAATGATCAATGGAAATCAAATTTATCAACCCATGGAGGTCTGGATTTGGAGTCACACTCAAAATTAAAGTGGAAAACCACACTACAGGCTGATCCAACTTTGATGTAATGTCCTTAAAACAAGTCAAAATGGTCTGTGTGTGTGGCCTCCACGTGCCTGTATGACCTCCCTACAACGCCTGGGCATGCTCCTGATGAGGTGGCGGATGGTCTCCTGAGGGATCTCCTCCCAGACCTGGACTAAAGCATCTGCCAACTCCTGGACAGTCTGTGGTGCAATGTGGCGTTGGTGGATGGAGCGAGACATGATGTCCCAGATGTGCTCAATTTGATTCAGGTCTGGGGAACGGGCGGGCCAGTCCATAGCATTAATGCCTTCCTCTTGCAGGAACTGCTGACACACTCCAGCCACATGAGGTCTAGCATTGTCTTGCATTAGGAGGAACCCAGGGCCAACTGCACCAGCATATGGTCTCACAAGGGGTCTGAGGATCTCATCTCGGTACCTAATGGCAGTCAGGCTACCTCTGGCGAGCACATGGAGGGCTGTGCGGCCCCCAAAGAAACACCATGACTGACCCACCGCCAAATCGGTCATGCTGGAGGATGTTGCAGGCAGCAGAACTTTCTCCACGGCGTCTCCAGACTCTGTCACGTGCTCAGTGTGAACCTGCTTTCATCTGTGAAGAGCACAGGGCACCAGTGGCGAATTTGCCAATCTTGGTGTTCTCTGGCAAATGCCAAACGTCCTGCACGGGGTGTTGGGCTGTAAGCACAACCCCCACCTGTGGACGTCGGGCCCTCATACCACTCTCATGGAGTCTGTTTCTGACCGTTTGAGCAGACACATGCACATTTGTGGCCTGCTGGAGGTCATTTTGCAGGGCTCTGGCAGTGCTCCACCTGCTCCTCCTTGCACAAAGGCGGAGGTAGCGGTCCTGCTGCTGGGTTGTTGCCCTCCTACGGCCTCCTCCACGTCTCCTGATGTACTGGCCTGTCTCCTGGTAGCGCCTCCATGCTCTGGACACTACGCTGACAGACACAGCAAACCTTCTTGCCACAGCTCGCATTGATGTGCCATCCTGGATGAGCTGTACTACCTGAGCCACTTGTGTGGGTTGTAGACTCCGTCTCATGCTACCACTAGAGTGAAAGCACCGCCAGCATTCAAAAGTGACCAAAACATCAGCCAGGAAGCATAGGAACTGAGAAGTGGTCTGTGTTCACCACCTGCAGAACCACTCCTTTATTGGGGGTGTCTTGCTAATTGCCTATAATTTCCACCTTTTGTCTATTCCATTTGCACAACAGCATGTGAAATTTATTGTCAATCAGTGTTGCTTCCTAAGTGGACAGTTTGATTTCACAGAAGTGTGATTGACTTGGAGTTACATTGTGTTGTTTAAGTGTTCCCTTTATTTTTTTGAGCAGTGTATATAATTCAAGTTTTAGATTGATAGGCCTTCAGTGAATGAATGGAGAGGGAAGACATTGGATTGAAATGAAACAAGACTGCATGTTCATTGAGTCGTAGTTTGACTTTCTAAGTATCACATCGAAATTGGTTCCCAACTTCTTACTGTCCAACATGAGCAAAAAGTGAAACTATCAAGATCGGGAGGAGAACAGAAGTTGCATACGGAAGCATGCCACTGGCATTAGAGGCCTTGCCAAGTACATTTTCCCATTGCCAGACTTATGTCAGATACTGGCAGATAACTGGGGAATATGTCTGTTTTATTTTCAAGAAATTGACAGATCTTGGCCATGTTCTGGCTAATTGTAGGCAGTATATTACCATCTGTTAGGAATACATACAATTTGAAATCAAAATGATCAGATAAGGTGCACATTTGCTATCATTATCCTCAATGGAGAATGTGTATATAAAGCTGAGCCTATTATCTTGAAATATCTGTTTGCTTGCAGGTACATACAAGTGAATCAAATTCAGGCAGACCAAACATGTTTTTACTCCAGAGCAAAAATGTATTGCTTGTGATGCTTGAATGATTGTTGTAGCTTTTTGGGGGTAATAATTCCCCAAAATGTTGTTCTTCAATTATTTATTCCACAGGTGTTCAAATTAACACAAATTATGTTTAATGCAACAACACTGATTTAATTATAAGTGCAATTCAGCTCTCTATATGCATAGAAAACATGGTTAATTTATTCTCACAAATAAAATAATCATTCTGTAATTCAGCATTTTTTTCAGCACATTAGGAGCAGAACATTTAACTCCGCTATAAAAGTTGGTTTAAAATTAGAGCTTGCATGAGAAAGCACTCTAACCATTGCTGTTGTGTGGATATAAGACAAGACACTAGAGTTGGAAAAATCACATCAGTAGCTAAATAATATGTCAGGGTAAAAACACAGATTCTCAGTCATGGGGTTGAATCCCATCATCGAAAAAAAAACTGTAAACCCTTTAAATTCAGCGCTTCCCAACCTTATTCCATTCCGGGGACCTACAAATCACTGTCAAAAGGTATGGGTTAGGTATGCGTAAATGGCTGTAAGGGAGTCAGGCGCAGGAGAGCAGATATTGGGTAGCAAACCGAGCCTTTTATTTAGGCGAACAAAAAACACACGGCACAACGAACACGAAATACAATACGGGATGACATAACCCAGAGCAACCAGTCTAACGTGCGCATACATGAAACAATAAACAATCCCACACAAAGACATGGGGGGAAAAGAGGGTTAAATACACAAAAAGTGATTGATGGGATTGAAACCAGGTGTGAGGAAAACAAAACAAAACAAATGGAAAATTAAAAGTGGATCGATGATGACTAGAAGAACGGCGACGCCGACCGCCGAGCGCCACCGGAACAAGGAGAGGACCCAACTTCGACGGAAGTCGTGACAGTACCCGAGCCGCGCGCCAACGCCGGCCTCAGGGACGACCCGGAGGGCGAAGCGCAAGGCGATCCGGACGGAGACGGTGGAACTCCCGCAGCATTGAAGAGTCCACGCGTCCTCCACCGGAACCCAGCACCTCTCATCCGGACTGTACCCCTCCCACTCCACGAGGTACTGAAGGCCCCGCGCCCGACACCTCGAATCCAGTATAGAGCGAACGGAGTGTGCCGGGGCCCCCTCGATGTCCAGAGGGGGCGGAGGAACTTCCCGCACCTCAGCCTCCTGGAGCAGGCCAACCACCATCGGCCTGAGGAGAGACACATTGAAAGAGGGGTTAATACGGTAATCGGGGGGAAGCTGTAACCTATAACAAACCTCGTTCACTCTCCTCAGGACTTTAAATGGCCCCACAAACCGTGGACCCAGCTTCCGGCAGGGCAGGCGGAGGGGCAAGTTTCAGGTTGAGGTCCTCACTGCGGTGACGGTCTGTGCTGGTTTTCTGGCACAGCACGGCCCGCTGGAGGTGAACATGGGTGACGTCCCATGTCTCCTCCGCGCGCCTGAACCAGTCGTCCACCGCAGGCGCCTCGGTCTGACTCTGATGCCAAGGCGCCAGAACTGGCTGGTATCCCAGTACGCACTGGAAGGGGGAGAGGTTAGTGGAGGAGTGGCGGAGTTCTGAGCCATCTCAGCCCAGGGCACGAACGCTGCCCACTCCCCCGGCCGATCCTGGCAATAGGACCGCAGAAACCTGCCCACATCCTGGTTCACTCTCTCTACCTGCCTATTACTCTTGGGATGAAACCCCGAGGTAAGGCTGATCGAGACCCCCAGACGTTCCATGAACGCCTTCCAAACCCCTCAGTGAACTGGGGACCTCGATCGGACACTATATCCTCAGGCACCCCATAGTGCCGGAAGACGTGCGTAAACAAGGCCTCCGCAGTCTGTAGGGCCGTAGGGAGACCGGGCAGAGGGAGGAGACGGCAGGACTTAGAGAACCGATCCACAACGACCAGGATCGTGGTGTTTCCCTGTGAGGGGGGAGATCGGTAAGAAAATCCACCGACAGGTGCGACCAAGGTCGCTGTAGAACGGGTAAGGGGTGTAGCTTCCCTTTGGGCAGGTGCCTAGGAGCCTTACACTGTGCACACACCGAGCAGGAGGAAACATAAACCCTCACATCCTTGGCCAAAGTAGGTCACCAGTACTTCCCAGCCAAACAGCGCACTGTCCGACCGATCCCAGGATGACCAGAGGAGGGTGACGTGTGGGCTCAATAGATCAACCGGTCACGGACAACAGACGGAACGTACAGACGCCCAGCCAAACACTGGAGGGGAGCGGGCTCTGCACGCAACGCCTGCTCAATGTCTGCGTCCAGCTCCCACACTACCGGTGCCACCAGGCAGGAGGCTGGGAGTATGGGAGTGGGATCCATGGGCCGCTCCTCTGTGTCATACAGTCGGGACAGTGCGTCTGCCTTAATGTTCTGGGAACCTGGTCTGTAGGAAAGGGAAAAAACAAAACTGGTGAAAAACATGGCCCACCTTGCCTGGCGAGGGTTCAGTCTCCTCGCTGCCCGGATGTACTCCAGATTTCGGTGGTCAGTCCAGATGAGAAAAGGGTGTTTAGCCCTCTCAAGCCAATGTCTCCACGCCTTCAGAGCGTTGACGACAGCCAACAGCTCCCGGTCCCCCACGTCATAGTTTCGCTCCGCCGGGCTGAGCTTCTTCGAGAAGAAGGCACAGGGGCGGAGCTTCGGTGGCGTACCCGAGCGCTGAGAGAACACGGCTCCTATCTCAGCCTCGGACGCGTCCACCTCCACTATGAACGCCAAAGAGGGATCCGGATTGGCCAGCACGGGAGCCGAGGTAAACAGAGGCCTCAGGTGACCAAAAGCCCAGTACGCCTCAGCCGACCACTGCAAACGTACCGGGCCCCACTTCAGCAGTGGGGTAATGGGACCTGACCAAAACCCCGGATTAACCTCCGGTAGTAATTTGCAAACCCTAGGAACCGCTGCACTTCCTTTACCGTGGTGGGAGTCGGCCAATTACGCACGGCTGAAATGCGGTCTCTCTCCACCCCCGAGGTGGAAATGCGGTACCCTAGGAAGGAGACGGACTGCTGGAAGAACAGGCATTTCTCAGGCTTGACGTACAGGTCATGCTCCAACAGTCGACCGAGCTCCCTGCGCACCAGGGACACATGTCATCAATATACACCACTACACCCTGCCCATGCATGTCCCTGAAAATCTCATCTACAAAGGCTTGGAAGACTGATGGAGCATTCATCAACCCGTATGGCATGATGAGGTACTCATAATGCCCTGAGGTGGTACTGAACGCCGCCATCCACTCGTCTCCCTCCCGGATACGCACCAGGTTGTAAGCGCTCCTAAGATCTAATTTGGTGAAGAAGCGCGCCCCTGTGCATTGACTCAATCGCTGTGGCGATGAGCGGTAGCGGGTAACTATACCTCACCGTGATCTGGTTTAGACCTCGATAGTCAATACACGGAGGCAGACCTCACCTCCTTCTTCTACACAAAAAAGAAACACTAGGAGGCGGGTGAAGTGTAGGACCGAATGTACCCCTGACGCAGGAATTCGGAGACATATGCTTCCATAGCCACCGTCTCCGCCTGTGAAAGGGGATACATGTGACTCCTGGGAAGTGCAGTGTCTACCAGGAGATTTATCTCACAATCCCCCGTCGATGGGGTGGTAATTGAGTCGCCTTCTTTTTGGAGAAGGCGAGAGCCAAATCGGCATATTCGTGGGGAATGCGCACAGTGGAGACCTGGTCTGGACTTTCCACCGTAGTAGCCTAGTACCACGGGAAACGCAGGAGAGTCAATGAGGAAGAGACTGATTCTCTCCTTGTGACCCCCCTGCGTCACTATGCCCAGGGGGATGGTAGCTTCCCTAATTATCCCGGACCCTAATGGTCGACTATCCAGAGTGTGAACTGGGAAAGGCCTAACCACTGGAACAATAGGGATCCCTAAACTATGGGCGAATGCTCTGTCAATAAAATTCCCAGCCGCGCCTGAATCGACGAGCACCTTATGCTGGGATTGCGGGGAAAACTCAGGAAAATATACATGCAAAAACCGGTGCTGGGAGAGGGAATCGACAGAGCCCTCTCTGGACGTCCGTGGGTGAACAGCAGGTTATCCAACCGAATGGACATGTCCACCAGCTGGTCGAAGGTGAGGGTGGTATCCCTGCAGGCCAACTCCCGACGGACATCCTCGCGCAGGCTGCAACGGTAGTGGTCGATAAGGGCCCTGTCGTTCCATCCCGCTCCGGCAGCCAGGGCCCGAAATTCCAGCGCGAACTCCTGGGCGCTCCTCGTCCCCTGCCTCAGGTGGAACAGACGTTCACCCGCCGCTCTACCCTCGGGCGGGTGGTCGAAGACTGCCTGGAAGCGGCGGGTGAACTCCGTGAAGTCGTCCAACGCCGCATCACCTTCTCCCCACTCCAGGGCTCTCCCTGAGAGGCACGAGACGAGGGCGGACACTCTCTCCCTCACTTCGGCGGAAGTCGTGACATGAGGACCACCATCGTGGAGTCGCATAATTGTTTTATATCTTGCCGGACAAATCTAGTAAATTTTATCAAGTGAATGTAACAGATAAAAGGCCTAATATTAGTATTATTATTAACAATTTGTGTTGTGAAAAGTAATGTCAAAATGCTTATATCCACTCGCAACTGTTATTCTTTTTGTTATTATCATTTTTATTTTTATTATAATAATTATATTTTGATTGACATGAATAAGAGCTTCATTGACATACGCAAAGCAGTGATAACACATGACCATCATGTATACTTGTTGTGTTTGCGTGATGTACTATGTGTTGGAGCATAAAAATGTAAAAAGACCCTGAGACAGTCGGAGATAGGAATTGATTTGGGCTCGTGATGATGGTTATCACCATTAATTATTGAGTTAGACTTTCATCACCAATTAAGTGCACTGCTTCCTGCAGGAATTAGAGAGAACATGTCATACTATTTTGCATGCTATCACTCCCCGCACAGCTGCATACATTGCCTATAGGTGATCAAACACACATACACTCTGCACATTTTGTAGATTCCTACACAAAAAATGATGAATCACTAAATAAAAATAGCCAGTAAGACACCAATCTTCTCTGTGATTCTAGGTAGAGGCCCATTCGGAGTGGATCCCATCCAATCCCAGCCTTAGAGCCCAGGCCTCCAATCTTCCAGTCCCTTAGTGCATTAATCAGGCAGGCAGCCAGCCATGCAGGCTGAGGCATATCTCCTGCCTGGTCTCACAGGATGGCTCTGCTTAGGCAGAGGCTCTCCCCCCTGACCCCTGGGCTACGGGGGCCTGAGATTACCACCAGGCTGACTTTGTATCTGTCACAGGCCAAGGCTACAGGGATGGATGGGATAGGATTAACACAGGGACATCTACTCTACATTTCAACCAGCTAATAGGAGCCTGGGCTGCTGGACAGGCTCTGACCAGGGAGCAACCCAGGGAAAGGGGTAGCTGATGGGGGTTGGGGCTGGAGGAGAGAATGAAAAGGGGGGGGGGGGGGAGCCCTGGGTGTGTAAAATGTATAGGATATACTGCTAAAGCAACCTATGTTTGAAGGCAAACTGGAGCTCAGCTTCAGACATGCGAGACTCTCCTGGTCATGGTAGGAAATGTAGGTAGTTGTCCTGCCACAAATACTATGCTAGAAGCCTATAAACCACACTCTTTTCTCTATTTACATATTTTCTACTTCTTTGATTTGTCACCTCCCCACTATGTCTAGAAGTAATGTCCTCTACAAACCACTAACAGGCGACAGCAGTGTCCTTCAGTAGACATTCCAACAGTGTCCTTGAGGTGAGTAGACGTCTCTGTAAACATGCTAAGGCAGAAAAAGCATCTACAGTAATGCATATAGCCTTGTGATGCTTAGATATCTTTGCTGGTGAATCCAATGCATATCAGATAAATGACAGTAGACCTACATAGGATATGATGTCAGAATAGTTTTCATGAGAATAGCACGCAGGCAGACTTTTAGAACCCGTTTCAGGTGGCAATCCTCGAAATGCATCGAAAGGGGCCATTACCATATGTTTCCATATGTTTCAGGCGTTATCATTTGTCGGTCAGGGGACCCTAACACCGAATGGAGGAGTCATAATCATAAAACAGCAATTCAGGCACTCACAAAGACCCCATGTTTCCGCATGAATATTTATAGCTTAATTCGCATTGTTTTGATATCATTCTAACTCGCACTCTCTCCAACTCTGATTATGCATGTGGTGCATTGCTCATTGCCTATTCTCAGTAATTGTTCTATTATGCGAGAGCGCTTTTAATGCCACTTCTTCACTTGGTGTAATGGTGTAGGTTAATAGGTGGTGTATACATTTCATATTTTTACATTTCAGGCTCTATCAATGTTCCATGGGCAGCTTATTGCAAGTTAAAACATCACAGCATCAAGTCATTTAAATCCACTAACATTGTCTCATTAGAATATGTCAAAATATTGACAGTTAACTACACATTCGATATATGTCAGTTATGGTGACATATTACACTGAACTAAAATATAAAGGCAACATGTAAAGTTTTGGTCCCATGTTTCATGAGCTGAAATAAAAGATCACAGAAAACGTTTATTTCTCTCAAATTTGGTGCACAAATTTGTTTACATCCCTGTTAGTGAGCATTTCTCCTTTGCCAAGATAACCCATCCATCTGACAGATGTGATTAAACAGCATGATCATTACACAGGTGCACCGTGTGCTGGGGACAATAAAAGGCCACTCTTAAATGTGCAGTTTTGTCACACAACACAATGCCACAGATGTCTCAAGTTTTGAGGGAGCGTGCAATTGGCATGCTGACTGCAGGAATGTCCACCAGGTCTGTTGCCAGATAATTGAATGTTCATTTCTTTACCATAAGCTGCCTCCAATGTCGTTTTAGAGAATTTGGCAGTACGTCCAACCGGCCTCACAGCCGCAGACCACATTTATGGCATCATGTGGGCAAGCGGTGTGCTTATGTCAACGTTGTGAACAGGGTGCTCATGTGGGGCTGTGGTATGGGCAGGCATAACACAATTCCATTTTATCAATGGGAATTTGAATTCACAGAGATACCGTGACAAGGTACTGGGGCCCATTGTCGTGCCATTCATCCGCCGCCATCACCTCATGTTTCAGAATGATCATGTCGCAAGGATCTGTACACAATTCCTGATAGCTGAAAATGTCCCAGTTCTTCATGGCCTGGATACTTACCAGACATCTCACCCATTGAGCATGTTTGAGATGCTCTGGATTGATGTGTATGACAGCGTGTTCCAGTTCCCACCAACATACAGCAACTTCGCACAGCCATTGAAGAGGAGTGGGACAAAATTCCACAGGCCACAATCAACCATATCCGAAGGAGATGTCGCACCAGATAGTGACTGTTTTTCTGATCCATGCCCCTACCTTTTTTTAAGTTATCTGTCTGGGACCAACAGATGCATAACTGTATTCCCAGTCATGTGAAATCGATAGATTAGGGCCTGATTATTTTATTTAAATTGACTAATTTCCCGAACTGAAACTCAGTAAAATATTTGAAAATGTTGCACATTGCGTTTATATTTCTGTTCACTGTAGTTAGGTCACATAATGCTGACGTATTACGTATATGTCACTGTCAAAAAACATTCCAAATAATTACTGAAACCCAAAATGTGGTGCCTAAAACCAACATTGAGACCATAAAACTCAAACAAGTCAAAATGTGGATGGGCTCGCATCACATGCTAGTCCTACACTAGAAACGGTCTTTAATTCACTGTGAGTAGTACAGACCCATCTCTCAGTGGAGCTAACCCTTGTGTTACTAAATGGCTCCAGACAGCCAAATTCATCAGTGGCTCATCTGTGCTGTTTACAGTGTTTAATTGTTTGACAGTTCCTGTTTATGCCGTGTCACTTCCAATTGCAACTGGCCTCCGCTAACACAGCCAGCCTCCTTCAATCAATGGGCTGCATTTGGGATGTGCCAGGAGCAGCGCTGTACATGATCAAAAATGTCCGCCCAGTTTCCTGGCTGGACTGTAAGACCATTTAGGGTTCGGGACTGAGGTCACCAGCGGTGACAGTAGATGTAAGGATTCCAGTGTGTCCCGTGCCATACTACCATACTGATGTGGACCAGGTGCATTTAGTCACAGTGACTATTTCATTCAAAAGGAAGATTGAAGTCTATAGGCCTCGACATTTAAAACCAATGGTTCGGATACAAACTCATTATTATCTTGTGCTGTGATAAAACATGGATAACTTAAACGTAAGAGAGATTTTAAACTGAAAGGCTGTGTAATCAGAAGCTGGAAGAGAGCAGAGGGCATCCTCACCAGAGTACCTATCACCCAGTCGCTCCTTGTTCCCCTCTACAGTCATTGTGTTATGATGACTGATTAGCCAGCGCGTGATCCAGCTAACAGAAAGATAGTTATAAAAGCTTGCACTTTGCATGCTGTAACTATTCAACCTTCAGCCACACTCCTTTCATGTAACAGTGCAAGTGGTTGCGGGTGGACAGAGAGGGAAAGAGAGGGCGCGAACACTTGCAAAGATGAAAGACGACGCAATCAATAAGATATATAACATAACAAATAATGCCCAGGGTATCTCATTAATCGTAACATAGCCCTTATTATGCTGAGCCCAGGTTTCTCCAGCTGGGTCACTTTGCTTTATTGGAATTCAGCAAAGAGTGGGAGGCGAGACACTGTTTAGAGTAGACCTTGGACTTCAGCAGTATGTATGTGGGTCGATGGGTCAACCCGAAAGTGGACTGAACGTGGGGTAGTTGTTTACACTTCAGTTTAGGGGATTCTTAGACGTACTATAGAAGGGAAGAGATATTCCAAAGTCACCAAAATATTGATCAGGATCCTTATGGCAGTGCAAGGTAGATTACTCTCCTATGTCTATTTCTAATTGTCTTTCTTTCACTGTGCTGGATGATACTTTACAAAGTGTTTATACTTGCATATTATACAAACAATTTATGAGGGGGTTTCATGAGGAATGGCATGGTTTGTGGCGGTCATATATTTCCGCTTTCTAGGATGTATGGTAATGATTGTTGTGTGTTATTGTAGACACGGGTTGACATTGGGCCCTCACTCACTCTTCCCTTTGTGCGTGGGGAGAGAATGATGCCTCATTGCTGTGTGCCCTTGAAGGCAAGGTGTCTGTGCCTAGTATATCCATCACAATCAACGGCAGATCATTTATATTAAATGTTTATTTTTTTTTTAAAGCTACGCAGGCGACGCGCCCCGTTGTACACGCCCGGGAGTCGAGGGTGAATTTAAACACTGCCATAAATAGTGTGGCTCTCTGTCCATCTAATTTACAGCCTCACTTCCTGCTAGGCAGAGGAAGGAGAAAGGGAGAAGGTTTGGAGAAGGTTGAATAATGACCACAGACCCATCTGGGTCGTATTCATTAGGGACCAAACAGAAAAAAACTGACTGAAACAGGGAGGGGCTACTTGGACAATAAGAAACTCTCATTTGCAGGTTTCCATTACAAAACGTTTTAAAATGTATTCCATTGCATGCCATTATGAACACAACCCTGCTCCTTAATTCTCAACGTGCCGTGGCTTCCAGCCATAAAGGTGAGCGAAATCTATTAGAGGGGTCTTTGATTTACAAAGAGTGATATTGCACATTTACATAAATGCTGTCTGTTGATCTTTCCATTAATCTCGATGACATTTTAGCACTGTAATTTATTTATATATTGCCCAATTTAATGTGGAATTAATTAGATGTAGGGTTATTAGCATATAGCATAGGTGCAGCTGGTGACTTAAAGACTTGGATTACATTTCCTGGGCTGCGCTTGAGGTCAACATCTAGGTTTATCCTCATTGAGGATGGCTAACAATGTGCTAACAATGTTGTCACAATGCTAAGGAAGTGGGTGGTGGGGATTTACATAACACCTATGGACCTATAAATCCTAATTTGAGAAGAACACATCATTTGGACTTTCATGTAAAATCAAGCACGTGCGAAAATGTGGCTTTTGTACTTCTTTATTCTGATTTGGTCCAAATACCCTAATACTCTTGATGTAATTAATCTATGCTAGGAAGTCACCTCACTCCCTCAGATCTGATAGCATCATAAAACACAAACATTTGATCATGTTAGGCCAGATATACACCATGATGCCACACCACTGTAAAGCTCACTTTGCATGGTGAATCATTAAATTAACCTTGAAATGCGAACTGATAAACAAGAATATGAGTAGCACTTTCTTAGACGAGTAACTTGGAGGAAAGGGAGCTTTCCCTATTACATCCAGTGACATCACCTGGTTGAATAATGCTGATTCACGCACATTCTGTTGTAATGTTCTTACTGCAATAAATTAATCACTAAATCTCCACATTTAATGTGACTCATTGCAGTATATGACATCAGTGTGGAGTGCAGGAATAGGACCAGAGTGAGCAGTGAACAGTCTGTTCCAGAGTAATACCCTCAAATGTACACTGAGAACACCTTCCAAATATTGGGTTGCACCCCCCCCCCCCTTCCCACAGTTGTGTCAGGTTGGCAGGATGTCCTTTGGGTGGTGGACCATTCTTGATACACACGGGAAACTGTTGAGGTTAAAAAAAACAGCAGCGTTGCAGTTCTTGGCACAAACCTGTGCGCCTGAAACCTACTACCAAACCTCGTTCAAATGCACTTACATCTTTTGTCTTCCCCATTCACCCTACTTTAACCTGTCTCCTCCCCTTCATCTACACTGATTGAAATTGATTTGATTTAACATGTGACATCAAAAAGGGATCATAGCCTTCACCTGGATTCATCTGGTCAGTTTATGTCATGGAATGAGTAGGTGTTCATAATGATTTGTAGACGCAGTACATATATGTACAGTTGAAGTCGGAAGTTTACATACACCTTAGCCAAACACATTTAAAATCAGTTTTCACAATTCCTGACATTTAATCCTAATAAAAATGCCTTGTCTTAGGTCAGTTAGGATCACCACTTTATTTTAAGAATGTGATATGTCAGAATAATAGTAGAGAGAATTATTTATTTCAGCTTTTATTTCTTTCATCACATTCCCAGTGGGTCAGAAGTTCACATACACTCAATTAGTATTTGGTAGCATTGTCTTTAAATTGTTTAACTTGGGTCAAACATTACGGGTAGCCTTCCACAAGCTTCCCACAATAAATTGGGTGAATTTTGGTCCATTCCTCCTGACAGAGCTGGTGTAACTGAGTCAGATTTGTAGACCTCCTTGCTCACACACACTTTTTCAGTTCCTCCCACAAATATTCTATAGGATTGAGGTCAGGGCTTGTGATGGCCACTCCAATACCTTAACTTTGTTGTCCTTAAGCCATTTTCCCACAACTTTGGAAGTATGCTTGGGGTCATTGTCCATTTGGAAGACCCATTTGTGACCAAGCTTTAACTTCCTGTCTGATGTCTTGAGATGTTGCTTCAATATATCCACATGATGACATCTATTTTGTGAATTGCACCAGTCCCTCCTGCAGTAAAGCACCCCCACAACATGATGCTGCCACCCCCGTGCTTCACGGTTGGGATGGTGCTCTTCGGCTTGCAAGCCTCCCCCTTTTTCCTCCAAACATATCCTATGGTAATTATGGGCAAACAGTTCTATTTTTGTTTCATCAGACCAGAGGACATTTCTCCAAAAAGTACGTTCTTTGTCCCCATGTGCAGTTGCAAACCGTAGTCTGGCTTTTTTTTTGGCGGTTTTGGGTGGCTTCTTCCTTGCTGAGCCGCCTTTCAGGTTATGTTGATTTAGGACTCGTTTTACTGTGGGTATAGATACTTTTGTACCTGTTTCCTCCAGCATCTTCACAAGGTCCTTTGCTGTTGTTCTGGGATTGATTTGCAAATTTTCGCACCAAAGTACGTTCATCTCTAGCAGACAGAACGTGTCTCCTTCCTGTGCGGTATGACGGCTGCGTGGTCACATGATGTTTATACTTCCATACTATTGTTTGGACAGATGAACGTGGTACCTTAAGGCGTTTGGAAATTGCTCCCAAGGATGAACCAGGAGGTCTACAATTGTTTTTATTGAGGTCTTGGCTGATTTCTTTTGATTTTCCCATGGTTTCAAGCAAAGAGGCAGTGAGTTTGAAGGTAGGCCTTGAAATACACCCACAGGTGTATTTGACTCAAATTATGTCCATTAGCCTATCAGAAGCTTTTAAAGCCATGACATCATTTTCTGGAATTTTCCAAGCTGTTTAAAGGCACAGTCAATTTAGTGTATGTAAACTTCTGACCCACTGGAATTGTGATACAGTGAATTATAAGTGAAATAATCTGTCTGTAAACAATTGTTGGGAAAATTACTTGTGTCATGCACAAAGTAGATATCCTAACCGACTTGCCAAAATTGTGTATGTAAACTTCTGTTTTCAACTGTATATCTAGTCTTTCATGAATTCGAAATTTACATGATGAATTTTCATATAAACTCAGCATAAAAAGAAATGTCAACTGCGTCAACTGCGTGTTGTTTTTCAGCAACCTTAACATGTGTAAATATTTGATATATGTGAACATAAGATTCAACAGCTGAGGCATGAACTGAACAAGTTCCACAGACATGTGACAAACATAAATTGAATAATGTGTCCCTGAACAAAGGGGGGGTCAAAATCAAAAGTAACAGTCAGTATCTGGTGTGGCCACCAGCTGCATTAAGTACTGCAGTGCATCTCCTCCTCTTGGACTGCACCAGATTTGCCAGTTCTTGCTGTGAGATGTTACCCCACTCTTCCACCAAGGGACCTGCAAGTTCCCGGACATTTCTGGGGGGAATGGCCCTAGCCCTCACTCTCCGATCCAACAGGTCCCAAACGAGCTCAATGGGATTGAGATCCGGGCTCTTTGCTGGCCATGGCAGAACACTGACATACCTGTCTTGCAATAAATCATGCACAGAATGAGCAGTATGGCTGGTGGCATTGTCATGCTGGAGGGTCATGTCAGGATGAGCCCGCAGGAATGGTACCACATGAGGGAGGAGGATGTCTTCCCTGTAACGCGACGGTGGGTTTGTGCCCATAGTCAACGTTGTTGCCGGTGATGTCTGGTGAGGACCTGCCTTACAACAGGCCTACAAGCCCTCAGTCCAGCCTCTCTCAGCCTATTGCGGACAGTTTGAGCACTTATTGAGGGATTGTGCGTTCCTGGTATAACCCGGGCAGTTGTTGTTGCCATGTTCTGATGTACCGATCCTGTGCAGGTGTTGTTACACGTGGTCTACCACTGTGAGGACAATCAGCTGTCCGTCCTGTCTCCCTGTAGCGCTGTCTTAGCGCTGTCATACAGTACGGAAATTGCAATTTATTGCCCTGGCCACATCTGCAGTCCTCATGCCTCCTTGCAGCATGCCTAAGGCACGTTCACGCGGATGAGCAGGGACCATGGGCATCTTTCTTTTGGTGTTTTTCAGAGTCAGTTGAAAGACCTCTTTAGTGTCCTTAGTTTTCATAACTGTGACCTTAATTGCCTACCGTCTGTAAGCTGTTAGTGTCTTAACGACCGTTCCACAGGTGCATGTTCATGAATTGTTTATGGTTCATTGAACAAGTCTGGGAAACAGTGTTTAAACCCTTTATAATGAAGATCTGTGAAGTTATTTGGATTTTTATGAATTATCTTTGAAAGACAGGGTCCTGAAAAAGGGACATTTCTTTTTTGGCTGAGTTTATGACTAACAGCACATGTTGTTTTTTTACTTACAGAGACAGATATACTTTGACTTTCACACGCAAGATTGCCACTGTCTGCATAAATAGGTGAGCAAGATGTGCTTCATTAATATGTCTCTCATATTTCCCTTTTGCATAGTAGAATAGGTGGATGTTGGTTTTATCATTGGATTTGCTGCTTGAGTTAGCAAATAGGCAAGTGCGATAAATTGCATCAGAACGCGGTATAATTGATTGCGATCATTGGTTTTATCTAGTCTCGGTGATGGGTTCAGTCACATTGGATGGATTAGGGAGACCTCCTGGTTCTGACCACCATGCTCTACCAGATGACCCCTGAACAACATAAATATTTCACAGAAGATTAATACACAGCTGATTAGGACTCAATTCAGCAGTCAATTCAGAGGTGTAAGGGTGCATGTTAAGAAGCCAGCCAAAATAGGAGGACTGGGGGGTATAGCTGTAGGGGCTCACACACACACACACCCACACACACACAAATACAATTTAAATCTGGGTGCACCACACCATACCATTTCACGGGAACATTAAAATGGTTGAATGAAGATGGATAGGATATCCAGGAAGGTAATCCGCCCACTGTTGGCCATTGTTGGCCTCATCTTGGGCTCCTTGCACGCTGTCTGTCACTTACTCACCCAGCCAGCCAGCCACTGGTACTGAATATGATGGGCTATATGCCCGTGGCTATATGCCCTTGATTCCCTCACAAAGGGAAATTATCTAGGATGTAGAGTAGGAGCCCAGACATGTATGGTCATGCCTTTGTAGATGTCCAAAGTCAAGGTCTTTGGGGTTTGGCCTTTCCCCATCCCACCGGTCTAATCAATATGTCATTGAGCAACACATCAATGTGCAATACTCAGGACACGCCTCCTAATAACATATTTGCAGCCATAAATGTAAGGATTAACGATAACAAATGACGTGGGTGGCCGGCCTAGGTATGCCCCAGCGCTTCTCTCAATGCATGAAATTTCAGGCTAGGCTCCGCTTGGCGTCGGGTTCATTACCTCAGCAGTGTTAGGCATGGGGAATTCAATCATACGCACCCAAAATGGCCCCGTAATGAAAACATATGTTACCCTCCCATTAATCAATATAGTCAGTAACTTTTTCTGAAATCTAAATGTGATAAACAGCCCGGGAGCATTCATTCCTGATTTGTCACACCCAGACTCACATTAAATGAAGTAAAGAAACAGAGAGGAAAATAAATAAATAAATTGGTATACTGTATATCGATTCTGATTGTTTTCATTTTACGTCACATGAGATATCTTCTCTTTAAAGTGTCAATTTAACTATTCAAAACTATATTATTTTCAAGAGGTTTTTAGTAAAATTTGAATAACATGTTTGAAGCAGTGACCTTTTGTTATAAAGTCTATATAAAAATAAAGGAAAATTCAAATTGCACCAAAAGACAAATATAATATGAAGGTAGGTCACTGCTTGCCCATACATTTTGACCACTAAATGTGTAGCACAAATGGAAAAAGCAGGTAGTAAAGTGCAATGTTTTTTACCCTGATTGTAAACAGCTGAAATGTGAAAAAGACTATACGAGATCCTAACCCTTATCCAAGACACATGTAAACCTGATACCACACCCACTACCCTGGTTCATCAAAGATTTCTGCCATTAATAAAGTGCTAATAAAATGGAAATGTCAATTATACGCCAGGATTAGATTTGGGGATTAGACTTTATACATCATTTTCGAGTGAGCCGACATATGCAGCATTTACCGTGAATGCAGTCTCCGCTACCGTGGGAACATTGCCTTTACATTTCCATCACGATGTAACGCTGAACTTCCGTTAAAATGGATTGAATAGAGCCCTTAATATCAGTAAATATGCATTCGTCTACATGTACACACATGCTCCATCAATTAGTCTGTTTCCTCATACATTCTCCTCAAAACCAATCTCTTTCCCTAACAGACTACGTCTAACCCCCACAACACTCATCTGACTATACATACTCAACTACTATTTGAGAAGGTCCATTGACTCAAATTTGCTAGGTGGCAAAGATCCAGATGGATATCATCATTTATTGGTGCTGTGGTACAGCGTAGTAACAAACACAGTCGTCTACGACTTAAGAAACATGTCGTTCTATAAAATGTTTTAACAAATACTGGTAAATACCTTAAATGAGACAAATGAGACCATTGTAAATGGGCTTTGAATTATTAAATAGCATTTAAATCAAATGGAGTGCATGTTTTCAGGAAAACAAAGGAGAGTTGAAAGAATAGTATAATCTGAACGCACAGAAAGTCACTGTGGGCCTTGCAATATTCATGTAAAAGTTACTCTGGGCCTTGCCCTTGCATCAGTGAGAGAAATTACACTATCTGTCTCCTGACAATGTTTTGAACTTTGGCACAAATGGTGTGAGTGCAACTCTGAGACACTGGTGAGCCTGGTGCAGTATTTGTTTTAAATAAAGTTAATTGTGGAGAAGGCTGATTCACAGCTGTATGCGGAGCCAAACGTGGTCAGGATGTTTAGTGACAGTTTCTTGAGAACAGGGACATCAGCTGCAGGCACTATCTTTTCCCAGAATGTGACAGGGTCACAATCACCAGTCCGCTCCTTCAAAGACACATTTTCTTGCAGCGCAATCAACTCCATTTGCAGTGATGCAACATCTATCCATTTGAAGGTCTGTTTTTCCTCCTCTGACAACGGTCACATTTGTGACCAAGATGGTTCTGGATGAGCAGCAGCAGTTCGTTTCCAACAGTGAAGTCATCAAGCTGGGTATTATCAGTGTTTTCTGTTATCATTCACAGCTAATGAAATCAGCATCTTGCATTATTTGACCATCTCAGTGTAAGAAAAGGTTTTGTTTCCCAAAACCCAAGCTATCCTCAGTGAACACTCCATTGCATGTTGTTGACACGTACTTTGTTCTCCCCTCTGTGTTCAGAGGATACATCTGATCCAAATTACTATGATTGCCGTCATAATGGAGCTTAACGTTGCCACCTTTCACGAGAAATACGGACTCGCTGCTTATCAGGCACATTGGTTTTGTGCTGGTTCAGAGGAGAATGAATGCATACTTTTCCATCCACTCATCTTTGTATATACGGTTTTATATACTGGTATTAAATACTGGGAACTTAGCTCCTTCTATCTGTGATATTACCAGTTGAACCGTGGTGAAATCTTTCAGTTTTTATTTTTTCTGCCTGCTTGTCTCGAGGTTCTGTGGATGATTTTTTCGTTGATGTGATTGGGTAAAACGCGGCCTCTTGTATTTGCAAATAACCACGCAACTGAATTAGACAGGGCAGTAGTAGATGTGAGGGTTGGTTCGAGAAAGAGAGGATGCTGAGTTAGAGGCCGCGGCTGTCAAGTTTTTTGGGGGGGACTTTGATATAACTAAATGCGATGTTGTTCGGTCCGTATTGACCCTTCTCTGGGTCCGGATCCGGACCGCGGTCCGCCAGTTGAGTTTGGCTGCTGTAGGGCTGTAGCAGCTAACACATGCAGATGAGAAGATGAGAAATACAGCAATTTTGAAGATGGTGAAGATGACCCAGGGGAAGATGAGAGGGGGATTAGGTGGAAAAGGGCAGGAGGATTTACATCCAGGATTGTCAGCTTTGTCAGGCCTGCAGCTGGAAAGCACTTAACCAAACAAGGTGCCTGAACTGGAGGGGCCTCTCTGGGATTGACTCTACATATCTATAGGCCCTGCGCTGACTGACTGCACCACGGCCTTTTCATTAGTCTAAATACGACGTCCCTCGGCCTAATACTGAAACTAGATCACTTCCCAACTCACCTGACCTCTGATGAGAGTTTAAAGAAGTAAAACCAGCAAAGATGTGGTGTGTGTGTTTTCTCCCCGTACATACCACTGTGATAGTTTTCATGTCTCTAGGCTACTCTCCCCCGAGGTCTCTACCCTAGTACGGTAGCAATCTACAGTATCTGTCTCAGTGGTGCTATGGACTGTACATATGAATAATATTTTGGTGAGTTGCTTCTGATGACTTGGTTGGTGACAGGCTCCTTGGCACAGACTCAGTGCCTCCAACCATAGTAAATGTCACTGCTAAGACCTACGTACTAGTACACTTGGTGCAGCTGATTTTTATAATGAGTCATATGGCAACGTCCCATTAGATATCCAAACAAACAAATGAGCAATCTAACACCAAGTGAGCCGTTAAACCCCCTTAAGGTCGAATGGCCCGGGGCTGGGTTTCTACCAAGCTTGTCTCACATTGCCATACCTCCAAAATCATGTCGTTTTCACGCCTCCCTTGGAGGTCTGGAGAATTTTGTATTGAAAAAACAGTTGAAATGGTCCTCCGGCTCCCAGCGGCAAGATGTTGATTGGATGTTCCATTTCAAGAAACCTCACCCCACACGCCCGTAGAAGGGATGCTGTGTGTTATGTTTTCCGCCCAGGAAACTATGCTAGTTTCAAGTGATCGTTTTCAAGTTTTTAAGCATTTTATATTTATTGAAATTGAAAGTAGATTACGCTGGTAAAGTCAACTGTCACAACATGTTCTAAACCGCTTTGGTGACAAACACACTTTTTCCTTGTCTCCGTTCATCCACATGGCTGCGCTTTGCTACCACCGAAAATATCGTGAAGATTGCATAGTATTTTGTTTTTGTAAGGACCCAAAAAACCAAGCTAGTGGGAAAACCTATTCAAGTAAGTAAATAAAAAAAATGTATGTTAAAAAAACGATATATTATTAGCTAGCAGGCTAGCTGGCCACTTTGTAGTCTAACTCAACTGAGCTGCTAGCTAGCTAGCTAGGTAACTTTACACACTGTTTGGCTAAGTGAATGAAATGTCATCATCTTGCTAGCTATCTTGATGTAATCATTGTAAATTAAAAACACAGTCTCCAAATGCATTTGGAGATGACAGCCATGGAAGAGGGTGAAATCGCAGCTCCAGCTGTCAGTTAAGGGAGTTTGTGGGCTACACTGTGGGAGAACATTATGAAAAAATTCTCCAGTTCCAGTCCCTAGAGGGGAAGACTTTGAGGACAGAGCGATAATAGCAACATAATATTTAGTGCTATCTAATTTGAGTGTAATGAAGCCTGTTTCTTTGTGATGTTTTCTGTCCTCACATATGGAAAGCTATATAAGCCTGTCTGCAAAGGAAGAGAGAGGTCCCTATGGATGTCCTAAGAGACTAAAGGTATATCCTATATTCCATGGGTTATATGTGTCAGCTTACCTATGTTAGCAAATGTTGTATACAAAAATACAGTTAAACACAACACACAATGTATAAACGCATTACAATAGGAGCAAGCCAACCCTGCTGGAGGTCTGCTGGGTGTGCAGGTTTCTGTTTCAGCCCAGCAATAACACACCTGATTCAACTTATAAAGTGTGCTATACAATAAAGTGTGCTATAGCTGGGATGGAAGTCTGCTCACTGGTATGTATTGTAATTGTTTTACATGAATGTATACTTTAGTAATATTAGCCTACTTGTTACAATCAATGATCTATTGTTGTTTAGACTAAGATGTCTGTCTTATCTTTGCATACAAGCTATTTTATTTGTACATTTTGAAGTGATGAAGTGTTGATTCTTTGAAGTGAAGTGTTTAAACTTGTTTTAATTGTTAAACTATTTTTCAAAATGAACTACACTGTAAAAGTAAAAATGAGTGGATTGTCAATTTAACCTGTTGAGGACAGAGGGCGCTGTTTTCACTTTGGGGGAAATTCGTGCCCAATTTAAACGGCCTCGTACTCAATTCTTGCTCGTACAATATGCATATTATTATTACTATTGGATAGAAAACACTCTCTAGTTTCTAAAACCGTTTGAATTTTGTCTGTGGGTAAAACAGAACTCATTTGGCAGCACACTTTCTGACCAGGAAGTGGAAAGTCTGAATTCGATGCTCTGTTCAAGGACCTGCCTATAAATGGGCATGATACGTATGACTATACGTGCACGTCATACACCTTCCCCTAGATGTCAAGAGGAAGTGAGAGAAGAAATGAGTTGATTATCTTGGTCTGAGATGGAATGAATCCTCTTGGAATGACGTGTCCTCCATTTTCGGTTTTCTGGAAGGCGCGTGGAGGGACCTGTAATTGCCTTCTGAAAAGCTGTCGTTATAGGCGAATACTATCTCCGGCTTTGATTTTATTTGATACATGTCACAATATCATTGTAAAGTATGTTTTTTCAATATAGTTTTATTAGATTATTGACATTTTTTCGGGACGTTAGGCGTGTTGCTTTGTCTGCATATGTTCAGGAAGGATAGCTTCGCGCCACTTGGCCAGTGTGCTTGCTAATTCAAGAGGGAAAAACGACGTTCTAATACCAAACAAAGACGGTTCTGGACAAAGGACCCCTTGTACAACATTCTGATGGAAGATCACCAAAAGTAGGACCCATTTTGTGATGCTATTACATATATCTGTCGAACTGTGTACTAGTAGTTTTGCGCCCATGTTTTGGGCATCTCTCGCCATAACGTAAGCCTTATGTCGTAATGAAGATATTTTTAGAATTCTAATGAATCTATCGTTTCCTATACAACATGTATTTTTTTGTAATGTTTATGAATAGCTATTTGGTCAGAATAGGTGAGAGTCTAATAGAAAAATCCGCACATTCGGGGAAAAAGAGGCGAGGTTAGCATAATGGATAACCACTGATTTCAGCTCTAAATATGCACATTTTCGAACAAAACATAAGTGTATGTATAACCTGATGTTATAGGACTGTCATCTGAGGAAGGTTTATGAAGGTTAGTGAAAATTAATATCTTTTGCTGGTTTATTCGCTAACGCTAACGTGCCTATTGCTATCGCTAACGTGCCTTGATGAATGAATGCGGTTGTGTGGTAGGCTATTGTAGTAAGCTAATATAATGCTATATTGTGTTTTCGCTGTAAAACACTTAAAACATCTGAAATATTGGCTGGATTCACAAGATGTTGGGCTTTCATTTGCTGTACGCTTTGTATTTTTCGGAAATGTTTTATGATGAGTATTTAGGTATTTGACGTTGGTCTCTGTAATTATTCTGGCTATTTCAGATTGCAGCTGCAATGTAGAACTGTGATTTATACCTGAAATATGCAAATTTTTCTAACAAAACATATGCTATACAATAAATATGTTATCAGACTGTCATCTGATGAAGTTGTTTCTTGGTTAGTGACTATTTATATCTTTATTTGGTCGAATTAGTGATGGCTACCTATGCAGGAAAAAAATGGTGGGGAAAAAAAGTTGTGTCTTTTGCTATGGTGGTTAGCTAATAGAAATACATATTGTGTCTTCCCTGTAAAACATTAAAAAAATCGGAAATGATGGCTGGATTCACAAGATCTGTATCTTTCATTTGGTGTCTTGGACTTGTGATTTCATGAACATTTTATTATATGATATCCCTGTAGCTTTAGGCTAGGCTATGCTAGTCTGCTTTTTTGATGGGGGGATCCTGGATCCGGGTTTGTGACTCGTTAGAGGTTAAATTAAACTATCGAAATAAAAAGATTCGCACACTCCAAATATAAACTCCCAGTAATTTATTGGGTATTTACCAACGTTTTGGCATCACTGTGCCTACTTCAGGGTAATTATTCATTAAGCAAACTACAAAACCCACTTTAACAAACATTATTGCTCCTCTGTGCTTATTGGTCCAAATATTTTGTGGTTATTTTAGGATTTAAGGTGATTTTGGGTTGGGTTGGCCGTGGCGGAGATCTTTGTGGGCTATACTCGGCCTGGTCTCAGGATGGTAAGTTGGTGGTTGAAGATATCCCTCTAGTGGTGTGGGGGCTGTGCTTTGGCAAAGTGGGTGGGGTTATATCCTGCCTGTTTGGCCCTGTCCGGGGGTATCATCGGATGGGGCCACAGTGTCTCCTGACCCCTCCTGTCTCAGCCTCCATTATTTATGCTGCAGTAGTTTATGTGTCGGGGTGCTAGGGTCAGTCTGTTATATCTGGAGTACTTCTCCTGTCTTATCCGGTGTCCTGTGTGAATTTAAGTATGCTCTCTCTCATTCTCTCTTTCTCTCTCTCTCTCAGAGGACCTGAGCCCTAGGACCATGCCTCAGGACTACCTGGCATGATGACTCCTTGCTGTCTCCAGTCCACCTGGCCGTGCTGCTGCTCCAGTTTCAACTGTTCTGCCTGTGGCTATGGTACCCTGACCTGTTCACCGGACGTGCTACCTGTCCCAGACCTGCTGTTTTCAACTCTCTAGAGACAGCAGGAGCGGTAGAGATACTCTCAATGATCGGCTATGAAAAGCCAACTGACATTTACTCCTGAGGTTCTGACCTGTTGCACCCTCGACAACTACTGTGATTATTATTATTTGACCATGTTGGTAATTTATGAACATTTGAACATCTTGGCCATGTTCTGTTATAATCTCCACCCGGCACAGCCAGAAGAGGACTGGCCACCCCTCATAGCCTGGTTCCTCTCTAGGTTTCTTCCTAGGTTTTGGCCTTTCTAGGGAGTTTTTCCTAGCCACCGTGCTTCTACACCTGCATTGCTTGCTGTTTGGGGTTTTAGGCTGGGTTTCTGTACAGCACTTTGAGATATCAGCTGATGTAAGAAGGGCTATATAAATACATTTGATTTAAATTTGATTTATTTGAATGGGTTATAGCTTTTACCTCTGTAAAACACATCTCCTCTCTCACCCTTTAATCTCTCTCCCCCCTGCTCTGCTTTCTCATCCTCTGTTCCCTGACCTATTCCCTGACCTCCTCTCACTTTCCTATCTCATCCTCATGTTCGCTCTACCCAAACCCTCCTATCGCCCTATTCTCTTGTAAACTCCTCTCTCACCCTCTTCTGCCCTCTCCTATCCTCGACTGGGCCAATTCCAAATTGTTCCCTAAACCTACGTCCTATGCACTTGTGAAGATCTGAGCGGATTTGCTTGGTATTTAAGCAATATGGTATAACTTCAACCTAATGAGGCAAGACTGATTTAAACCTGTCAAATAATTTAAGATCTACACAAGTACAGTGCCTTCAGAAAGTATACCACTTTTCCAAATTTTGTTACTTTACAGCCTTATTCTAAAATGGATTAAATTAATGTTTTTCCTCATCAATCTACACACAATACCCCATAATGACAAAGCGAAAACAGTTTATTTTATGTTTGCGAATTTATTCAAAATGAAAAACTTAAATATCTTATTTATATACAGTTGAAGTCGGAAGTTTACATACACTTAGGTTGGAGTCACTAAAACTTGTTTTTCAACCACTCCACAAATTTCTTGTTAACAAAATATAGTTTTGGAAAGTCGGTTAGGACATTTACTTTGTGCATGAAACAAAAAACAACTCCAACAATTATTTACAGACATATTATTTTACTTATAATTCACTGTATCACAATTCCAGTGGGTCAGAAGTTAACGTACACTAAGTTGACTGTGCCATTAAACAGCTTGGAGTATTCCAAAAAATGGTGTCATGGCTTTAGGCAAATTGATAGGCAAATTGACAACGTTTGAGTCAATTGGAGGTGTACCTGTGGGTGTATTTCAAGGCCTACCTTCAAACTCAGTGCCTCTTTGCTTGACATTATAGGAAAATCAAAAGAAATCAGCCAGGACCTGAGGAAAAAAATTGTAGACCTCCACAAGTCTGGTTCATCCTTGGGAGCAATTTCCAAACGCCTGAAGCTACCACGTTCATCTGTACAAGCAATAGTACGCAAGTATAAACACCATGGGTGTCACGCCCTGACCTTAGAGATCCTTTTTATGTCTCTATTTGGTTTGGTCAGGGTGTGATTTGGGGTGGGTATTCTATGTTCTTTAGTTCTATTATTTTGTATTTTTATGTTTTGGCCGGGTAGGGTTCTCAATCAGGGACAGCTGTCTATTGTTGTCTCTGATTGAAAACCATACTTAGGTAGCCCTTTTTCCCACCTGTCTTGGTGGGAGGTTAACCTCTAACGAGCCTCTACCCCGGGTCCGGGATCACCCCCCATCCCCCCACACACTGATTAGCATAGCTAGCATAGCTTCACAAGTAGATAGTAGCATCTAAATATCATTAAATCACAAGTCCAAGACACCAGATGAAAGATACAGATCTTGTGAATAAAGCCACCATTTCAGATTTTTAAAATGTTTTACAGGGAAGACAAAATATGTAAATCTATTAGCTAAACATGTTAGCAAAATACACCACTTTTCTAACTCCATCAGTTTTACTACTTCAGGTGCTATCACCAATTCGGCTAAACTAAGATATTGATAGCCAATAACCTATAAAAAACCTCTTCAGATGACAGTCTGATAACATATTTATGGTATAGGATAGGTTTTGTTAGAAAAAAGTGCATATTTCAGGTAGAAATCACAGTTTACAATTGCACCGACCATCACAAGACGACTAGAATTACTATAGAGAGCAACGTGTATGACCAATTTACTCTTAATAAAACATTTCATAAGAATAGACAAAGCATAGCAATGGAAAGACCCAGATCTTGTGATTCCAGACAATATTTCAGATTTTCTAAGCGTTTTACAGCGAAAACACAATAAATCGATAAGTTAGCATACCACATGTGAAAACGTTACCAGAGCATCGATTCCAGCCAAAGAGCGCTATAACGTAATCACCGCCAAAATATATTAATTTTTTCACTAACCTTCTCAGAATTCTTCCGATGACACTCCTGTAACATCATTTTACAACATACATATACAGTTTGTTCGAAAAGGTGCATATTTAGCCATACAAAACCGTGGTTACACAATAAAAATACTAGGAAATCAAGCCTCAATATGTCTGACGTCATCTATCAGAGTGATCTAGTTTAATTGAAAGCTAATCATATACTTGACTAAAAAATACAGGGTTGACAGGAATCGAAAGACAAATTAGTTCTTAATGCAACCGCTGACTTACATTTTTAAAATTATCCTTACTTTTCAATACAGGGTTCGCCAAAAGACGCGATAACAAACAAAATGGCGAAATATGCGTTTAAAATATTTCGACAGAACAACGATTTATCATATTAAATATTGCTTACTTTGAGCTGTTCTTCCATCAGATTCTTGGGCAATGTATCCTTTCTATGTTGTAATCTTCTTTTGGTCGATAGATGTCCTCTGTCCTTCGAAATGTCCACTAACAACGACCGAGACCGCGAAACGTTCCCAAAGCTAGAAAGTGCACGACAAATAAATTCCTCAGAATCGCACTAAACGGATATAAATTGCTATAAAACGGTTCAAATTAACTACATTATGATGTTTTTAACAACTATAACGACTGAAAACATGACCGGAGAAATATTGCTGGTTAGACAACGATTTGGAATGAGGCAAGTCCGATGTCCTTCATGCTTCAGGCGCGCGACGAGAAAGGGAGGTACCTATACGTTTTGTTCTTTTATAATGGCTGTGATTGTGCAATCGATTCCATTCAAAACGTGATGACGTACAGACACCCAGAGGAAGACGTAGGCAGTGTCGGTTTCTTCATAGCATTCACTGTCACCTTAAAAACAGACTCCAGATCAGGGGTAAAAATTTCTGAAATCTGACCCCTGTCATGAAAAGTGCTGTAGATATAGTTCTGTACCACTCAGAGACAAAATTCCAGCGTCTATAGAAACTAGAAAGTGTTTTCTATCCAATAATAACAATAATATGCATATTGTACGATCAAGAATTTAGCACGAGGCAGTTTAATTTGGAGACCCAAATATGCTAATGCGGAACAGCACCCCCTATAGTTCCAAGAAGTTAACTTTGTTTGTGGCACATAGCCCTTAAGCTTCACGGTTGTTTTGTATTGTTTATTGTTTTTGTCGGCGTCATCCTAATAAAAAAGGAATATGTACGCTCCCCACACTGCACCTTGGTCTCCTCCTTTTGACGGCCGTGACAATGGGACCATGCAGCCGGCATACCGCTCAGGAAGGAGACGCGTTCTGTCTCCTAGAGATGAACATACTTGTGCGAAAAGTGCACATCAATCCCAGAACAACAGCAAATGACCTTGTGAAGATGCTGGAGGAAACAGGTACAAAAGTATCTATATCCACAGTAAAACGAGTCCTATATCGACATACCCTGAAAGGCCGGTCAGCAAGGAAGAAGCCACTGCTGCAAACCGCCATAAAAAAGCCAGACTACAGTTTACAACTGCACATTGGGACAAAATTCATACTTTTTGGAGAAATGTCCTCTGGTCTGATGAAACAAAAATAGAACAGTTTCGCCATAATGTCCATCATTATGTTTGGAGGAAAAAGGGGGCGGCTTGCAAGCCGAAGAACACCGTCCCAACCGTGAAGCATGGGGGTGGCAGCGTTATGCTGTGGGGAGGGACTGCTGCAGGAGGGACTGGTGCACTTCACAAAATAGATGGCATCATGAGGATGGAAAATTATGTGGATATATTGAAGCAACATCTCAAGACAACCGTCAGGAAGTTAAAGCTTGGTTGCAAATGGGTCTTCCAAATGGACAATGACCCCAAGCATACTTCCAAAGTTGTGGCAAAATGGCTTAAGGGCAACAAAGTTAAGGTATTGGAGTGGCCATCACAAAGCCCTGACCTCCATCCTATAGAAAATGTGTGGGCAGAACTGAAAAAGCGTGTGCGAGCAAGGAGGCCTACAACCTGACTCAGATACACCAGCTCTGTCAGGAGGAATGGGCCAAAATTCACCCAACTTATTGTGGGAAGCTTGTGGAAGGCTACCCAAAACATTTGACCCAAGTTAAACAATTTAAAGGCAATGCTACCAAATACTAATTGAGTGTATGTAATCTTCTGACCCACTGGGATGTGATAAAAGCTGAAATAAATAATTCTCTCAACTATTATTCTGACATTTCACATTCTTAACATAAAGTGGTGATCCTAACTGACCTAAAACAGGACATTTTTACTCTGATTAAATGTCAGGAATTGTGAAAACTGAGTTTAAATGTATTTGGCTAAGGTGTATGTATGCTTCCGACTTCAACTGTATCTGTATATATCAATGATGTCGCTCTTGCTAGACTACATCCAATTTGCTGAGTAGAGTGTTGGAGGCTATTTTGTAAATTACATTGCCGAAGTCAAGGATTGGTAGGATAGTCAGTTTTACGAGGGTATGTTTGGCAGCATGAGTGACGGAGGCTTTGTTGTGAAATTGGAAGCCGATTCTAGATTTAATTTTGGATTGGAGATGCTTCATGTGAATCTGGAAGGAGAGTTTACAGTCTATCCAGACACCTAAGTATTTGTAGTTGTCCACATATTCTAGGTCAGAACCGTCCAGAGTAGTGATGCTAGTCGGTCGGGCGGGTGTGGGCAGCGATCGTTTGAAGAGCATGCATTTAGTTTTACTATCATTTAAGAGTAGTTGGAGGCCACGGAAGGAGTGTTGTATGGCATTGAAGCTTGTTTGGAGATTTGTTAACACAGTGTCCAAAGAAGGGCCAGATGTATACAGAATGGTGTCATCTGCATAGAGGTGGATCAGAGAATCACCAGCAGCAAGAGCGACATCATTGATATATACAGAGAAAAGAGTCGGCCCGAGAATTGAACCCTATGGCACCCCCATAGAGACTATCGGAGGTCCGGACAACAGGCCCTCTGATTTGACACACTGAACTCTGAGAAGTAGTTGGTGAACCAGGTGGGGCAGTCATTTGAGAAACCAAGGCTATTGAGTCTGCCGATAAGAATGTGGTGATTGACAGAGTCGAAAGCCTTGGCCAGGTCGATGAAGAAGGCTGCACAGTACTGTCTTTTATCGATGGTGGTTATGATATCGTTTAGCACCTTGAGCGTGGCTGAGGTGCACCCATGACCAGCTAGGAAACCAGATTGCATAGGGGAGAAGGTACGGTGGGATTCTAAATGGTCGGTGATCTGTTTGTTAACTTGGCTTTCGAAGACTTTAGAAAGTCAGGGCAGGATGGATATAGGTCTGTAACAGTTTGGGTCTAGAGTGTCTCCCCCTTTGAAGAGTGGGATGACAGCGGCAGCTTTCCAATCTTTAGGGATCTCAGACGATACAAAGAGAGGTTGAACAGGCTAGTAATAGGGGTTGCAACAATTGCGGCGGATAATTTTAGGAAGAGAGGGTCCAGATTGTCTAGCCCTGCAGATTTGTAAGGGTCCAGATTTTGCAGCTCTTTCAGAACATCTGCCATCTGGATTTGGGTGAGGGAGAAGCGGGGGGGGGCTTGGGCAAGTTGCTGCGGGGAGTGCAGAGCTGTTTGCCGAGTAGGGGTAGCCAGATAGAAAGCATGGTCGGCCGTAGAAAAATGCTTATTTAAATTCTCAATTATTGTAGAGTTATCGGTGGTGACAGTGTTTCCTAGCCTCTGGGAGGAGGTGCTCTTATTCTCCACGGACTTTACATTGTCCCAACATTTTTGGAATTAGTGCTACAGGATGCAAATTTCTGTTTAAAAAAGCTAGCCTTTGCTTTCCTAACTGACTGTGCATATTGGTTCCTGACTTCCCTGAAAAGTTGCATATCGCAGGAGCTATTCGATGCTGATGCAATACGCCACAGGATGTTTTTGTGCTGGTCAAGGGCAGTCAAATCAGGAGTGAACCAGGGGCTATATCTGTTCTTCGTTATAAAAAAAAAAAATGAGGCATGCTTATTTAAGATGGTGAGGAAAGCTCTTTTAAAAAACACCCAGGCATCCTCTACTGATGGGATGTGGTCAATATCCTTTCAGGATAACCTGGCCGTTCAATTAGAAAGGCCTGTTCGCTGAAGTATTTTAGGGAGCGTTTGACAGTGATGAGGGGTGGTCGTTTGACCATTATGGACGCAGGCAATGAGGCAGTGATCGCTGAGATCCTGATTGAAGACAGCAGAGGTATTTGGAGGGCAAGTTGGTCAGGATAATATCTATGAGGGTGCCCATGTTTACGGATTTAGGGTTGTACCTGGTAGGTTCCTTGATAATTGATGTGAGATTGAGGGCATCTAGCTTAGATTGTAGGACGGATTGTAGGACGTTAAGCATATCACAGTTTAGGTCACCTAACAGTACGAACTCTGAAGATAGATGGGGGGGCAATCAATTCACATATGGTGTCCAGGGCACAGCTGGGGGCTGAGGGGGTCAATAACAAGCGGCAAAGGTGAGAGACTTATTTCTGGAAAGGTTGATTTTTAAAAGTAGAAGCTCGAACTGTTTGGGCACAAACGTGGATAGTAAGACAGAATTCTGCAGGCTGTCTCTGCAGTAGATTGCAACTCCGCCCCCTTTGGCAGTTCTATCTTGACGGAAAATGTTGTGGTTGGGGATGAAAATTTCAGAATTTTTGGTGGCCTTCCTATGCCAGGATTCAGACAACGCTAGGACTTGGGTTGGCAGAGTGTGCTAAAGCAGTGAATAAAACAAACTTAGGGACGAGGCTTCTGATGTTAACATGCATGGAACCAAGGCTATGTGGCACATACTGTAATTAATGAGCGATTATTCATTTATTTCCGCAACTCATAAAATAACATCTCTTGTTTATTTGAGTTACATAACTTAATGCAAAGTTTGGGAATTTCTTGGAATCACTTATTGTGCTTTGTGGTCACAGCATACAGTATACTGTACGCTTAAAAGTCATCTGTGTACTGCTTTACCATTCTGGCGCCATGTCTTATAAACACTATTCCATTAAAACCTTTTACTGCAGTGGGCTAATTCAGGATCATGCAGAGTGATTGTTGGTAGTCTTCAACAAATCTTCTTTGAAACAAAAATGTACCTGTACCATGTCAGACATAGATTTGAAATGTATTCAATTTTGAGTTTGCATCCCAATATTACACTTTATATACATCACAGCAGACTGAAATATAACAAAACAGTTTGACATAGAAACACCAGATTTTCATCGTGTTTAAAAAAAATATTAATAACATTCCATCCCATGAGGCCAAAGAGTTGAAATGGTCAATGACTGTAGGGACAGGCTATGTAAACTTATACGTTGTGTATAATAATAGAGTAATAGAGAAGAATATACATCCCTATACTATGACAGAGACAGACACTCTCATAGTCACTTCAGTGTCAACTAGATATAACGATGATACTTTCAGTGAACTGCAAAATCCATAATGCGTTTGGGACACTCTAATCACAAAAACACACACATATAATCCATTATGAAGAATGGACTTAAATTAACCATTTTTCCTCCTTTCCAGTAACGAATTCCTGAGTGTCCCAAATCCTGGGAGAGAGAGAGAGGCTAAGAATACACTTTATGACAGGTGGCACCAGAAGCATATGTGATGCATAACACATGAGAGAGAGAGAGAAGCTGGGGTGTCATCAGGCAGAATGAGCAGGATTCATCAAGCACATCTGAAAACATCCCGAAACATTTCACATGACGTCTGTCTCCCACTCTCTGGGTGCTCCTACTGTAACTCATAGACGTCATGGTAATTGGAGGTGAGCAGACGTGGTGGACGTTTTAGACATATTCTGGGCTGTCATCCAATTAGCGCTGATCTGGTTGTTTATCAACTGCAGACATCATTTTGCTTCATTTAGAATAATGTGTATCATTATGAATTATGTGAGGATGAGGATCCTCCCATATGTACATACTGTACATACCACTATGCTGTGGAGTGTGTGTGTGTGTGTGTGTGTGTGTGTGTGTGTGTGTGTGTGTGTGTGTGTGTGTGTGTGTGTGTGTGTGTGTGTGTGTGTGTGTGTGTGTGTGTGTGTGTGTGTGTGTGTGTGTGTGTGTGTGTGTGTGTGTGTGTGTGAGCGCGCGTGTGTCAGAGTGTGTGTGATGGAATAATCAATGGCCCAACTTTACACATTGACAAAGACAGGCCCTTGACCAACAGGAAGCTATGGTCATGCCTGGTGATTCCATTCAACCCGCAGTAGTCCTCACCAGTCTCTCCTCCGACTCCAGTCTGCACCGATGATGCAGGGAAAAACCAGGGACTGCAAAGAAAAACTGCTGAGGTACTAAAAGCACTTGAGGAGAGACTGGTTTCCTCAACTTGCCTTTTGGCTAATAAAATTGCTTACATACAATGAGAGAAATACACGAGCAATCAATATTTTATGTAAAAGCCAGGGATGGGCCACAGAAAAGCAACAGAGAGGGGAGCAGAGGGGATGGAGCCAGGAGGAGATGAAAAATAGATTGCATTAATACAGCACAGTGATTTACTACAATTATGTGATCTGTCATAGGACTGGGACTGAGCAGTGAAGAGAGGGAATTGATAAGAGAGAGAGGGAGGAAGAGAGGGAGGAAGGTAGGGAGAGAAAAAGAAGAAAAGGGAATTCATCCTGGGCCTCTCTACCACTTTTCCCGGTCGTGTGCGAAAGAAAGGGACTACTACTTCACAACCACCCAGCCCAGAAGGCAAGCCACAACAATAAAATAGGGAGGCAAAAGAGAGAGAGAGAGACAGAAAGAAAGAGAAGAGAGAAAGAGGAGTGACAAAAAGTGCCACCCAGTGTAAATTCTTCATTCGAAATCCAGCCAGGCAACAGGCCCCAGTCTCAGTGGTCCTATACTCCTCTACAACCCTACACAGTGTAGCCATCCACCGTCACATTCTCCTTCTCTGCTCAATGTTCCATGACAACAAGGTGAGACGGACAGCAGAGGTTAGCCTGAACAGCTGCTTCCTGGCCTGGAAATTCCAGGCATTGAGGACCATCTGTCTATATGTTCACTGATGTATATGGGAGCCATCTATCAGGCTGCAGCTCTACATCTGCCGGACCCGTCAGGCCTGGTGCCTTCTGCAGGGCGCCCAACAATGAGAACTACTTCTTCACTTTGTGTCACACAGAATAGCTGATTTGATTAAGTCCTGGGCTCTCATTATGTTAGGTAGGGGTGTAGAATTTCAATGACAATCCATAATGCATGACCAGTTTTGTTGCCATGGCGACATAAATTCAAGGTTACTGGCTCAGACGCATAATTGGGTGTGCATTGAGCGCTGAAGAGGTGCTGTTAAAATTCTCCTCATGAAAGTGAAGCATTAATCATGCTGTCGCAAATTGCAAAGTACTCATAATCAGTTGAAATGCCTTGCAAAGAGAGAAAATGTTAAAGTTCCAAAGCAGACGTTTTTATCTCACTGTCAAATCATTTCTGGGTAACAGTTAAGTACCTAACTGTTTTCATGGAAGAAAAAAAATATTCAAAAATAGGTTCTTAGCAAAGGGTAATTTCGCAAGCAAGAATTTTGCTAGGACTGTCTGGGAGTGGTCTAAGTGGGGAGGAGAAAACTGAAAATGAGCTGTTATTGGCAGAGAGGTTTGGAACTCTCTTTCTTATTGGTCTATTAACTAATTTCCACATGGTGATGTCACAATGGAAGCCCAAAACTGCATTCCACCAAAACAGGCTGACATTTCAGGCAGTCTTTTCAAATAGCTCTTACACTAACAGGGCATTATCATAATTTTAACAATTTCCCAGTATTATTCCAATCTCATAGTGTGGAAATATATATAAAACACAGGAAAATCAAATTGTTGATGCACTGGGCCTTTAAGACAAACCAAAAGGATTCCATTCACAGAAACCAAGCCAATACAGTGAAAGTACACTGATCTGAACATTTTGAAGGAAACCACTCAATTTCTTTCTTAATTTTTTTTGCACTTTCTTGTAAGTTGGTCTCACTTCATTTGGCCCTCATCTTGCTCTCCCGGGCAGGAATGTACCCTGATTCGGTGCAGAGCTCGAAATGATGGGAATCAATTCTCACAAGAGTTCAGGACCTATATGACAAGCAGAGCCTCCAGCTCGCGCCTCATCAGACCCATTTCAACAGCAGACAAAAGGGAAAAGATTTCTGCCCCTGTGTCTCCTCTGCTTAAATCCCATTGAAAATCAGCTCATGCCTTCTCTTGTCTGCACCCACTTATTTTATTGATGCTGTTTTGAGGGCATAGACACTAGACAGAGGGATGTTATAGGAGACACGGAGGAGTAAGGGAGGGGCGTCAATCCCTTGATAGAATACCTTCTTTCCTCCCCCCCTTTTTAAGAACTAACTTTTAGCATTGCTAACAAGTATCATATGAAAAATACAAATTGCTGATTGAGGATAGGATAGAGAAGCTACTTTTGGAGTAATGGAAAAGTTTAAAGGCAGATTAGATTAGGAAAAGAGAGTGCACGTGGCCCGAAGTTTTGAATGACTTGTGGATAGTTGATTTAGCATATAGGTCTATAATGGCTCTACTATATCTATAGGGGTGGTTGTGAGCTCTCATATATTCTTCTTCCATTTTACTGTAACTATGTGGGCTATACCATTAACTACCCCAGTCCATTAGTATAGGGTGAGCCATAACCCTCACACAGCTAATAATCATAAATCCAATGAGATTCATAAGCCATCAAAATGGCATTTATGATCTCTGACAGGCTGTTTTAGATATTCATGGCCTGAAGGTACAGTATATGCTGCATTGGACCAATAGTCCACTCCATTTATTCAATATTTCTTGAAAAAAACATGGCAGTGAATCTTTATTTTGGTGCGGTTTTATTTTCGAATATCTCAGCAGGTGGTGTGTGTATATGTCCATTGAATGACTTCGTACGGCTACTCATCTCTTTTACGAGAACCGTATTCTTCTGCTGGTAAAATGTGAAGAACTCACAGCAGTCAGTTCGGTCAGTTTATAGGCCAGTGGATTCAAACCAACATGCTATCAAACCAACATGCTAACCTATGGATTAGTGGTATATTTAAACTGCAAAAAAAAAGATGCAATTTACTTTAGCAAAATTGTTAAAAGTTTTAAAAACATTTATAGTAAATGCAACAGTTGGACAATGCATGAAGATACTCCAAATTTCTCAAATTTTTATAATCCATCAGAAATTGACTGATTTATAGCACAAAACACATTTTACTGGCACGGACAAATAATGAATAGAGTTCAAGGTATTCCCATTTTATATGTGTTAAAAAAATAAATATGATATGTGCCTTAATTGCAAAAATACACCGTGTGTACAGTGCATTCGGAAAGTATTCAGACCCCTTGACATTTTCAACATTTTGTTACGTTACAGCCTTATTCTAAAATTGATAAAATATTAATTATTTCTCATCAATCTACACACAATACCCCATAATGACAAAGTAAAACAGGTTTTTAGAAATGTTTGCAAATGTATTACAAATAAATGTAAAAAACACCTTATTTACATACGTATTCAGACCCTTTGCTATGAGAATCGAAATTGAGCTCATGTGCATCCTGTGTCCATTGATCATCCTTGAGATCTTTCTACAACTCGATTGGAGTCCACCTATGGTAAATGCAATTGATTGGACATGATGTGGAAAGGCACACACCTCTCTGTATAACGTCCCACAGTTGACATTGCATGTTAGAGCCAAAAACAAGCCATGAGGTCAAAGGTATTGTCCGTAGACCAGACAGGACTGTGTCGAGGCACAGATCTGGGGAAGGAAACCAAAACATTTCCGCTGCATTGAAGGTCCCCAAGAACACAGTGGTCTCCATCATTCTTAAATCCACCAAGACTCTTCCTAGAGCTGGCTGCCCGGGCCAAACTGAGCAATCGGGGGAGAAGGGCCTTGGTCAGGGAGGTGACCAAGAACCCGATGGTCACTCTGACAGAGCTCCAGAGTTCCTCTGTAGAGATGGGAGAACCTTCCAGAAGCACAACCATCTCTGCAGCTCTCCACCAATTAGGCATTTATGTTAGAGTGGCCAGATGGAAGCCACTCCTCAGTAAAATGCACATGACAGCCCGCTTGGAGTTTGACAAAAGGCACCTAAAGGACTCTGACCATGAGAAACAAGATTCTCTGGTCTGATGAAACTCTTTTGCCTGAATGCCAAGCGTCACATCTGTAGGAAACCTGACACCATTCCTACGGTGAAGAATAGTGGTGGCAGCATCATGCTGTGGGGATGTTTTTCAGCAGCAGGGACTGGGAGACTAGTCAGGATCGAAGGAAAAAGGAACAGAGAAAAGTACAGAGAGATCCTTCATGAAAACCTACTCCAGAGCGCTCAGGACCTCAGTCTGTGTCACAAACGCCAGGAGTGGTGGGTGCAGAGTCAGATGCAGAGAGCAGAGGATACTGGGCAAACCGACTTTATTAGGAATCCCAAAACGAACGCCCAAAACAACGGGCGAAAATCGACAGAAAAATGTCCAACCCAACACAGTGCGCAAACGGACAGGAACACAAACACGCACAACCTGACTAACAGAAAAACAATCTCGCACAAACACAGGCTTAAATAGACATGAATCAAGAAACAAAATAAGGGACAGGTGCAACCAATAAGACCAAACAAACGGAAAAGGGCATCGGTGGCGGCTAGTAGACCGACGACGACCGCCGAGCGCCGCCCGAACAGGCAGGGGAGCCACCTTCGGTGGGAGTCGTGACAGTCTGGGTGAAGGTTCAGCTTCCAACAGGACAATGACCCTAAGCACACAGCCAAGACAAAGCAGGAGTGGCTTCGGGACAAGTCTCTGAATGTCCTTGAGCGGCCCAGCCAGAGCTCAGACTTGAACCCAATCAAACATCTCTGGAGAGACCTGAAAATAGTTGTGCAGCGATGCTCCCCATCCAACCTGATAGAGCTTGAGAGGATCTGCAGAGAAGAATGTGAGAATCTCCCCAAATACAGGTGTGCCAAGCTTGTAGTGTCATACCCAAGAAGACTCAAGGCTGTAATTGCTGCCAAAGGTGCTTCAACAAAGTACTGAATAAAGGGTCTGAATACTTATGTAAATGTGATATTTCAGTTTTATATTTAAATACATTTGCTACAATTTCTAAAAACCTGTTTTTGCTTTGTCATTATGGGGTATTGTGCGTAGATTGACGAGGAAAACATACAATTTAATCAGTTTTAGAATAAGGCTCTAATGTAACAAAATGTTGAAAATGTCAAGGGGGCTGAATACTTTCCGAATGCACTTTATTTGCATGTGTGAATAGATTAACATAAAGGGGAGGGAGATGGTTGCAACCACAAAGCACTTGCTCTGTCTACCCTATCTGCACTGTCTATACAGTTTCATTAATTCATGTTATTGTCAGGTTCTCTTGCATAGTTCACCAAATGTGCCAATAGCAAGATACCCTTGGATTAAAACTCAACATGTTTGTGTAGCGTGGTTCGTTCTGCGTTGTGTAATTTAATGAGGACACTGCCACAACTTGAGGTCTGCTTGTTGGATTTTTATTTGTCCTGCGCATGAAGAGACAACGTACAATATGTTAGCCCTTTGGCGCAGTCACAGCTCTCAGGCACCTCGCTAACTGAAGGTAAGGCAAGAGAGAGCAACCAAAAATAAATAACAGGTGCTGCGTGCACACATTCAGTGCACAACAGCGCACAACAATACAATACAAGTGAAATGATACACAACATAATTTGGACCAAATAAAATACTTATCTGCGCACGAAGAGACAATGTACGATATGTTAGGCCTTGGCGCAGTCACAGCTCTCAAGCACCTGCGCGAGCACCTGGAAACTCATTCAAACACTGTCCCAAGGACCCACAAGCGAGCTCGATAAAACTTTTTAACGTACAATATGTACAATATAAATATTTAACGAAACTTATGCAACCATAACAGCACATTGTGTAATATTAACGCAGTTTTATATTGAAAAATAGCGGAGCTAAGGACAACATACCTCGCTAACTGAAGGTCAGGAAAGAGAGAACACCAGGAGGGTACGGTAACACAGATACCCCACGATGGACCAAACCAAAATGTACAACACTTTTACAATATAGATATGAAAAAGTGTTTGCACACAAAAAATAACATTAGCTATGCAGCTGTAATGAAATAAAAAGCACACTCTGAATTATTATTATTTTTATTATCAAATTATTAATATCCCCTCTTGATCTAGCCTATTTGAACTGGTCCTTGTGTGCAAGTTGGTGCGTAATCTAGGGGAACAACGTCACACAGATACACTTAGCTCTAGATTAAACATCTCCACCACGCTAACTCGGCTAACTTGGCATGTAACACAGCACATGAAAACAGTACACAGGCATCAAATTAGGACCTGAGAAGATAACCACACGCAAGGCCCATCACTGATCACCTTCAAAGGTCCGTGTACAACACGGGAAGACATTTTGTTTGTGAAGTCTTTACAAAACGTGCCCTTGCTACTGTATTTGCCACTTATCATTCTGATGAGGGGTGGTTCTTTAAAGCTGCTCAACAGGGATCTACCAACGGGAGGATGGGGTTTGGGTTTTAATGAGAGCTTGTTCTCATCCTCCCCTACTGTCACAGGTGTATGAAATGATGTGCCATTGGAGCTCAGTGGGATTAACACAGGCCTAACCCAGTCAATTAGAAATTAAGGCCAACTAGTCTTGGTTGTTTTGTTTTTATTCTTCACAACCCATGCTTTAGTGATGACAACACAAATACTTCCTCTACTCAGAATCCCACGCATGCCCTGTTATCACTGAGTTATTGTATGTTTCTAACGTTGTAAGTTATTGTACACTTTGAAATCCTAGCTCATTCTTGTTATTACTGTTGGCCCTAGATGTAAATTGTTTGATTTAAAGATGTTGGTGTTGAATTCATTGCCAGCCTTGACGGAATCATCAGATTTACTCCCTTCTAACCCCGAGAGGGCCCATACTCCCCTGTCCTCTGTGTGAACCCAGGATACTGCCCCATATGTTATGTCCACCCATTCCCCTTGACATGGGGCTGATGTGTAGCACGTAAAGAGAGGTAGCATGTGTGCCAAATGCGTGTCACTGTTTTTAGCTTGTGACCCACTCATGTGCTTTTATGTGTTGTACCATTCCATTCTATGTTTAATTGCAAATGTCCAAATTTGCTTTATGTAAATATAGAGACAGCCTGTCAACCAGATAGATACATTGGCTTCAGAAAGTATTCATATCCCTTGACTTCTTCCACATTTTGTTGCGTTACAGTCTGAATTGAACATTTATTCAATAGATTGTTATTCTCAACCATCGACACACAGTACCCCATAACGACAAAGTGTTTCAGATTTTGTATTTATTTATTGAAAATGAAATACAGAAATATCTTATATACATAAATATTCACACCCCTGAGTCAATACTTTGTTTAAAACACCTTTGGTGGCATTTACAGCTGTGAGTCTTTTTGGGTAAGTCTCTAAGAGCTTTGCACACCTGGTTTGTACAATATTTGCAAATTATTCTTTAAAAAAATCTTCAAGCTCTGTCAAGTTGATGGTTGATCATTGCTAGACAGCCATTTTCAAGCATTGACATAGATTTTCAAGACAGTTTAAGTCAAAACTGTAGTAATAAGTAATAAACTTGTAACGGCAGTCTATCTCTTCCTCCTCTTCGGACGAGGAGAGGCGAGAAGGATCGGAGGACCAATATGCAGAGTGGTAAGTTTCCATGATTTTAATATCCACGAAAACAAGATACAATACAAAATAACAAAAGAACTAACCGTAACAGTCCCGTGTGGCACAAACACTGACACAGGAAACAAACACTCACAAACCAAACGTGACATATTCAATCAATCCTTATCCCAGTCTGCTGTTCCCACATGCTTCAAGAGGGCCACCATTGTTCCTGTTCCCAAGAAAGCTAAGGTAACTGAGCTAAACGACTACCGCCCCGTAGCACTCACTTCCGTCATCATGAAGTGCTTTGAGAGACTAGTCAAGGACCATATCACCTCCACCCTACCGGACACCCTAGACCCACTCCAATTTGCTTACCGACCCAATAGGTCCACAGACGACGCAATCGCAACCACACTGCACACTGCCCTAACCCATCTGGACAAGAGGAATACCCATGTGAGAATGCTGTTCATCGATTACAGCTCAGCATTTAACACCATAGTACCCTCCAAACTCGTCATCAAGCTCGAGACCCTGGGCCTCGACCCCGCCCTGTGCAACTGGGTCCTGGACTTCCTGACGGGCCGCCCCCAGGTGGTGAGGGTAGGTAACAACATCTCCACCCCGCTGATCCTCAACACTGGGGCCCCACAAGGGTGCGTTCTGAGCCCTCTCCTGTACTCCCTGTTCACCCACGACTGCGTGGCCATGCACGCCTCCAACTCAATCATCAAGTTTGCGGATGACACTACAGTGGTAGGCTTGATTACCAACAACGACGAGACGGCCTACAGGGAGGAGGTGAGGGCCCTCGGAGTGTGGTGTCAGGAAAATAACCTCACACTCAACGTCAACAAAACAAAGGAGATGATTGTGGACTTCAGGAAACAGCAGAGGGAGCACCCCCCTATCCACATCGACGGGTCAGTAGTGGAGAAGGTGGAAAGTTTTAAGTTCCTCGGTGTACACATCACGGACAAACTGAATTGGTCCACCCACACAGACAGCGTTGTGAAGAAGGCGCAGCAGCGCCTCTTCAACCTCAGGAGGCTGAAGAAATTTGGCTTGTCACCAAAAGCACTCACAAACTTCTACAGATGCACAATCGAGAGCATCCTGTCGGGCTGTATCACCGCCTGGTACGGCAACTGCTCCGCCCACAACCGTAAGGCTCTCCAGAGGGTAGTGAGGTCTGCAGAACGCATCACCAGGGGCAAACTACCTGCCCTCCAGGACACCTACACCACCCGATGTCACAGGAAGGCCATAAAGATCATCAAGGACAACAACCACCCAAGCCACTGCCTGTTCACCCCGCTATCATCCAGAAGGCGAGGTCAGTACAGGTGCATCAAAGCAGGGACCGAGAGACTGAAAAACAGCTTCTATCTCAAGGCCATCAGACTGTTAAACAGCCACCACTAACATTTAGCGGCCGCTGCCAACATACTGACTCAACTCCAGCCACTTTAAAAATGGGAATTGATGGAAATTATGTAAAAATGTACCACTAGCCACTTTAAACAATGCCACTTAATACAATGTTTACATACCCTACATTACCCATCTCATATGTATATACTGTACTCTATATCATCTACTGCATCTTGCCATTTTTATGTAATACATGTACCACTAGCCACTTTAAACTATGCCACTTTATGTTTACATACCCTACAGTACTCATCTCATATGTATATACCGTACTCTATACCATCTACTGCATCTGCCATGCCGTTCTGTACCACCACTCATTCATATATCTTTATGTACATATTCTTTATCCCTTTACACTTGTGTGTGTGTGTAAGGTAGTAGTTGTGGAATTGTTAGGTTAGATTACTGTTGGTTATTACTGCATTGTCGGAACTAGAAGCACAAGCATTTCGCTACACTCGCATTAACATCTGCTAACCATGTGTATGTGACTAATAAAATTTGATTTGATTTGATTTGATTTGATTTGAAACCCAGGCTGCCTAAGTATGATTCTCAATCAGGGACAACGATTGACAGCTGCCTCTGATTGAGAATCATACCAGGCCGAACACAAAACCCCAACATAGAAAAACACACATAGACAACCCACCCCAACTCACGTCCTGACCCTACTAAATAAAGATAAAACAAAGGAAATAAAGGTCAGACCGTGACAAAACTAATAAATAAATAATCGCAAAACTTGTCAAGTCCTTGCCGATGACAAGCATACCCATAACATGATGCAGCCACCACCATTCTTTAAATTTGAAGAGTGGTACTCATTGATGTGTTGTGCTGGAATTGCCCCAAACAAAACGCTTTGTATTCAGATTTTTTTTTTACTAAAGTGCCTTGTTGCAAACAGGATGCATGTTTTGGAATATTTTTCTTCTGTACATGCTTCCTTCTTTTCACTCTGTCATTTAGGTTAATATTGTGGAGTAACTACAATGTTGTTGATCCATCCTCAGTTTTAAAATCACCATTGGCCTCATTGGAAATCCCTGAGCAGTTTCCTTCCTTTTTGGCAACTGTTAGGAAGGACGCCTGTATCTTTGTAGTGACTGGGTGTATTAATACACCCTCCAAAGCCTAATTAATAACTTCACCATGCTCAAAGGGATATTCAGCATCTGCTTTTTTTGTACCCCACATCTACCAATGTGGGTTACTGAGATTGGGTCGTCATTCAAAAATCATGTTAACCACTACTTTTGAACACGGAATGAGTCCATGCAACTTATTATGTGATTTGTTCAGCACATTTTTACTCCTGAACTTATTTAGGCCTGCCATTGACTCAAAACATTTAAGCTTTTACATTTTTATTAATTACAAACATTTTCTACAAACAAAATTCAATGTTGACATTATGGGGTATTATGTGTAGATCAGTGACACAAAATCTCAATCTAATCCATTTTAAATTCTGGCTGTGGAAAAAATAAAGGGGTGTGAATACTTTTTGAAGGAGAGATAAACATAGATACAGAAACAAATATAGAAACATAGATATAGAAACATAGATTGATAATAACATAGATACATGGACAGACGGATCAGGGAATGTGTTGGTCAAGCATAGAGGCCCATAGATACAGCAGTTGTAAAGACATGTCGGTCCTGTTCATTGCACCCAGTGCATGTGGCTAGAGAGGAATGCGGAATGGTCATTCACACACAGAGAAATAGGGAGTGCTCCTTTGCTCCCTGGGTACCATTGTATTGGATTGGGTGGACATTGTTAAGGGACTCTTTTGTCCCTTTAGATTTGGGGTTCCCATTCAGCCAAGGCCATAGAGACCCTCTGTGCAAGCAGGCCATAGCGGGTCCTCAAACAGCTGTTTGGGATCAAGCTGAAACTCAGTTTTAAGCTGGGTTCCATTTGAGTCAACTTATTACAGATGTTTATCCCACCGAATTAGCTGAAAGCAGGATCATTCAGGCCTCTGTGTCTGCTATCAGGATGCTTTGCTACCAGAGCTTTACTGGGTCTGAAACACATCAGCATAGCTAGCTAACCTTATGATAATTCTCTGGTTCAGACCCTATAGGCCTAGTACTGGATCTGATTGAATTCAGCCTATACAGGCTTAGAGAGAGACAGACCATAGGAGCCCTTACCAGTGTTCTCCCAAGCAGATATCCAATGCACAAACTGTGGCCTCCCCCCATTGTGCTATTTACAAGGTCAAGGTTAGCGGGTCAGTGTTGCAGGCTTAGTTAAATTGGCATGCTCTTTTTGATAATGGATTACTGACTTGGTGATGGCTTGATGCTTAGTGTCACTTTTATCAAGGTCAGAGAATAATATGGAGACAAGCGGGCAGATTTGAGGACAAACAAGGCACAATTGAAGCATCTCAATAGATATCGAACACAGTGGCAAAGGGGATTTGCATAACCTGGTCTGAAGCTGATAGGATAGAGAAAGCCACTCTTGGCCCTGACAGTCTGAATGATCATTTGAGTGATTTATGCAGAAAATTGTATTTGCGAAGCAAGGGAGATAACTTAATAAACCAGGGCCTGGGTTAGTCCTCAAGAACAGGGGGCTCATTGGTGAAGAATTATACTTCTCTTCGTCGCAGGAGATGTGAGACAACAAACTACAATATTGTATTAATGTGTGGATTTGTGCGTCTTCTATTTCCTGCTTCGATTTACCATTGTTTTATACAGACTTTTCTGAAATGAGCAAATATTATGTGCCTACATTGCATACATATAAATGAATAATATATGTAAATGTACAGTTTAATTTCCTTAATGTAAATGTTGCATCATTACTATTAACAAAAATGAACCAAATATCAGTGAATCATCTGTAGCTTGAACCATGGCTGTGTATAATCATGAAATTACTAACCAAAGAAATGATCCTCTGTGAATGCAGATGAGTTTATGTTAAATAGGCCTATACGGCTTGTAATATTAAGCATTTAAAAAAAGAACACTTAGTTCAGTAGTTTTCAAAACAGTGTATTGAGACATATTCCGCACGCATGCACTGTGAAATGACAACAACAGACGCATCACTGGACATAAGCTAAATTGATGTAAGGGTGTTGACCCCAGCTGAAAAGGTGTTCTATAGCAGAGTGAAATGGGACAATCTATTATTGCCTTCAGAAAGAATTCACACCGTTTGACTTTTTCCACATTGTGTTGCATTACAGCCTGAGTTTAAAATTGATTACACACTATACCCCATAATGTCAAAGTGGATTTTTACAACTTTTTACAAAATGTAAAGCTGAAATGTCTTTAGTCAATAAGTACTCGACCCATTTGCTATGGCAAGACTAAATAAGTTCAGGAGTAAAAATGTGCTTAATCTTAGGGAAGGGGGCAGTATTCGGAAGTTCGGATGACTGACGTGCCCAAAGTAAACTGCCTGTTACTCAGGCCCAGTAGCTATGATATGCATATCATTGGTAGTATTGGATGGAAAACACTCTGAAGTTTCTAAAACTGTTCGAATAATGTCTGTGAGTATAACAAAACTGATATGGCAGGCGAAAACCCGAGGAGAATCCATCCGGAAAATGTGTTTTTTGAGGTGACCACCCATTGAAATGCTTGTATATGGGAAATTCAAAGGAAATCCTCCCAGATTGCAGTTCCTATGGCTTCCACTACATGTCAACAGTCTTTAGAAAGGGTTTCAGGCTTCTTCTTTTTTTATAAATAGCTAGAAATTGTAGTTCTTTAAGGTGGCTCTCATTTTGACTGTAGTCTTGTGGTGCGTAGATGAGGGCGCCCACTTAATTATTTATCTCCGGTATTGAACACATTATTCTCCCCCTTAACATTTATCATTTATTTACATATTAGGGTACCTGAGGATTGATTAGAAACATTGTTTGACTTGTTTGGACAAAGTTTTTTGGTAACTTTTGGGATTCCTTTGTATGCATTTTGAACGAGTGGAACAGGTGGATTACTGAATCAAGTGCGCCAAATAAACAGACTTTTTTGGGATATAAAGAAAGACTTTATCGAACAAAATGACCATTTGTTGTGTAGCTGGGACCCTTGGGATTGCAAACAGAGGAAGAGCTTCAAAGGTAAGTGATTTATTATATCGCTATTTCTGACTTTTGTGACACCTCTGCTGGTTTGGAAAATGTTTTTATGCTTTTGTAAGCTGGGCGCTGTCCTCAGATAATCACATGGTATGCTTTTGCCGCAAAGCCTTTTTAAAATCTGACAAAGCGTCTGGATTAACAATAAATTAAGCTTTTAAATGATGTAAGACACTTGTATTTTCATGAGTGTTTAATATTAAGATTTTTGTATTTTGAATTTCACGCTCTGCAATTTCACCGGATGTTGTCGAGATGGCGCCCCACCATTCCCAAAGAAGTTGCTTAACATATATTAAGTTGCACAAACTCACTCTGTGTGCAATAACAGGGTTCAACATTTGACCATCTCCTCATCTGTACCCCACACATACTGTTATCTGTAAGCCGCTCAGTCAAGCAGTGAATTTCAAACACAGATTCAACCACAAAGACCAAGGAGGTTTTCCAATTCCTCGCAAAGAAGGTCATCTATTGGTAGATGGCTAAAAATAAAAAGGCAGACATTGAATATACCTTTGGACATTGAATATACCTTTGAGCATGACATTATTATTTACACTTTGGATGGGAGTATCAATAAACCCAGTCACTACAAATATACAGGTGTCCTTCTTAACTCAGTTGCCAGAGAGGAAGGAAACCAATCAGGGATTTCACCATGAGGCACTTGACGTCAGACTGGTGACTTTAAAACAGTTACAGAGTTTAATGGCTGTGATAGGTCAAAACATTGTTGTTACTCCACAATACTAACCTAAATGACAGAATTAAACAAATATTCCAAAACATGCATCCTGTTTGCAACAAGGCACTAAAGTAATACTGCTTCTTATAAGTATTGACTCAGGGGTGTGCATACTTATGTAAATGGTATTTCTGTATTTAATTATCAATACATTTGCAAAACATTTAAAAACATGTTGTCACTGTCATTATGGGGTATTGCGTGTAGACCTTTTTTTAATCCATTTTGAATTCAGGCTGTAAGACATCAAAATGTGGAATAAGTTGCTTCACTCATCAACTCTTCCCTGACCACTGGTTGCATCACCTCTGACTTCAAAATGGCCTGAGCCGCTCCCCTCCTCAAGAAACCAACACTCGACTCATCTGACATCAAAAATATAGACCTGTATCCCTTCTTTCCAAAACACTTGAGCGTGATGTATCTGATCAACTCTCTCGTTATCTTTCTCAGAACGATCTTCTTGACCCTAACCTGTCAGGCTTCAAGACGAGTCACTCAACCGAGACTGCTCTTCTCTGTGTCACGGAGGCTCTCTGCACTTCCAAAGCTGACTCTCTCTCCTTTGTTCTCATCCTCCTAGATCTATCTGCTACCTTCGACACCGTGAACCATCAGATCCTCCTCTCCATTCTCTCAGGCTCTGCACACTCTTGGATTGCATCCTTCCTGGCAGGCCGCTCCTACCAGGTAACGTGGAGTGGATCTGTGTCCACGCCACATACTCTCACTTCTGGTGTCTCCCACAGCTCAGTTCTAGGCCCTCTCCTCTTCTCTCTATACACCAAGTCACTCAGCTCCGTCATATCCTCACATGTTCTCTACTGTCATTGCTATGTGGATGACACTCAACTACTTTTCTCCTTCCCCCTTGTGACACCCAGGTGGCGACACGCATCTCTGAGTGCCTGGAAGATATCTCTGCTTGGATGTCGGCCCACCACTTCAAGATCAACCTCAACAAGAAGGAGCTGCTCTTCCTGGCCGCTCAAAAACCTCTGCATCACAGTTAACAATTACACAGTGTCACCCTCCCAGAGTGCAAAGAACTCTGGACAACACCCTGCCGTCCTCGGCAAACATCAAAGCAGTGACTCGCTCCTGCAGGTTCATACTCTACAACATCAGTAGAGTACGACCCTACCTCACACAGGAAGTGGCGCAGGTTCTAATCCAGGCACTCATCATATCCTGTCTGGACTACTGCAACTCGCTGTTGACTGGGCTGCCTGCTTGTGCCATGAAACCCCTGCAACCTATCCAGAACGCTGCAGCCCCCGCCTAGTTTTCAACCTTCCCAAGTTCTCCCAAGTCACCCCGCTCCTCCACACACTCCACTGGCTTCCAGTCAAAGCTCTCATTCACTACAAGACCATGGTGCTTGCGTACGAAGCAGCAAGAGGAACTGTCCCTCCCTACCTTTAGGCTATGCTCAAACCCTACACCCCAACACTAGCACTCCGTTCTGCCACCTCTGGTCTCTTGGCCCTCCCACCCCTACGGGAGGGCAGCTCCCGCTCAGCCCAGTCCAAACTCTTCTCTGTCTTGGCACCTCAATGGTGGAACCAGATTTCCCCCTGCAATCTCTGCCCATCTTCCAAAAGCACCTGAAACCCTTTCAGGTATCTTAAATAATCCCCTCCTCACATTCTATGAATGTGATATGTGGTTGTCCCACCTAGTTATTGTATCTTAAGATGAATGGACTAACTGCTCTGGGTAAGAGCTTCTGCTACATGACTAAATGTAAATGTAAAAAATGTAAATAAGTCAAGGGTATATGAATACTTTCTGAAGGCACGTTAAGTGGAGTAAGTTGGGTCTTGCTTATTATATATTGTGTGCAAGTGTGTGTGAAGAGCCTTAGTGGTATCTCTGTCCAGCAATTATCGTATACCCTGTGAGTACAGGGAATATACATCATAGTGCATCGGGAAGTATAGCAACAGATCTGATGTATCCAAAGCAAACACATAGGGCTTTGTAATGTATGAAGAGTGCTGCTGGGCCCTGTTAACATTTCATGTGAGTGAGTGTGAAGGGCCTTACTGATACTTGTGTCCAGTTGTTATTGTATGCCCACAATACAACATCACTAGTGCGCTGGGAATAGTGGTGGAGCTGATGAATCTAAAGTGAATACATGTACAGTATGGGGCTTCTCTGATATCATATGTATGGAAAGCTCTCTCTCACTCTCTCTCACTCTCTCGCTCCTCTCTCTCCTCTCTCTGCTGTACTGTACTGGGCCTGATGCTTTCTCTCTCTCGCTAGGCTGTGCTGAACTGGGCCTGCTGCTTTCTCTCTCGACAGTGGTCTGTTAATGTTTAAAAGCAGGAGGCCCAGGGGACTCTAAATCCCTGGGACACAAAGAGCCTCTGTGTGCTGCCGAGGTCACATCTGCCCGATAACTCTGGAGCACAGGAGCCCCAGCACCAACACCCTGATCACCATCACCACCGTCCATCAGCAAGGCTCTGCATGGCTGCAACTGCATGGCCTCCTTTCATAACGAACGCCACTGCTGTTCCTGTAGGGGCCAGATGGGTGTGTGACATTTCCGCACGGGCGCCAGTCGCATTAAACTGACTGTCACTCGCGTCCCTTATGTCTTTAAGATTTTGGGAGAAATATGACTTCATAAAATAAAAAGGGGCATAGGGGTGAGATTAGGTTGTTGAATTATACAATTTGTATTTCATTTCTTGACTGACTCGATTGGTCTTATCTGCTCCTGAAAGGCATTCTACCTATTTGCCCATGAAATACAGCGCAGGGGCTACCACTAACATTTGCCTTGACGTGATTCCTTCCAATAACAGATGTTTACACAGTATCCCTATTTGGGCGCCTCTCCTTAATGAAGGTCTTTGAAGGTGAATACAGAGCTTTAGAGGAGCGTGAACCTTGTCCTTTTGATTAAAACATGAAAAACCAGGAATGGGACTGTGTCACCACCTCATTTGTCAGGTCCCCAACGAGAGAGGGAATATTGTGCCGGCTTGCTGTTGTGCAGGAGTGATTAGCATAGCTATTGACTGGGTAAACAGTGATTAAAAAGATATGCCTCTAATTAGCACGGGAGGACCAATCAGATAGTGTGAAGACTAGCTGCCGACATGCTATAAATCATTAGATATGAATGGGGGCTGCGGTGGTGGACACTGTCAGTGGACTAGGCACTAACTGGATCCAGGTGGACTCAATATGGCGATATCAATGAAAGCCTTTGTTTTGTCTATCACAGCAAATGAAATGAGTCAGTTAAGTGTGAATGCACTCGGTGGTTGTATTAGGACACTGTGATCCTGTGTGACCCTATAGGACAGTGACTGTCTTGGCAGTTGGATATCATCGAGGCAAACTTACATTTTCATTACAGAGAGGGAGAGTGAATGGGACCAGGATGCAGAGCGAGTTCGGACACCAATCAAATGGACCCAGTATAATCAGTCAAATGTGACAGTGTTGTCATACATATGTTTGCAGCAGCAAACCTGCCTTCATGTAACCAGCTGTAAACATTCCATCATCGTTTCGCCAGTGGGCATCCATCCAAAGACTAGGGAACGAGGTCACCCCCTCCAACCTCCTGGTCCTTGTTTACCACTGAGAATAAAACTTTCTAGATCAGGGGCCAGTAAAAATGACACACAAGAGGCTCTAAGAGAGAGGGTGGTGGGGCCCCTTTTAGGTGACAATGACAGTGTTGCATGAGGTCATGGAGGTTAACACCGTCCCATTCAGGGCTCAATGGCTCGCAGACATGCTAGAAGGCATTCTGTGCATCCTCTGTGAAAGGAGTGGAGCCATTACACCAGGAAAGGTAATTTATGACGGGTTGCAGGGTGAGGTTACAGAGAGAATAGGGAACATCCCCATACCAGAAGCATGCCTGGACACTCAGCATGCAAATGGCACCCTATTCCCTTTATAATGCACTACCTTTGACCAGAGCCCTGGTCAAAAATAGGGCCTTATGTAGGGAATAGGGTGCCATTTAAGACACGGCCTGGACACTCAGCTTCAATTGGCTCAAAAGATAGCAATTCAATAACTTGGGATGTGGTGGGTGGAATCTGGATGACTTTGCCGTCCTCTCAAAGAGGAGGCTAACATTAGGGGGACAGTGGCCGCAGCACTTCCAAATCTGATCATCTGGGTGGTGCTCGAGCGGGATATCAATCGTCATGGAACTGCCAGTCGAGTGTTGTATCAACTTTAGACTACAGTGCTTGATTAGCATACCAATTTAGCCAGACAATACCTGGGGTAATAACCTGGACAAAGAGGAGCAACAAAAGGCTGGAGTGTGTGGAGACATTTGAACTTTATGGGTGTATTGTCTCTATACTGTTTGTGTGTGGGAACGTTGGGGCGGGATTGCGTGGTGTACGTGTGTGCACGCGTGTGTGCAAGGTTGGTGTGTGTATGCGTAAGAGGAGGAGAGGAAAAGACAGAGAGGGGATGTGCGTGCATTCACACTAAACGTCTACATCACATGCTTATACAATACAACAATCATGGCATCCAAATCACTTACAGATATGCTTTATTCATGTACTCTAAATCACATGTACATGTGTTCGCTGGAACTGTTTTAAGCACGCGATCACCCGAGGGTGGTATGACACGACACACACTTACAAATAAACTCAGCAAAAAAAGAAACGTCCCTTTTTCAGGACCCTGTCTTTCAAAGATAATTCGTAAAAGTCCAAGTAACTTCACAGATCTTCATTGTAAAGGGTTTTAAACGCCGTTTCCAATGCTTGTTCAATGAACCATAAGCAACTAATGAACATGCACCGGTGGAACGGTCGTTAAGACACTAACAGCTTACAGACGGTAGGCAGTTAAGGTCACAGTTATGAACACTTAGGACACTAAAGAGGCCTTTCTACTGACTCTGAAAAACACCAAAAGAAACATGCCCAGGGTCCCTGCTCCCTGCTCCCTGAAAAAACAACATCCGGCGCCGAAACGAGATGGCCGCCTCGCTTCGCGTTCCTTGGAAAATATGCAGTATTTTGTTTTTTTATGTGTTATTTCTTACATCGGTACCCCAGGTAATCTTAGGTTTCATTACATACAGTCGGGAGGAACTACTGAATATACGATTAACGTCAACTCATCATCGTTCCTACCAGGAATATGACTTTCCCGAAACGGATCCAGTGTTTTGCCTTCCACCCAATACAATGGATCTGATCCCAGCCGGCGACCCTGTGCGACGCCGTAAAAGGGGAAAACGAGGCGGTCTCCTGGCCAGGCTTCGGAGACGGGCACATCGCGCTCCACTCCCTAGCATACTACTCGCCAATGTCCAGTCTCTTGACAATAAGGTTGATGAAATCCGAGCACGGGTAGCATTCCAGAGAGACATCAGGGATTGCAACGTGCTCTGCTTCACGGAAACATGGCTAACTCAAGAGACGCTAACGGAGTCGGTGCAGCCAGCTGGTTTCTTCATGCATCGCGCCGACAGAAACAAACATCTTTCTGGTAAGAAGAGGGGCGGGGGGGTATGCCTTATGATTAACGAGACGTGGTGTGATCATCATAACAACACACAGGAACTCAAGTCATTCTGTTCACCTGATCTAGAACTCCTCACAATAAAATGTCGACCGCATTATCTACCAAGGGAATTCTCTTCAATCATAATCACAGCCGTATATATTCCCCCCCAAGCAGACACATCGATGGCCCTGAACGAACTTTATCTGACTCTTTGTAAACTGGAAACCACACACCCTGAGGCTGCATTCATCGTAGCTGGGGATTTTAACAAGGCTAATCAAAAAACAAAACTCCCTAAATTCTATCAGCATATCGATTGTGCTACCAGGGCTGGAAAAACCCTAGATCATTGTTATACTAATTTCCGCGACGCATATAAGGCCCTCCCCCGCCCCCCTTTCGGAAAAGCTGACCACGACTCCATTTTGTTGATTCCAGCCTACAAACAGAAACTAAAACAACAAGCTCCCGCGCTCAGGTCTGTTCAACGCTGGTCCGACCAATCTGATTCCACGCTTCAAGACTGCTTCGATCACGCGGATTGGAATATGTTCCGCATTGCGTCCAACAACAATATTGACGAATATGCTGATTCGGTGAGCGAGTTCATTAGGAAGTGCATTGACGATGTCGTACCCACAGCAACGATTAAAACATTCCCAAACCAGAAACCGTGGATTGACGGCAGCATTCGCGTGAAACTGAAAGCGCGAACCACTGCTTTTAACCAGGGCAAGGTGACCGGAAGCATGACCGAATACAAACAGTGTAGCTATTCTCTCCGCAAGGCAATCAAACAGGCTAAGTCCCAGTACAGAGACAAAATCGAGTCGCAATTCAACAGCTCAGACACAAGAGGTATGTGGCAGGGTCTACAGTCAATCACGGATTACAAAAAGAAAACCAGCCCCGTCGCGGACCAGGATGTCTTGCTCCCAGACAGGCTAAACAACTTTTTTGCCCGCTTTGAGGACAATACAGTGCCACTGACACGGCCCCCTACCAAAACCTGCGGGCTCTCCTTCACTGCAGCCGAGGTGAGTAAAACATTTAAACGTGTTAACCCTCGCAAGGCTGCAGGCCCAGACGGCATTCCCAGCCGCGTCCTCAGAGCATGCGCAGACCAGCTGGCTGGTGTGTTTACGGACATATTCAATCAATCCTTATCCCAGTCTGCTGTTCCCACATGCTTCAAGAGGGCCACCATTGTTCCTGTTCCCAAGAAAGCTAAGGTAACTGAGCTAAACGACTACCGCCCCGTAGCACTCACTTCCGTCATCATGAAGTGCTTTGAGAGACTAGTCAAGGACCATATCACCTCCACCCTACCGGACACCCTAGACCCACTCCAATTTGCTTACCGACCCAATAGGTCCACAGACGACGCAATCGCAACCACACTGCACACTGCCCTAACCCATCTGGACAAGAGGAATACCCATGTGAGAATGCTGTTCATCGATTACAGCTCAGCATTTAACACCATAGTACCCTCCAAACTCGTCATCAAGCTCGAGACCCTGGGTCTCGACCCCGCCCTGTGCAACTGGGTCCTGGACTTCCTGACGGGCCGCCCCCAGGTGGTGAGGGTAGGTAACAACATCTCCACCCCGCTGATCCTCAACACTGGGGCCCCACAAGGGTGCGTTCTGAGCCCTCTCCTGTACTCCCTGTTCACCCACGACTGCGTGGCCATGCACGCCTCCAACTCAATCATCAAGTTTGCGGATGACACTACAGTGGTAGGCTTGATTACCAACAACGACGAGACGGCCTACAGGGAGGAGGTGAGGGCCCTCGGAGTGTGGTGTCAGGAAAATAACCTCACACTCAACGTCAACAAAACAAAGGAGATGATTGTGGACTTCAGGAAACAGCAGAGGGAGCACCCCCCTATCCACATCGACGGGTCAGTAGTGGAGAAGGTGGAAAGTTTTAAGTTCCTCGGTGTACACATCACGGACAAACTGAATTGGTCCACCCACACAGACAGCGTCGTGAAGAAGGCGCAGCAGCGCCTCTTCAACCTCAGGAGGCTGAAGAAATTCGGCTTGTCACCAAAAGCACTCACAAACTTCTACAGATGCACAATCGAGAGCATCCTGTCGGGCTGTATCACCGCCTGGTACGGCAACTGCTCCGCCCACAACCGTAAGGCTCTCCAGAGGGTAGTGAGGTCTGCAGAACGCATCACCGGGGGCAAACTACCTGCCCTCCAGGACACCTACACCACCCGATGTCACAGGAAGGCCATAAAGATCATCAAGGACAACAACCACCCAAGCCACTGCCTGTTCACCCCGCTATCATCCAGAAGGCGAGGTCAGTACAGGTGCATCAAAGCAGGGACCGAGAGACTGAAAAACAGCTTCTATCTCAAGGCCATCAGACTGTTAAACAGCCACCACTAACATTTAGCGGCCGCTGCCAACATACTGACTCAACTCCAGCCACTTTAAAAATGGGAATTGATGGAAATTATGTAAAAATGTACCACTAGCCACTTTAAACAATGCCACTTAATATAATGTTTACATACCCTACATTACCCATCTCATATGTATATACTGTACTCTATATCATCTACTGCATCTTGCCATCTTTATGTAATACATGTACCACTAGCCACTTTAAACTATGCCACTTTATGTTTACATACCCTACAGTACTCATCTCATATGTATATACCGTACTCTATACCATCTACTGCATCTTGCCTATGCCGTTCTGTACCACCACTCATTCATATATCTTTATGTACATATTCTTTATCCCTTTACACTTGTGTGTGTATAAGGTAGTAGTTGTGGAATTGTTAGGTTAGATTACTTGTTGGTTATTACTGCATTGTCGGAACTAGAAGCACAAGCATTTCGCTACACTCGCATTAACATCTGCTAACCATGTGTATGTGACGAATAAAATTTGATTTGATTTGATTTGATTTGATTTGCTCATCTGCGTGAACGTGCCTTAGGCATGCTGCAAGGAAGCATAAGCACTGCAGATGTGGCCAGGGCAATACATTGCAATGTCCATACTGTGAGATGCCGAAGACAGCACTACAGGGAGACAGGACGGACAGCTGATCGTCCTCGCAGCGGCAGACCACGTGTAACAACACCTGCACAGGATCGGTACATCCGAACATCACACCTGCGGGACAGGCACAGGATGGCAACAGCAACTGCCCGAGTTACACCAGGAATGCACAATCCCTCCATCAGTGCTCAGACTGTCCGCAATAGGCTGAGAGAGGCTGGACTGAGGGCTCGTAGCCCCGTTGTAAGGTAGGTCCTCACCAGACCTCGAAGGCAACAATGGCGCAAATGGGCACGAACCCACCGTCGCTGGACCAGACAGGTCCATCATGGTCTGGGGCGATGTGTCACAGCATCATCGGACTGAGCTTGTTGTCATTGCAGGCAATCTCAACGATGTGTGTTACAAGCAAGACATCCTCCTCCCTCATGTGGTACCCTTCCTGCAGGCTCCTCCTGACATGACCCTCCAGCATGACAATGCCACCAGCCATACTGCTCATTCTGTGCGTGATTTCCTGCAAGACAGGAATGTCAGTGTTCTGCCATGGCCAGCGAAGAGCCCGGATCTCAATCCCATTGAGCACTTCTGGGACCTGTTGGATCGGCGAGTGAGGGCTAGGGCCATTCCCTCCAGAAATATCCGGGAAATTGCAGGTGCCTTGGTGGAAGAGTGGGGTAACATCTCACAGCAAGAACTGGCATATCTGGTGCAGTCCATGAGGAGGAGATGCACTGCAGTACTGGTGGCCACACCAGATACTGACTGTTACTTTTGATTTTGACCCCCCCGCTTTGTTCAGGGACACATTATTCCATTTCTGTTAGTCACATGTCTGTGGAACTTGTTCAGTTTATGTCTCAGTTTTTGAATCTTGTTATGTTCATACAAATATTTACACATGTTAAGTTTGCTGAAAATAAACGCAGTTGACAGTGAGAGGACGTGTCTTTTTTAGTAGTATACAATATGCCTGCTGAAATAGACAGTGGTGTATATTATAACATGCTTACTATGCTCCATTTTCCCTGTCATGGCTTCCAGAATGATAAGGCAATTCTTGTGTATTGTGTGTCATGTGTTTTATCTCCACGCCCAGAAGTGGATGGGGGTGCACGGGGGTTGGGGGTGGGTGGAGGCTATGGGTTTTCCGAAGAGTGTCAGGGGATAATTTACGATTGTATGAGATTGTGTCTGTGGGGCCAGTCAAATGAGGCCATGACAAGAGCTTGCGGTGTGTTAATTTATCGTGCCTGTGACTCGCACACATTAGAAACATTATTGGTACTTTTGAAATGAAATATGCTAACCACAAACTTATTCGCTGGGTGGGTGGTGGGGGGGGGGGGGGGGGGGGGTCCATATTTACTTCCTTGTGTAAGAGGAGACATGTGGTCCAACTTTGATGTCGACCTCAAAGAATTTAGTCTGCACAAATAACTGGCGTGTGGGCTGTGTTATGTTGATGTAATGCAGGGAAGTGATACTCTATCTATCCTAGCATCATTCTTCTTCATACCTACATCAATGTTAGAAAGCAATAGCATACCTGAAGCTCTTATTGAAATGGAAATGTTACTGCAAGACTTCTTAATCAACTAGCTTTCTGTCCACAAATCGTTTACATTAGAAGCACATTTTCACTACAGCGAGTACTTGCAAACGTGGTACATTTGAAGTGAATGAGAGAACACATTTTACTGGGCTTATTGTGTAGCAAAGAAAGAGCCACACATCGGCAAATAGAAGGGGTCATACATGTGCTTTAGTGACCCGGGAATGGGATGACGCTTCCATATTTACAGATATATAAGATAAAGATCTTGAACTAAAGGATATAGATTGGCTTCCAATGAGGATCTTGTTGCATGGGATTTTGAATGGCAGTTCTATTCGCCTCCGTGAGTGGCTCTGTAGTGGCTCAAAAACCGAATTAAACACAGTGTGACCTGTGCTTTAGGTTGTCTCTCATGTTGGAGTGACACAGGTCAACGTCCTAGTAATCCTACCCTGAATTTCAACTGCTGACTGGTACAAACTTGGTTGCCCAACACTGTATGTTCTGATGAATCCTTTTGGTATTAATATAGAAATAATACACTGAAATCTGATAAATGTGAGGATAAAAACACTAGGCATCTTATATTTACTCCTTGACAATATACACAGTACACATTATATTGGACATATGGACAGAGGGATAACTAGACAGGGAAAAGATATATATGGATTCTGCAGCTTAAATCTTGCATTTATTGTCTGATGGTTTTTCATTGATTCAGCTTGCAGGAAAGAAACACGCCCACAGGTCAGCAAACCTTGTACACCTTGGTCCTTCAGAGATGGGAAATGTGCAGGGCGCTAAAACCACAGGTAGTGAGGAGAGCAAGGCTAAAATCTGTCCGGTAACACATAACTGGAGAAAATAACTACTTTGGATTTAGTATGCAACATCTGAGTGTGGGTAAACGGTTTACATTACAATTAGAGTGGCAAACCCAAGATTAAAAAGCAGATAAATTACAGCCTTTTGAGTTGATGAACGTCCTACAGCTTTTATGGGTTCTGTCTTCGTTAGGAACAAATGGCTGGGGGCCCATTTTGTATTGTATATATTGTAGCTGTAGGCTAGAGCTATGTTGTATTTGAATTCCTCTTGTTTTCAAGCATCAGACCTCATCACCATCAATAGCCTTTGGATAATAGCATTTTATCGCAGACGCCCGATGTGCCTCGACTTTCCTATAGCACTTCCTATATAAACTGAGGCTGAGCACAAACCTGTCTCTGGCGTTATAATTCAGGGTAGCTCTTGTCTGTGCCATCAGCCCAAATTGTAATTCAAGAAGCAACAGTGTTGGAGAGCCTCTTGTTTTTTGCTAAAGCCATTATTGGGGCATTGAGATGAAGCTTTTAGTGTAAAGAGGGCAGGCAAGCCAGGCATGGATGGGCTCGCCCAATTGTTTTTACAAATAAATGTGCACCAGTTGGTGAACCAGCCAACCAGGATAGAGGCCCTAGCTGGTTCACGTGTTGTTCTCCCTCTTTCCTGACATCCGCCCTGTGATAGGAGGCCCGTTGTGATGGGCATAGAGGGCCGTGATGTTATCCCCTCTGGTAATTACCACCATTAAAGCTAATCCTGGTCCAATTCAGGACCCTTTTGTTTTGGCCTTTATCTCCTCAATGCTCGAGAGTTTCTCCTTTCAGAGCACCACACAAAGACATTTTTTTTTAGAGTTGGTAATTATCTGCTATATCCTCTCTGCTGGGAATAGGGTACTCGAGATGGGCAGGACGTCTCTCTCTCTCTCCATGCTGGTGGGCTGGAGTGTTTTGTAGTTGAGAGTTGGTGTGGCAAGCTCTGTCCTTACTTATTTTCTTGATTCTTTCCTTGGTCTTTTCTTTAAAAAAATGTGCATTTTCTTTGGTGGAGGGCATTTTCTTTGGTGGAGGGTTGACCCAATGTTAGTTTAGCGGTATTGGAGTTGAGGTGGAGGAGTTTTATACATAATTTATGTATAAAATTTATAATTTATACATTCCGCATACAGAATGAACAAAGCTGTGGTTGTGTTCATGAAAAGAGTACATTTGGTGGGTAGGCTGATTGCTAGTGGCATATTTGTAAGGGATGTGTTGGTGTCGATTTCTCCTCTTTTGACTCCTTCGACTAGGGTGGTAGTTGCGAATCTGCCTCTGTTTATTACGGATGATCAAATCCAGAAAGAGCTGAGTCAGTTTGGTAAGTTTTCTAGCGTTTTTTTAGGCAGATGCCATTAACTTCTTTGGGGCAGGGGGCAGTATTTTCACGTCGGGATGAAAAGCGTGCCCAGAGTAAACGGCCTGCTACTCAGCCATAAAAGCTAGAATATGCATATTATTAGTAGATTTGGATAGAAAACAATCTGAAGTTTCTAAAACTGTTTCAATGATGTCTGTAAGTATAACAGAACTCATATGGCAGGCAAAAACCTGAGAAAGAATCCAACCAGGAAGTGGGAAATCTGAGGTTGGTCGATTTTCAACTCAGCCCCTATTGAAGATACAGTGGGATATTGGTCATGTTGCACTTCCTAAGGCTTCCACTAGATATCAACAGTCTTTAGAGCCTTGTCTGATGCTTCTACTGTGAAGTGGGGCCGAATGAGAGGGGATTGAGTAAGGTCTACCATGAGCTGACCATGCGCGTTCATGTGAGAGCGAGCTCTGTTCCATCGCACTTCTGAAGACAAAGGAATTCTGCGGTTGGAACATTATTGAATAATTACGTTAAAAACATCCTAAAGATTGATTCAATACTTCGTTTGTCATGTTTTTACGGACTGTAATATAACCTTTTTAACTTTTCATCCGTACTTTCCGCTGGACTTGCACGTGCGTCTTGAGTTTGGAAAGTGTACTGAACGCTAGAACAACAAGGAGGAATTTGGACATAAATGATGGACATTATCGAACAAAACAAACATTTATTGTGGAACTGGGATTCCTGGGAGTGCATTGATGATGAACATCATCAAAGGTAAGTGAATGTTTATAATGTTATTTCTGACTTCTGTTAACTGCACATTATTATATTTTTTTCTTGATTGGGCTCTGAGCGCCGACCTCAGATTATTGCATGGTTTGCTTTTTCCATAAAGCTTTTTTGAAATCTGACACAGCGGTTGCATTAAGGAGAAGTACATCTAAAGTTCCATGCATAACACTTGTATTTTCATCAACATTTATAATGAGTATTTCTGTAAATTGATGTGGCTCTCTGCAAAATCACCGGATGTGTCACGATCGTCGTAATGTGAAAGAGAGGAGGACCAAGGCGCAGCGTGATACGAATACATTCTCTTATTTAATGAAATGAAGAATACTTAAACAAACTTAAACAACAAACGAACGTGACGCTATATAATAAACAAGTGCAGACACAGGCAACTTACGCATAGACATAGACAATAACCCACAACCCACAATACAAAACAGGCTACCTAAATATGGTTCCCAATCAGAGACAACGCAAAACACCTGTCTCTGATTGAGAACCATATCAGGCAAAACACAGAAATAGACAAACCAGACAAACAACATAGAATGCCCACACAGATCACACCCTGACCAACCAAAACATAAAACATACAAAGCAAACTCTGGTTAGGGCGTGACAGTACCCCCCCCCCCCCCCAAGGTGCGGACTCTGGCCGCAAAACCTGAACCTATAGGGGAGGGTCTGGGTGGGCATCTATCCGCGGTGGCGGCTCTGGCGCTGGACGTGGCCCCCACTCCACCATAGTCAATCCCCGCTTCCGTGGCCTCCTAGGAACTGCGACCCTCCTAAATGACCCCACTCCACTGAGGGGCGCCTCTGGACTGAGGGGCAGCTCCGGACTGAGGGGCAGCTCATGACTGAGGGGTAGCTCATGACTGAGGGGTAGCTCATAACTGAAGCGCAGCTCATGACTGAAGGGCAGCTCATGACTGAAGAGCAGCTCATGATTGAGGGGTAGCTCATGACTGGCGGGCGGCTCTGGCGGCTCCTGACTGGCGGGCGGCTCTGGCGGCTCCTGACTGGCGGGCGGCTCTGGCGGCTCCTGACTGGCGGGCGGCTCTGGCGGCTCCTGACTGACGGACGGCTCTAGCGGCTCAGGACAGACGGGCGGCTCTGACGGCTCAGGACAGACGGGCGGCTCAGGCGGCGCTGGACAGACGGGCGGCTCAGGCGGCGCTGGACAGACGGGCAGCTCAGGCGGCGCTGGACAGATGGGCAGCTCAGGCGGCGCTGGACAGACGGGCAGCTTAGGCTTGCCGAGGCGCACTGTAGGCCTGGTGCGTGGAGCCGGAACTGGTGGTACCGGGCTGGGGACACGCACCTCAAGGCTAGTGCGAGAAGCAGGAACAGGGCGTACAGGGCTCTGGAGACGCACAGGAGGCTTGGTGCGTGGTGTTGGCACTGGTGGTACTGGGCTGGTGCGAGGGGCTGCCACAGGCGGACTGGTGCATGGAGAAGGCACCGGATAGACCGGACCGTGGAGGCGCACTACAGGTCTCGAGCACCGAGCCTGCCCAACCCTACCTGGCTGAATACTCCCCGTGGCCATGCCAGTGCGGCGAGGTGGAATAAGACGCACTGGGCTATGTACCATGTACCCCGGCCCAAGGAGATGCACTGGTGACCAGATGCGTAGAGCCGGTTTCATGGCACCTGGCTCGATGCCCACCCTAGCCCGGCCGATACGAGGAGCTGGAATGTACCACACCGGGCTATGCACACGCACCGGGGACACCGTGCGCATCTCTGCATAACACGGTGCCTGCCCGGTTGCTCTCTCTCCACGGTAAGCATGGGGAGTTGGCTCAGGTCTCCTACCTGGCTTAACACCACTCCCCGTGTGCCACCCCCAATAACTTTTTGGGGCTGCCTCTCTGGCTTCCAGCCGCGCTTTCGTGCAGCCTCCTCATACCACCGCCTCTCCGCTTTCGCTGCCTCCAGCTCAGCTTTGGGGCGGCGATACTCACCAGCCTGTTTCCATGGTCCCTTTCCGTCCAGTATTTCCTCCCATGTCCAGAAATCCTGACCTCGCTGTCTCTCCTGCTCCTGCCCGTTACCACGCTGCTTGGTCCTATTTTGGTGGGTTATTCTGTCACGATCGTCGTAATGTGAAAGAGAGGAGGACCAAGGCGCAGCGTGATACGAATACATTTTCTTATTTAATGAAATGAAGAATACTTAAACAAACTTACAAAACAACAAACGAACGTGACGCTATATAATAAACAAGTGCAGACACAGGCAACTTACGCATAGACATAGACAATAACCCACAACCCACAATACAAAACAGGCTACCTAAATATGGTTCCCAATCAGAGACAACGCAAAACACCTGTCTCTGATTAAGAACCATATCAGGCCAAACACAGAAATAGACAAACCAGACAAACAACATAGAATGCCCACACAGATCACACCCTGACCAACCAAAACCTAAAACATACAAAGCAAACTCTGGTCAGGGCGTGACAGGATGTTTTGGAACTACTGAACGTAACGAGCCAATGTAAACTCAGATTTTTGGATATAAATATGAACTTTACCGAACAAAACATACATATATTGTGTAACATGAAGTCCTATGAGTTTCATCTGATGAAGATCATCAAAGGTTAGTGATTCATTTTATCTATCTTTCAGCTTTGTGTGAATCCTCTCTTTGGCTGGAAAAATGGCTGTGCTATTGTGTGAATAGGCACTCACCTAACATAATCGTTTGTGGTGCTTTCGTCGTAAAGCCTTTTTGAAATCGGACACTGTGGCTGGATTTACAACAAGTGTATCTTTAAAATGGTGTAAAATACATGTATGTTTGAGGAATTTTAATTATGGGATTTCTGTTGTTTTGAATTTGGCGCCCTGCAGTTTCACATGGCTGTTGACGAGGTGGGACGCTACCATCCCACGTACCCTAGAGAGGTTAAGCATGTTGTTTCGTTCCAGAGGCAAGAGTTGGTGGTGTAGCTGAGGCTGGGTCTAGTCATGCTATAGATGGTAGTGTAGATGAGGCTGGGTTGAGTCATGCTATAGATGGTAGTGTAGATGAGGCTGGGTTGAGTCATGCTATGGATGGTGGTATAGCTGAGGCTGGGTTGAGTCATGCTATGGATGGTGGTGTAGATGAGGCTGGGCCTAGTCATGCTATGGATGGTGGTATAGCTGAGGCTGGGTCTAGTCATGTCATGGATGGTGGTGTAGATGAGGCTGGGCCTAGTCAGGTTATGCTAGTGGATGAGGGGAGTATAGTGGGGAAGGGCAAGCGACTAGGGGCAGTGGAGGAGGGGGTCAAGCGGGAGACAAAAAAGGGGAAGAAGAAAGGAGGTGGGAGGGGAGAAGCTGCTGTGGTCAAAGGCACTAAGAAACCTTTGGCTGGTGCTGGGGGAGAGGCCCTGACTAGAGAGAAAAGGCAGGTGGTCAGGATGGGAGATGGAGATGAGGAGGAGGGTGAGTCTGAGGACGAGGATGATGAGGAGGCTTTCTTTTCAGACTCCTCCTCAATGGGTCCAGAGCTGACAGCCAGTCAGGCAGAGGGGTCAAAGTACACTGTGAGGGAACTGTCAAGGTTCCTGAATTAGACTAAAGGGAAAAAGGTTAATCTTGAAGGTTTTTTTGCGATCCGGGAAAGTTTGTAAGATCAGTACAACACGCAATGAAAAATGAAGGGCAGGCTATCCTCTCACCCAGAAAACAGTTTAGGTTGAGGAAGTGGGTCACAACAGTGCGTAAGGGTCTACATTCAGATGCTGTTCAGATTAATAGTTTTTTTCTGGCACTGGGGATTTTTGAGTTTTGCTATTGGTCTCTTTCTTTGCTGGCTTTTCTCCCACTTCTTATGGAGACTCTTCCGGTAGGCTGGCTTAATATAAATGGCCTCAGAGATGCTGGAAAGAGGAGTGTGTTTTGGGTGAATATGTAAAACAAAAAAAAGTACAGGTGCTGTTTCTGCAGGAGACGCATAGTGATGTGGTGAATGAAGTCGAGTGGGGGCTTTGGTGGAAAGGGGCAAGTGTGCTGAACCATGGAACAAATGCTAGTGCAGGGGTGGCAATCCTTTTTGCACCGGGTCTGGATGTAAAAATGTGCTCCTCTAAAGGAGATGTGTAGGGGTAGGCTGCTTGTAGTAAAAGCAAAAATTAACAACAGTTTGTCCTTATAAATCTGGATGCGCCTAACACAGGTAGAGAGAGGGGGCTTCTGTTTGGGTGTCTTAGACAGGAACTCTCACAGGTAGCGTCTGAGGAGATGCTGGTGGTAGGCGGGGACTGGAACTGTACGATAGATTTTACAAAATATAGAAATGTGGAGGATCCTCATTCAGGCTCAGTGGGGGTAAGGGACATCATGAAGCAGTTTGACCTAGTAGATGTTGGGAGAACTAGACATCCCAACACAAGAAGGTATACATGGGTGAAGGTCTTTGGGGCTAGGGTGAGTGCAGACCGACTTGATCGATTTTACATGTCCAGGAATCAGAGCAATAGGCTGTTGTGCGCTACCATTCTCCCGGTGGGTTTTTCGGATCACCACATAACCATGGCTGGGCTGTCTATTTCACCAGGGCCTTGGCAAGCATCCTATTGGAAGTTTAATGTAAGCTCTTACAATATGCCACTTTTTGCTCAGGTTTCCAGACGTTTTGGGAAAGGTGGGGGCAGTGAAGAGAGGAGTATGAGTCAATGGTGGTATGTGGGAAAAGTCCAAATGTGGGTCTTCTGTCAACAGTATACAGCTCTTTCATCCTCAGAGGCTATTGGGGGAACTCGAGCATAGTATCAGAAAAGTAAAAGTAGAGATGGTGGGGCAAGGTAATGTAGGCCTCCAGGCTAATTTAGCTGAATTACGTAGGGACCTGGGCAGTTTTTTCAAGGTTAAAGCAAAGGGAGCACTTGTAAGAGCTACGTTCTCAATGCTCAAGGAGATGGATGATACCAGCTCCTTCTTCTTTGGTTTGGAAAGAGCGGTGAAGCCAAGGGTATGCATTGTCTGCGGCTGTCGGATGGGCGGGTGACCTCTGTGGTGGGGGAACTGTGTGATCCTATGTGTGCTCATGTTTTGTTTTGTTTTCAGAACTCCCTAAGCTCTCTCTGGCACAGAGGGATGAAATGGACATTCCCTTGTTGTCCCATGAACTGGCAGAGGCCGTAACCCAGATGTCCCCCACTGTGCACCGGTGGTCAATGGACTCCCAGTCAAGTTAAAAAAACTCTGGGGAATAATTGGAGTGAGCTTCTTTTGCAGCTCTGACTTTCCTGCCCAAAAAAAGGAGACTTGTGTGAACTAAAGAACTGGAGGCCTGTGACATTGCTCTGTGCGGACTACAGGATATTTGCCAAGGTCCTCACTAACAGACTGAAGTCCCATTTGGACTCTATAGTACACAAGAACCAGACAAATTGTGTACCGGGACGCTCAATCAGGGACAACTTGTTCTTAATTAGGGACATGTTGGACTTGTCGAGAGTTTCTAATGTGAACTTTGGACTGGTCTCTTTAGACCAACAGAAGACTTTTGATAGAGTGAACCATGAGTATCTCTGTTCAATGTGATGTTTGAAGATGTTTTTTGCTGTGGCGTCATGTTTGGTCAAGGTGGGAAGGGGGCTCAGTAGTCCAGTCTGGGTGAGGGGGGGCATTAGACAAGTATGCCCTCTATTGGGGAAGTTATATACACTAGCCATTGAGCCTTTTTTGGGCCTCCTACGAAGGAGACTGCAGGGAGTGTGCTGGACAGGCATGGGTGTGTTGACAGGCATAGCAGTGTCGGCGTATGCCGATTACGTTTCTGTGATGGATATGCAGGCACTAGAGACTAGACGGAAGGTATATGAGAGAGCTTCGTCAGCTAAGGTGAATTGGGGCAAGAGCAAAGCTCTATTATGTGGGGCATGGAGGGATAGCCCCCCCTGCTTCCAGGGGGTTTGCAGTGGGGTTGTGAAGGGCTTAATATTTTGGGGGTGTACCTGGGCTTGGAGAGTTGGGTCAGGAAGAACTGGGAGGGGCTGTCACAGGCAGTGGTGTCAAGACTGTCCAGGTGGAGGTTGCTCCTGTCCCAAGTGTCATATAGAAGGAGGGTGCTGATAATCAACAACCTGACGGCATCCTCCCTGTGGCATAAACTGGCTGTCCTCAAATCCCCCGCCGGTCTGCACACAGACCGGTCGTGCCATCTGGTCTTGCCATCACTGGCTGAGGGCAGTAGTCCTGTACATGTCCGTCCATGAAGGAGGACAAGGCCTGGATGAACTGGAGAGCAGGGTGGCTCCATTCTGACTAAAGGCGGCGCAGAGACTGCTGTACCATACCGATGTCGGCTGGAGGGAACCAGCATGCGCGCTGCTGAGGAGAGCTGGCGGATTAGGGTTGGACCGGCAGCTGTTCCTCATGAGGCTGGATAGAACAGAAGGTCTCTCTGATTTTTACTCTGCGGTGTTGAGGGCCTGGCAGCTGCTAAGGCCCACACGAGAAGGGGGTGTAGAGCCTGGCCTGTGTGTTTGGGAGGAGCCTATCTTCCACAATCCAGCCATCCTTTTGAGATCGGTTCAATCGGCCACCTTGCAGAAGCGACTGATGGCAGCGGGTTCACTAAGGCTGTGTGACCTGCGGCTCCTAGGGGAGGAGGGGTGGAAAACCCCAGAAGTGCTGGCACAACAAACAGGACTAACATCTCTTAGACTGCTGGAGAGATTCCTGGGGGAGGTCCAGGAGGCACTGTCTGAGCTGGTAAGGGGGGTGTTTGAGCAGCCAAAGGGGGAGGGGACACCAATGTTTCCGCCACTGCAGGTGAAGGCTAAGACTGGGGACTGGCAAAGGGTATGGAGAACTTGTTGGACTTTAACACTCCGAGCCTGGGGAGTTTGAGATGGTGGGAGGTAAAGCTCTCTACAACCTCTGCATTAAGGTGAGGAACATTAGGAGCCTAACAGAAGTTAAGGCACATCAGTGGCAAGGGGTATGTGGGGAGGAGAGTATGGTGGGTTTTAGATGGAGGGGGCTCTACAAACCCCCAGTACTAAAGAGGTCAGGGGACCTCCAGCGAAGGGTTCTACATGGAGCCCTGGCCACTAATAGCTGGTTGGCACGGGTCGACCCGGGAGTCGGACAGGGGTGTCCTTTCTGTTTCATGAGTGAAACTGTGCATCATGTGTTTTCTGTGTTCGCCAGGTGAATGCCATTAATGTCTCTGTTGGAATGTCTGTGAGAGAGGTTGAGGGTGGAGTTTACTGTCAGGATGTTTATAATGGGGTACAGGTATTTGGATAAGGAAAAGTCCAAATGTGTGTTGTTGAATTTTCTGTTTGCTCAGGCAAATTTGTCTATTTGGCTAACAAGGACGAACAGGGTCAAAGGTGGGGGGATAACAGACCCTATACTAGTATTTAATGGGATGATCTCTGCGTGCCTTAGGGTGGAATTTTAGTGCTATAATTTGATGAAAAGTGTGGAGATGTTTCAGGAGATATGGTGTGTCGGGGGGGGGGGGGGGGGGGGGGCTGTCTGTACAGATAGGGAAGATGGGTTGGATATACGGTTGTAGAAGTGGTGAGGTTTTGGTTATTGTGACGTTGTTTGTATCGTGGGGTAGAGGGCAAGATGAGTATGCAGCACAGGGGATATTTGTTTTTTAAAGGTGGCGGGGCTGGTCGTGGTGAGGTTTTAATGAAATGAGGATATAGTTTTCAGCTGTGGTAACATAATTGCAAAAGGGTTTTCTAATGATCAATTAGCCTTTTAAATGATAAACTTGGATTAACTAACACAACGTGCCATTGGAACACAGGAGTGATGGATGCTGATAACGGGCCTCTGTATGCTTATGTAGATATTCCAGTACAAAACCAGCCGTTTCCAGCTACAATGGTCATTTACAACATTAACAATGTCTACACTGTATTTCTGATCAATTTGATGTTATTTTAATGGACACATTTTTTTGCTTTTCTTTCATAAACAAGGACATTTCTAAGTGACGCAAAACTTTTGAACGGTAGTGTACATATACATATATACATACAATGCCTTCTGAAAGTATTCAGGCCCCTTGACTTTTCCAAATTTGGTTAGTTCACAGCCATATTCTAAAATTGATTAAACTGTTTATTTCCCTCATCAATCTACACACAATAATGACAAAGCAAAAACTGTTTTTCTTTCTCCATTTTTGCTAATTTATTAAAAATAAATGGGAGTTCAAGCTCTGTCAGGATAATGGGGAGCATTGCTGCACAGTTATTTTCAGGTCTCTCCAGAGATGTTCGATCAGGTTCAAGTCCGGGCTCTGGCTGGGCAACTCAAGGACATTCAAAGACTCGTCCCGAAGCCACTCCTGCGTTGTCTTGGCTGTGTGCTTAGGGTTGTTGTCCTGTTGGAAGTTGAACCTTCGCCCAAGTTTGCGGTCCTGAGCACTCTGGAGTTGGTTTTCATTCAGGATCTACATTCATCTTTGCCTTGTTGTTAAAAAATGTCTAGCTTTTCTGTCTGGAAGAAAAATAGCAAATTTAGACTTTTTGGACTAGTCTCCCAGAAAAACATCCCCATAGCATGATGCTGACACCACCATGCTTCACCGTAGGGATGGTGCCAGGCTTCCTTCAGACATGACGCTTGGTATTCCGGCTAAAGAGTTCAATATTGGTTTCATCAGACTAGAGAATCTTGTTTTTCATGGTCTAAGAGTCTTTAGGTGACTTTTGGCAAACTCCAAGCGGGCTGTCATTTGGCTTTTACTGAGAAGTGGCTTCTGTCTTGCCACCATAAAGGCATGATTGGTGGAGTGCTGCAGAGATGGTTGTCCTGGAAAGTTCTCCCATCTCCACAGAGGAACTCTAGAGCTCTGTCAGAATGACTATCGGGTTCTTGGTCACCTCCCTGACCAAGGCCCTTCTCCCCCGTTTGGCCGGGCGGCCAGCTCTAGGAAGAGTCTTGGTGGTTCCAAACTTCTTCCATTTAAGAATGATGGAGACCACTTTGTTCTTGGGGACCTTCAATGTTGCAGAAATGTTTTGGTACCCTTCTCCAGATCTGTGCCTTGACACAATCCTGTTTCGGAGCTCTACAGACTAAACCTGTTTTCGCTTTGTCATTATGGGTTATTGTGTGTAGATGGTTGAGGATTTGTATTTATTTAATCCATTTTAGAATAAGGCTGTAATGTAACAAAATGTGGAAAAAGTCAAGGAATCTGAATACTTTCTGAAGGCACTGTATATAAATATATATATGTCTCTCTCTGTCTCTACCCATCTCTCTCTCTTTTTCTCTCTTTACCTCCATCCTTTTGTCGGGGCTATTCGAAACTCATAATTGTGAAATTATGCGGTGGATGTTATTGAGAGATTAATGAGATTGAGCGTGAATTTATCAATCTCTGTGACAATACGGTGATAAATGTAATTATATTCACTACTTATTAGCATGGTGGTAATGCTGCCCTCTAATTTTCCACAGTAATTGCGGCCCCTATTTTTATGAGGTGTTAACCACTATAAATCACATAGAAGATGAAGTAAATGTAGCGCACAAATTCCCATTCAGTCCCATTTCTTGTGACCTATCTCTGAGCAGATCTGTCTCTTATCAAAATAATAAAGACCACTGTTACATATAGAGAAAGCACTCTGTTTTCACCCGAAATGTATTTTGTCATCATTTTTAATTATACGATTTCTATTCCATTATGACCGATAGACTTCTCTTGTCATCACAATAATATCCTTCAGCTGGATATTTCATGGTGGTAAGTTACATGATACCACAATGGTAAGGGTTGATACATGGTATGTGCCACTAATCAAAGGGAGTGTGACAGCACGTTTTGGACATCATCCTAATGCGCGCCACAAACTCCTCCACTGGGAGGTCTATCACTGAAGTCTATCATGGGGCGCATAACATGTCTATTACAAAAGAACATGACTAGAATCAGAATAAGACTAAACAACAACCATGGCAGAATTGTTGAACAAGATGAATCCAAATGCCCTCAACCGTGTGTCACTTCTCTGTTTTGCTGTCCATATAGAGTCGTTCTCTCCCGCCCTCCTACCAGATGGTTCCTCTCTTCCTGGTTTCAGGACCTGCTGTGCTGGGACCGCCTCTGATTGGCTGGCCCAGCTGTTCCCCCACGGCCAAGGAGATGAGTGACAGGTGACTTCCCCAAACAGAGGTCCTGCCGCTGCCATTCTGTCGGTTGAGTGACAGCCCCTGCAGTGGACGGCTCCCTACTGATGATTCTGGGCATGGCATCATTAGTGTCTCTGCGAAACAGCTGTTCCTGATTCCTGGTGTCCACAAATGAAGCATTTCCCACTAACCAGTGTAAATACAATGAGGTATTGCACCATACATCAATACATGTTGTTGTGTTTACTGTGTGTGCTAAGCAGTTAACTTCTTATGGCTGAAGGGGCAGTATTGAGTAGCTTGGATGAAAGGTGCACAGAGGTGCCCATATTAAACGGCCTGCTCCTCATTCCCAGTTGCTAATATATGCATATTATTATTCATATTGGATAGAAAACACTCTGAAGTTTCTAAAACTGTTTGAATTATGTCTGTGAGTATAACAGAACTCACATGGCAGGCAAGAACCTGAGAAGTTCCACTTCCTGTTTGTAATATTTCTGGGGGTGCCAATTTTCAACCAAGCTCTCATTGAAATCACAGAGAGATATTGATGAGTTTTCACTTCCTACGGCTTCCACTAGATGTCAACAGTCAATAGAACTTTGTCTGATGAATCTAATGTGAAGGGGGGCCGAAGGAGACAGGAATTAGTGACCACTGCCAGAAGGTAATCACGCATTGAACACGCGTAATCACGCATTGAACACGCGCGTTCACGTGAGAGTCAGCTCCGTTCCATCGGTCAACTGAAGTCGATGAAATTCTCCGGTTGGAACGTTATTCAAGATGTATGTTAACAAAATTCTAAAGATTGATTCAGTACATCGTTTGACATGTTTCTACTGACTGTAACGGAACTTTTGGACATTTCGTCACGTTATAGTGGACGGTAGTGGACGCGCTTTGGGTTTGGCGTTCGGTAAACATGTCCAAAGTAGCTAATTTGACATAAATAACGGACATTAACGAACAAATCAAGCATTTATTGTGGACCTGGGATTCCCAGGACTGCATTCTGATGAATTAATCAAAGGTAAGGAAACATTTATCATGTATTTTCTGGTTTCTGTTGAGTCCAACATGGTGGCTAATTTGGCTATTGTTCTGAGCTCCGTCTCAGATTATTGCATGGTTTATTTTTCCGTAAAGTTTTTTTGAAATCTGACACAGCGGTTGCATTAAGGAGAGGTATATCTATAATTCCATGTGTATAACTTGTATTATCATTATATTTATGATGAGTATTTCTGTTGAAACGATGTGGCTATGCAAAGTCACTTGACGTTTTTGCAACTAGTGAATCTAACGCGTCAATGTAAACTCAGATTTTTTTATATAAATATGAACTTACTCAAACAAAACATGCATGTATTGTGTAACATGAAGTCCTATGAGTGTCATCTGATGAAAATAATCAAAGGTTAGTGATTAATTAAAGATGGATTTGAAATCAAAGTACGACTACAGTTTAAAAAAAACATGACTAAACATACATCGCTTTTAGCACTACTCTAAAACACAACATGGACATAGTTTGTCAAAATTGTGACATTTAACAATTGTAGTCCCTAAAAACTCATGTTCTCTTAGTTAACATGAGCAACACTACTTTCTTACTATGAATGAGTTTCTTGACTTCAGGAACGTCAGTGTCTAACAGCTTATTTCGGATCACGTTCCTCATGTTCTCAGGTTGTGTGGAGATGCCACCTACGTTGACAGCCAATCACCTGCTGCCTGAGTGACAGCAAGAGGCTAAGTGGTCAGAGGAACGGCTGCGGCGCTCCTATCCCTTACTACCACGCGACAGATGGCAGGCTTCAGACGCACGTTGGCTCTTGTGGGATCTCTGGGAATCCAGGATCGGCTCTGGGATCTGTGGGAATGCAGTAGACATCAGTAGAAGGGTGTCTCCGAGGAACAAGAGGAGCGGGCCTACACATGTAGGTAATGGAATACACTGCCTCAGACACCTGAGGGCATCCTCGGGCAACACACTGGCACCATGCCAAGAGGAATCAAAAGCTGTCATAATTCTGGACCACAGGTAGACCTAGACACAGGCAAACACCGGCAGACACAGACGTGAAGATTGTGTTTAGCTAGCTTTCTATCTTTTTTGGGGGGGGTCAAGCGCTGGTTTTATGTATGTTATCATATCTGGGTCAAAACATAATTGTTTTGTTGTGACTCTCTGCTCTTCAGGCAGGCTGCATGTCAGCGCAAAAGTGTGAGATGTTTTATTCCGTTTTAGCGGCCACAAAAGATATTTCAATGTGTCAAATTATTAAAATGAGACCATATTTTATTCTGTAGTCACCTCGTTGTCGGGGACTGGTGACCACGGGGTATTTTAATTATTGCAGTGCGATTTTATTTTTCTGCTAAATCTGATTAGGGAGTGTGTTTCTTATTCTGGGGAGATTAGCCATCTGGTAGAGGGACGTGGGGAGAGAGGGAATTTCTCTGCTTGTTAGTGACTGGCTTTCACAGCTCTCTCCCACTGCTGAGCTCAAACGACTGTGAGTGACACCGCTGCCCACTCGCACAGATAAAAATACCCCGCTAAATGGCTAGCATATGTGAGCTGCTCTCTACAGGGTAGGGCTTGAAATGTAATGTAGAGCGTGCGTGTGTGTGTGGTGTAGGAGAGGAAAAGGGTGAGGGATAGAGAGTGAGAGAGAGAGTGAGGAACTGAGGAAAGGAGTGTGAATGTGTGTCTTTTCCCATATAACTAATTCATCGTCAGTCGGGGTGTGGAGGAGAGGGGGAGGGGGGGTGTTACGTGCATGTGTGGCGGAAACTTGGCCCATGGTTTTCCTAGATAAACCCGATCCCGAGCGAAGGTCCAGGACATATTTTCCTTGGGGGTTAATGTGGGGAAAGTGTGAATATTTGGAAAAGCTGGTGCTGAAAGCTATGAGCGCTGCAGACATGTGGGAAAGGTGGGCACAACTAGGACAAATTAGACATCATTAGTTCAGGCGGGTCCTGCTCTTCGGGCGGGGGTAATTGAAGCTGACATAGTTGTACTTTTGTGGCTTCCTTTTTGGCTCCCATTCTATTGTTCTTTTCCTTGATGTTTTAGTCAGTATTAACTAGGCATATTTAATTGTCGTGCATGTCACATTTAAATCAAGACTGCGTAAGGAAGTAAGCTTATTAACACTTTTGAAAATCAGCACATACTCCAATGAAATAGTACACTTTGAAATCTCACTTTTATAGCTTTTTGAAAAATGTCTGGATGTAGGCTACTCCTAAAACAGCAATATTTAAACATTGGTTTAAATGGGGCTTGCAGAGTAAAGTGAGGGCAACACAGTAATGGTTAAAGCTTTATTAGGCTGTATACACACACACACACACACACATACACACGCACATAGTGAGTGCCTGCCTGTGAAGAGTTAAAAACAAGTCACCTCGCTGACATTTACACAAGGCTGCTGCGTCCTTTCAGGTGCACCGCGGGATACGACAATCCCCGCCATGCCAGAGTCATTGAAAAGTGTAATGGGGAGACAGGAAGCTTCCAGCAGCACAGTGCACCTGGACAACCTAAACAACCTGGACAAAGGTCCCTACTTCATGGCCAGTACTAGGGGGGACCATTCTCACAATACAACACATTGAGTGGTTAAACAATGTCAATTAACGTCACCTGGCATTCAACTGGACCCCTACCACTACTATTGACTTTTGTCTCTGGCTACTGTGTCTGGAATAAGTGATTTTTTCTTCACTGAAATATGTGCCTTTTTATTTGCTTCCAAACAAATTCCATATGTGGTGCTTAAAGCTTACAGCTTCGAATGGTTGATTTTACCATTGGTAAAAACAGTATGGAAGCGAAACAAATGCAATTTCAACAAACGCACTTCACTCATACTACAGATGCCGTTACTAACCTCAAAGGACGTTTCGCATTCAGGAATGTTTATACTTTGCATTGATAGGCTATTTGCTCTATCCATGAAAACATCAAAGACCAGAATATACATTTTGGTGCATGTCGTCAGTTTAAAACGTTGTGATGAAACCGGCCCAAATAAGGGTCCGATTTCATATCCTTCCTCATTGAACAAAACAACAACAACATCAATGAACTGAAGATGCAATTGATGCTAAAAAATGGCTAATCTAGCTCCATATAAGAAAAGAGAGTCATGCTTATGGCTTACATCTGTGGATATGTCTGGTATATTTGCTAAGAACACAGCTTACATGCTGGAGTCCCAGACAACATCTCAATTTGCTAATCCTCTGTGTACATGCTAACACTTCACTTCTGATTCCTGGAATTTCTTGTTAGCATCCTGCGGTTCTTTCTCAGTGTGTATCAGATAGCCTGTGCTAGCTTCCTCTGTGCCTCTGCATTTGGTTCCCATTTGAACCGTCTCAAAGCCAATAAAGGACCTAGTCAATTAAAACAGACCAGGCACTTCATAAGCAGGAAATGGACCAATTATAGCGACCCCGCAGAGCGGCAGGGGTTTAAACTCCTGAAATATGTAAAGAGACGGGCAGACAGGCAGGGAGGCAGTTTAGGGTTTCAACCTGGGGGCTAATCTTTAAAAAGCAAGCTGGCAGTGTGCTGGTCACTGATAAAGGCCCTAGTCTGTCATCACACAGGCTCACCTCCAGTAACTCGGCCTGTCACAACATCATCTGTAATCTGGGCCACAGCCAAGGGCACGCAGAGACAGGCCGGAGGGGAGGGATGTGTGTGTGTGTGTATGTAAGGGTCAGCGTTATAGGCCTCCTTGCCCATCCAATTAAAATATTGAAATATTGATAATTTATTTGACCGAGACGCACACCGACAGAAAGACACATCAATCTCAGATAAAGCATCAGAGCGAGCAAAACAGAGCCCCTCTGTCTCAGTATGTGTAGACCATGCATGTCATGCTGTCTGGACAAAAAGAGTATGGCATGTCATACTAATTTTGTCCAGACAGCATAATATGCATGTGTTACATATAGTTAGACAGAGGGGTGCTATTTCACTCGCAAGGATGCTTTCTCACGTGAGATTGTTTCGGCAGAGAGGAAGAGACAAATAGAGAGGGATCACTCGCGCCAAAATCTGTCCAGAATACCCCAATCCGTTTCTATGAGCATATGTTGTCTTAAGCTTGTCGCCTGCATTGCCGCCTCTGGGACAACGACTCCCATTGCTAGGACATGAGCATCTCATCATCATATACAGATCTCTGGTTTTAGCCAAATGCGAATTGGAAAGGAAAGTTGGCAGGTGCAGTGTACTTTCGGATGCTGGCTTCCCTTAAAGTATGTTTAAGTATGTTTAACCAAAACTATATAATTACTCCTGTCTAAATAAAATAATTCAAAATACTTCACCAGAGAGCATGACTTAGCCACAGATGATCATTAGCTTCTTTAAAACAAATAGCTGTGGATTGTTTCAAATCACAAGCATGCAGGCCTATGCATATTTGGGAAGCCTGCAATTTGGGCAGTTCGCTTGGCAATAGGCCTAGCTGATTATTGAGTTGTGGCTGTCAGTGAAAAGCATCTAAAATATGAGTGAGATAATGTGTCTTGAGTATAATTGAAAATGTTGAAGCAAGAAGAAGGGGAGGGGTGTGTCTAAGATATGGCGGATCGCTCTCCAGAATGCACCCACTCAGCTCTCCCGAATGCACCTACTCAGCTCTCCAGAATGCACCCACTCAGCTCTCCAGAATGCACCCACTCAGCTCTCCAGAATGCACCCACTCAGCTCTCCAGAATGCACCCACTCAGCTCTCCAGAATGCACCCACTCAGCTCTCCAGAATGCACCCACTCAGCTCTCCCGAATGCACCTACTCAGCTCTCCCGAATGCACCCACTCAGCTCTCCAGAATGCACCCACTCAGCTCTCCAGAATGTACCCACTCAGCTCTCCAGAATGTACCCACTCAGCTCTCCAGAATGTACCCACTCAGCTCTCCAGAATGCACCCACTCAGCTCTCCAGAATGCACCCAACCAGCTCTCCAGAATGCGGTCAGCGTACTGCCGACAATTATCGGGCATTCATTGTTTCATTGTGTGAATTGTTTGCCCTTTGATTGCTTATTTGATGTATTCCCCATTACATACAGTATGTCACCAGTAGGCCTAGTAAATGTACCGTTAATCCCCATAATTTGGTTACATTAATTTATGTTAATGCATTTATTAATTATAGTAATTTACTGTTCTCATTTTCGGAGTGGAAACATTGTTTGCAGAGTTCACAACCTGTTACACTTGTGAAAAATAAGTTTGGGCTTATTTCATAACCATCATTTGCGAGTTTTGAAAATGTTTTCATTGTATTTTGTTTGGAGTTCTCCATGTGAGCAATGAGCATGTGTCTGGTTTCTCTATCCTTTTAATGTTGAGGGAGCACACGCGCCTGTGCACATTAAAGTATCCTATCTGATCTGCTGTGCGCCAATTTCTGATTGTCTTAACTCACCATGTCCACCACTAATAAGCTGAGCTTCTCAGTCATATTGTCTTCGCCTCATACAGTAAGTCAATGAAGAACACTACATGACCAAATGTATGTGGACACCTGCTCGTCGAACACCTCATTCCAAAATCATCTGCATTAATATGGAGATGGTCCCCCTTTGCTTCTATAACAGCCTCCAGTCTTCTGGGAAGGCTTTCCACTAAATGTTGGAATATTGGTGCGATGACTTGCTTCCATTCAGCCACAAGAGCCGGTCGGACTTCAAGATGGTTTTATTTAATTTTTTATTTAACCTTTATTTAACTAGCCAAGTCAGTTAAGGACAAATTCTTATTTACAATGACGGCCTACCAAAAGGCAAAGGCCTCCTGCGGGGACGGGGGCATGGGATAAAAAATTTAAAATAGATACAATATAAATATAGGACAAAGCACACATCAAGAGAGACAACACAACACTACATAAAGAGAGACCTAAGACAACAACATAGCAAGGCAGCAACACATGACAACACAGCATGGTAGCAACACAACATAATAACAACATGGTAGCAGCATTAAACATGGTACAAACATTATTTGGCACAGATAACAGCACAAAGGGCAAGAAGGTAGAGACAACAATACATCACACAAAGCAGCCACAACTGTCAGTAAGAGTGTCCATGATTGAGTCTTTGAATGAAGATATTGAGATAAAACTGTCCAGTTTGAGTGTTTGTTGCAGCTTGTTCCAGTAGCTAGCTGCAGCGAACTGAAAAGAGGAGTGACCAGAATGGGTGTTGTATGTGGAGGATGAGGGCTGCAGTAGATATCTCAGATAGGGGGGAGTGAGGCCTAAGAGGGTTTTATAAATAAACATCAACCAGTGGGTCTTGCGACGGGTATACAAAGATGACCAGTTTACAGAGGAGTATAGAGCGCAGTGATGTGTCCTATAAGGAGCATTGGTGGCAAATCTGATGGCCGAATGGTAAAGAACATGTAGCCGCTCGAGAGCACCCTTACCTGCTGATCTATAAATGATGTCTCCGTAATCCAGCATGATGTTCAGATGGTCATCTGAATCAGGGTTAGTTTGGCAGCTGGGGTGAAAGAGGAGCGATTACGATAGAGGAAACCAAGTCTAGATTTAACTTTAGCCTGCAGCTTTGAAATGTGCTGAGAGAAAGACAGTGCACCGTCATACTCCCAGGTACTTGTATGAGGTGACTACCTCAAGCTCTAAACCCTCAGAGGTAGTAATAACACCTGTGGGAGGAGGGGCATTCTTCTTACCAAACCACATGACCTTTGTTTTGGAGGTGTTCAGAACAAGGTTAATGGTAGAGAAAGCTTGTTGGACACTAAGAAAGCTTTGTTGTAGAGCTTTTAACACAAAATCTGGGGAGGTTCCAGCTGAGTATAAGACTGTATCATCTGCATATAAATGGATGAGAGAGCTTCCTACTGCCTGAGCTATGTTGCTGACGTAAATTGAGAAGAGCATGGGGCCTAGGATCGAGCCTTGGGGTATTCCCTTGGTGACAGGCAGTGTCTGAGACAACAGATTTTCTGACTTTATACACTGCACTCTTTGAGAGAGGTAGTTAGGAAACCAGCCCAAAGACCTCTCAGAGACACCAATACTCCTTAGCCGGCCCATGTATGGATGTATTTCAAGGCCTACCTTCAAACGCAGTGCCTCTTTGCTTGACATTATGGGAAAATCAAAAGAAATCAGCCAACACCTCAGAAGAAAAATGTAGACCTCCACAAGTCTGTTCATCCTTGGGTGCAATTTCCAAATGCCTGAAGGTACCACATTCATCGGTGCAAACAATAATACGCAAGTATAAACACCATGGGACCACGCAGCCGTCATACCGCTCAGGAAGGAGACGAGTTCTGTCTCCTAGAGATGAACGTACTTTGGTGCGAAAAGTGCAAATCAATCCCAGAACAACAGCAAAGGACCTTGTGAAGATGCTGGAGGAAACAGGTACAAAAGTATCTATATCCACAGTAAAACGAGTCCTATATCGGCATAACCTGAAAGGCCTCTCAGCCCAAGTTAAACAATTTAAAGGCAATGCTACCAAATACTAATTGAGTGTATGTAAACTTCTGACCCACTGGGAATGTGATGAAAGAAATAAAAGCTGAAAGAAATAATTCTCTCAACTATTATTCTGACATTTCACATTCTTAAAATAAAGTGGTGATCCTAACTGACCTAAGACAGGGAATTTTAACTAGTATTAAATGTCAGGAATTGTGAAAAACTGAGTTTAAATGAATTTGGCTAAGGTGTATGTAAACTTCCGACTTCAACTGTATGCGTGTGCACACACAACATTTATATTGCCTTGCTCAATGATCTCTAACAACTAAGTTAATTATGATGATGAAGGTTAATGGTTAAAGATTAGTATCTCACGGATGTCTTTTCATCCTATATCAAGGGTTTCACTCGAATGCCTTGTCTATGCATTCCCAGAATGTTGAGCATATGCAGGAGGAGAGGAGGACAACGACTGGGGATTGGGTTGATTTATATCTCCCTGAAGTGATGCACAATGCCACACAAAAGGTTGATTGACCAAGAACTTCACATTGAACCACTGGTGGAAAAAGAGGTCCCCTCCTTTCTGATATAGAGAGGTGATTTCATGGGATTCCAGACATCTAATGGTCCTTTCCAAAAGAGGAAAGACACAGACAAAAGACAAAAGCTTGATATAAAATCCAGCAATGCTTGACTCCAATGCTATGTTAAGACAGGCAACCCAATTCTGATATTTTCCTTTTCCACTAATTGGTATTTTGACCAATAAAGATCAGCTCTGAAAAAGATTGGTCAAAAGACCAATTAGTAGAAAAAAGATCAGAATTGGATGCCTATGCAAATGCAGCTTATGATGTCACCCTATAACTGTAACATTGTTAAACCCTATACCCTTGTTTGAAATACTGTATCCTTCCATTGACTCCTATATGACTTATATAAGCTCTACATCCGGCAATATATCGTTTGGAGGAGAATACAGCTAAAGAGTCTGTCAATCTTTCATTAAACCCAGGGTGAGTAGGGTCAGATGCCCCTCCTTCCGGACCTAAAAACAGCAGCACATCTGGTACAGGGTGATGGCTGGAATGATAATGCCCCGGTGACTGAGCTGGCCTTGCTCTGTGCACTTGTGAGGTTTAAAACTAAAGGATTGAGAGTCTTCGCCAAAATTACAGATATGTATTTAAAAACAGACAGGTTAAACAAGCAGTCTTTTCCATTCTCCACAGCTCAATTTAAAGGAGAAGCAAACAATCAAGGATAGGTGTGGCCAAGCAACACAAAATGGCTGCCACCAGCCCTGCAAAATTAACAGGTGAAGACAATTAAGCTGATTAGGGTGCAACTGACAATAGAGATCTCGTGATACTGATTGGATATGAAAAGTGGGTTGAGACTGGGCCTAGGTAAAAACAGCGAAACATACAACATTCAAATAGTAAAACAGTTAAGGGGATTAAAAGAGCATCCAGTGAGGATGTCTTCCTCACATTACCCTCCTCTTCTTACAGATCCCCAAACGCAGTTTTGTGAGCACTGTGCTGATGAAAGAAAGCAATGTCATTCAAACCTGTCATGTTCAAACGATTCAAAGTTGTCAATATGGCTGCTGATCCTCCAAAACATATACACACTGTCCCTTAGGGACAACCGCTGACTTCTCCAACATACGGTCCCACTGTGGAGCTTCCCATTCCACAACCCACACAGCTCAACCCCTGCAGTACTAGCAGATCCTTGTACATCCCCGAACTGTAGGGCCACAGGAACCTCTCGATTCCCCGGGAGCCTCCACCTTCTTAGGACTACTCCAAAACATTGAGGCCACAGCAGCGCTCCTCCACGGCTCACAGGAGGTCTTCCCGCTGCTCCCTCCATTGGGCTCAGGCTGTCCCCCACTCATCCCTTAGTATTACAGCTGTGAAACCTCCACTGCAATATGCCTCTTGCAGATTTACACCAGACAGATCCATCTTGTGAAAAAACTGTCCAAAGACCTCTATACTAAACAATTAATATCATGGATCTCCCTTAAGGGACTAGGGCAGATGTGTCAAAGTCATTCTACAGAGGGCCGAGTGTCTGCGGGTTTTTCCGTTCCTCCCTTGTACTTGATTGACGAATTAAGGTCACTAATTAATAAAGAACTCCTCTCACCTGGTTGTGTAGGTCTTAATTGAAAGGAAAAAAGAAAAACCTGCAGACACTCGGCCCTCCATGGAATGAGTTTGACACCCCTGGACTACGGGACAATCACAGTTCTGACAAACATACAAGATTCAAATAGTTTAGGGGATTCAAATTAGGATGTCTTCCTCACAGATCCATGTACCTGGCTTCTCATCAGGAAGTTCCCCTAGAGAGGCCGCAGCATCATTCACCTCTATTTGCACTTGACCTATAACGTCATTTCTGTATTAGATTACGTTGGTTTGAATAGTTGTCTTTGAGGTGGAGATTTCGAGGATGATCTGGCATGGAACACACTGATAAACATATTTAGGTAATAACATAGGAAATTAATGGCTACTACATAGTGGGCTGGTATGGTGGGCAATCTTTAATGTTTAAGGAAGTCTCAAGTTTTTGCTCGACCTGAGTTAGAGAATAGACATATTATTTTCCAACTAGAGTTCATAAAAAATTTTCGGAGCTGTCTATTTACCACAACAAACCGATGCTGGCACTAAGACCCTCAAAGAGTATCCTGGAAGGATATTGACCTCATCCCGTCAGTAGAGGATGCCTGGTTGCTCTTTAAAAGTGCTTTCCTCACCATCTTAAATAAGTATGGCCCATTCAAAAAAATGTAGAACTAAGAACAGATATAGCCCTTGGTTCACCCCAGACTTGACTGCCCTTGACCAGCACAAAAACATCCTGTGGCGTTCTGCAGTAGCATCAAATAGCCCCCGCGATATGCAACTTTTCAGGGAAGTCAGGAACCAATATACACAGTCAGTAAGGAAAGCTAAGGCTATCTTTTTCAAACATAAATTTGCATCCTGTAGCATTAATTCCAAAAAGTTTTGGGACACTGTAAAGGAGAACAAGAGCACCTCCTCCCAGCTGCCCACTGCACTGAGGCTAGGAAATACTGTCACCACCGATAAATCTACGATAATCGATCATTTCAATAAGCATTTTTCTACGGCTGGCTGTGCTTTCCACCTGGCTACCCCTACCCCGGCCAATAGCTCTGCACTCCCTGTAGCAACTTCTCCGCTTCTCCTTCACCCAAATCCAGACAGCTGATGTTCTGAAAGAGCTGCAAAATCTGGATCCCTACAAATCAGCAGGGCTAGACAATCTGGACCCTCTCTTTCTAAAAGTATCCGCCAAAATTGTTGCAACCCCTATTACTAGCCTGTTCAACCTCTCTTTCGTATCGTCTGAGATCCCCAAAGATTGGAAAGCTACCGCGGTCATCCCCCTCTTCAAAGGGAGAGACACTCTAGACCCAAACTGTTATAGACCTATATCCATCCTGCCTTGCCTTTATAAAATCTTTGAAAGCCAAGTTAACAAACAGATCACCGACCATTTCGAATCCCACCGTACCTTCTCCACTACGCAATCTGGTTTCCTAGCTGGTCATGGGTGCACCTCAGCCACGCTCAAGGTCCTAAACGATATCATAACAGCCATCGATAAAAGACAGTCTGGTTAGACTGTAAACTCTCTTTCCAGACTCACATCAAGCATCTCAATCCAAAATTAAATCTAGAATCGGCTCCCTATTTCGCAACAAAGCATCCTTCACTCATGCTGCCAAACATAACCTCGTAAAACTGACTATCCTACCGATCCTTGACTTCGGTGATGTCATTTACAAAATATCCTTCAACACTATACTCAGCAAACTGGATGTAGTCTATCACAGTGCCATCCGTTTTGTCACCAAAGCCCCATATACTACCCATCACTGTGACCTCTATGCTCTCGTCGGCTGGCCCTCACTACATATTCATCGCCAGACCCACTGACTCTAGGTCATCTGTAAGTCTTTGCTAGGTAAAGCCCCGCCTTGTCTCAGCTCACTGGTCACCATAGCAACACCCACCCGTAGCACGCGCTCCAGCAGGTATATTTCACTGGTCATCCCCAAAGCCAACACCTCTTTGGCCGCCTTTTCTTCCAGTTCTTTGCTGCCAATGACTGGAACGAATTGCAAAAATCACTGAAGCTGGAGACTTATATCTCCCATTCTAACTTTAAGCATCAGCTGTCAGAGCAGCTTACCGATCACTGTACCTGTACACAGCCAATCTGTAAATAGCACACCCAACTACCTCATCCTCATATTGTTATTTATCTTCTTGCTCTTTTTCACCCCAGTATCTCTACTTGCACATCATCTGCACATCTTCACTCCAGTGTTAATGCTAAATTGTAATTATTTTGCCTCTATGGCCTATTTATTGCCTTACCTCCCTAATCTTCTACATTTGCACAAACTGTACATAGATTATCTATTGTATAATTGACCGTATGTTTGTTTATGTGTAACTGTGTTGTGGTTTCTGTCTCACTGCTTTGCTTTATCTTGGCCAGGTCGCAGTTGTAAATGACAACTTGTTCTAAACTGGCCTGCCTGGTTAAAAAAAGGTGAAATCAAAAAATAAACATATATATGTAGAAGGCCATAAGTAAACAAGAAAATGCACATTCCGAGGCGGTGTTTCTCGTGGCCGTTTGATTTTTGATGCTGTGCAACTGAAATCCGTTTTACCTCATTTCTACCAGCATGTCACCTGTGCAACTAGAGGATAAAACTTTAGATCACCTTTACGCCACACACAGAAGTACATACAAGGCCCTCCCTTGCCCTCCCTTTTGCAAATCTGACATTAACTCCACCCTCCTCTCTACCAGACGAATTCAACGCGTTTTATGCACGCTTTGACAACAACAACAAGCCGGGTGTGAGAGCCGTCACCGACCGTGAGGATTGGGTGATTTCGCTATCTGAGGCCGACGTGAAAAAGGTTTTTAATCAGGTCAACACACGCAAGGCTGCGGGGCCCGACGGTATTCCAGGGCCCGTTCTTAGAGTATGCACAGAAAAGAAGGCAGGCATATTCACGGTAATTTTCAACATCTCCTTGTCCCAGTCTGTAATCCCCACATGTTTTAAGATGACCATCATCAGTCCTGTCCCCAAGAACTCTGAGGCTTTATGCCACAAAGGCTACCGCCCTGTTGCAATCACTTCTGTATTCATGAAGTGCTTTGAGAGGCTGGTTATGACACACATTAACCACCATCCCAGACACCCTAGACCCACTCCAATTTGCATACCGCCCCAACAGATCCATAGATGACGCAATTTCAATTGCTCTCCACACTGCCCTCACCCACCTAGATAAGAGGAATACCTATGTGAGAATGCTGTTCATTGAATACAGCTCAGCGTTCAACACCATTGTCCCCTCCAAGCTCGTCACCAAGCTTATGACTCTGGGTCTGAACACCTGCCTTTACTACTGGATCCTGGACTACCTGATGGGCCGACCCCAGATGGTGAGGGTAGGCAACATCACCTCCACCACGCTGACCCTCAACACAGGGGCCCCACAGGGTTGTGTGCTTAGTCCCTTCCTGTACACCCTGGAGTTGTGGCAACGCACGACTCCAACACCATCATCAAGTTTGCTGACGACACGACGGTGGAAGGCCTAATCACCGACGATGACGAGTCAGCCTACAGGGAGGAGGTCAGTAACCTGGCACAGTGGTGCCAGAACAATAACCTCTCCCTAAGTGTTAGTAAGACCAAGGAGCTGATCGTGGACAACATGAAACAGGTGAAGCGAGCACGCCCCCATCTACATCAACGGGGCCGCAGTGGAGCAGGTCGAGAGCTTCAAGTTCCTCGGTGACCAAATCACTAAAGACTTAAAATGGTCCAAACACACGTAGGAGGTTGAAATAGTTTGGCATGGGCCCTCAAATCCCCCAAAGGTTCTACAGCGGTACCATTGAGAGCATTTTGACAGGCTACATCACTGACTTGTATCGCAACAGCATCGCCCTCGATCACATGGTGCTACAGAGGGGGGTGCGGACAGCCCAGTACATCACTGGGGCCAAGATCCCTGACATCCAGGACATCTATATCAGGTGGTGTGGTAGGAAGTCCCGTCTTTAAATCATTAAAGACTCCAACCACCCAAGCCATAGACTATCCTCCCTTCTTCCGCGCGGCAAGTGGTACCGGCGCATCAAGTCTGGCACCAACAGACTCTTGAACAGCTTCTATCCCCCAGCAATAAGAGATAAATAGCTAACACAATAGCTACACAGACTATCTGAGTTAACCTTGTATCCTTATTGACCATTTTATTTCTCCATGCACACTCACAGGGCCCTACACACACACACACACACACACACACACACACACACCATCATCTGCTAACTCATACATAATATGCACATACATTTATACTGACTCTACACACATGCACACTCACATACATGCTGCTGCTACTCTGTTTATCTTATATCCTGATGCCTAGTCACCTTGCCCCTATAAATATCTACCTCCATCACTCCAGTATCCCTGCACATTGTAAATACGGTATTGGAACTGACCTTGTATATAGTATGCTTACTTACTTGTTAATCTTATTTCTTCTTATTTCTCGTGTGCACAGACTAGAATATGTTCCGGGATTCATCCGATAACATTGAGGAGTTTACCATATCAGTCACCGGCTTCATAAATACAGTAAGTGCATCCAGTCACTGCATTGCTTGCTGTTTGGGGTTTTAGGCTGGGTTTCTGTATAGCACTTTGTGACATCGGCTGATGTAAAAAGGGCTTTATAAATACATTTGATTGATTGATTGACATATGCCACATCCACACTGAGCTAAAGGATAGAGCTGCCGCTTTCAAGGAGCGGGACACTAATCAGGACGCTTATAAGAAATTCCGCTACGACTTCCGACAAGCCATCAAACAGGCAAAGTGACAATACTTGACTATGTGGCCGCGCACCACTCCAATACCATCGTCAAGTTTGCTGATGACACGACGTGGTCCACACCACCACGTCGTGTCATCAGCAAACTTGATAATTGTTTTTGAGTCCACACACACCCTCAAGAGGGTGAAAAGATTTGGCATGGGCCCTCAGATCCTCAAAAAGTTATAAAGCTGCACCATTGACAGCATCTTGACTGGCTGCATCACTGCTTGGTACGGCAACTGCAAGACACCTGACCTCAAGGTGCTACAGAGAGTGGTCAGTACGGCCCAGTACATTACTGAGGCCAAGTTCCCTGCCACCCAGGACCTCTATATCAGGCGGTGTCAGAGGAAGACCCCAAAAATGGTCAATGACTCCAGCAACCCAAACCATAGACTGGTCTCTCTGCTACCGCACGGCAAGCAGTATCAATGAACCAACAGGACCCTGAACAGCTTCTAGCCCCAAGCCATATGACTGCTAAACAAGCTAAATAGCTAGTCAAATGGCTACCCAGACAACCTGCATTGACCCTCTTTTGCACTGACTCTATGCACACACACTGGACACACTCACTCATACTTACACTGACACCCCAACACACACACACATACACTACACACACCCACAAACACATATGCATACTGAGTCCACACACACACACACACACACACACACACACACACACACACACACACACACACACACACACACACACACACACACACACACACACACACACACACACACACACACACACACACACACACACACACACACTGCTGCTACTGTCTATTATCTATCCTGTTGCCTAGTCACTTTACCCCTACCCATATGTGCATAGCTACCTCAATTACTTCTTATCGTTACACATCGACCCGGTACTGGTACTTTTTTCTTTATCTTTTACTCTGCATTGTCCGAAAAGGAACCGTAAGTAAGCATTTCCCAGTTAATATACACCTGTTGTTTACGAAGCATGTGACAATGTTTTTTTTTTTTTAGGAATCAATGGGATCATTATTCTCCTGGCTGCTTGGCCCTGAAGACATGATGCCCTATGTAGCTCACACACACATGACAAGGAGGCTAGTCTTAGAAACCCAGTACATAACCCTGTACATAACCCAGTACATAACTCTTCAGATAACCTCAATAACCATAACACCTTTAGAGTAGAGGGAAAAGTATTTGATCATGTTATCTCACGTGGAATATCTTTTGTTATCTAACGTGGGTTTTGTCAAACGTCTGCTGTACCACGTCAAGTTGTTCTTGTTACAAGGTGTTGGAGGTTAAGTGTGTTAAAGAGACAAACAGGACAGATGGCGACTGGCGATACCCTTCATGACTATATGGAAAGGGTTTTCTTCATTTTTTTGTTCCTCTTGTAAAGTCAAAAAGAATGAAAACATGTCCTTCCCCTAATCTGTCACCTGTTATCACTGTGTTATTAGGTATTGAATCTTAAAGAGATTGCTTTCTGTCTTCGTCAGTCTATCTGACTGTAGGGTCTGTCTAATAGAAGCAGCTAAGCTTTTGTTGGTACCTAACCTGAAATTGGATCTTTTCAGATAATCTCTTCTTGTTCTGTTGGTACCTTACATTACATTTCGATAGTTCTCATTCATTGCTTGTCAATGTACATATCATCTATCTTGTATTCACATACATTACACGCCCAAAGGTATGTGGACACCTGTTTGTCGAACATCTCATTCCAAAATAATGGGCATTAATATGGAGTTGGTCCCCCTTTCCTGCTTTAACAATCTCCATTCTTTTGGGAAGGCTTTCCACTATATGTTGGAACATTGAGCGGGGACTTGCTTCCATTCAGCCACAAGAGCATTAGTCAGATCAGGCACTGATGTTAGGCGATTACGCCTGGCTCACAGTCAGTGTTACAATTCATCCCAAAGGTGTTCAATGGGGTTGAGGTCAGGGCTCTGTGCAGGCCAGTCAAGTTCTTCCACACCGATCTCAGAACAAACCTTTTCTCTATGGACCTCGCTTTGTGCATGGGGGCATTGTCATGCTGAAACAGGAAAGGGCCTTCATCAAACTGTTGCCACAAAGTTGGAAGCACAGAATCGTCTAGAATGTTATTGTATGCTGTAACATTAAGATTTACCTAGCCCAAACCATCAAAAACAGCCCCAGGCCATTATTCCTCATCCACCAAACTTTACAGTTGGCACTAGACATTCGTGCAGGTAGCGTTCTCCTGCCATCTGCCAAACCCAGATTCGTCCATTGGACTGCCAGATTGTGAAGACTGGTTCATCACTCCCTGCTCCAAAGTCCAACGGTGGTGAGCTTTACACCACTCCAATCCACTAATTTGAAGGGGTGTCCTGTATTTATAGTGTTTTTGTCATATAAGGTGTTATTTGGGTATGCCATTAAAAGTAACATCCCTGTAAAAGTGGTAACACTGATACATGTTTAGCTATCCTTATTTCCTTATAATTACCAATTCAACAAAAGGACATGCCAAGGTTTCTTCCGTAATTTCCCCGTCCGTACCCTGCCATTCCATTCAGTTGGGCCTCCATACCCAAATGTCCTTCAGTTCGAATCCAGACCCTCAGGTATGGACAACATCACTGTTATTCCAATCCAAACATCTAAACCGAGGAGAACCAACGTGTCTGAATTTAGCACATACTTTTCTGTTTAGTAAAAAGTATGCAGTATGCCACGGCCCGAAACATATTACTTTTTGTCCATTCAAGATAACTGGGAATTCGGAAACATAACAAGCTCAGTGGGAAAATCGTGATGTCGGTGGTCTTTAGGTCGGAGCACGTTTTTCTCTGAGTTCCCTGTGGTCTTGAACGCACCACCAGTTACGGCTTCATATGATCCAGAAAGGATCACCTGTAGCCCCACCTAGTAATCGTTTGTGTTGTTGTTTTGGACTAAAGTTAACTAAGTAGCTAGCATTTGGAACAGCGTATTTGGAGTGAACTTGAGTGTACCGTAAGCCTACGCATGTATCAATTGAAGAGTCACCTGAAGCTCAAGAGGAATGGGAGATGAAGTAGAGGAATGCAGTGCTGAGGCAGAGGGCTCGTAATGAGGATGACTGGCTACTATTCTGAACTGTATGCTGTGAGCTTTCTGGCGCCCAGAGCTGCAGAGTCATCACCCAGTTGGTGCCACACATTGTAAAGGAGCAATCCAGTGGCTACACGACTCAGAGTAGCTAGCCCTCTACAAGATCGTCACCAGACTTCTTCATCAACCATCTCCCTGGCCACCTTCTTCTGATCCAGCCATGACCTGCCCCTCTCCATCTTTGGAGGACGCATGCACTCAAAGACTTGGCCTATTGGTTGACCTGGCCAATTTACAGCTAGGCTAATCTTTGATGCGCTTTGAGATTGTTATAAAAAGTGCCATAGAAATGTAATAAATTATTATTACACCAAAGATGGTTTATTTAGTTTAGTGATTGTACATTATTTATAATAAGGGTTACCTGGAGAAAATCGGACCTCTCTGAAATGAAAATGGATGGCCCGCCCTTCAACAAAATATATTTTCACTAAACCCTCCCTGAAAACAAGTGACCCTCCCCTATACCCAAAATAATAATTAAACATAAAGTGGATAGTAGAGAACATGCCTACCATTTACCCTCACTTCTAGGATAGACCAGAGACCGAGATATGCAGGTTTAGAAACTGTTATTCGTCCTGTAAGCATTACTGCACATGACAATGCAGGAATGTTGATAGAACACAGGGCTTCAGGCCAGAAGGTTGTGGGTTCGCGGACCACCGTGGACAAGAGTCTGGGTGGAAATATCTTCTTTATAATAAAAACATTTTATGAATCTATCATTGCGTTTGCGGGTCTGAGAAAAAGTAGCATTTATGAACATTTCATGCAATTCCACGTAATTTTCCATGACTGGAAACCATTGCAGAATATTTTTTTGATTACCACACACATTTCTAAGATTACATGGACAGAGAGAGAGGCCTATGCGTTCATGCCTAATCAATGTGTATTGTTTGCAAAGAAATTAAATCTGAATTATGAATCTAAGCATGATAGAGTACTTTCAAAAGTTAGACAGCCTTTCCACCCCAAACAGAGGAGGCCTTTTTAAGTAAGCTTTAGCTGTTGGCTACTCTTCTTCCGTGGCTTTAGTGTTTCCCTAAAAGCTGTCTGGGTTTTAAACATCTTCTGTTTTACAGAAAGTGAAAAGCTTGATCAATTGATAGCGACAGAATTAGATTATATCCTAAGCAAAGTCAATTTTTTTGTCTCCTCGGCTATAGAAGGTTGTAGTTCAGCTAATGAATGTCAGAAATGTAACAAAGATATCCCATATGCATTCGGACTCACGTCTTTCCCGGGTATTTTACAGCGTGTTTCTAACATAAAGCATTGCGGACCAAAGCACTGTTATAGATCACTTTATATAATCAAATCTGTTTTATTTTCTTCAAAATGTTAAGCTAACAAGGGGTAGGCCTACTGTATGCTTTTTTTGCCATTTTCTTTAACAAAAAGTAGGCCTGTGGCATAGCCTCTCATAACTCCACAATTCGAGTACCGGTTTTAACTACACTGATTCAGAGGTAGGCTATTTAAAGAGTGCATGGTGAGTGGAGGAATTGGCCGACAAATCTATATATAACAGCCTTGACTAATTTCGCCTGTCAAACAGGTATACCCACCTCTTATTTCTTAAATAGGAAGAAATACGCTCCGAAACACAAATCCCTCTTGTTGTTAGTAAAGTTTATTTAAAATGAAGACTTCCGCCGAAGTCGGTCCCTCTCCTTGTTCGGGTGGTGTTCGGAGGTCGACGTCACCGGTCTTCTAGCCATCGCTGATCCACCTTTCATTTTCCATATGTTTTGTCTTTGTTTTCTACACACCTGGTTTCATTCCCCAATTACATGTTCATGTATTTAACCCTCTGTTTCCCCCATGTTTTTGTGCGTGATTGTTTCTATGTTCATTCGGTACCTTATGGCTGGTTTTCGACGGGTGCTGTGTTCACCCGTGCGTAATTGATTACCGTTTATTGTTGGTCAAGTGTATTGTTTACCTTGTGCCTTTATTTTTGAGTAAAGTACGTTGATCACTCATTCTGCTCTCCTGCGCCTGACTTCATGCACCAGCTACACCCACCTTCTGACAATTAGGCCTGCTCAGATTTGCATAGTTTCAGCACCATGAGCTGCTCATTTCCCATTGATTGTGCCGCTTCAAGTTTGGCTAGCCTGCTAGCTACTTCCAGACACATAATGAGAGAACACCCCACTCTGACCATTTTACTCACCCTAGCAGAGCTGGTTAGGCTGTTTTTCATGTTATCCAGAGCGTTGGTGACTGTAACTGTGCTGCTTTGCCGGTTTATTGACACTGGCCATATTCAAAGGGTGTTGAGCATTCATAATTCATCAGTTATTCTGCGCTCTGGCACACTCAGACTAGAGTCGTGTCTTAACATGTAGCTAACTAGCTAGGTAAACAATGAACCATAATCCCAACTCATGACGCTACTACCCTGCATGAATCTAACCAACCAGGTTCAATGTTAGCTAGCTAACATTAGGCTATAACTAATCAAGCAAATGGGTCTGAGATACAAATAAAAAGATCAAACACGTAAGCTTAGCTAGAGAGCCAGCTAACTTTAGCGCGCTAGCTAACAGTACACTTTACCCGTGGTCTGAAATCAGAGTAGATAGCCAGAGCGAATTTTTCCAGCTAGTAAGTCTAGCAACAGTTGTTGCAGTGTAATTCTATTGAAATGGATACTTGCATAGTGGAGTCTTTTGTTAAGGCATGTCTGAGATACGAATAATAAGATCATACACGTAACGTTAGCTAGCAAACCAGCCAGCTAACGTTAACTACAGTAGCTAACAGTACACTTTAACTTCTGTCAAAATTAGAAAAGTGTAATATCTGAAAATGTAGCTAACTATACCTGTACTCAATTCCCAAAGTGTCCACACTGAAAAAAAGTTATGCAGACTTTAGTCGACAGCACGGTATATGCCATCCTGAAGGGTCGACATGACTGATATGCAAATAAAAGAATGATCATCAGAAAGCTATCTGTCGTGCTGCTTGAATCACATGCAAGCTTGCTGGGTTAATTGGTCACAGGCCTGCGAGGTCAGTGGAGTTTGATTGGGACACGGTCTGGTCCTTCTGTTTTCCAGAGAGCTGAGTGCTCTCACTTGCTCCTCCTTATTTTGCATTCTTCTTTTTTCTCCCTCTCATTTTTTTCTCTCAAACCTTTCTCTCCTCTCTCCCCTTCTTTCTAACTCTCCCTCTGTCCTACCTCCCTTCCTTTCTTTCAATCTTGCCCCATCTCCCTCTCTCTCCCCTCCATCCTTCTTTCACCCTCCTCATCCCCCCTCTCTCCCTGTCCTCTCTTTGGCCTCTGCCTAGGGGCCCTCTGCTTGTTGAAAGGTAACAGAATCTGCTAGAATGACCTGCTGAAAAACATGGAGTTGATTCACTGAAGTCCTATCAGGGAGAAGCAGAGGATAGGCCTGTGTTTCCTTCCCATGCTGAAGGTGTCCATTACTGACTCCAGTGCCTGTAAAATGGGCAGAGAGGCAGTGAGCCAGAGAGGCCTGTCTTATAAAGGAAGAGACGGAAGAGGGATGAGAATTGTTCAATATTCAAACATTTCCAGACAGGCAGAAGAGTTAGCAAAAACCAAGGCACCTGCTCCTCGTGCTCATCAGCCAAAACATATGGCTTTGTTGGAAAGAAACGGTGCCAAAATACTTGAATTTACAAGTTCAGATGGTGTGCTGTAACTTTTAACACTTCTCAGTGAAATCAAAGGATTGGCGTTCCTCATCTGAGTAACTCGGTTCCCCTCCGTTTCCCTTCCAAGGTGAAAGATGTGAGCCTGAATTCCGTCTCAGAACAGAAACGAGAATGGCAAAATACCTGCAGCAGGTTTCTCACCGGAAAGATCTTTCATCTAAGTGTTTTGGCACTGTGGTGGGGGAACCACATTGTTTGACCATAACTTAGGTATGCATAATCCTCTTTCATCTACACACTGTCAAACAAAAGGAGCATCTGTCCAAGTCGAGGGGGAGAGTTGGAGACTTTGCCGACATAAAAGGAGGATGGCGGAGCGGTGCGTGTCTGTACTAACATTTGTCACCGTCCGTATTATCCATAGCTTCGAGTCAAAACAAAACAGCTTTCCTGAGAAGGGTTGCTGTGCACGGCACGCTGCCCTCCACTGTTGTTCTACTGTTGAAGCCAGGCAGGCGTGCTGTTCAGACGGCCCTCCTCCTCTCTCTCTCTTTCTATAGGGGCTTTCACACTTTTACTGGGCTCGCCAGCACTCATCCATCCCCCTGTAAAAGGAAGGAGTTTGGTGCTGATACCCCTCTCTCTTTCTCCCTCGCTCTCTCTTTCTTTCTAGGTTTCTCTCTCTTTCACTCTATCTCACTCGGTGCAGCGGGTTTGAGTGCTTCCAGCTGCTGACATCGAATACTGCCTCACACACACACACACACACACTCTTTGAGAAACATGCATGCGTGCAAGTCGCACACATACACACACACACACACACACACACACACACACACACACACACACACACACACACACACACACACACACACACACACACACACACACACACACACACACACACACACACACACACACACACACACGGTTGGACATACATTAATGGAAGCAGCGAGACACGCACACACACATTCACAGACACAGGCACAGTAGGATACGTGCATATACACACATACACTTCCCTCAGTGAAAGGCCTGCCAGTTGTTCCTTTCTGCCTCTATGGGCCCCTCGCCCATCCCTCCTATACCCACCTCCACTCTCTTTTCCTCCAGACTGGAAGGATGTGGGTGATGATTTATAGAGCATGTCCAATTGGTTGTGTTTGTCAGAGCCTGGCATCCAGTTTTTCCCCCTCTCCCTCAGACGATGAGGGTCGCAGGCGCGTTTGGTAGGTAGCCGGCCAAGGAAAACACCTCGCAGCATGCAGACCCCCGAAAATCGCCGGCTAAGCAAAACAGGGAGGAGGAATGCAGTCCCTGTCAAAGAGCGGTTTATGCCATGGGCCAGGCTCTGTGTATTTCACTCTAATTAAAGTCTGGCTGCGTGTGGATATGGACCGGACCGGGCCTCGTGAAACACTAGAGCCTTCAGTCTTCAGTAGCAGCCAGCAGCATGGGCTGTCAGGTCTTTCATCATATTATGAAATCAAGAGGAAATGGCCAGAGCAGAGAGGACCTGTTGCTGGGTATAAGACTGAAGTAGCCTTGGGAAAAAATGGTAATGCGACGCAGGGGGGCAGTGGAGGGCAGTGGAGGGGAGTGGGGGTCCGGAGGGGTGTAACTATAGCTGCTAAACTTGCATTCAGGCCTTTTTGAGGACTCAGATAGGCTGTATGGCGGGGTACGGCGGCTACTTAGGGCTGGAGACAGAGAGGGCTTTAAGCCTCTTTGTCAAGCTCCTCAGATCTCAGTGGACTGCTGTGAAAGGAACGAGCGCTACAGCTGTCTAGCAACCAGAAACCCTGATACCCATGATACTGGGGATAGGGTTTGCTTTAGGTGTTTGTCTGTGTGTACAGTACACAAATACTGTTCCAGGTGGTGTTACATACACACGCTGTCTGCAAGCGTAGTGGATCTGTAAAAAAAAAAATATATATATACAGTATATTGTGATGGGAGCACTGGCATGTTTTGCCAATAAGTCAAATCAAATCAAATTGTATATGTCACATACATGTGTTTAGCAGATGATAATGCGGGTGTAGTGAAATGCTTGTATTTCTAGCTCTAACAGTGCAGTAATATCTAACAGTAATATCTAACAATTTCACAACAATACACACAAATCTAAAGTAAAGGAAAGCAATTAAAAATATATAAATATTGGGCGAGCAATGTCAGAGGGGCATAGACTTAGATACAGTAGAATAGGATAGAATATAGTTTATACATATGAGATGAGTAATGCAAAATATGTAAACATTATTAAAGAGACTAGTGTTCCATTATTAAAGTGGCCAGTGATTCCAAGTCTATGTATATAGGGCAGCAGCATCTAATGCGCTAGTGATGGCTATTTTACATAATTTAATTTAACAGTCTGATGGCCTTGAGATAGAAGCTGTTTTCCAGTCTCTCGGTCCCAGCTTTGATGCACCTGTACTGACCTCGCCTTCTGGATGATAGCGGAGTGAACAGGCAGTGGCTCGGGTGGGTGTTGTCCTTGATGATCTTTTTGGCCTTCCTGTGATATCGGGTGCTGTATGTATCCTGGATGGCAGGTAGTTTGCACCACCCTCTGGAGAGCCCTGCGGTTGCGGGCGGTGCAGTACCAGGCAGTGATACAGCCCGACAGGACGCTCTCAATTGTGCATCTGTAAAAGTTTGTGAGGGTTTTAAGTGCCAAACCAAATGTATTTTGCCTCCTGAGGATGAAGAGGCTCTGTTGCACCTTCTTCACCACACTGTATGTGTGAGTGGACCATATCAGTTTGTCAGTGATATGTACGCAGACAAACTTGAAGCTTTCCACCTTCTCCACTGCGGTCCCGTCAATGTGGATACGGGGGTGCTCGCTCTGCTGTTTTCTGAAGTCCACGATCAACCCCTATATTTTCTTGACGTTGGGTGAGAGGGTATTTTCCTGGCACCACACTCCCAGGGCCCTCACCTCCTCCCTGGAGGCTGTCTCGTCATTGTTGGTAATCAGGCCTACATCTGTTGTGTAGTCTGCAAACTGGATGATTGAGTTGGAGGCGTGCGAGGCCTCGCAGTCATGGGTGAACAGGGAGTACAGGAGGGGGCTGAGCATGCATCCTTGTGGGGCCCCAGTGTTGAGTATCAGCGAAGTGGAGGTGTTTTTTCCTACCTTCACCACCTGGAGATGGCCCGTCAGAAAGTCTAGGACCCAGTTGCACAGGGCGGGGTTCAGACCCAGGGCCTCAAGCTTAATGATGAGCTTGGAGGGTACTATGGTGTTGAATGCTGTGCTATAGTCAATGAACAGCATTCTTACGTAGGTATTCCTCTTGTCCAGATGGGATAAGGCAGTGTGCAGTCTGTGGATCTATTTGGGCAGTAAGCAAATTGAAGGTCTAGGGTGTCAGGTAAGGTAGAAGCGATATGATCCTTGACTAGTCTCTCAAAGCACTTCATGATGACAGAAGTGAGTGCTATGGGGCAATAGTCATTTATTTCAGTTCATATTTCCATATGTAGGGATATATATTGATAGAAAAGGATACACATAGACCACCACATTTGCCTACAAAACATCATCATTAATCACTCTGTGATTTCGCATAGAATGTGCACCAAAAATATGTAACATTTGCACATTCCCTTCATCTGTCCCCATAGTGATACACCATCGTCTGTCTTATAAGCCTCCTCATCACACGGGTACTCCAGACAGAGCTTCAGACACTCTAGACTCTGCCAAAGCACCATAGCTCTTTCTATGAAAGTCACACCTTAGCTGGAACGCTGCTGCGGCACAAGCCTGGAGACACAGAGGAGTTTTATGAACTCATCCCACACTGCCTCAAATGAGCCATGGTAAATTCCTCCATGCCAGTCAATCCCCGGGGAGGCAGTAAAAAAAACTACTATATTTCGGGGCAGACACCCTGCTCAAACTGACAGCAACTGCTGCGACAGCAAAGTCAGAGAGCTGCCGAGAGAGAGAGAGAGGAAGAAAGACCATGTCCAAAAACCCATACTTGCGTACTAGATAGTAGGCCGTATGTTAAAAAATGGTGACATTTAGAAAAATAATCTATTATACTTTAAATGCCCAGATGTCATACTAATTTCGGCTTTGACAACAGCTGATCAATTAGATATGGGGATGCCCTACTGAAATCAACGAAAAAACACATTCGCGCATGATGCATTCTCGGTATGTGAAAAAAATGAAAGGGTTATAGTATGCCAGGATGTTATAGTCATCTAGTAGAATTCGCTGTACACTTCTCAGGAACTTCACAGCCACAATGCATTGGAACAGGGGGGCTGCAAGTCTTGATAGGTAGATCTCTTCAAGTAAACAACAAACCATCTTGGAAGATGGTGAATAGTGAAGCTTCTGTGAATGGTATTCAAATGTAACTCGTTTTTGATCTCCTTAAAATGATCACCACTATTTCATCGTAATGTTACTTCTTTGAAAACAGATCTGCAGCCTGCTGCCTGCCGTGCCTTTAGCTAGCTACGTGCTTTAGGATGACTGGAAGTTAAAGCCGTTCGAACTGTAAGGTTAGTCGCTCAACTTGCTTGCTGTTGAGCGGAAATGTCATATTTAACATTAGCCTAGTTAGCTAGATAGCTAGCTAGCTTCTTGTTGTGAATACAGGGCTTATGTTCAAACTGTTACAGGGTCTGATGACAATACCAGGTATTTAATTTAGTGTCAAATACAGCAGGAGAAATGCCGACTAAAAAAATGTTTTGAGTAAGTCTTGTGGCCATAGTTAGCGATCTTGCCACTGCTCTAAGCACTGCCGCTAGCTATAGCCTATGTTAGTAATGTGGTAGCCTACATTCCTATTTTCCACAGTGGTGCTGGTTCCAGCACTTCTCTTTCCTGATTTGTCCCGTTGGTTTATCTGTGTTAAACTGATTGTAATGTTCATGCTATGCAATATTAGTTTCTACCTGAACAGTTACAGCCTGATTGGGTCTAGCTAGTTTCATTGCACATAATCTGTTATGGTAAAAGTAATGGTAGTCTGCACTTGTTACTGTTTCACCTTGGCACTCCAATTTGATAAAGTATGTGGCAGTCTAGCTATCTACAGAAAGTTCACACAACTCTACTTTGCTCATGTTTTGGTCAACGTTGTACTTCATCCAATGTCTTTTCAGGATCTCCGTGAAGGAGTGTGAGCTGGAGGTGCAGCTGTCACCTGCATGGGTGAAAAATAAGTGGGAGAACCATAAGCAAAAATACAAGGTACACTACTGTATGTGAACTTGAAATGTATTGCTTTTACATGTAATGTATGTTTGATGCTGAAAGCTGTCCTTTTCCATATTTTTCAGGAGTTGAAGGCTCCCCCCGGGGCTGCCACTCCATCACCCCAAAGGTCATCATCTCCTCCTCTCCCTCCCAGAAAGGTCCAGGTGTGGAGGCAGGAGAAGTATGTGACTGTCAGGGAGGCATGCCCTATGGACATTTTAGAGGCCATGATTAAGAAGTAGTTTTAGGTATTTTGTATGTCATTTATCTATAGCTATTCATTTATTCATTTTCTACTGTTTTTGGTGAAGTCCTTTTTTTTTTACCGAAAGTGGATTTCTGTTCTCTCATTGAAAAGTTTGTACCCAAAAAAATATTTGATGCAGGTACATCTATGTAATGAGTACGATGGGAGACAGAGTGCTGGTTTCAAGTACAGGGCGCAGCAGGTGTTTATTAGTAAAGGACTACAGGAGGAGGCAGGTAGATGGGTCCAGGGGCAGGCAGAAGGTCATACACAGGTACTCCAAAAAGGTAACAGTACAGGCAGGGAAAATGCAAATAATGTAGTCCAGTAGATCAGGCAAGAGGTTGATGACAGGAAATCTGATAGGCAAAAGTACAGGCAGGGAATAGGCAAAAAGGCATCGTTAGTGAGGATTGCCAAAAACTACAATATACGGGAGAAAAATATACTAAAACGGAAATGAACAGAGCTCCGAATAGAATTTGTATCAAAACAAACAATACCTCACAACGATGGGGAACTAAATAGTGTGTAAATGACCTACAGGTGTGTGAACAGGTGATCAGTATTCAGGTGATTGGGATCTGGAGAGTGAGCTGCGTTCAGGGGATCTAGGTGTTTGAGAGTGTGAGTTGGAAGCAGACGTTACAATCTACTGTTGGTGTGTTTTACTTTAACCCATGTGTGGTGTTCGGGTCTGTGGGACCCATTTTCAATGTTTAAATAAAATAACAATTATACAATTAATAATTTTTTTAACCTGAGACTCATTGGCCTTGGCTCATTTTCTGTGAAGAACATTTAAAAGAACACCTTTCATTGAGTGCACACTGTGCACCCCCTACACATATATATTACATATGTGGTGTTCGGGTCTCCTCCTTGGGCCTGCTGTTTCAACATAGCACCAAGAATCTCTTTGCCTGTCTGCCTGTCTCCCGATTTTCTCGCACTCTTTACCCTTTGTAGTGTGTGAAACTATACAATGTCTTGCTGGAACCTGCACAATGTTATTATAGTACATTATTTCGATACATTGTAAAAAATGCTGTATTTTCCCACACTCTACCCCAGCCAGGTGCAAATTGGGGGAGGGATACAACAAATAATTAGCTTTGCATGTGTGGCTCCTTACCACAGTCAGTATGGCAAAAATAATCTCTGCTTAGAGGGCCTTTAAGTCATTTTTGCAGAGAGAGAAGCTAGTGTGGAAGGAGCGTCTTCCACTTTGGAAGATTAAGAATTTTCAGAATAAGAGGATCATGACAATGAGTTGGAAGAAGAGGATGAGATTGACCCTCAGCCAGCCCCAGGACCAGTCCGTCAGCAGCCAGCCCCAGGACCAGCCCGTCAGCAGCCAGCTCACCTGCAGAAGGAGAAATATGGATGTCAAAACATTGTGAAATTGCCCAAGGAATGAGCCACCCCTCATGGTTGCCAATGTGATAAGGATGCAACAAGGGCCGACGCAGATGGCGGTTACTCATGTGCAGGACATAAAGTCTTCTTTTGAACTGTTCATCACAGACACCATCCAGAAAATCATTCTGGACTGCACTAATTTGGAGGGAAGGCGTGTTTTTGGAGAGAGATGGAAGGAGATGGATCAAACTCATGCATACTTTGGGGTTCTTATCCTGGCTGGTGTTTTCACACCAAATGGGGAATCCACAGAATTCCTGTGGGATGCAGAAACTGTCAGAGAACTTTTCCGTCCAACTATGTCTCTGGGAAACTTCCACATTATTTCCAGGATTATCCGCTTTGATAACCAAGACACCAGACCAACTTGGCGGCAGAGAGACAAGCAAGCTGCAATCAGGTCAGTGTGGGACAAGTGGTTGGACCGCCTTCCCCTGTTTTAATACCCTGGGCCCAACGTTACTGTTGACGAGCAGCTTATGCCATTTAGGGGCCGCTGCCCCTTCAGGCAGTAAATACTGTCTAAACCTACAAAATATGTAATCAAGATCTGGGCTGCCTTCATCATATGCGTGGAACTTGCAAGTGTATACGGGGAAGGCAGATGGAGGAGCCCCTGAGAAGAACCAAGGGATGCGGGTTGACCTGGCCGTGACACAGGGACTCCGTGGCCACAAAATCACATGCAATGACTTTTTTACTTCTCACAAGCTGGGATAGGAGCTCCTCAAGAAGAAGCTGATGATGGTAGCAACAGTACGAAAAAAAGCCAGAGCTCCCACCTCAGCTGTTGAATACACGGAACATGCCTATCAATTTCCTCTAAGTTTGTGTTCACGGCCGACACGCCCCCAATGTCCTGAGTGCCAAAGAAAGGCAAAAATGTGGTACTTATGAGTACGCTGCATAGGGATGGGAGAATCTGTGACCAGGAACATCAAAAACCTGAAATCATAATGGATTACAATGCCACAAAACGAGTGGTGGACGATTTAGACAAGCTGGTAACAGGCTACAGCTGCAAAAGAAGGAACCCTACGCTGGCCACATGTGATATTCTTCAACATCTTGGACATCTCGGCGTACAACGCGTTTGTCATCTGGATGGCATTGAACCCAGATTGGAACAGAGGGAAGCTCCAGAGGAGACGGCTCTTTCTCGAGGAGCTGGGCAAGGCATTGGTAAGACCACAAATCCAGAGGAGGCAACATATCCCAAGGACCCCAGCTTCTGCAGCCATCGTGAGGAGGATGCTGGTGCCCCATCCGCAGAACCAACAACTCCAATACCGTAAGTAAGTGTGAGTGATGCTGTTGCATGTGTGTGTGTGTCTGACTCTCCTATATCGGCCTGCTGTAACTATGTGAGTGAGTGAGTTGTTAGTAAAATTACTGAACTAAGTGTTTTCATCATCACTGTGATGTGTGTGGACCCAAGAAGGACACGAAGACACAGTACACATGCATCAAGTGCAAGAAATACATTTGCAACACACACAGTAAAACTATGTCCCTCATGTGGTGTGTAGACCGGCCTTAACTTGTGGCTCATGGGGCTCATTTATAATTTCCATAAAATACTGTATGTCAAATTTGTATCAATAGTGGTGAAAACCTTGTTTCATTTATATTTCTTCAAGATAATCATGATTTATTCCACCCATGTCTTGGTTATAATTGATTTTTGTTGACAAAAATCTAATTTTATCAACAACAACAAAATGAATAGGGCTTTTATTGAAAAATGTGATCTAGCAAAGGTCAATGGCAAATATTAACCATGTATGCTGTTTAAATTGCTTGGAATTGTTATAAGTCAACATTAAGTATGAAGTATTTTTATGTAAATTGTTATGACTTTATTGTTTTAAAAACCCAATAATGTTGTGGGACCATCAGACCCGCGAACATTGGATGAATAACAAAAACATGAACACCACATAAGGATTAAGGCAGTTATACAATTTTAAAAACATTACAATACATTCACAGATTTCACAACATACTGTGGACCACTCCCACATATCTACAATGCAAAATCCATGTGTACGTGTGTGTATAGTGCGTATGTTATCGTGTGTGTGTATGCATGTGTCTGTGCCTATGTTTGTGATGCTTCACAGTCCCTTCTGTTGTATTTGTATCTGTTTTTTAAAATCAAATTTACTGCTTGCATCAGTTACTTGATATGGAATAGAGTTCCATGTAGTCATGGCTCTATGTAGTACTGTGCGCCTTCCATAGTCTGTTCTGGACTTCGGGACTGTGAAGAGACCTCTTGTGGCATCAATCAATCAATCAATCAAATGTATTTATAAAGCCATTCTTACATCAGCTGATGTCACAAAGTGCTGTACAGAAACCCAGCCTAAAACCCCAAACAGCAAGCAATGCAGGTGTAGAAGCACGGTGGCTGGGAAAAACTCCCTAGAAAGGCCAGAACCTAGGAAGAAACCTAGAGAGGAACCAGGCTATGAGGGGTGGCCAGTCTTCTTCTGGCTGTGCCGGGTGGAGATTATAACAGAACATGGCCAAGATGTTCAAATGTTCATAGATGACCAGCAGGGTCAAATAATAATAATCACAGTGGTTGTCGAGGTTGCAACAGGTCAGCACCTCAGGAGTAAATATAATTTGGCTTTTCATAGCCAAACATTCAGAGTATCTCTACCACTCCTGCTGTCTCTAGAAAGTTGAAAACAGCAGGCCTGGGACAGGTAGCACGTCCGGTGAACAGGTCAGGGTTCCATAGCCGGCCGCCCAACAACCTGCCCGCTTGACCCTATCCCCTCCTCTCTTCTCCAGACCATTTCCGGAGACCTTCTCCCTTACCTCACCTCGCTCATCAACTCATCCTTGACCGCTGGCTACGTCCCTTCCGTCTTCAAGAGAGCGAGAGTTGCACCCCTTCTGAAAAAACCTACACTCGATCCCTCCGATGTCAACAACTACAGACCAGTATCCCTTCTTTCTTTTCTCTCCAAAACTCTTGAACGTGCCGTCCTTGGCCAGCTCTCCTGCTATCTCTCTCAGAATGACCTTCTTGATCCAAATCAGTCAGGTTTCAAGACTAGTCATTCAACTGAGACTGCTCTTCTCTGTGTCACGGAGGCGCTCCGCACTGCTAAAGCTAACTCTCTCTCCTCTGGTCTCATCCTTCTAGACCTATCGGCTGCCTTTGATACTGTGAACCATCAGATCCTCCTCTCCACCCTCTCCGAGTTGGGCATCTCCGGCGCGGCCCACGCTTGGATTGCGTCCTACCTGACAGGTCGCTCCTACCAGGTGGCGTGGCGAGAATCTGTCTCCGCACCACGTGCTCTCACCACTGGTGTCCCCCAGGGCTCTGTTCTAGGCCCTCTCCTATTCTCGCTATACACCAAGTCACTTGGCTCTGTCATATCCTCACAAGGTCTCTCCTATCATTGCTATGCAGACGACACACAATTAATCTTCTCCTTTCCCCCTCTCTGATAACCAGGTGGCGAATCGCATCTCTGCATGTCTGGCAGACATATCAGTGTGGATGACGGATCACCACCTCAAGCTGAACCTCGGCAAGACGGAGCTGCTCTTCCTCCTGGGGAAGGACTGCCCGTTCCATGATCTCGCCATCACGGTTGACAACTCCATTGTGTCCTCCTCCCAGAGTGCTAAGAACCTTGGCGTGATCCTGGACAACACCCTGTCGTTCTCAACTAACATCAAGGCGGTGACCCGTTCCTGTAGGTTCATGCTCTACAACATTCGCAGAGTACGACCCTGCCTCACACAGGAAGCGGCGCAGGTCCTAATCCAGGCACTTGTCATCTCCCGTCTGGATTACTGCAACTCGCTGTTGGCTGGGCTCCCTGCCTGTGCCATTAAACCCCTACAACTCATCCAGAACGCCGTAGCCCGTCTGGTGTTCAACCTTCCCAAGTTCTCTCACGTCACCCCGCTCCTCCGCTCTCTCCACTGGCTTCCAGTTGAAGCTCGCATCCGCTACAAGACCATGGTGCTTGCCTACGGAGCTGTGAGGGGAACGGCACCTCCGTACCTTCAGGCTCTGATCAGGCCCTACACCCAAACAAGGGCACTGCGTTCATCCACCTCTGGCCTGCTCGCCTCCCTACCTCTGAGGAAGTACAGTTCCCGCTCAGCCCAGTCAAAACTGTTCGCTGCTCTGGCACCCCAATGGTGGAACAAACTCCCTCACGACGCCAGGTCAGCGGAGTCAATCACCACCTTCCGGAGACACCTGAAACCCCACCTCTTTAAGGAATACCTAGGATAGGATAAAGTAATCCTTCTAACCCCCCCCCCCCCTTAAAAGAGTTAGATGCACTATTGTAAAGTGGTTGTTCCACTGGATATCATAAGGTGAATGCACCAATTTGTAAGTCGCTCTGGATAAGAGCGTACGCTAAATGACTTAAATGTAAATGTAAAATAGCCGCAGGCAGAACAGTTGAAACTGGCGCAGCAGCAGGGCCAGGTGGACTGGGGACAGCAAGGAGTCATCAGGCCAGGAAGTCGTGAGGCATGGTCCTAGGGCTCAGGTCCTTCGAGAGAGAGAGAGAGAGAAAGAAAGAAAGAAAGAAAGAAAGAAAGAAAGAAAGAAAGAAAGAAAGAAAGAAAGAAAGAAAGAATGAGAGAAAGAGAGAGAGAGAAAAAGAGAATTAGAGAGAGCATACTTAAATTCACACAGGACACCGGATAAGACAGGATAAATACTCCAGATATAACAGACTGACCCTAGCCCCCCGACACAAACTACTGCAGCATAAATACTGGAGGCTGAGACAGGAGGGGTCGGGAGACTGTGGCCTCGTCCGACGATACCCCCGGACAGGGCCAAACAGGCAGGATATAACTCCACCCACTTTGCCAAGCTCAGCCCCCGCACCACTAGAGGGATATCTTCAACCACCAACCTACCATCCTGAGACAAGGCAGAGTATAGCCCACAACCGAAGGGGGGGGGGGGGCGCCACCCCGGACAGGAAGATCACGTCAGTGACTCAACCCACTCAAGTGACACACCCCTCCCAGGGACGGCATGGAAGAGCACCAGTAAGCCAGTGATTCAGCCCCTGTAATAGGGTTAGAGGCAGAGAATCCCGGTGGAGAGAGGGGAACTGGCCAGGCAGAGACAGCAAGGGTGGTTCGTTGCTCCACTACACTCAATCATAGGACCTACTGAAGAGATGAGTCTTCAGTAAAGACTTAGATTGAGACCGAGTCTGCGTCTCTCACATGGATAGGTAGACCATTCCTTAAAAATTGAGCTCTATAGGAGAAAGCCCTGCCTCCAGCTGTTTGCTTAGAAATTCTAGGGACAGTAAGGAGGCCTGCGTCTTGTGACCGTAGCGTACGTGTAGGTAAGTACGGCAGAACCAAATCGGAAAGATAGGTAGGAGCAAGCCCATGTAATGCTTTGTAGTAAAACCTTGAAATCAGCCCTAGCCTTAACAGGAAGCCAGTGTAGAGAGGCTAGCACTGGAGTAATATTATTTACATTTACATTTAAGTCATTTAGCAGACGCTCTTATCCAGAGCGACTTACAAATTGGAAAGTTCATACATATTCATCCTGGTCCCCCCGTGGGGAATGAACCCACAACCCTGGCGTTGCAAGCGCCATGCTCTACCAACTGAGCCACACGGGACTATATATTATCAACTTTTTTGGTTCTAGTCAAGATTCTAGCAGCCGTGTTTAGCACTAACTGAAGTTTATTTAGTGCTTTATCCGGGTAGCCGGAAAGGAGAGTATTGCAGAGTTCTAATCTAGAAGTGACAAAAGCATGGATACATTTTTCTGCATTATTTTTGGACAGAAAGTATCTGATTTTTGCAATGTTACGTAGATGGAAAAAAGCTGTCCTTGAAACAGTCTTGATATGTTCATCAAAAGAGAGATCAGGGTCCAGAGTAATGCCAAGGTCCTTCACGGTTTTATTTGAGATGACTGTACAACCATCAAGATTAATTGTCAGATCCAACAGAAGATCTCTCTGTTTCTTGGGACCTAGAACAAGCATATCTGTTTTGTCCAAGTTTAAAAGTAGAACATTGGCCGACATCCACTTCCTTATGTCTGAAACACAGGCTTCCAGGAGGGCAATTTTGGGGCTTCACCATGTTTCATCGAAATGTACAGCTTTGTGTCATCCGCATAGCAGTGAAAGTTAACATTGTGTTTCCGAATGACATCACCAAGAGGTAAAATATATAGTGAAAACAATAGTGGTCCTAAAACGGAGCCTTGTGGAACACGGAAATTTACAGTTGATTTGTAAGAGGACAAACCATCCACAGAGACAAACTGATATCTTTCCGACAGATAAGATCTAAACCAGGCCAGAACTTGTCCGTGTAGACCAATTTGGGTTTCCAATCTCTCCAAAAGAATGTGGTGATCGATGGTATCAAAATGTCTTGTGGGGAATGCATGGGTGTCCGAGCTGTGCGCCAGAATTTTAAACAGACAGCTTTGTGCATTCATCATGTCAATACAAGTAGTGATGAACTCAATCTCTCTTCCACTTTGAGCCAGGAGAGATTGACATGCATGTTATTAATGGTAGCTCTCTGTGTACATCCAAGGGCCAGCCGTGCTGCCCTGTTCTGAGCCAATTGCAATTTTCCTAAGTCCCTTTTTGTGGACCACATGACTGAACAGTAGTCCAGGTGACAAAACTAGAGCCTGTAGGACCTGCCTTGTTGATAGTGCTCTTATGAAGCTAGAGCGCGCTTTATTATGGACAGACTTCTCCCCATCATAGCTACTGTTGTATCAATATGTTTTGACCATGACAGTTTACAATCCAGGGTTACTCCAAGCAGTTTAGTCACCTCAATTTGCTCTATTGATTAGTTTGCAGTGTACAATCTCAAATATGTGATTGGAACAGTAGCAACAGAACGTATGATGCAACAAGCATGTCTAAATAGTATTGTCTGATCAGCATCTAAATATTTTTTGGTACTGATGGGAAATGAAGGTCTTAAACTTTATTCCTCAATTTGACCTTTTATTGTAAAAGATAAATGCGAACTTCATCATCCAAGCATCACACAGAACACATCCACAGCCAAACTCATTCCATAAAGCAGTCTAAATAACAGGTTGCGCTGACAAGAAACTACAGTTAGCAACCTAACAGCTAACTAGTTTACAATGTACCACATCTCTGGTGAGCACAAGGGAGAAATGTAATCTTGTTTAGAAAAGAGATGTGTGTCAGCTAAGCTAACAGCAGCTAAATTCTTTATGATGGCAGCCATGTTTGTTTATGTTTGACTTGGCGAAAACTCCCTAATCCCAGAATGCCATTCACTATAAGATGCAAATAAACAAAGTCAAAGATGGCTTTGCTCATTGCCTGAAAAATATAAACTTAGTTTAGCCACTTTTCAGCATATTACAAATTGTCGATGTAATTGTTACAGTCTATACAAGACCCGGAGGACATGATTTGACAAGTCGTTTACCGTTTTTGACAAATCACAAAGCAAATAAAAAATTTCACCTCACAGATCATCACACCAAATACAAGCCTACTGCCTAGCCTAACCATAGCGCGAAAGCAAAACAGGGATAAAACCTTTTTAGGGGGGTTTGTGGGGGGGGGTTCATTTCATTTGTGGTGGGGTTTCAAGTCCATGGGGGGTAAAAATGGGGCAATATATCGTGGGGGGGGGTATGATGCAGGTAATATTACTATGATCGGGGATTTATCAATAAATGGGGGGCAAACACAAGAGAAGTTTATACGCTAAATAAAAACAAAACCCCTGAAAAGGGGGGTCTGAGCTTGCAACCCTGATGTACCAAAGTCATGCCGCATTCAAAACAACTGGGAACTCTCCGACTTCCGACCAGTGCGTTCAAGACAACTGGGAACTCGGGAAAAAACGAGCTCCGACTGGGAAAAATCGCTTTGAACGGTCATCCAAATTGGGAACTCAGGCCTCTTTCTAGAGCTCCGACTTTCCAACCTGACATCAAGATTTTACCTAGTTGACAGTTGTCTTGAAAGCACCATAAATCAGTCGAGTGAACTATCCCTTGTTATAACATCTTTGGTCTGATAGACGCTTACGTGACAACCAGAATGCATTGTATGATGTCAACAAACATGGCGCCGCAAATAGCTTAGCATTAGCTCATCATAATCAGTCAAATATTAATTTACACACATCACATGTGTCCATTACAATCGGAATGCAAGATTTGTCACCAGTACTTGAAAACATGTGAATAAAACAGTAAATACATTATGATCCATACATACATATGGTGTGCTACAGCAGAAACGACAACACGATATACAGAAAATAAGCCATTTACTTTGATAGGAGCCATTTACTTTGATAGGAACACACATGTCCAAACTCCAATTTGTAAGGAAAACAACCATGAAGTCAATGCGGGCACCAGCCCAAAAATGTGCTGGGGGAAAACGTTGCAATGTCTTCATACTTGATCTGGGCAAACACTAGGGAAGTGATTGGGCTCTCGTTGAAGAGAGAAGTGTGTCCTCTCAGTAAAGCCACAAACATAAATTGTCCGCAACAGTGAAATGGTCTACATCTTATGCAAATTCACGAGGATTCAATTCAATTCAACCTCAATTCAAACTGTTGTTAGAAAATAAAACTTGTTAGAAAATAATTAGAAATTTACAAGTTGAAATATAGCTTATAGATAATTAGCAGGCAGCATGCCTTGGTTTGAGGGAAGCGCAGGTAACTGTGCTGTTCCGTGACAATCACATTTTGGAACAGTGAGAGCATTCTGACATTACGCACATGAAAAAACTCATGCAGGGGCGACGGTTAGAGATATTTGGAACTCACGCGTGAAAAGGTTAAGCTTTGCAGTCATTTCAGTCGCTACAGTAGCTGATGTGTTTACTGTTGAGTCATTAGCATAAGTAGACACACACAGTGGCATGTCATTAGTAAAGATTGAAAAATATAAGGGGCCTAGACAGCTGCCCTGGGGAATTACTGATTCTACCTGGATTATGTTGGAGAAGCTTCCATTAAAGAACACCTTCTGTGTTCAGTTAGACAGGTAACTCTTTATCCACAATATAGCAGGAGGTGTAAAGCCCTAACACATACTGTACGTTTTCCAGCAGCAGACTACAGTACGATCGATAATGTCAAAAGCCGCAAAGTCTACCAAAACAGCCCCACAATCTTTTTATCATAAATTTCTCTCAGCCAATCATCAGTCATTGTGCAAGTGCTGTGCTTGTTGAATGTCCTTCCCTATAAGCATGCTGACAGTCTGTTGTCAATTTGTTTACTGTAAAATAGCATTGTATCTGGTCAAACACAATTTTTTCCAAAAGTTTACTAATGGTTGGTAACAGGCTGATTGTTCGTCTATTTGAGGCAGTAAAAGGGGCTTTACTATTCTTAGGTAGCAGAATGACTTTTGCTTCCCTCCAGGCATGGGGGAAGACACTTTGGGCTGGTGTAAACTAGCCCGTGTTGGGCTGGTGTAGGCTAGCCCGTGTTGGGCTTGGTGTAGGCTAGCCTGTGATGGGCGGTGTGGGCTAGCCCATGTTGGGCTTGGTGTGGGCTGGTGTGGGCTAGCCTGTGTTGGGCTGATGTGATTTTGTTGTGGGATAGCCTGTGTTGGGCTGGTGTACCCTAGCCCGTGCTGGGTTAGACCATGTGGGGCTGATGTGGGATTGCTGAGGGCTAGCCTGTGCTGGGCTAGCCCGTGCACTGCAGACCTAGAATGTATATGTTGTTGAAGAGGACCAGAGAGTCTCCTGGGGGATTGGTCTGTTGGCGTTTCATTTTTTAAGTTCCTTTCATATGGCCAAACTAATCAGAGAGACAGATGAAAGCCAGAGGAAGGGTCACAGATACTCAGTGATGGCTGATGTCTTTCTGATGGATGGGTGCCCTTTGACCCCCCACTAGAGCAACATGGGTAGGGTAAACCAAGTGTAATGGAAGTCCAAATATTAGCTCTGAGGAGTGAGATGAGGCTTAAAGGGGCAATCCTTAGGTGAAACAGTCACACCACCTCTGTTTTGGTAAAAAGAAAGCTTGGGCGTGGGCCTGGAGAAAAGTCATAGACAGAGCTATGGATGCAATGACTGACCAATTATAGTTTTAAGCAAGTTTTGAGGAATTCCCAGAACATTAGATGAGATGCCCATTAAGTTCTAATTAGGGTTTTATCTAACATTAGTATGATAACACATTTGTCCAGTCGTGCTGATGATTATAGAATGTTTGAATTAAACATTTTCCTGATTTTGCGAGAACTTTTCTGAACACATTAAACTTCACAGAACCAATTTTGGTTTGCTGGGTATATAGTGGTTGTTTACATACCAACATTGGAGTAAAACAAGCTTATATTGTTTTAGGCATTTATAAGTTATATTCTTCAAGAATCAATGGGTATATACTACCGGTCAAAAGTTTTAGAACACCTACTCATTCAAGGGTTTTTCTTTATTTTACTATTTTCTACATTGTAGAATAATAGTGAATACATTAAAACTATGAAATAACGCATGTGGAATCATGTAGTAACCAAAAAAGTGTTGAACAAATCAAAATATATTTTCAAATAGTCACCCTTTGCTCAACCAGCATTCTCTTTCCTTCTTAATGCGTTTGAGCCAGTCAGTTGTGTTGTGACAAGGTAGGGAGGTATTCAGAAGATAGCCCTATTTGGTAAAATACCAAGTTCATATTATGGCAAGAACAGCTCAAATAAGCAAAGAGAAACGACAGTCCATCATTACTTTAAGACATGGAGGTCAGTCAATACGGAACATTTCAAGTGCAGTCGCAAAAACCATCAAACGCTATGATGAAACTGGTTCTCATGAGGACCGCCACAGGAATGGAAGACCCAGAGTTACCTCTGCTGCAATGGATAACTAACATTAGATTTACCAGCCACAGAAATTGCAGCCCAAATAAATTCTTTACAGAGTTCAAGTAACAGACACATCTCAACATCAACTGTGTGAATCAGGCCTTCGTGGTCGAATTGCTGCAAAGAAACCACTACTACCAATAAGAAGAAGAGACTTCCTTGGGCCAAGAAACACGAGCAATAGACATTAGACCGGTGGAAATGTGTCCTTTGGTCTGGAGTCCAAATTTGAGATTTTTGGTTCAAACCGGCGTGTCTTTGTGAGACGCGGTGAGGGTTAAAGGATGTTCTCTGCATGTGTACTTCCCACCGTAAAGCATGGAGGAGAAGGTGATATGGTGTGGGGGGGCTTGGCTGGTGACACTGTCTGTGATTTATTTAGAATTCAAGGCACACTTAACCAGCATGGGCTACCACAGCATTCTGCAGCGATATGCCATCCCATCTGGTTTGGGCTTAGTGGGAGTGTAATTTGTTTTTCAACAGGACAATGACCCAACACACCTCCAGGCTGTGTACGGGCTATTTTACCAAGAAGGAGAGTGATGGAGTGCTGCATCAGATGACCTGGCCTCCACAATCCCCCGATGTATTCACTATTATTCTACAATGTAGAAAATAGTAAAAATAAAGAAAAACCCTTGAATGAGTAGGTGTTCTAAAACTTTTGACCGGTAGTGTATATCATTTAATTTAAGTCCAAAAATGTATGTAGCAACAGCAGTTTGCCCCTTTAAGGTACTTACCTGGAAGGCGAGGACTTGTGTTATCATAAATCACAATGGTATATACTCTTTATTCATCATCGTGATATAATATGATATGTCATAATATTGTGTTATTTCATTGCCTTTTCCCTACAACTAAGGTAAAAGTAATTTATTTCCCTTTATTTTGCAATGAAAAGCTATACAAAAATAAGGGCCCGGGCAAGGATTAGAATTGGTACAGCACCCCCATTGTTCCTTGCCGATGAAGTAAAATAGAGCATGTGAACCTTGAACTTCAAAGTAGTCAACAAGGTTGTGATCTAATCATCCATTTACAATTGGCAGTGGGTTACATAAGCTGAATTCCTGTGCTCAATGGATCCTTTAACGGCACACTGAACCAGACATCTTCTCACTCGCTGCCCTTCAGTCGGCTATAGCTATATTTACTCCTCTCACGTTCGGACAAGTTTCCACTTCAAACAACCTATTGTTTTGGCATGGATTAGGTGTTCATGTACTGTAGCAAGCAACAGGAGTTGAGGACATGAGGTTAAACAACATGGTCTAGTTACAGTCGATTGCCATAACGCTCTCTCGCGTTGGTCAAGATGCTGAGGGGTTATTTGCTCAACCACAGTGTAGAATTGGAAGTTAAATAAACTCCCGGGAATGAGGGCGTTTCTTCTCGGCGTGAAAATGGTGTGACACAAATGCACTGTTGAGAAGACATTAGGCTGTTTATGGTTTATTAATTGTTTCGGAGGGAGAGGCAGTTCAAGCGTGACGCGCCCGTTAACTACCATATAAAATGTCCACATGTTTAGAACATCTGGGGAATTCAAGGTAAACAATGGGAGAGAAAAGACTTTCATCATGTATTGTGTTTTCGGTCCAAGCCTATGAAAGCAGGAGTCATGAGCCTCCATGAGCCTGCATGTAGCTGGCCTTTTGCTCACCATGTCTGCTCTGCCAAAATGGTCACTGTATTCAATTATACCGCTCTAATTGCAAATGCTACACATCAATCAAACGTAATAATCATTTTCCATGTGACATATGGTCAGTGGAGTGCTATTCAGTGCAATATTTTGAGAATATAGCCTCAAATGTCAAAGTTTATGGCTTAGGTAAAGAAAGGGTCATAATTATTATTCATTAGTGCAAATAATAATAGACAGGTCATTCAGGTAATGTTTTCTCATAACCCTAGAATATAATAGATGGGAATCTCCATCCCTCACAAAGACTTCTTGGAATAGACCTTTCAATGTTTATCTAGGCATTCATGACATTTACGTAGAATGGACAATCAAATGTTGATTTGGTTATGTCTATAGGACTAGTGTTCATATTTACGCTAATATAATTATAGAAGTTGATGCAATATGAGGTGGTTGAGCATCATTATAATATGTCAAAAATACTGTAATTACATAAATCATTGTAGTCATGTCAGTTAAGATGACATATTATTTACAGTATGTGTCACCTTTGGTGACATATTATTTACTGTATTACGTGACTATGACGACATATTGGTTTTATGAAATGCACGTGACATACCAGTAGAGCAAATACTGAACACTATATTAAACGCGACCAATAAACTTTGATTTGATATGAACATGTACAAGCCAAAAGTGCCTGATATCATTGTTTAGGTGGTATACAATTCTCGGCATAGATCTAGGGCCAGAGCCAAGAAAACATCACATGTGTATACTAACCTACATTATAACACAAAAGAATGCTGTGGCTACTCTGATGCATTCTGAATCCTATTTACATCTATTATTGGATTCAAGAAATAGGACTATGACTCAGTCGGAGAAACATTAGCATGATAAACAGGAAATGCTTCAGATCTGATATGATTTAGCTGTAAGTCAAATGTATTTACAGTACATGACGTAACCTTGGGTGCTTCCTCTGCCTGTACCTGTCACTCACATGGTCTCCGTCTGTCGTGGTTATACACCAAGGTGCAGCAGCACACCACCAAGACCTGACCCTGTTTGGAACACTGGAACCCACCCTCAGCTGTCAACTCATCTTCTTCCTATGGGGACATGGTAGCACTGTATTGTAATTTCTACTCACATACAATTTAGAACATTTCCACTTGAAAGGGAAGTGAAAGCCAAAGAAAAAGCAAGCCTTTACTATATATATATAGTTTAGAACTTGAACTTATATATATATACAGTGGGGAGAACAAGTATTTGATACACTGCCGATTTTGCAGGTTTTCCTACTTACAAAGCATGTAGCGGTCTGTAATTTTTATCATAGGTACACTTCAACTATGAGAGACGGAATCTAAAACAAAAATCCAGAAAATCACATTGTATGATTTTTAAGTAATTAATTTGCATTTTATTGCATGACATAAGTATTTGATACATCAGAAAAGCAGAACTTAATATTTGGTACAGAAACCTTTGTTTGCAATTACAGAGATCATACGTTTCCTGTAGTTCTTGACTAGGTTTGCACACACTGCAGCAGGGATTTTGGCCCACTCCTCCCTACAGATCTTCTCCAGATCCTTCAGGTTTCGGGGCTGTCGCTGGGCAATACGGACTTTCAGCTCCCTCCAAAGATTTTCTATTGGGTTCAGGTCTGGAGACTGGCTAGGCCACTCCAGGACCTTGAGATGCTTCTTACGGAGCCACTCCTTAGTTGCCATGGCTGTGTGCTTCGTGTCGTTGTCATGCTGGAAGACCCAGCCACGACCCATCTTCAATGCTCTTACTGAGGGAAGGAGGTTGTTGGCCAAGATCTCGCGATACATGGCCCCATCCATCCTCCCCTCAATACGGTGCAGTCGTCCTGTCCCCTTTGCAGAAAAGCATCCCCAAAGAATGATGTTTCCACCTCCATGCTTCACGGTTGGGATGGTGTTCTTGGGGTTGTACTCATACTTCGTCGTCCTCCAAACACGGCGAGTGGAGTTAGACCAAAAAGCTCTATTTTTGTCTCATCAGACCACATGACCTTCTCCCATTCCTCCTCTGGATCATCCAGATGGTCATTGGCAAACTTCAGACAGGCCTGGACATGCACTGGCTTAAGCAGGGGGACCTTGCGTGCGCTGCAGGATTTTAATCCATGACGGCGTAGTGTGTTACTAATGGTTTTCTTTGAGACTGATGGTCCCAGCTCATCTTCAGGTCATTGACCAGGTCCTGCCGTGTAGTTCTGGGCTGATCCCTCACCTTCCTCATGATCATTGATGCCCCACGAGGTGAAATCTTGCATGGAGCCCCAGACCGAGGGTGATTGACCGTCATCTTGACCTTCTTCCATTTTCTAATAATTGCGCCAACAGTTGTTTCCTTCTCACCAAGCTGCTTGCCTATTGTCCTGTAGCCCATCCCAGCCTTGTGCAGGTCTACAATTTTATCCCTGATGTCCTTACACAGCTCTCTGGTCTTGGCCATTGTGGAGAGGTTGGAATCTGTTTGATTGCGTGTGGACAGGTGTCTTTTATACAGGTAACGAGTTCAAACAGGTGCAGTTAATACAGGTAATGAGTGGAGAACAGGAGGGCTTCTTAAAGAAAAACTAACAGGTCTGTGAGAGCCGGAATTCTTACTGGTTGGTAGGTGATCAAATACTTATGTCATGCAATAAAATGCTAATTAATTATTTAAAAATCATACAATGTGATTTTCTGGATTTTTGTTTTAGATTCCGTCTCTCACAGTTGAAGTGTACCTATGATAAAAATTACAGACCTCTACATGCTTTGTAAGTAGGAAAACCTGCAAAATCGGCAGTGTATCAAATACTTGTTCTCCCCACTGTATATATATATATATATATAAGTTCATGTTCTCATTTACAACTGCGACCTGGCCAAGATAAAGCAAAGCAGTGCGACACAAACAACAACACAGTTACACATGGAATAAACAAACGTACAGTCAATAACACAATAGAAAAAATATATACATTTAAAATATATATATATATACAGTTGAAGTCGGAAGTTTACATACACCTTAGCCAAATACATTTAAACTCAGTTTTTCACAATTCCTGACATTTAATCCTAGTAAAAATGCCAGTTTCAGTTAGGATCACCACTTTATTTAAGAATGTGAAATGTCAGAATAATAGTAGAGAGAATGATTTATTTCAGCTTTTATTTCTATCATCACATTCCCAGCGGGTCAGAAGTTTACATACACTCAATTAGTATTTGGTAGCATTGCCTTTAAATTGCTTAACTTGGGTCAAACGTTTCAGGTAGCCTTCCACAAGCTTCCCACAATAAGTTGGGTGAATTTTGGCCCATTCCTCCTGACAGAGCTGGTGTAACTGAGTCGGGTTTGTAGGCCTCCTTGCTCGCACACGCATTTTCAGTTCTGCCCACAAATTCTCTATGGGATTGAGGTCTGTGTGATGGCCACTCCAATACCTTGACCATGTTGTCCTTAAAACTTATTCGAGGTAGGGGGCAGTATTCGGAAGTTTGGATGAATGAGGTTCCCAAAGTAAACTGCCTGTTACTCAGGCCCAGAAGCTAGGATATGCATATAATTGGTAGTATTGGATAGCGAACACTCTAAAGTTTCTACAACTGTTAAAATTATGTCTGTGAGTATAACGGAACTGATATGGCAGGTGAAAACCCAAGGAGAATCCATCCAGAGTTTTTTGGGGGGGAGCTCACCACTGTTTATAATGGCTGTCTATGGGAATATAAAAAGAATACCTCCCAGATTGCAGTTCCTAGGGCTTCCACTAGATGTCAACAGTCTTTAGAAAGAGTTTCAGGCTTGTTTTTTGAAAAATTAGCTAGAATTTGTAGTTTTTGTAAGTGGCTCCCATTTTGGCTGTAGTGTTTTGACGCGCGTGGATGAGAGCGTGCACTTCGTTATTTATCTCCAGTAATGAACATTCTATTCTCCGTCTTAAATTGTATTGTTTATTTACATATTAGGATACCTGAAGATTAATTAGAAACGTTGTTTGACTTGTTTGGGCAAAGTTTATTGGTAACGTTTGGGATTCATTTGTATGCATTTTGAACGAGGGAAACAGGTGGATTACTGAGTCAAGCGCGCCAACTAAACTGACTTTTTGGGGATATAAAGGACTTTATCGAACAAAATGATAATTTGTGATGTAGCTGGGACCCTTTGGATTGCAAACAGAGGAAGATCTTCAAAGGTAAATAATTTATTTTATCGCTATTTCTGACTTTCGTGACGCCTCTGCTTGGTTGGAAAATGTATGTAATGCTTTTGTACGTGGGGCGCTGTCCTTAGATAATCGCATGGTGTGCTTTCGCCGTAAAGCCTTTTTGAAATCTGACAAAGCAGCTGGATTAACAAGAAGTTAAGCTTTTAAAGGACGTAAGACACATGTATTTTCATGAATGTTTAATATTACGAATTTTATATTTTGAATTTCGCGTTCTGCAATTTCACTGGATGTTGGCCAGGTGGGACGGTAGCGTCATTATGGCCAAACAGTTCCATTTTTGTTTCATCGGACCAGAGAACATTTCTCCAAAAATAATTATATTTTTCCCCATGTGCAGTTGCAAACCGTAGTCTGGCTTTTTTATGGCGGGTTTGGAGCAGTAGCTTCTTCCTTGCTGAGAGGCCTTTCAGGTTATGTCGATATAGGACTCGTTTTACTGTGGATATAGATACTTTTGTACCAGTTTCCTCCAGCATCTTCACAAGGTCCTTTGCTGTTGTTGTGGGATTGATTTGCACTTTTCGCACCACAGTACGTTCATCTCTAGGAGACAGAATGCGTCTCCTTCCTGAGAGGTATGGCGGCTGCGTGGTCCCATGGTGTTTATACTTGCGTACTATTGTTTGTACAGATGAACGTGGTACCCTCAGGCACTTGGAAATTGCTCCCAAGGATGAACCAGACTTGTGGAGGTCTACAATTTCTTTCTGAGGTCTTGGCTGATTTCTGTGTTTTGTGGGTACTATTTAATGAAGCTGCCTGTTGAGGACTTGTGAGGCGTCTGTTTCTCAAACTAGACACTGCTCGTTTTTTGTTCGCAGGGATCCATGTCCTTCAGCTCTCCTCTTGCTCAGTTGTGCACCGGGGCCTCCCACTCCTCTTCCTATTCAGGTTGAGACAGTTTGTGCTGTTCTGTGAAGGGAGTAGTACACAGCGTTGTACGAGATCTTCAGTTTCTTGGCAATTTCTCACATGGAATAGCCATTTCTCAGAACATGAATCGACTGACGAGTTTCAGAAGAAAGTTCTTTGTTTCTGGCCATTTTGAGCCTGTAATCCAATCTACAAATGCTGATGCTCCAGATACTCAGCTAGTCTAAAGAAGGCCAGTTATATTGCTTCTTTAATCAGAACAACAGTTATCAGCTGTGCAAACATAATTGCAAAAGGGTTTTCTAATGATCAATAAGCCTTTTAAAATGATAAACTTTGATTAGCTAACACAAGGTGCCAATGGAACACAGGAGTGATGGTTGCTGATAATGGGCCTCTGTACGCCTATGTAGATATTCCATAAAGAAATCTGCCGTTTCCAGCTACAATGGTCATTTACAACATTAACAATTTCTGATCAATTTCATGTTATTTTAATGGACAATTTATTAAAATGTTCTTTCAAAAACAAGGACATTTCTAAGTGACCCCAAACTTTTGAACGGTAGTGTATATCTATCTATCTATCTATCTATCTATCTATCTATCTATCTATCGATCTATCGAGAGAGAGAGAGCTGGAGAGAGAGAGAGAGCTAGAGAGAGAGAGCTAGAGAGAGCTAGAGAGCTAGAGAGCTAGAGAGCTAGAGAGAGAGAGAGAGAGAGAGAGAGAGAGAGAGAGAGAGAGAGAGAGAGAGAGAGAGAGAGAGAGAGAGAGAGAGAGAGAGAGAGAGAGAGAGAGAGAGAGAGAGAGAGAGAGAGAGAGAGAGAGAGAGAGAGAGTGTGTTAGTTTTGAAGAGAAGAGGGTAGTCCATAAGCGCAGACGAAGGATATCAAGGATCTGGAAAGATTCTGTAAGGAGGAATGTCTAAGAACCCTCCCAATGTGTTCTACAATCTCATAAAACATTTTACAAAAAGGCTCAGTGTCGTTATCCTCGCAAGGTGAGGGTATTGGAGTACTGAAAACAAGGGTGCCAATCATTTTGACCCCTTTGTTTTTTATTTTATTTTTTATTACTTGTTAAACAAAATCTAAATTATAGTAGTATAAAATAACATCATTTCCTAATTTTTGTATACAATATAGCTTAGTATTTGTTTTATACAGTCTTTTTTGCTTATCTTTACCAAGGGTGTCAATAATTGTGGACCCCACTGTATATGAATGAATATAAATTACAAATACCGTTGTACTATCCAAGTTTTATTATTAAATTGACATCCACGTGAAGCTTGAATTAAAATTTGAAGGACACCATAGTTTCTCAGAAATACATGATGTGGTCAAGTCATTATAATAGGGATATTCATGCTCACCATAGCTTTCTGGAAACTAAAATATCATGACAATATTTCCCTCAAAAGACTGCGGCTTCTTTCCATTCAGAACTACCAAAGCATTTAATAATTTATTGAGACTTCATCTGTCTCAGCATTGATGTTTTTCTCATCCTTTGCTCTCCTTATTTATCTTTCCCCTCTCTCTCTACTTATATCCGTACATCTTAAATACAATGGGATCTTTCATTAAAAACACCTGTATAGACTGAGAAAACAAGCAGGTCTATGCTATCTGATGGATCTACCATCCCAGTGTCCCTGCACATACTCTGTTCCAAGACAATCAAACTGAGTGCACTACATTTCCTGCCTATAGTTCCCATGGGTGGGAAGGTAACCAGCAATATCCAATATCAAACCTCTGTAGCCCATGTGAAGTCCACAGTCTATCGTCCTGTTTGAATACATAAACTGCGTCCTTTCTAACTCCCTTCCTTGAAGTAATCACTGATCTGACATGACTAGATAGGTGTAAGCAAGCTTTCCACTGCAATGCTTACACCAATTATTTAATGTCAGATCAGTGATTACTTCAAGGAAGGGATGACAGATTGCATTTTATAAGTCTTCCAACAGGGCCTATATATATAATGCTCGGAACTCTCCCTTGATGCGTACAGAAGGCTGGATGTCTCATGTTGGTTCACGTTGTGTTTCCATCATGAGCCAAAGCAATACTTGTGTGGTGCAATCACAGTGTAATATGATAGCTGACTAACACGTTAGCCATCGCTTGGTTGATAGGGCAGTCGCCACAGCGTCTGTGCTCAGGCACGTACACACAAGCACGCGTGCACCCACACACACACACATTTGAGTGCACCACACACGCACACAGACCTCGCCCCCGGTGATATTGAGAAGCCATGTCGCGGGCTGTTCACATGTTTTGACGAGGAGGGTCCGTGTCACGACTGGTTCACGTGTTGTTTTGATCCCAACTGTCGGGGCCCAGTGAGCTAGCACAAGCACAGCTGGCCAGGGTGGCTGAGAGTGGGTGCACAGGGAGTTGAAGGACATGGATCCCTGCCAACGCATTTTATACATAGCACACATAGTACAGCTGAGAATTAGGGATAGGGGGCCCTTGCTCCACCACCACAGCCCACCTCCTCCATCTGCCTGCCTAGTGCTGCCTAGGGCTGCCTGTCTCTGGCTTCGCCTCCACATAGCCAGCTTTCTGACAGCCCTGTACCAAGCTACTCCCCTCCCTATCCCCCTGCTACCGCTTCACTCTGCTTTGCTTTGGTTTGCTCTTTTTCTTTAATGACAGGAACACAGTAGTGTGAAGGCTCACTGTATTTCTTAGGGATGTCAAAGTAATGGGAGATCACCAAGCTTTTACAATCGTTGAGGGGAAGACATATTTTCTCCCGGTGGATAATTTAGTTCCAGTTCAGAAAGGAAAGAACCAAGAAGAGGTCACAAGTCTCAATGCGGTAATAATTAGTAACTTCCTCTCCGTGTTTGCATTTACAAAGATACAAAGCTCTCCCTCGCCCTCTATTTGGCAAATCTGACAAAGCAAGCAAAAACTAAAGGAAGTGGTCAGATGACGGCAGATGCTAAGCTACAGGACTGTTTTGCAAGCAGAGACTGGAATATGTTCTGGGATTCTTCCGATGGCATTGAGGAGTACACCACATCAGTCACTGGCTTCATCAATAAGTGCATCGATGACGTCATCTCCACAGTGACCGTACGTACATACCCCAACCAGAAGCCATGGATTACAGGCAACATCCGCACTGAGCTAAAGGGTAGAGCTGCCACTTTCAAGGAGCGGAACTCTAACCCGGATGCTTATAAGAAATCCCTCTATGCCCTCCGATGAACCATCAAACAGGCAAAGCGTTAACACAGGACTAAAATCGAATCGTACTACACCGGCTCCGACACTCGTCGGATGTGACAGGGCTTGCAAACTATTGCAGACAACAAAGGGAAGCACAGCTGGGACCTGCCCAGTGACACAAGCATACTCTATGCGCGCTTCGAGGCAAGCAACACTGAAGCATAAATGAGCGCAACAGCTGTTCCGGACGACTGTGTGATCACGCTCTCTGTAGCCGATTTGAGTAAAACCTTTAAACAGGTCAACATTCACAAGGCCGCAGGGCCAGACGGATTACTAGGACGTGTACTCTGAGCATTCGCTGACCAACGGGCAAGTGTCTTCACTGACATTTTTAACCTGTCCCTGAACGAGTCTGTAATACATATTTCAAGCAGACCACCATAGTCCCTGTGCCCAAGAACACAAAGGCAACCTGCCCAAATTACTACAGACCCGTAGCACTCAAGTCCGTAGTCATGAAGTATTTTGAAAGGCTGGTCATGGCTCACATCAACACCATTATCCAAGAAACCCTAGACCCACTCCAATCTGCATACCACCCCAACAGATCCACAGATGATGCAATCACTATTGCACTCTACACTGCCCTTTCCCACCTAGACAAAAAGGAACACCTACGTGAGAATGCTATTCATTGACTACAGCTCAGCATTTAACACCATAGTGCCCTCAAAGCTCATCACTAAGCTAAGGACCCTGGGACTAAACACCTCCCTCTGCAACTGGATCCTGGACTTCCTGACGGGCCACTCCCAGGTGGTAAGGGTAGGTAACAACACATCTTCTATGCTGATCCTCAACACTGGGGCCCATCAGGGGTGTATGCTTAGTCCCCTCCTGTAATCCCTGTTCACCCATGACTGTATGGCCAAGCACGACTCCAATACCATCATGAAGTTTTCCGATGACACAATTGTCGGCCTGATCACCGACAACGATGAGACAGCCTATAGCAGGCCTGGGCAATTCCAGTTCTCGGAGGACTGGAGTTGCACAGGCCTGGTATATAGGGAGGAGGTCAGAGGCCTGGCAGTGTGGTGCCAGGATAACAACATCTCCCCTCGACGTGATCAAACAAAGGAGATGATTGGGGACTACAGGAAAAGGAGGGCCGGGCATGCCTCCAGTCTCATGGACGGGGCTGTAGTGGAGCAGGTTGAGAGCTTCAAGTTCCTTGGTATCCACATCACCAACGAACTGTCATGGTCCAAACACACCAAGCCAGTCGTGACGACGGCACGACAACGCCTAATCCCCCTCATATGAGACTGAAAAGATTTGGCATGGGTCCACATATCCTCAAAAAGTTCCACAGTTGCACTACCCCCAAGCCATAAGACTCCTGAACAGCTATTCAAATGGCTACCCCCCCATTTTTACACTGCTGCCACTCTCTGTTTATTATCGATGCATAGTCACTTCACCCCTACCTACATGTACTACCTCGACTAACCTGTGCCCCAACACATTGACTCTGTACCGGTACATCGAGTACACATTTTATTGTTGCCCTTTAATTATTAGTTTTTTAAATGTGTATTTGATTTGATTTTTTGATTTGATTAGATGTTTTATTTATTGTTTATTCAGTAAATACTTTCTTAACGCTTATTTTTTAAATGCTTACTCAACGTAAGTAAGCATTTAACTGTAAGGTCTACTACACCTGTTGTATTCGGCGCATGTGACAAATAACATTTGATTTTATTTGATTTAGCTTCCCCTCTCTTGCTTTTTTTTTGCCATTTATCTCTCTCTATCTGGGCTCGTAACATGTTTTGGTAGTTAACAACAACTTTGGAATTGGGCATCCGTCTCAACTCGCCCCTCATTCTACTCTCCTCCCCAGGTTATAAATCATACATCCTGTTTCTTCCCAGCCAAAACAAGCAACAGGAATGGATAAGCAACGGCCAAAACGAATATGGCACCGCGTTAGTTTCATCGCACTCTTTAATCGGAACAGTTGGCAATGTAAAAGTCAACGTCAGCCCTTGTCAGGTATCACTAATCAGCCGTGAGGCGATAACGTTCAGCGAGAGTCCTCCGGTCCTCCTTTCATCCTTCCAAAAAGCCGCTATAAATAAAAGCAGGTTACCAAGTATGGGCTGACTGACGACTGACTCATGCACATTCTCTGTGCTGCGACTGGCCTAGCTTCCCTTATAGCTGTCATGAAAAGCCCCTTTATATCATCTTAGCGTGCCGCCAGAGCTACAGGAGTTACCGCTCAAGACACCCCCAGTCAGCCGCCAGTGATATCTATGATGGCCCTAGATCCTGTATGGGGAAAAGGGTGGTGGGTGGTTTTCTCCTTTATCTCTCTTCACGCTAAGTGCCACGCGGCCTTAATATGGCTAATTAAACGTTTTAATCAAGGAATGCGTCGGTATTAATACCGATCATTGGCTGGGGAGAGAGTGTTAGCCCTCTCCTGATCATTCCTGCTCCGCCAGAGCTGTCACTCTCCACTCTCCAACCGCAGTCATCCCATCAGCCACTGCTGCTGCTGTATGCCGCTGGGTGGGAAGACCAGTAAAAAGCAAGCTAAAGCATCCTCAGACTTATAATTAATCTCTTGTCGACTTCTATTGACACATCCACTCTCCGATTAAATAATTACCTAAGCGCCATAAGCCGCTCTGATTGAGTCATAAGCCTGAATGGGCTGTTACATGCAATGGTCACCTCCTTGGGTATGATAAGCTCATCGTTTGCATGCCAGGCAGGACAGAGCTGCTCTCTCTCTCTCTCCATCTGTCTTCTCTGGTTTCGGGGGTCTGCAGTTTTGGGTTGCAGTGTTGTTGTTTATACCTCCTCTACAAGATCTTACTTGACTCAGACACGCACACGGACACACACACACACACACACAGACACACAGACATACACACACACACCCTCCCCAACCAAACACATTCCGGAACCTGTCACCGGAGTCACACCCCATCTGAACCTCCTCTGCCCTCCTGACCCCTTGACAGGTACATGGTGGAACTCTGAGAGAGAGAGGAGAGATCTGGGATGGGCCCTCTCCAAAGGTACCTGTCTACTCCTTCTGATTCCTCTTGGCTCCTGGGGACGGCTCAGCCTCCAGCATGCCTCTCCCAGGAAGCCATAACTCTCCTTTTCAGGAAGTGAGCTGTGCATGGAGTGCTCTCCGCATCTGTCTGGGAGAGAAACGGGGGAACAAGAGGTCAGACAAGCCTGGGACCACTTCTACCATGCATGATGGATGACGGCTAGCATGTGCTTGAATATTTACATTTGTCTAAAGGTGATGCAAATAGGGAAAAACTAAGTTGAGACAGAGAGTGCTATGTTTGTCTGACAACAAAGGTTGCCTCACAAACAGTTAGGCATTGTGCCAATCTTGAACATAAAAAAAACATGATTGGTACACCTTAGTTAATCATTTGCATGGAGGCATTGATTTAATCAAGGACCACCATTTTGTAATTGTAAGTGTATTCATACTATGACTACAAACACCAGGATGCTTTATCCGTCACTGTACTATTAAAACGTTCTGCTTTTTAACCAACCTGTTTTTCTACACATCTCTTCCTGATGGATCATACAGTATATGGATCCTATATCCCCTCTCTAGTATCTGTTGGAGCCTTGGAGGAGCCCTGAAACAACATGTCATATAGGAATATTAACAATATGCTTTCACAAAGCTGTGTTAAAAGCTTTGGGGGCGATCCCTGTAAACTCTCCCAACAATTATAGGCATTTAATTAAGAGGTTGTTTCTAATTTCAATGAGATGAAATTAGCACGTGTGCCGCAATTGTTAAATCATGGCCAGTGGCGCCGGCCAAGAGATAGAGATGAATTGGAGTGGGTTGGACAGTCACTTGATAATTTTGACAATGGGGTTGGGGGTATCATCCATCACTGAAGCGGCGTACATTAAAGTTTTGACAGGTAGAGGTCATTGCAATGGGGCAGAAGCCAGAGGAGATGGAGGCCTTTAATTCGGGTAATGAAGAGTTAACCATCTTAGCAGAGCGAGGAGAAGCAGTAAATGGGCAAGCCAATTCCTCTCTGTCTAAATGGGGAGCCATTGGAACACAATACAGTGATTGACAACGAGCCCCTTCGACATAATTCCCAGCAGACAGTTCACTTAAATTCCATCCCTTGTTAATCTCAGATATAATGAATTGCAAAACTAAGGTTAAACGTGCCAGTGTGAATTCATTATTGCTAATAGATTAGTCCATAAGATGATTTACTGTAACTCTTTTTCATTAACGGTGAATGGTGCCTTGACTTAACGGAGGTCCTCTTGGCCTGTCCATTCCCGACCATCAATCTCTTGGCTGTGGTCAATGTCCTCCTTTATGTGACCTCTCTTCGCTTTACTATGGAGATGAAGAGTGAAAATATGTTGGAGCTTTTGACCCCACTAGAAAAATTATGATTCTGTTTTGAGTGCGCCGAATAAGAATCCACTTTATCGTTTCCTCTGAAAATGATAATCATCCCGGCCTGTCATTCATGTTAACCCTGTCTTATTGTTCTGGGCTTAATGGTTAGCACCTAGCCAAGATAACGCTTAATGCTTTTCTGTTGACCAGAAAAGACCACATTGTCTTTAAAACACCAGCGGGATGATTTCTGCATACCGTGTTGATATATATACTTACATTTAATGTATGTCATCTATAAGTCTACGCTAGGTAAAGTTCCGCCTTATCTCAGCTCACTGGTCACGATAACAACACCCACCCGTAGCACGCGCTCCAGCAGGTATATCTCACTGGTCATTCCCAAAGCCAACACCTACTTTGGCCGCCTTTCCTTCCAGTTCTCTGCTGCCAGTGACTGGAACGAATTGCAAAAATCGCTGAAGCTGGAGACTTACATTTCCCTCACTAACTTTAGACATCAGCTACCTGAGCAGCTAACCGATCGCTGCAGCTGTACATAGTCCATCTGTAAATAGCCCACCCAATCTACGTACCTCATCCCCATATTGTTTTTATTTACTTTTCTGCTCTTTTGCACACCAGTACTCTACTTGCACATCATCATCTGCTCATCTATCACTCCAATGTTAATCTGCTAAATTGTAATTACTTCGCTACTACGGCCTATTTATTACCTTACCTCCTCACGCCATTTGCACACACTGTATATAGACTTTCTTTTTTCTATTGTGTTATTGACTGTACGTTTGTGTAACTCTGTGTTGTTGTTTGTGTCGCACTGCTTTGCTTTATCTTGGCCAGGTCGCAGTTGTAAATGAGAACTTGTTCTCAATTAGCTAACCTGGTTAAATAAAGGGGAAATAAAAAATGTAATTAAAATGTATGTACATACCTCTACCTTAGTAGATTCATTAAGGAAAGGATAGGCCCCAATAACTTTTTATTCATATTTCAGTAAAAGTTCCCAAAATATAGCTCTGAAGGCTCTGCTGTATAACATTACTAGTACTTTGTGGGTGAGGCAACTCTCCCTCTGCTTGGAGAGGAATGCTTAGAGGAATGCAATGCATACAGTGTGTCAGCCTATTAGAAGTATACAGCCCTGAGCACTGTGGCTTACACCCAATTTGCTTGACTGAAAGTTCTATATAGATATTACATTAACGTGTCACAGTTTTCACCATGTGTGTATGTCTGTGTGTGTGTGTGTGTGTGTGTGTGTGTGTGTGTGTGTGTGTGTGTGTGTGTGTGTCTACCAGTGTGCATACAGCCTGAATGTGTTTGTGTGTGTAACGGTGTTCCTCCTCCCCTTCATACGAAGAGGAGGAGTAGTGATTCGACCAAAATGCAGCGGGTTTTGAATACATAATGATTTATTAAATCAATCGACGAGACACGAAAACAAACACTGGGAAGGATTACAAAATAACAAAAAACGAATGTAGACTGACCTACACCATGAGTACTTACATAAAACACGAAGCACGTAGGAACAGGTACAGACTATAACAAACGAACGAACAAACGCTACAGTCCCGTGTGGTACACAGACACGGAAGACACTTGACTAAATATACAAAACAACAGAAAACAGGTCAGGAACGTGACAGAACCCCCCCCTCAAGGTGCGAACGCCGGGCGCACCAGCACAAAGTCCAGGGGAGGGTCTGGGTGGGCATCTGACCACGGTGGTGGCTCAGGCTCCGGACGCTGTCCCCACACCACCATAGTCACTCCCCGCTTCTGTATCCCCCTCCCAATGACCACCCTCCAACTAAAACCACCTAAATGAAGGGGCAGCACCGGGATAAGGGCCAGCACCGGGATAAGGGGCAGCACCGGGATAAGGGGCAGCACCGGGATAAGGGGCAGCACCGGGCTGAGGGACTCTGGCAGGTCCTGGCTGAGGGACTCTGGCAGGTCCTGGCTGAGGGACTCTGGCAGGTCCTGGCTGAGGGACTCTGGCAGGTCCTGGCTGAGGGATTCTGGCAGGTCCTGGCTGAGGGACTCTGGCAGGTCCTGGCTGAGGGACTCTGGCAGGTCCTGGCTGAGGGACTCTGGCAGGTCCTGGCTGAGGGACTCTGGCAGGTCCTGGCTGAGGGACTCTGGCAGGTCCTGGCTGGACGGCTCTGGCTGGTCCTGGCTGGACGGCTCTGGCTGGTCCTGGCTGGACGGCTCTGGCTGGTCCTGGCTGGACGGCTCTGGCTGATCCGGTCTGGCGGAAGGCTCTGGCTGATCCGGTCTGGCGGAAGGCTCTGGCTGATCCGGTCTGGCGGAAGGCTCTGGCTGATCCGGTCTGGCGGAAGGCTCTGGCTGATCCGGTCTGGCGGAAGGCTCTGGCTGATCCGGTCTGGCGGAAGGCTCTGGCTGATCCGGTCTGGCGGAAGGCTCTGTAGGCTCTTGGCAGACGGGCGGCTTTGCAGGCTCATGGCAGACGGGCAGCTTTGCAGGCTCATGGCAGACGGGCAGTTCAGGCGCCGTTGGGCAGACGGGCAGTTCAGGCGCCGCTGGGCAGACGGGCAGTTCAGGTGCCGCTGGGCAGACGGGCAGTTCAGGCGCCGCTGGGCAGACGGGCAGTTCAGGCGCCGCTGGGCAGACGGGCAGTTCTGTAGGGAGGAGACGGAGAGACAGCCTGGTGCGCGGTACCGGAACTGGAGGCACTGGGCTGGAGACACGCACCATAGGGAGAGTGCGTGGAGGAGGAACAGGGCTCTGGAGATGCACTGGAAGCCTGGTGCGTGGTGTCGGCACTGATGGTACTGGGCTGGGGTGAGGAGGTAGCGCCGGAAATACCGGACCGTGTAGGCGTACTGGCTCCCTTGAGCACCGAGCCTGCCCAACCTTACCTGGCTGAATGCTCCCCGTCGCCCGACCAGTGCGGGGAGGTGGAATAACCCGCACCGGGCTATGTAGGCGAACCGGGGACACCATGCGTAAGGCTGGTGCCATGTAAGCCGGCCCAAGGAGACGTACTGGTGGCCAGATATGTAGAGCCGGCCTCATGGCACTTGGCTCAATGCTCAATCTAGCCCTACCAGTGCGGGGAGGTGGAATAACCCGCACTGGGCTATGCACCCGTACAGGAGACACCGTGCGCTCTACTGCGTAACACGGCGTCTGCCCGTACTCCCGCTCTCCACGGTTAGCCTGGGAAGTGGGCGCAGGTCTCCTACCTGCCCTCGACCCACTACCTCTTACCCTCCCCCCCCCAAGAAATTTTAGGGTAGTACTTGCGGGCTTCCAGCCTTGCTTCCGTGCTGCCTCCTCATAACGTCGCCTCTCCGCTTTCGCTGCCTCCAGCTCCGCTTTGGGGCGGCGACACTCCACTGGCTCTGCCCAGGGTCCTTTACTCAACGCTACAGTCCCGTGTGGTACACAGACACGGAAGACACTTGACTAAATATACAAAACAACAGAAAACAGGTCAGGAACGTGACAGTGTGCTTATATGTGACCTCTGTACAGGCTGTAAGGCTGCCAGCGAGAGGAGACAGCAGCACATTGGATGTGATCTGATGACTGACAGTTTGGTTACATGGTCTAATGACAGGTTTTAAAGCTAGGGCTACCCCTAATTGGGGTGATGTGTCCATCCCCATGTCCCCCCAAGCTGTGACTAGTGAGATTATGCATGATTAAGGTATTGGCGGTCCATTGGCTTTAAGATCTCCCAGCATTTAGTCTCAAAGGTAAAATTAGGCCTTACCCAATGATTGACAGAGAGGGATCATCCAGGTCATATCCTGTAGATATCTCTATATAGGACATTGTGAGAAGCTGTTAAAAGCTCTAAATGTAGCTACCTCTCCTGCTGTGAGGTGGTTGGTGGTTGATTCCCAAGCATAGTGTTGAACGTTATAGATCGCCAATGAGACCATGTGTTGAGTCTAAGAGCCAATTAAATATTTATGCAATCAGCTTGTTATATAAAACAGTTCAGGAACGATTCCTGTGGATATTTTTCAAATTCTTCTGCTCCAACATATTTGGGAGAAAAGGAGGAGCTGTTGTATAAAACACATTTTATTTTGGGCTAACAATTTAGCGTACCACACAAAGTGCACTATTAGTGATTAACGAGCCGTTGTGTGATCATAACAACATACAGGACAACATACAGGAACTCAAGTCCTTTTGTTCACCTGACCTAGAATTCCTTACAATCAAATGCCGACCGCATTATCTACCAAGAGAATTCTCTTCGATTATAATCACAGTCGTATATATCCCCCCCAAGCAGACACCTCGACGGCCCTGAAAGAACTTCATTCAACTCTATGTAAACTGGAAACCACATATCCCGAGGCTGCATTTATTGTAGCTGTGGATTTTAACAAGGATAATCTGAAAACAAGGCTCCCTAAATTTTATCAGCATATCGAATGCGCAACCCACAAAATCCTGGATCATTGTTACTCTAACGTCCGCAACGCATACAAAGCCCTCCCTCGCCCTCCTTTCGGCAAATCTGACCACAACTCCATTTTGTTGCTCCCAGCCTATAGACAGAAACTAAAACAGGAAATGCCCGTGCTCAGGTCTGTTCGGTCGGACACCAATCTGATTCCACGGTTCAAGATTGCTTTGATCATGTGGACTGGGATATGTTCCGGAAAGCGTCGAACAACAACATTGATGTATACGCTGATTCGGTGAGCGAGTTTATTAGCAAGTGCATCGGTGATGTTTTACCCATGGCGAATATTAAAACCTTCCCCAACCAGAAAACGTGGATTGATGGCAGCATTTACGCAAAACTGAAAGCACGAACAATTGCTTTTAAATCAGGGCAAGGCGACCGGAAAACATGACCGAATAAAAACAGTGTAGCTACACCCTCCACAAGGCAATCAAAAAAGCTAAGCGTCAGTATAGAGACAAAGTAGAGTGGCAAATCAACGGCTCAGACACGAGAGGTATGTGGCAGGGTCTACAGTTAATCACGGACTACAAAATGAAAACCTGCCCCGTCGCGGACCCCGATGTCTTGCTCCCAGACAAACTAAACAACTTCTTTGCTTGCTTTGAGGACAATATAGTGCCACCGACACGGCCCGCTACCAAAACCTGCGGGCTCTCCTTCACCGCAACCAACGTGAGTAAAACATTTAAACAAGTTAACCCTTGCAAGGCTGCCGGCCCAGACGGCATCCCTAGCCGTGTCCTCAGATCATGCACAGACCAACTGGCTGATGTGTTTACGGACATATTCAATCAATCCCTATCCCAGTCTGCTGTTCCCACATGCTTCAAGAGGGCCACCATTGTTCCTGTTACCAAGAAAGCTAAGGTAACTGAGCTAAACGACTACCGCCCCGTAGCACTCACTTCCGTCATCATGAAGTGCTTTGAGAGACTAGTCAAGGATCATATCACCTCCACCCTACCTGACACCATAGACACACTCCAATTTGCTTACCGCCCCAATAGGTCCACAGACGACGCAATCGCAATCACACTGCACACTGCCCTAACCCATCTGGACAAGAGGAATACCTACAGTGGGGAGAAGAAGTATTTGATACACTGACGATTTTGCAGGTTTTCCTACTTACAAAGCATGTAGAGGTCTGTAATTTTTATCATAGGTACACTTCAACTGTGAGAGACGGAATCTAAAACAAAAATCCAGAAAATCCCATTGTATGATTTTTAAGTAATTATTTTGCATTTTATTGCATGACATAAGTATTTGATACATCAGAAAAGCAGAACTTAATATTTGGTACAGAAACCTTTGTTTGCAATTACAGAGATCATACGTTTCCTGTAGTTCTTGACCAGGTTTGCACACACTGCAGCAGGGATTTTGGCCCACTCCTCCATACAGACCTTCTCCAGATCCTTCAGGTTTCGGGGTTGTCGCTGGGCAATATGGACTTTCAGCTCACTCCAAAGATTTTCTATTGGGTTCAGGTCTGGAGACTGGCTAGGCCACTCCAGGACCTTGAGATGCTTCTTACGGAGCCACTCCTTAGTTGCCCTGGCTGTGTGTTTCTGGTCGTTGTCATGCTGGAAGACCCAGCCACGACCCATCTTCAATGCTCTTACTGAGGGAAGGAGGTTGTTGGCCAAGATATCGCGATACATGGCCCCATCCATCCTCTCCTCACTACGGTGCAGTCGTCCTGTCCCCTTTGCAGAAAAGCATCCCCAAAGAATTATGTTTCCACCGCCATGCTTCATGGTTGGGATGGTGTTCTTGGGGTTGTACTCATCCTTCTTCTTCCTCCAAAACACGGCGAGTGGACTTTAGACCAAAAAGCTCTATTTTTGTCTCATCAGACCACATGACCTTCTCCCATTCCTCCTCTGGATCATCCAGATGGTCGTTGGCAAACTTCAGACGGGCCTGGACATGCGCTGGCTTGAGCAGGGGGACCTTGCGTGCGCTGCAGGATTTTAATCCATGACGGCGTAGTGTGTTACTAATGGTTTTCTTTGAGACTGTGGTCCCAGCTCTCTTCAGGTCATTGACCAGGTCCTGCCGTGTAGTTCTGGGCTGATCCCTCACCTTCCTCATGATCATTGATGCCCCACGAGGTGAGATCTTGCATGGAGCCCCAGACCGAGGGTGATTGACCGTCATCTTGAACTTCTTCCATTTTCTAATAACTGCGCCAACAGTTGTTGCCTTCTCACCAAGCTGCTTGCCTATTGTCCTGTAGCCCATCCCAGCCTTGTGCAGGTCTACAATTTTAGCCCTGATGTCCTTACACAGCTCTCTGGTCTTGGCCATTGTGGAGAGGTTGGAGTCTCTTTGATTGAGTGTGTGGACAGGTGTCTTTTATAGAGGTAACGAGTTCAAACAGGTGCAGTTAACTTCTTATGGCTGCAGGGGCAGTATTGAGTAGCTTGGATGAAAGGTGCAGAGAGGTGCCCATATTAAACGGCCTGCTCCTCAGTCCCAGTTGCTAATATATGCATATTATTATTCATATTGGATAGAAAACACTCTGAAGTTTCTAAAACTGTTTGAATTATGTCTGCGAGTATAACAGAACTCATATGGCAGGCAAAAACCTGAGACGTTCCACTTCCTGTTTGAATTGTTTCTGAGGTGGCAGATTTTCAACCAAGCTCTTAATGAAATTACAGCGAGATATGGATGAGTTTCCATATCTACGGCTTCCACTAGATGTCAACAGTCAACATAACTTTGTCTGATGACTCTAATGTGAAGGGGGGCCGAAGGAGACAGGAATGAGTAATCACTGCCACGAGCTGATCACGCATTCACCATGCGCCTTTACATGAGGAGGACGTCCGTTCCACCGCTCTTCTGAAGTCAATCTAATTCTCCGGTTGGAACGTTATTCAAGATGTATGTTAACAACATTCTAAAGATTGATTCAGTACATCGTTTGACATGTTTCTACTGACTGTTACGGAACTTTTGGACATTTCGTCACGTTATAGTGGAGGCGCTTTGTGACTTTGGAATTAATTACCAAAGGCGCTAACCAAAGTAGCTAATTGGACATAAATAACGGACATTATCGAACAAATCAAGCATTTATTGTGGACCTGGGATTCCTAGGACTGCATTCTGATGAAGTTCATCAAAGGTAAGGAAACATTTATCATGTATTTTCTGGTTTCTGTTGACCCCAACATTGCGGCTAATTTGGCTATTGTTCTGAGCTCCGTCTCAGATTATTGCATGATTTGCTTTTTCCGTAAATTTTTTTTGAAATCTGTCACAACGGTTGCATTAAGGACAGGTATATCTATAATTCCATGTGTATAACTTGTATTATCATCTACATTTATGATGAGTATTTCTGTTGAAACGATGTGGCTATGCAAAATCACTTGTTGTTTTTGGAACTAGTGAATGTAACGCGCCAATGTAAACTCAGATTTTTTGTTATAAATATGAACTTTATCAAACAAATCATGCATGTATTGTGTAACAAGAAGTCCTATGAGTGTCATCTGATGAAGATAATCAAAGGTTAGTGATTCATTTTATCTCTATTTCTGCTTTTTCTTACTGCTATCTTTCGCTGGAAAAATGGCTGTGCTTATTGTGGTTTGATGGTGACCTAACATAATCGTTTGTAGTGCTTTCGCTGAAAAGCATATTTGAAATCGGACACTTTGGTTGGATTAACAACAAGAATACCTTTAAAATGATATAAGACACATGTAGGTTTGAGGAATTTTAATTATGAGATTTCTGTTGTTTGAATTTGGCGCCCTGCACTTTCTCTGGCTGCTGTCATATCGATCCCGGTAGCGGGATGCAGCCATAAGAAGTTTTAATACAGGTAATGAGTGGAGAACAGGAGGGCTTCTTAAAGAAAAACTAACAGGTCTGTGAGAGCCGGAATTCTTACTGGTTGGTAGGTGATCAAATACTTATGTCATACAATAAAATGCTAATTAATTACTTAAAAATCATACAATGTGATTTTCTAGATTTTTGTTTTAGATTCCGTCTCTTACAGTTGAAGTGTACCTATGATTTTAAAAAAAACTGGGTCTCGACCCCGCCCTGTGCAACTGGGTACTGGACTTTCTGACGGGACGCCCCCAGGTGGTGAGGGTAGGAAACAACATCTCCTCCCTGCTGATCCTCAACACTGGGGCCCCACAAGGGTGCGTTCTCAGCCCTCTCCTGTACTCCCTGTTCACCCATGACACCCATCACCTCCAACTCAATCATCAAGTTTGCGGACGACACTACAGTGGTAGGCCTGGTTACCAACAACAACGAGACTGCCTACAGGGAGGAGGTGAGGGTACTCGGAGTATGGTGTCAGGAAAACAACCTCTCACTCAACATCAACAAAACAAAGGAGATGATCGTGGACTTCAGGAAACAGCATAGGGAGCACCCCCCTATCCACATCGACGGGACAGTCGTGTAGTAGGTTGAAAGTTTTAAGTTCCTCGGCGTACTCATTACGGACAAACTGTGGGTCCACCCACACAGACAGCGTGATGAAGAAGGCTCAACAGCGCCTCTTCAACCTCAGGAGGCTGAAGAAATTTTGCTTGTCACCAAAAACATTCACAAACTTTTACAGATGCACAATCGAGAGTATCCTGTCGGGCTGTATCACCGCCTGGTACGGCAACTGCTCCGCCCACAACCGTAAGGCTCTCCAGAGGGTAGTGAGGTCTGCACAACGCATCACCGGGGGCAAACTACCTGCCCTCCAGGACACCTACATCACCCGATGTCACAGGAAGGCCAAAAAGATCATCAAGGACAACAACCACCCGAGCCACAGCCTGTTCACCCCGCTATCATCCAGAAGATGAGGTCAGTACAGGTGCATCAAAGCTGGGACCGAGAGACTGAAAAACAGCTTCTATCTCAAGGCCATCAGACTGTTAAACAGCCATCACTAACATTGAGTGGCTGCTGCCAACATACTGACTCAAATCTCTAGCCACTTTAATAATAAAAAATTGGATGTAATAAACAATGCCACTTTATATAATGTTTACATACCCTACATTACTCATCTCATTACTCATCTCATATGTACTGTACTCTATACCATCTACTGCATCTTGTCTATGCTGTTCAGCCATCGCTCATCCATATATTTGTATGTACATATTCTTATTCATTCCTTTGTTGTTGTGAAATTGTTAGATTACTTGTTAGATATTACTGCATGGTCGGAACTAGAAGCACAAGCATTTCGCTACACTCTGCTAACCATGTGTATGTGACCAATAAAATTTGATTTGATTTGATTTATTGATAAGCTTTGTTAACGAGTGGTCAATTATGAGTGGTTCCTCTTCAGGTTCAACAGGACGGCTAGATGTTCTGTGCATTTTATCCCTGAAAGTATCTTCAAGACTAAATTAAAAAATGTATTTGCATCAGTGTTAAATAGACATATTTTGCCACAACAATTGTATTAAACTTCAGGGGATAGGAATTCCTAAGTGTGGGGATTTGTGGACTTGTTTGGGCCTCAGCATTATCAACTGGGACTCATAACATGACTTCACTGGAAAGAATCATATGTTTAACCCTGTAAAAGAATCAACTCAAAATGTGAATATTTATTGAACACAGATGTTTATTGCTACGTTTCATGAGGAAAGCCCCGAGCACCAACTACGAGCCTCTTGGGTCATTACACCATTAAACAGTGCTGTGGTCACATTGAACACATTAACTGGGAAAACACATTCACATTTAAACAATTTCCGTTGTCAGGAGTTTAAATGATCAAAAGTGGATGAAGCTAATCCCTTTTTTCCCTTGTTAGAATATTTAGTTTCCACAAAACCCTCTCGTGAGTTTTCATTTGTAAAGAAAAAGAGAGAGAGCTAGCTGAGAAGCTAAAGGTGCAGGAAGCGGTATCTTGTTAAACTGAATTGTCATGTCTGCTTGACAGACACCTATAATGAGTTTAGCATGCAGATATCTGGAATAAGAGAAGTTGGTAATCCGCTCACACTTTTATTACAAATCTCCATCTCTTGGCTTTCTCAAAAACTGCGCATCCCTTCTTCATTAGCTTCATCAAACTTCGTAACACGTGTCTTATAATCTCCAGCACTTCTATCGACACAAAAAACCTTTCTTGAAAAGTCCCAGAAGTGGGAATTGGGTTTAGGAAAGGGGGAGTTCTGATTTCAGGTAGAATTGAACAGTTATTGCCTTTGAACAGCGATGATGTCATCACGTCAGCTAACTACCTAGCAATTGAAACTACATTATGCTACATGTCGTCTGTGTTATTATAAAACTGTTCACCAATGACATACTCCAAATTCAACCTCTACACATCTTTCCTGCCTACCTGACCTCATCCTCTCACTAAAAGGACCCAGAATGAGGTCTTGCAACTGGAGACATTTCTTTAGTCTGAAACACACATTATCAAACTGAATATGGATTTTTGTTTTAGATCGTTTTTAAGTGCTCTGGCATGGAGACAGATTATCCTTTCCCTTCCTTAACTCTCATCCAATGACCTTTACTGTTCAGATAGAGATAGCTGTCATAACATATTGTGTGGAACTGTGGATGGATTTGCAAAAGAGGACATTTATGAAAATCCGCCTTGAAGCCTGCCTGAGAAATCCTTAAGAGACATGAAGGAAAGGGCAGTGTATCGTCCTATGGAGAGGACACGTTGAGTGAGGACCTCTGATATGGAAAGGTGGAAAATACCAGTCTATATGTGCATATATAAAACTTAGTCGAATGGAACTGACCCTATAACCGTTGAAACCATTCTCTTTAAAAATAGTAGCATATTGTGCATATATCTTGTGGAAATTTTTACATACCATGCAGGAAAAAAGGGCATATTATTTGACATCAAATGATATCCAGCATTAAAAGCAAAACCACTAGGAGAGCCTTATACAAAAGAAATTGTCTGGAAGGAGACCATCTACTGTGAAAAATATAGATTAATGCACCCTATTCTGTTTACATTTACATCTTCAGAGTGTAAAACAAATATCAACTTTTGACTGATATTCTGAGAATCCAGTTATTGGTTTTCATTTAAATAGGACCCTTCTAGTGATGTCACTCATTTGAATTGAGCTGCTGGTGGGTTGTTTGTCGGCAGGGGTCGGAGCCATCGATTCTCTTTCCCTCTCAGCACATTGATGAAACTCCTCTTTGGAGCTCCCTTGGGAATTCATCCTGTGCTGATAACTTTGAGCAATCTTATCTGGTCAATACTCAAGCAAGAGTGAACGCTCAGATTGTCCTTTCAGGTGTTTGTCTCAATTTTAGGTCTATTTTGTTGTTCTCGAGGTTACAGCCTGCACCCTGAATAGTTACTAAAGTATGTTGATGTGTTTTTTGATTGTTTATCCTTATTCCATTCCCATGTCATCATTTTGTGGTCATTTTCTTCTGAGTTTCATTCTTGTTAAAGACACCCGCTTTAGATGCGGCTCTCTCAGTATTAAGATTTTTAATAGAAAAAGGATGATATATTTCCAGTTTTGTCAATTATTAATGTGTGGGGATATAACTACAATGCATGTTGTTGCAGTATGTTCAATCATGTGGTGTAACATTACTCATTAAAGAATCCAATAAATAAGTAAATTGTTTCATAAACTGATTATAAGCAACATCTCTCTTGTTTTGATGCTGGAGTTGAGCATTTGATCCAAATCCCATGCAGCAGTTTCTATACTTTATGTTTTACATTTTATTATTTGTTTGGTTTCTACAACAACTCTTATAGCACCATGCAATAACAACACTCGCCCATAAAATCTGCATTCAGAAAGTACGTTTTTTTATTGGTCATTGTGGGCACATATAAATCGTGATCAAACGGTTCACGTACAACGTCAGTACATGGGTGAAATGAATTACATTGTGGGTGGAACAGAAGGTGTATTTTTTTTATTTAACCAGGCAAGTCAGTCATTCTTATTTACAATGACAGCTTAGGAACAGCGGGTTATCTGCATTGCTCAGGGGCTCAGATTTTTACTTTGTCAGCTCAGGGATTTGATCTAGCAACCTTTCGGTTACTGGCCCAACACTCTAACCACTAGGCTACCTGCCACCCCAGGTAGAACTTATGCTAGGCCTTTGATACAGGCAGTCAGATAGCCCATTGCATCTTGGGGGCCAACAGTAGTCATGTGACCCCAATATTGTGTCATTGCTTGTGTAGCCTACAAAACTAAATCAACAGATATACAGTAACATGACATGAATACTTACAAGAAATTATACATAATATTTCAAGAACCTGTAGCATCTGCATATTATCAAAAAGGTGAAATAATAATGATGTACACCATATTCATTCATTCATTATTTAAAAAAATACAAAAATATATATTGCTACCAAATGTTGAGTCTAATTTGGGGTTATTTAGAACCACTAATGACAGGAGGTGGAGGACCTAACATAGTGTTGCGTGAGCTTAGCCCGAAGGCCGTCGATTCTGAGAGACTGCTTTGAACTGTCACAATTGGGCTTGTGGTGCAAAGATCATAAACCAGTAAAACATCAGAGTACAGGATATGTCTGAGAGTCACTAACCACATTGGAGGCCCCTCTGCTCTCTTCTCCTCTCCACACTGACTGGCCTGTAATGAACCCAATCTTATCTAACTGAAGAGGACATGCATGGGCTGGTCAGGCTCACGGCTTGACTAGAAACAGTCCTGCACTTCTTAGAAATCATGATTTGGAGCCGCCTGGTAAAAATGTTATAAACAAATCACAAATGACACACTGTCAGTATTGGTCAGTTAAATCTTATGCCACAATCTTCTTAAAGGGAATTAAAACAAACTTCCCTAGCTGAAAATCAACTAAAATACAATACATTTGTAAAATACCGTAACAAAGAATTGTTTTATGCATACTCTCCACACAAGTAAAACTTCTGAAAGTGAAAAAACTTTTCCTAAACTTTCCTTAAGAGAGAGAAGAGAGTCTGACCTGCAGCCATACAATCCATCAGCATTTGTCCCAGTCTCTAGACTAAACACACTCTCATTACACACAGCCTTACACAGCGCTAGGGGCCCTGAAGGGATTCTCAATAATGTTTATTAGCCCAAGACTGTGTACACAAATCGTCGGCTGTACAATACAGTAAACACAATTTGTTAGGTTGATTTATAATTAAAGGACCTCAGCAAGCACAGCTTACGGGATGACAACAGGTGACGTGACAATGTGCTTAGGAACTTAAGCTATGACTGCTCTGCAATGATCTCACCACGTCCCACACCCTCTCTGGATTCCCCTAGCCTGATTAGAGTTGAGCTGGTGTAACGTCAAGGAAGGCTGTATGCTGAAAAAGGAACCTAAATATGTTTTCTTAGTGAATTCCAACAGTGGCTTACTGTGGCTCACTGTACGATGCAGGCCTACTACTCTAGAGCAATTCCCTCAAGTGTATGGGTGTGTTTTATCATTGTGGTTTTACATTTAACAGTGTAGGTTACCTCTAAATTATAAATCAAGAAATGCATGGGGCACTCCTGAGTGGCTGGCCTCTGAGCTGAGGGAGTTTTTTGCAAGGGCAAGTGCACACATGATTCAGGCCGAGGTTGGCCCTTGATTGTGTTTGTGTGCTTTGTGCAACAAACATTCCAGGGAGTGCTTAGCGTCAGCAGTTTACATTCATGAAAAGATACTCCAGTCTCAAGTATCTGCTAAGCATCAGGACTTTGAGACAGGGGCGACATCAAGGAGGTCAACAAAGAATCTGACACCCTGGAGATACATTTGCATTGACTCGAGAATGTTAGACAACAACATGGCAAAATAGGTCTTTGTCCTTGGGCCCAACACATAAAGTGGTAAAACATCGAGTTACTTGCGTAACCCCGGTTCTATGATAATATAAGTGAGATGTCTCACAATGGGATTCGCTCAGCGGATCACTGACGGCTCGAAGAGCCAAGCACTTCACGTTTGTTGGAGACAGACAGGTCAAGTGGCAAATGAGGTGAGTTCCAGTCCTTATAAGGTGCCACTCACCCACGCATTGGTCATTCTCAAGCAAGCCTCTCTTCATTGAGATCTTGGGAGCAGGGAAATGCAGTGAGACATCTCACTCATATTATCATAGAATCAAGGATATGCAAGTAACACTAAGTTCTATTTCAAATACTCGTTTCGATGTCTCACAATGGGATATGGCCAACTCCCGTATCACAGATATGCTCTCCGAAGCCAGAAGTCGTCCCAACAGCATCACCCCTCTTACAATGTGGAAAATACGCTCCAACGAAGATGCAGTGACATACAGTCGGTAAAACCTCATAAATGTATGAATGTTGGTAAATGTTGGTCGCTGTTATGCCATGTTCTCATTCTATCCAAGTAGGTGCGCAAAACGCAAAAGTTACCCGGGTTAGCTAAGCCTTCCGGCAAGATCTAGCCCTCTGTAGTGTTGTTAGCTACACAAGGGAAGGCCTCTAGCTATATTACCGTGTTGCAAGTAGTAATGCTTGTGTGGTTAGCCTGTTTTCCAGCAAGCTAGCCAAGTTAAATAAAAGTTTTAAAAGGATTGATAGGTGACAGTGCGGTCGGACCATCAAATAATTGGCATATACATTACAAAGGGAAGGATATTGGAAATGTAATCAAAGCCTATTGGATTACTTATTTTTAACCAGGACATTTAACTGACTTTTTCCAACATAAATACAGTGCATTCGGTTCAAATTGACTTATTCTTATTCTAAAATTGATCTACGCACAATACCCCATAATGACAAAGCAAAATCAGGTTTATAGAAATGTTTGCTGTTTTGAAATATCACATTTACATAAGTATTCAGACCCTTTACTCAGTATTTTGTTGCAGCACCTTTGGCAGCGATTACAGCCTCAAGTCTTCTTCGGTATAACGCTAAAAGCTTGGCACACCTGTATTTGGGGAGTTTCTCCCATTCTTCTCTGCAGATCCTCTCAAGCTCTGTCAGGTTGGATGGGGAGCGTCGCTGCACAGCTATTTTCAGGTCTTTCCAGAGATGTTTGATCGGGTTCAAGTCCAGGCTCTGGCTGGGCCACTCAAGGACATTCAGAGACTTGTCCCGAAGCCACTCCTGCGTTGTCTTGGCTGTGTGCTTAGGGTCGTCGTCCTTTTGGAAGGTGAACCTTCGTCCCAGTCTGAGGTCCTGAGCAGGTTTTCATCAAGGATCGCTCTGTACTTTGCTCTGTTCATCGTTCCCTCGATCCTGACTAGTCTCCCAGTCCCTGTTGATGAAAAACATCCCCACAGCATGATGCTGCCACCACTATGCTTCACCGTAGGGATGGTGCAAGGTTTCTTCCAGACATGTCGCTTGGCATTCAGGCCAAATCTTGGTTTCATCAGACCAGAGTATCTTGTTTCTCATGGTCTGATAGTCCTTTAGGTGCCTTTTGTCAAACTCCAAGTGGGCTGTCATGTGCCTTTTACTGAGGAGTGTCTTCTGTCTGGCCACTCTACCATAAAGGCCTGATTGGTGGAGTGATGCAGAGATGGTTGTCCTTCTGGAAGGTTCTCCCATCTCCACAGAGGAAGTCTAAGGCTCTGTCAGGCGTGTGCCTTTACAAATCATGCCCAATTAATTGAATTTACCGCAGGTGGACTCCAATCAAGTTGTAGAAACATCTCAAGGATGATCAATGCACCTGAGCTCAATTTCAAGTCTCATAGAAAAGTGTCTGAATACTTACGTAAATAAGGTATTTCTATATTTATTTATTAATAATTATTTAAAATTAACAGCTCCACAGCAAGACTCATGTGACGGCCAAATGACAGAGGAGGAACTTCTTGATGCAATTAAAGCCTTTAAGTTTGGGAAAACTCCAGGGCTGGATGGGATACCAGCTGAGGTATGTCAAACCTTTTTTTATGTACTCAGAGGACCGTTATTAGCCTGTTTTAACCACTCCTCTAAAAATGGTAGATTATCAGATACTCAACAAGAAGGTCTGATTTCACTATTACTGAAACAGGACCCAAGTGGTAAATATAAAGATCCAGTCCATTTTAAAATTCGGGGGGCACTTACACTTCAGTGTCGTGACGCAAGAATTCTAGCAAAATACATAGCGCATAGAATTAAAAAGGTATTGTTGGATATAATTCATCATAATCAGGCAGGTCTTTTACATGGATGATACATTGGAGATATTATAAGAGAAGTACTGGAAACAATAGAACACTATGAAAAATCTGGGAAACCAGGCCTGGTATTCATAGATCACTTTGAAAAGGCATTTGATAAAGTATGACTGGAATTTATATATAAATGCCTGGAATATTTCAATTTTGGAGAATCTCTTATACAATGGGTTAAAGTTGTAGTAACCCTAGGTTTAAAATAGTTAATAATGGCTACTACTCAGAAACGATTCAACTGTCAAGAGGAGTTAAACAAGGTTGTCCACTATCGGCATATCTATTTATTATGGCCATCAAAATGCTATTAAAATCAGATCCAACAGTAATATCAAGGGGCTAGAAATCCAGGGTTTGAAAACAAAGGTGTTATTGTACAATGATGATTCATGTTTTCTTTTAAATACCCAATTTGGATCCCTCCACAGCCTCATAGAGGATCTAGATACTTTTTCTAACCTCTTTGGATTACAACCAAATTATGATAAATGTACTATATTACATATTGGATCACTAAAAAATACAGCTTTTACATTTCCGTGTAGTGTACCAATAAAACGGTCTGACGGTGAAGTGGACATACTTGGTATTCACATCCCCCCCAAAAAACAAAATTCTCACTACAACATATTTTAATAGAAATTTAGCAAAAGTAGCTAAGATTTTGCTACAATTGAAAGGAAAATACCTGTCTATTTGTGGAAAAATCACATTAACTCTTTAGTCATATCCCAGTTTACCTATTTGTTTATGGCCCTGCCTACACCTAACGACTTGAGTTTTTTTTATTATATGAGCAAAAATATATACATTTATTTGGAATGGCAAACCAGACATAATTAAACATGCCTATTTAAATAATGAATATGAATTCGGAGGGCAGAAATGATTAAATATTAAAGCATTAGACCTCTCACTAAAGGCTTCAGTCATACAAACGCTATGCTTAAAACCAAACTGGTTTAGTAAGATTAGTAAGAATGGCTCACCCCGTGTTCAAGAATGGCCTTTTTCCCTTTATTCAGATTACATTGCATTTGCTAGCTAAGTAAGTGAAACTGAAAGTGAAAAGAAATGATGAAATCTCTCCATTTTGCTCTTGCTTCTCCTTCATTTTGGAAGAAATTAATTTGTTCAAAACTATTGTCTTTCTCTCTCTTTGAGTCACCTACTCACCACATTTTATATACTGCAGTGCTAGCTACAGTAGCTGTTGCTTATGCTTTCAGTACTAGATTAATTATCTGATCCTTTGATTGGGTGGACAACATGTCAGTTCATGATGCAAGAGCTCTGATAGGCTGGAGGATGTCCTCCGGAAGCTGTCAAAATTACGGGTGAGAACGCGGGTGAGAACCATGAGCCTCCTAGGTTTTGTATTGATGTCAATGTACCCAAAGGAGGAAGGAAGCTAGCTGTCCTCCGGCTACACCATGGTGCTACCCTACAGAGTACCGGTAATCTCCTTTTGTGCACTCTGGACATAATTTGGCAGTACCCAACTTGCTAACTACCATCACGTCCTAATGGCCTGGTATTCAGGGCTATATTGTCCCTCTATTATCCCTCTAACCAAATTTCATATCAAATACTTATCATCAAAACAGTAGGCCAATCAACAAACCTCACTGTGATGAACAATTTAAAGAAAGACGTTCAACAACAGTTTGAAACAGTGTAAAACATAGTTGTTGTGTATGTTGTTTCAAAGACTAACACAACAAAATGGATAGCCTTTCCAAGGTGATGATTAATTACAATCACTCGTATGCATATTAGAGCTTATGCATATGCATAGGCTTATGAGCCCAAGCCCGACATAAAATAAATATACAGCTGAAGTCGGAAGTTCACATACACCATAGCCAAATACATTTAAACTCAGTTTTTCACAATTCCTGACATTTAATCCTAGTAAAAATTCTCTGTCTTAGGTCAGTTATTTTAAAAATGTGAAATGTCAGAATGATAGTAGAGAGAATGATTTTTTTCAGCTTCTATTTCTTTCATCACATTCCCAGTGGGTCAGAAGTTTACATACACTCAATTAGTATTTGGTAGCATTGCCTTTAAATTGTTTAACTTGGGTCAAACGTTTCGAGTAGCCTTCCACAAGCTCCCCACAATAAGTTGGGTGAATTTTGGCACATTCCTCCTGACAGAGCTGGTGTGACTGAGTCAGGTTGTAGGCCTCCTTGCTCGCACATGCTTTTTCAGTTCTGCCCACAAATTTTCTATGGGATTGAAGTCAGGGCTTTGTGATGGCCACTCCAACTCCTTGACTTTGTTGTCCTTAAGCCATTTTGCCACAACTTTGGAAGTATGCTTGGGGTCATTGTCCATTGGAAGAACCATTTGCGACCAAGCTTAAACTTCCTGACTGATGTCTTGAGATGTTGCTTCAATATATCCACATAATTTTCCTTGCTAATGATGCCATCTATTTTGTGAAGTGCACCAGTCCCTCCTGCAGCACCCCCACAACATGATGCTGCCACCCCCGTGCTTCACGGTTGGGATGGTGTTCTTCAGCTTTCAAGCATCCCCCTTTTTCCTCCAAACATAATGATGGTCATTATGGCCAAACAGTTCTACTTTTGTTTCATCAGACCAGAGGATATTTCTCCAAAAGGTACGATCTTTGTCCCCATAGAACGCGTCTCCTTCCTGAGCGGTATGGCGGCTGCGTGGTCCCATGGTGTTTATACTTGCATACAATTGTTTGTTCAGATGAACGTGGTACCTTCAGGTATTTGGAAATTGCTCCCAAGGATGAACCAGACTTGTGGAGGTACACAATATTTTTTCTGAGGTCTTAGCTTATTTCTTTAGATTTTCCTATGACATCAAGCAAAGAGGCACCGAGTTTGAAGGTAGGCCTTGAAATACATCCACAGGTACACCTCCAATTGACTCAAACAATGTCAATTAGCCATTCAGAAGCTTCTAAAGCCATGATATCATTTTCTGGAATTTTCCAAGCTGTTTAAAGGCACAGTCAACTTAGTGTATGTAAACTTCTGACCCACTGGAATTGTGATACAGTGAATTCTAAGTGAAATAATCTGTCTGTAAACAATTGTTGGAAAAATGACTTGTGTCATAAACAAAGTAGATGTCCTAACCGACTTGCCAAATCTATAATTTGTTAACAAGACATTTGTGGAGTGGCTGAAAACGAGTTTTAATGACTCCAACCTAAGTGTATGTAAACTTCCGACTTCAACTGTTATATATTATGATTGTGCCGTTATGCAACACATAACCTACTGCATATTACCCATGGCAGAAAAAACATAAAACAAAACTGATTTGGTACATACTTGTACACTACATACACTACATACTCTAGTGGCTAGCCTATACTCCAAAGCTAAACAAATTAGAATAATTGCCTTCGAATGTAGACTGCATTATTATGCATACTGCATGGACTGGTTACCTTATGCTACGCTCCAAAATGTCTATCCATCAGTCTGGGAGAGAATGTATATCCTTAGGCGATACTGTTGGTTCATTGATTGTGCTTACAGTTAGCCTAAAATAAGTGCATTTGTATTTGATTTTGAAGAGTCTAGTAATAGGGAATTTTTTATATTTTCATTATTAATTGAGTGACATTACCTTCAGCTCTACAGAATATCTCACCACCATGCATTTCCATCTCCCCTCTCTCTCCTTTATTCCTTTCTTGAGCTCGCAGATGTTGGAACAGTGCTATGAGGACTTGCTTCCATTCAGCTACAAGAGCATTAGTGAGGTCAGGTACTGATGTTGGGCGTTTAGGCCTGGCTCACAGTCGGCGTTCCAATTCATCCCAAATGTGTTCGATGGGGTTGAGGTCAGGGCTCCGACAAACCCTTTCTGTATGGACCTTGCTTTGTGCACGGTGGCATTGTCATGCTGAAACAGGAAAGAGCCTTCCCCAAACTTTTGCCACAAAGTTGGAAGCACAGAATCGTCTAGAATGTCATTGTATGCTGTAGCGTTAACATGTCCTTTCACCGGAACTAAGGGGCCTAGCCTGAACCATGAAAAACAGCCCCAGACCATTATACCTCCTCCACCAAACTTTACAGTTGTCACTATGCATTCGGGCAGGTAGCTTTCTTCTGGCAACCTCCAAACCCAGATTCGTCCATCAGACTGCCAGATAGTGAAGCGTGATTCATCACTCCAGAGAACGTGTTTCCACTGCTCCAGTGGAATCTATGGAGAATCTATGGAGATTGCATTGCTGTGTGCTCGATTTTATACACATTTCAGCAACGGGTGTGGCTGAAATAGCTGAATCCGGGGTGTCCGCATACTCCTGCATATATAGCGTATGTTTCATTGCGAAAACATGTTAGTATTGATGTTTCCAAACTGATTTCACTTGGTTTCCCAAATTAAGCACTGGGTAGCTGCAGAAACAAGGTTTGAGAGCCCATAGCATATAGAGTTTGGGCGGAATATCACCTGTCGGGCAGCGAGAGCATGCTCCTGAAATGAAATAAGTGTTCTTCAATGTATATTTATTTCTCAGCTTCTCATATTAAGCACATGCTCTGCTATAAAACCGAAGTAGCCTACAAAAAGGACTGGCAGGAAAGCGTGGGGCCTCCATTCGCTCTTCGAGTACATACAGATGACGTATTATTTTCCCATGCCCCTGTTCCTGCTTATTTGATAACGGGCCATTCTAAATCCAAACTAATTTGACATATTAGTAAAGACAAGATTATATTGAGAATAGTCTGATGGGTGAAAATATGATCACTTGATGAGAGAACAGCTGTGCAGCCTGAGGCAAGGAACAGAGCGCAAGGTTTTTGTTGCTACTTTCTCAAATCATCAGTGGCCTATAGTCGGACCATGCAGCCCATATATGTTTTGATTTCTAAGACATTCTAAGGTTTGTATCATTTACAACTTAAGTTGCCAAGTAACTCTAAATCTAGTATATACAGTAGGACCTGTTTCAAATTATCACTTTTACCTCAACAGACTTTGCTTGCTTGCTGTTTGGGCTTTTAGGATGGGTTTCTGTCCAGCACTTTGTGACATCAGCTGATGTAAGAAGGGCTTTATAAATACATTTGATTGACTTCATAGGAGCACTTGCTCTGTAACGGGAAAAAATATCCTCTATTTTATTCAGCTAAGTTCAATTATATTCTTCTTACTATAACATCAGATAAAACAATGGCACAGGACTAAGCATAACTTGTCAGCTAAATGAACAAGCCAACAGATTATGGAATGGAGCATAGCCAGATAACATAGGTCTACAGTAGGCCAACTCATATTCTGTTCTTCTGAAATCCATTTTCTTCATATCATGTTTCTTTAGACCTGACTAAAATAAATAATGGATTTATTGTGATGGTGTATATTAAATTGATTCATTAGACTTTTTTAACTGTAGATGTTCCAATGAGCTTGTTTTTGTGGAGGCCTGGAGATGCTAAACGTGTTTATGTTCGTTAACGGTCAATTACCATGAGACCGGCAGTCTTTTGCATGACAATAACCGGCTGACAAAATGTCATGAACGCCACAGCCCTAGGCTCACCTCATTTGCCACCTGTTTGTCTCCAACAGACGTTGTGTGATTGGTTCTTCCACCAGTCAGTGATCCACTGAACAAATCTCACTGTGAGACATCGAAACTAGTATATCAAAAAGATCCAAAACTTCACTGAAATCCTTCTCATAGTGAGCGGTTTCTCTGTTATCTGGAGTGAGACTGAGGAAAACATTATGTACTGGTTTGTAAGTAATTCAACCAACCACAGTGACAGACAGTGGAATATATGTTTGGCAGCTGGTATGGCCTGTTTTAGTATCACCTTGACACAACTAGACAGGACAAAGTAATGTGAAAGTAAGGCATTTTGTTTAGTAGTTGTGTATACAGCGCCAATTAATACAATTAATTGTCACTTAAAGCAACAAACACCATGAAAAAGGTCTGAATTCCTGTGTGAACCCGAGGCAGTAGGGTAACTTACTACAGTAATTAACATTGTCCTTAAAGGTGTGTATCAGCAGTTTTCATAGACATGAATATCCTCAGAGGACTATCTCCCTGAGACTCATGCATACCATCAGATTACCATTAAGTGACTCCATTGTATTGTCCTGAAAAACAAACAATTCACACCACACACAGCAATAAATACTCTACCCTTTGAGAATGAGTCTGTCAAGTGCGACGTTAATTTGCATCTGTATATGCCACCAAAACAACTCTCTTCCACCCACCTCCACCACGTCCATTGTGAACCCATCAGATAGAGGCTGACAGAAGCACATACCTGTCTGGATGCTATGCAGAGGAGATGGATCCTGTGCATTGTGAGCATCAGATAGCCCCTTGTCAGGGTTAGTATTGATCCAATGCTCCACTGCTCCATTGTGAGAGCAGCAGCTGCTTCTGGGGCCTTTTAGATAAGCTTGTGGGAAAATGAAATTATCTTGAAAAAAAATAAGCTTTCAGTGTTCCTACACGAAAACGTCCACTTTACTCAACACTCCATTGCTTTGGAATAAAAACGCTGTAGTTGTCTCCCTCCTGAACACGAAAGCGACAAATAAATATTAGCATTCAACTTCAGGTGCTGGAAATCATGTAGTGAGAAACAGCTTTATAGAAGTAGAAATACTTTGTTACTGTACTTAAGTACTTTTTTAGGGTATCTGTGCTTTACTTTACTATTTCTATTTCTATCGACTTTTACTTGACTATATTTAAAAAAAATAAAAAAGTATACTTTTACTCCGGTATATTTCTCATGATAACTTCATTACCCACTACAAAATCAAATCAATCTGAAGCTGGAAGAAAAAAAACGAGTCATGTTGGAAAAAAGATGTAAGCAACGTCGGCTAGTCTGCGCGCTGATGGGTGAACTTGTTTTGATAGGGAGCAGGCGACGACATGCAAGCAGAGTTGAGCCAATCCTCATATGCTTGGGCAAATCCAAGGGTCCTAAAGTGTAAACCATACCCACCTGCAAAACAGTCATCCACTCAATTGCACAATCATGTCCGACATCGCTCTACCATCACCTACTGATGAGGACAAACACCCTTGGCTGTATCTAAAATAAATGTTTGATTTTCTCGGAATGAAGAAATGTTTACCAAAAATTCAGGAAATACTAGCGTTCAAGAACTCGCCAAAGAATCTAAAAAAACACATCTAGGTAAGCCTACTGTTAGCTTCCTAGCTAGCTAGAATAACGTTAGTATGCTAGCTAATGATACTTATATTAGCATGCTGGCTAACATTAGCTAACCTAGCTAACTAGCCCACATTTGCTAATGCAACAAGCAGTGTTAGTTGATGCTACCTAATTCTATACGTAAATAGTTGATTAAGAAGTATGGAGAACTGACAGCAAACACACTGAAGAGAAAATATGCCCCTGAGACACCCTCCACCATCAAGCAGTGCACATTACTGAAGACAGTAAAAAAAATCCATTGACAAAGCTGTGGTCCAAGGACTCCAACAATTTGCTGTTGTAGAACAAGAAGCATTCAGAGAGTTTGTGCAGGATCTGCAACCTAACTCAAAGATAATATTAAGGCCCACACTGCGCTCCAGGATTGATGAAGCATCCAAGGAAATTAATAAGAAGGTGACTGAGGCCATGAGAGGAGTTGACCACCTTGCCACCACCACCGACTGCTGGTCTGCAAGAAGACGGAGCTTCATTGGTGTTACAGCACATTGGATAGACCCTGACAGTCTCAACAGACGCTCTGCAGCCCTGGCCTGTAAACGGTTGGGAGGCTCGCACACCTAAGATTGTAAAACCAACAACAGACAATGGAGTTTGTTGATGTGGCAACGATCCTGAATGAAGATGATGCTTTTGAGTACCAGCTGCCGAAGCACTAGCGTTGTGCTTGCCACCTATTCAACTTAGTATTTACAGTCGATGCCCTGAAAGCAACATCCATTGGGGCTTACAAAAAAGTGTCCTGTTCAACATGGCAAGTGCTGTGCACTTTTGAACAAATGCGGGAGATCCAAAATTGCAGCCGAAACCATTTAAGATACTTGTGACCTCCAGCTGCTGCGCCCGAATGCTACAAGGTGGAACTCCTGGTTCATGGCTGTAGAAAGACTCCTGAGGATCGTCAAAGACAAAGGAGAGGTGGCCGTCAGAGATTCAATCCAGCTGAACTCGCCTTCCTCACATAGTATGCTGCCACGATGAGCCCAGTTGCAAAGGCCAACAACATCCTGCTGGCTGAAACAAATGTCCAGATGGGGTGGCTACTTCCAACTACCAACCTGCAGATCACAAAACTTGACCGAATCAAGTTGTCCCTGAAGTACTGTAAGCCTCTGGTGGAAGCGCTCCAACTGGGACTGAAGAAGCACTTTAGCCACGTTTCAAGACCTTGAGCTGATCACAGCTGCAATCATTCTCCTCAAATTCACAACGGATGACACCACCATCAGAATGGGTAAGATAAAATGTGGTTAATTAACAATATTTTATTATTCATAAACAACTTTGTATGGTGTACATTTTGACACTTCCATAGATTTGAGAACCACCCATTTAAACCACAATCCTGACTTTGTGGTTCAGTCAAATTTTTATTTTGCCTTTATTTAACTAGGCAAGTCAGTTAAGAACAAATTCTTATTTTCAATGACGGCCTAGGAACAGTGGGTTAACTGCCTTGTTCAGGAGCAGAACGACAGATTTTTTTAACCTTGTCATTTCTGTGATTTGATCTTGCAAACCTTCGGGTATTAGTCCAACGCTCTAACCACTAGACTACCTGCCACCCCAATGGGTAGCCTACTTAGCCCTGTTGCTCGATTTATATAGATGGGGGGGTGGGGATGGATTAATGTAGACTCACAAAAAACATAACTGCATGATTGATATTGTCATCTCCCTTGTATTTCAGGAATGGACTACGTCAAGAGCCACATGGAAGAACCCTTGCTGCAGCTAGGTGATGGCAGCAGTTCATCAGATGAGGAGGACTTCTTCTCTGCCATGAAGAGGTCTCAAGCACAAGAAAGCTCCAAACAGCTGGACCTGGCCTGTTCAACTGATCAAATGGAGTTGCTCAAGTCCTTCCCGGCAGTCTGTAAGCTGTCTCTGTGGCTGAACACACCCTTACCTGCCTCAGCTGCCTGTGAAAGGCTGTTCAGTATTGCAGGACTTGTTTTCCGCCCAAGGAGAGCAAGGCTGTATTCCAGAAACTTTAAAAAACAGCTTTTACTGAAGATGATTCGCAAATTCTTCAACTTCAATTTAAAGACAGCTTAATGCTAGCAAGCCCAAGGACAAGGATGCCTTATGCGTTTTGTTAATTTATGTTTAGAATTCACAAGTTATAGCTGTCCTTGTTACAAAGGTATGACCTGACAGACTGCTTTCTAATACAGTTCCATCAGTGGTGAGCTCATCACCTACATTTTTTAAAAACATTTCTATAGGATGTTTTTTCTAAAGCAAAGTGACTGATTGTAATTGCTTACGTTTACTGGCTATATTCCTTCATTGAGGCATAATTTGATTTTGTCTGTAAGAGATGTATTTAAGTGTTGCCTATTTGAGAATCCACATTCTTTTTTTTATCTGAGCACTTCTTGCATCCGTAAGACTGTTACCTTTCAGAAAAACTCAAGCTCAAACAAAACAAAAGGTCTGGCTGTTTTGCTTTATCGATTTACGGCTCTTGCTTTTCCTTTTGATACTTAAGTGCATTTAATTTCAGGAACTTTAAGACATTTACTCAAGTCGTATTCTAATGGGTGACTTACACTTTTACTTGAGTCATTTTCTACTAAGGTGTCTTCACTTTTACTCAAGTATGGCTTTTGGGTATTTTTTCCACCACTGCTAACAATTACACACGCCCTTTTATTTCTATTCCAATTTAAATCATCAATGAAAAGTAATAATTCTTATGGGTAAAAAAACACTAGCTGCATAGTTTATGATGTATACCTGTCCTTTCCTTATAGGTTCACTGATCATTATGGTATTTGTCACTGTTACTGGGTAAGTCACCACCTCCGGGTCTACCTGCCTATGGTATCTCACTGAGCCATGGATGGCGCTGAGACCCTCCCAGGGATGAGTCATAGCCCCTGCCTGGGCTGACACCAGCACCTCATTCACAGCCATTAATGAGACATGCTAATGAGAAGGCCGGCCGCCCTACATGCTAGCCATTATGCAGTGCTGTGATTCATGCTCTGTTCTGTAGGAAACCATCATCAGGCTTGGTGCATTGTGGGTCCAGAGATGAACTCCATGATGAAGTCTTTCTATAGTATCAGGGTGATTATATTTGATCTATGTCTCTCATTTTTCGGCCTTGTGGTGAAGGAAATCAGAGAGGAACTGCTTATGGTGTGCATGTGAATGGATTCAATATTGGCTTCATGCAATGTAAAATACATGTGGTCTACTTGAATTAATATTGAACATGTTATATTGAAAACCTTGTTTTACTATGGGTTTTCACCAGGGGCACAACTTTCACTGGGGACGGGGGACCATGTCCCCTCCACATTTTTAAATTGCTCTTTTGTCCCCCCCCCCCCCCCCCCCCCCACAGTTTTATCATTGCAATATGATACAAAAAGCGGTAACAGTGGGCTTTAGGACCATGTGGATGCCTCAGAGCGGTCAGGTAGGCTGTTTGGAGTGTTCAGCTGGCTGGATTTAGGACTGCTCACACACCATAGAGTGGGCTGACAGGCTGTGTGAAGGCAAAGCTTCTGGAAGGCTGGCTAAAGCAGCAAGGGAGAGTTGAGCATAGTTCAGTGTGTATGTGTTGCACTCTTTCACCGAGATGTAAAAGCAAGCAGAGCAGAAACTGGCTGCTATTTAGTTGACTGATGTAGCTGGAAAGGTAACTGCTGTTTAACTTAACAGAAAAAAACTAAACTAGTGTTTATTCGCAGTGGTGAGCTAGTATTGTAACTGACATGTAACGTTACCTAATGTTTCATCCCCTCTAGACTGAGGTGAATGAATAAGCTTTGCTAGCTAGCAGCTACCACAGCCAGGTCAGCTCTAGCCTCTAGTTATCTGTCAGATAGCGATATGAGGTGGCTATTATTACTATTTAACAGCTGTTGTTTGTATGGAAATGTTTTGTAGCCTTTGTTTGGTCCAGTTCCAGAAGTAAATTAACTTTTCGCCAGTTGATGTACCGTTAGAGAGAGCTGGTCAAAAATTGGCGAATGTTAGCTATTATTTTTGCCTCAATCACACTAGACCTGAATCAACGATGAAACCATCTGCCAAACAGCTGAATATTGATATTCTGACTAGTTTTCAGTGCAATGTGAGTTTTATTAGTCAGTATGGCAATGTAACATTATTGATCTGTCAGTTTCCATAACTAATTCCCTACTTTTCACACTGACACAGTAATAAACAGCTCTATTGTTACAGGCTTCACTGTCATGGTGCATAGTAGAGGTCTGGGCCAGACCGATTTCTTCATCCCGCCCACACCAGCTGGTTTTCTGTCCGACTCCCACCCGCTACCGCAAGAACTGGTCCTAAACCCAACCACAGTCCCACAATGTTATTCTAGGCGTATGTGACGCAGCTCACTTGCCAGCCATGGTCCCAGCAATTCTGCGCCATATATGCAATATAAAATGCGCAAAAATAAATAGGTTAAATTACCAGATATTCTCACATGGCCCTTATATTGTATTACTGGGCTAGATCAGCCAATATGCTAGATGTAGTTAGAAGAGAACAGAGTTGGAGAGACTTGCACTTTCTCTTGAGCTATTTTTATACAGTAGGCTTTTAGGAGTGGGAAGATTTTCAGACGGAGAAATATGGGTGATCAAAGATAACTGCCCCTTGCTTCTCCGCCCATGCATAGGCTATACAGTACCCTACTCTATTTAATTGAGACCACATGAGCACCTGATCTCGCTGGTATGGCTACTGAACTGGAAGCAGCAAGAATGACAACAGCGACACTTCCTACGCTTTGCATAGGCCTATAGGATATAGCAGACCTTTTAGGAGGATGATTTGCAGGCAGAGACAAATAAATGAGTAATCGATACTTATTGAAAATGAAAAGGCGCAATGTTCGCTCACCACAGTAGCGTAACCTATGTGCGCGATGTGCCTTTTCCTTTTCAATGATGATAAAATGTTCTGATTGTACTTCGACTCACGTTGGTTGAGCGCCCCCCTCTTCTTTCCATGATCAAAATGTATTTACAGATACTGTAGTATACTACAGTCTAATCATATTTAAGTTCATTTAATATTCAAGTTAACTGCCACGTGATTCTCCGCCCAGATATGTGCTTTTAAAACAATAGGTAGGCTAACGAATACAAAGCAGAAAGAGGGCCGTTTCCAAATAATCTGGAACGCATTTTGTTGTGTTACAGCCTGATTTTAAAAACAATATCACCCATGTACACACAATACCCCATCATGACAAGGTGAAAACATGTTTTTAGAAATGTTTGCAAATGTATTGAAAATGAAATACAGAAATATATCCTTCACACCCCTGAGTCAATACATGTTAGAATCACCTTGGCAGCAGTCTTTGGAATGTACAATATTTACAATAATATTTTCAAAAATGTTCAAGCTCTGTCAAATTGGTTTTGATCATTGCTAGACAACCATTTTCAAGTCTTGCCATAGTGGAGTAACTACAATGTTGTTTATCCATCCTCAGTTTTCTCCCTATCACAGCCATTAAACTCTGTAACGGTTTTAAAAAGTTACCAATGGCCTCATGGTGAAATCATCTGAGAGGTTTCCTTCCTCTCCAGCAACTGAGTTAGGAAGGACGCCTGCTGTTGTGACTGGGTGTATTGATACAGTAATGTGTAATTAATAACTTCACCACGCTCAAAGGAATATTCAATGTCTGCTTTTTTTTAACCATCTACCAATAGGTGCCCTTCTTTGCGAGGCAATGGAAAACCTCCCTGGTCTTTGTGGTTGAATCTGTGGTTGAAATTCACTGCTCAACGGAGTGACCTTACAGACAAAATGTGGAAAAACAGGGTGGTCATGATAAAGCATCTCTCTATCTCTATCCCTCTCTCTCTCTCTCTCTCTCTCTCTCAGTGGTGACACTTTATAAGTTCCAGCTAAGGGAAAGGTGCGGATGGGGGAGGGTTTCAAAAGGGTAAGTGATTGCCCTCTAGGGGGCGAGGGGAAAAAAACAGGCCCCAACCTCCAATAGCACTGCTGGCTGCCACCCAGAGCCCGACAACGGGGGTGCAGTCTGATCTGAATAATAGCAGGGAGGGAGACCGACGCTGTACTGCTGCCTCCTGACACAGCAAACTCAACAAGGAGAGAGAACTATTAGCAGCACATCGTTACAACACTGTATATAAACATAATGACATTTTAAATGTCTTTATTATTTTGGAACTTCTGTGAGTGTAATCTTTACCGTAAATTTGTATTGTTTATTTCACTTTTGTTTATTATCTACTTCACTTGCTTTGGCAATGTTAACATATTTCCCATGCCAATAAAGCCCTTAAATTGAAATTGAATTGAGAAGGAGACCAGACTTTGCATGGTGTCAGAGCAGGGTGTTTAGTGCATGCTTGCACCTAGACGGGCGTCAGACCATGTCAACATTATGCTAAAGAGCAATAGCGTCAACAGGACGCTCTTTATAACAATATATTAGATACAGTTGGTTGATTGAAATATTATCTTACTTTTTTGAGTGGGTATAAATGGATTAATATTAGACTACTAAACAGTGATTAAAAAGTATTATTATTATTATAAAATCAACAAAAAGTACATTGCTCATCATAGTGTGATTTATTAGAGAACAGGTGAACTAATGAGATTTCAGTAAATGAATTTATTAAACAGCTGCATGCGATTAACAAGGCCTGAAAACGTGTGATTATGTTGTTGCCATTTAGCATATAACTTTGAATTACTCTAAAGGCTACTGAGGTCCACACGCCACTGATGATACAATGTATCCAGTCCGCGCGCTGCAACAGTGTCCAAGCGCCACCTTCAGTGTATCCAATTTCGGATCAAAAAAGAAACAACAACTGTAAACTGAAACATTTTCTAGGCGCGTGAGTCGGATACATTATTACTGGGCTAGTGTGCGTATCTCCAACTCTTTCCATGCTGACAATCTGACTGCATTTCTTTCAGCACGACTAAAATCATAAATGGAGAGAGTTTTATAATTTGCGCTACTCATTGCTTGTTCATGTTCCGGGCACTGTGAGCTAAGTGTATGTTTAATATGCATGTCTCGCGCAGCATGGGTCCAGACACCGTACAACACTACCTACCTCCATATCCCACCTCCAATGGGAGCTAGGAAGGGCGGTCTAAAGGGTTAAGGGACTGTATGGAGTCTGTTGGGCGGAGTGGAGGGGACGTGATTGGACACTTATCAATGACGTAATGGACATGAAAAAGCTAATAACTAGTTAAGAAGGCAGTTTGTAAATCTGGAAAAGAGAACAGAGTTTGAGACATAAAGGACGTGGACACGTTGGTGAAGCGAATACAAAGACTTGGCAGTGGGCTGTTAGACACTGCAACGTCTGGGGGAAGATAACTTTCAAAAGAGACCATGGTGCAGCACACCGACAACAGCGAGACGGAGGGTAGCATGTCAAGGGAGGCTACAGATTCAGAGGAGAGCGAATTTATGGCTTGTAGCCCCGTGCCGATAAACCCAGACTGGTGCAAGACAGCAACCGGTCATATAAAGAGACCTATGAATGCATTTATGGTTTGGTCTAAAATTGAAAGAAGAAAGATCATGGAGCAGTCTCCGGACATGCATAACGCAGAGATTTCCAAAAGGCTGGGAAAGCGATGGAAGATGCTAAAGGACAGTGAAAAGATTCCCTTCATCAGGGAAGCAGAGAGACTCAGGTTAAAACACATGGCTGATTATCCCGATTACAAGTATAGACCCAAGAAAAAGCCAAAGCTCGACAGTTCAAAACCATCAGCACCATTTCCAGAGAAATCTAGCAGCAAAATGGCAAAGACTCCCGGTAAGAAATGCTCAAAAATAAAGGCTAAGACCCAATCTAAATCGTCTCACAGCTACGGAGATGACCGTGTGTTCCCAAAAGTTACAAAGACGGTTAAAACTGAACTCACAGATGATGATGACGCTGATGAATACGAGGAGGCCTATGGTATGCGGATTAAACAGGAGGACGAGGAGCAGATGAGGCTGTATAATGTAGCAAAAGTTCCCGCGAGCCCAACTTTGAGCTCCTCGGCTGAGTCCGAGGGGACCAGCATGTATGAAGAAGTACGGAATGCGGCACCGAACAGACTGTTTTACAATTTCAAAAATATTACTAAGCAGAGCACAATGTACCCTGCTTCCGTCTCACCAGCATCTTCTAGGTCAGTTTCCACATCTTCCAGCTCCAGTGAGGACGCGGACGACTTGCTTTTTGACTTCAGTTTAAATTTCGCACCCAGCGCTCACGGGCAGGAGCTGGGAAACACGAATTCAGGAAATCTTTCCCTCTCTCTTGTGGATAAAGATTTGGACTCTTTCAGCGAGGGCAGTCTGGGCTCTCACTTTGAATTTCCAGACTATTGCACACCAGAGCTCAGTGAAATGATAGCTGGGGACTGGTTGGAGGCGAACTTTTCTGACTTAGTGTTCACATACTAAATTTAAAGTATCCGAGTAGTAACAGAGAATGATAAATGAAATGATGTCCTGTTCAAGTTGTTCCTATAGCCCTGCCTCCTCTGTGGTTTCTAGGGGTCCGGGGGAGGAGACGAGGTGAGGTTTGAGGAATTAGATGCTTATGAAGCTTGTAGCCTACTGTAGCAAAAAAAAAGTCTGCAGACGTTTTTCTGGCAGCATGACAGGGTTTTATGGATTTTTCTGTAGGTCTACAATTACTATTAAACTAAAACGGACCACAAAGGGAAACATCTGTGAACTTCTATGCATCTTATCCTCTTAAAACTGCAGGGAGCTGAACACGTAGGACTGTGGACTGACCTAAAGAAAATCTGTGAACTGACAATGTTCAGGATGTTACTTTACAACGGTTTTATGTCATTTCTATATGCCGCAAACGTTTAGTTTTTTTTGTAACTGATTCCGTTTACCTCCTGATTTGAAATTAAGCAGCCTAAACCTCTTCAGAATACAGGTGTGGAGGAAACATTTTGATACATAACAGACCTCATCTTTTTAAAAGAAAAGTAAGATATTTTCAGGCATATTTTTGTACAGTTAAAAGGGAACGTTCTTACTGTGCTTTCAGTGAGTTTCAGGCACTTCTTCCCTTTATCATTTGTTTTCGCATGCAAGGGAGTCCTGGTTTTAAGGATTAAGTTAAATTAAAACTTGCATCAAAATGCCTTGTGGATTTTAAGGTTTTGTACAGTTGTAGAGCAGATTTGTTCAGTATTTGTAGACGATACAATGGCATCATGGGGACAACATACCTCAGTGCTGGGACTAGTTTCAAGATTGTATATGTACTGTAATATAGTAAAGTTAGGAGTTTATGTATATCATACTCGTGATATGTGGATGGGTCCCAAATCGCAGGTGTGAAACTGGATTTTGGTATTTTTTATGGCACATACTGTTTTTCCCCCTCATTGTTTGTGCAATATATACTCTTAAAATACAGACCATCTGCATTTTTGTAGCAAGTGATGGAAAAACAGCCTTGTGCACTGTCAACATCATTATCTGTCATGATGCAGAAGTCTGCCTTGACAGAAAATAAATAAATCAGCTGGAACTGATACAAAATGACTTAATATGGCCATGTGGTGTGATACATTTAAAAGACAAAACAAAGATACAAATTTGAATTTTATTTGACCCACTAGTTTGCATATTGGGCATATCCAAAACATATCTCAACCAAACTGTAAAACCCCAAACTTCTGGAAGGAAAAAAAATAGAAGTACTGCAAGTGGCATACTTTTATGTGGGTGGTCTGGCAAAAATCAAACAAGCAAGCAAAAAAGAACATTCCATAGTCCTGTTTCATGAAATGAAACGTTTTATTTGAAACTGAAGACTGCCTTCTTTTCTTAAACATTAACCATAAACCTGTATTTATGTTTCTTGCACTTCAGAAAGATATTGTTTATTTTTATGTGGGTCTTACATATGAAGTCTGTTTGAATACAATGTTTGGAGCATGACCTAATTATATGCCAAGAAAATGTTAAAAGGTTCATGGCAGTAGTTATTTCACGTTCCAAGTGTGAATCTCTCTTTGACTCATCTTTTAATAAACAAGTACATACCACCATCAACTGTCCTTTCAGTTTGTGAATAATACATTATGTAACACGTGCTACTTTGTTGATCATGAAATGGTCATGACAGAAAATGTTAGATGCGTATTTTTGTCAGAACAGACTACTTTATTGCTATAGAACACGTAAATTATATTGCATGGGAACAACAACAATATTGCTTAGTATATACATATTGCATAGGAATAGTAATGATGAGTACATAACAACATTGCATATTGGCCAAACTCAACTGAAATGGATTCAAACTGTAAAATCGCATTGAATAAAACGAACAGGTATTCATACAAACTACAGTCTTGAAATATGTTGCAATCTACATTGAGTAGGAACACCTTCCCAATATTGATGTTCACCCCCTTTTGCCGTCAGAACAGCCTCAATTCGTCGGGGCATGGACTCTACAAGGTGTTGAAAGCATTCCACAGGGATGCTGGCCCATGTTGACTCCAATGCTTCCCACAGTTGTGACAAGTTGGCTGGATGTCCTTTGGGTGTTCAATTCTTGATACACACGGGAAACAGTTCAGCGTGAATAACCCAGCAGCGTTGCAGTTCTTGACACACTCAAACCGGTGCGCCTGACACCTACTACCATACTCCGCTCAAAGGCTGTTACATCTTTTGTCTTGCCCATTCACCCATTCACAATACATGTCTCAATTGTCTCGAGCCTTAAAAATCCTTCTTTAATCTGTCTCCTCCCCTTCATCTACACTGATTGAAGTGGATTTAACATGTGAAATCAATGAGTGATCATAGCTGGATTCACCTAGTTAGTCTGTCATGAAAAGAGAAGGTGTTCCTAATCTTTTGAACACTCAGTATATATGTTCTTCCTAACCTAGTTCTCCTGTTACTTGCATACTGTGCCTATAAGGACACCATAGCTTTAAGAAATTGAAAATCAGTCTCCAGCAAACTGAGCAATGCGATTGTGGAGATTGCACCTCCTCTTAGAAATGGTGTTCGTAACCAGAGACGGCCCTCTCAGCATGTGTGCCTGTCTAGTGCCTACTGGCCTGTTTGCTCCCTCTCAATGTCTGATTCAGAGTTCCACATCCGAGCTAAAAGACAACATCTCATCCTAGAATAGAAGTGATTACATTCCAAGAGGTAAGCGAATAGAACGCGTACCACTGCGTGCATCCATTCAACAGCGGTTTATCACTGCTGTTTACCGGGCAAACTGAAATATGTTCTAAAGCATTGACATGTACGTTGTAAAAATGTCATGTTATCTTCACTCTTTCATTTTTTAAGCAAATATTGAAGCAAGAGGGAAAGCGTCCTATCAGTTATTGATAGACCTATGTCAAATCTGATATGGATTTATGTGTGTAATAACAACAGCATAAGCGTCCCTCTTGACTCCTCATCCTTAGGGAGAAAAGTAAGACTTTCAGAAATACACGTGACTTGAAGGTTGAGCAGTATGATCAATAGCATACATGTAGAAATTCTGTTGGCAGCAACAGAGGCTGAGAATAAAGTTCTCATTCAACTTAAAACCCACATGAAATATACTCTGTTGGATTACTTCAGTATAAACAAAAATGTACTGTTAAATACATGACATGATTGCTCTGTTGGTTGATGAATAGGGATCATGCATATACAGTGCCTTCAGAAAGTATTCCCTTGACTTATTCCACATTTTGTTGTGTTGCAGCCTGAATTCAAAATGGATTAAATATATGTGCCCTTACCCATCTACACACAATACCCCATAATCACAAAGTGAAAACATGATTTTAGAAATGTTTTGAAAACTTAATGCAAATGATATACAGAAATGTCTCATTTACTTAACCTTTCACAACCCTGAGTCAATACATGTTAGAATCAACTTTGGCAGCGATTACAGCTGTAAGTCTTTCTGGGTAAGTCTCTAAGAGCTTTGCACACCTGGATTGTACAACAGTTGCACATTATTCTTTTTTAAATTCTTCAAGCTCTGCTAAGTTGGTTGTTGATCATTGCTAGACTGCCATTTTCATGTCTTGCTATAGGTTTTCAAGCCAATTTAGGTCAAAACTATAACTTTGTTACTCAGGAACATTCCGTGCTGTCTTGGTAAGCAACTCTAGTGTATATTTGGCCTTGTGTTTTTGGTTACTTCCCTGCTGAAAGGTGAATTTGTCTCCCAGTGTGTCACGATCGTCTTTAGGTGAAAGAGAGGACCAAGGCGCAGCGTGATATAAATACATCTTCTTTTATTTGAGAAGATGAAAAACGAACACGAACACTATACAGACTAAACAAAACAACAAACGACCGTGAAGCTACAAACGAAAGTGCAGACACAAGCTACTAACGTCAAACATAGACAATTACCCACAAAATACCCAATGAATATGGCTGCTTAAATATGGCTCTCAATCAGAGACAATGAACAACAGCTGCCTCTAATTGAGAACCAATCTAGGCAGCCATAGACATACAAACACCTATACTAGACACTGCCCCCATAAACATACAAAAAACCCTAGACAATACAAAAACACATACATCCCCCATGTCACACCCTGACCTAACTAAAATAATAAAGAAAACAAAGATAACTAAGGCCAGGGCGTGACACAGTGTCTGTTGGAATGCATACTGAACCAGGTTTTCTTCTGGGATTTTGCCTATGCTTACCTCTATTCCATTTATTTTTATCCTAAAAAAGAATTCCTAGTCCTTGTCGATGACAAGCATACCCATAACATAATGCAGCCACCACCGTGCGTGAAACTATGAATAGTGGTACTCAGTGATGTGTTGTGTTGGATTTGCCCCAAACATAGCACTTTGTATTCAGGACATAAAGTAAAAAAAATTGCCACATTTTTTGCAGTTTTACTTTAGTGCCTTATTGCGAACAGAATGCATGTTTTGGAATATTTTTTATTCTGTACAGGCTTCCTTTCTTTTCTCTGTCATTTAGTTCACTATTGTAGAGTAACTACAATGTTGTTGAACCATCCTCAGTTTTTTCCTATCACGGCCATTAAATTCTGTAACTGTTTTAAAGTCACCATTGGCCTCATGGTGAAATCCCTGAGCGGTTTCCTTCTTCTCCGGCAATTGAGTTAGGAAGGACGCCTTTGTAATGACTGGGTGTATTTATAAACCATCCAAAGTGTAATTTATAATTTCACCATGCTCAAAGGAATATTCAATGTCTGCTATTTGTATTTTTATCCATCTACTAATAGGTGCCCTGCTTTGCGAGGCATTGGAAAACCTCTTGCGTCTTTGTAGTTGAATTTGTGTTTGAAATTCATTGATCGACAGGGACCTTAAAGATAATTGTATGTGTGGGGCATAGAGAGGAGTTAGTCAGTCAAAAATGATGTTAAAAACTATTATTGCTCACGGAGTCCATGCAACATATTATGTGACTTCTTAAGCAAATTTCTACTCCTAAACTTCTTTAGGCTTGCCATAACAAAAGGGTTAAATATTTGACTCATTACATTTCAGCTTAAAATGTTTTACTTATTTGTACACATTTCTAAAAACATAATTACACTTTGACATTGTGTGTAGGCCAGAGACACAAAATCTAAATTTAATCAATTTTTTATTTGGCTGTAACACAACAAAATGTGGAAAAACTCAAGGGGTGTGAATACTTTCTGAACGCACTGTAATAGCAGGATTGTTGCTTTACTGCTTAGGTTACTTCAAACGAAGCCAAGGGAATTAAGGCCTTCTCTCTCAAAACAGGGTATGCAATGTACACTCAGCCCAGTGAGTTATGTGGCCATGGCTTGCTATATAAAGCGGGCAGACAGGCATCGAGACATTCAATTACTGTTCGATTGAACGTTAGAATTGGTAAAACAAGTGACCTAAGCGACTTTGAGCATGGTATGATCATTGGTGCAAGGCGCTCTGGTTCCAGTATCTCAGAAATAGCCGGTTTCCTGTGCTTTTCACGTACGACAATGTCTAGGGTTTACCGAGAATGGTGCAACAAACAAAAAACATCCAGTCAGCGGCAGTCCTGTGTGCGCAAATAGCTCGATATTGAGAGATCGAAGGAGAATGGCAAGAATCTTGCAAGCTAACAGGCGTCAGGCGGACCACAAACAGGCAAGTAACGGTGCAGTACAACAGTGGTGTGAAGAACGGCATCTCGGAATGCGCAACTCGTCGGTCCGGATGGGCTATTGCAGCGGACGACCACACCGGGATCCACTCCTATCAGCTAATAATAAGAAGAAGTGGCTCCAGTGGGCACACGATCACCAACACAGGACAACTGAGGAGTGGAAAAACATTGCCTGGTCTGACGAATCCCGGTTCCTGTTGCTTCATGCTGATAGTAGAGTAAGGATTTGGTGTAAGCCGCATGAGTCCATGGCCCCATCCTGCCTAATGTCAATGGTATAGGCTGGTGGCGGTGGTGTAATGGAGTGGGAAATGTTTTCCTGGCACACGTTAAGTCCCTTCATACCAATTGAGCAACGTTTCCATTTCCCCTGAATAATTCAGGCTGTTCTGGAGGCAAAGGGGGGTCCGACCCGGAATAGATGGGTGTACCTAATGAACTGGTCACTGAGTGTATCTCAACCAGAATCCATACACATAGCACACAATATTTTATGAATGCTAAAAGATATTATCAACATTTTGAAATATGAAAACTAATTTGTGATGGTTTTCACTTTTCATAGTGTGGAGTATTGGCGTCTGACATGGATGACTTTACAACCATGGAGATGCTGCCTTTGTCACCACTGAAAACAGGTGGATACAAAATGTCACCAGTAACCTATCAGAAGTCAGAAAGAGCTCTGCATGGCTAAAACTGATCTGTGCGAATCACACCAATGGAATCTAATGATGAATATTTGCCATGCGTGACTGCACAGGTTTAGCCCTCCCATTAAGTCAGTTTGCAAATCTGTAATAAAACATTTATCTAGCTATTACTTTACCTGACCTATTGGTCAAAGGTACTAATGGATTCCCTGGCAATTCCCAATAGAATCTGAACATTGATTTTGTGTTTCTCTGAAATATCTGCTCTGGGCTAATACCATTGGTACACGGTGAAATGAAATTAGTGACCCGTTGAAATTTCCCTTCTATTTCCTCCTTAAATAAATAAATGGAAATCTAGAATGCTCAGGAGACATTGAATGAGATACCATCCAAGGCAAACTCCAGGCAGGGGAAAATGGCAGTGACAAAAGAAAGTAATTTACAATCCCTTGAGCTCTTAAATCATTCATGTAACCCGGTATGTCATGGCCAAACGCTGTACGTGACACCTATACAAAGCCCTCTGCCAAAGAACTGAGGGGCTGATGGGTGATTTTCTGATTTGCCAAGTTACTTAAAGCGGACATCCGAACAATTTCATTACTGTCTCGGCCCCGAGGCTCAGTCAAACCATAGGTGGCTCATTTCTGTCATACTCTGTTGCTGTCGAATCAGGCAATTATAAGGTATATTCGATGATTTGCACAGATGTCTGAGTCGTTCTCCTCCCATTTTTGCTATCCATGGTGTTGTAGCAGCAAAGTGTATAGCATCACCTATCTGGCTAGCTCAGAGAGACCCAGGAGGACCCCTGTTGTGCTGTGGCTTCACATGTCCCCTTCTCTCAGTGGGGATGGTCTGATAAAACATGGCTGTGGGAATAGCTACAGTAGCTTAGCCTCCACAGCTAAAGGTATCAGAACAACACAGCGCTGTTTGCCTAAAGATCAACATGTTTGGTGTCGGTAGAATTGACGATTGGGCAGGATTTGTGCCTCCTTCAAATCTGAGTTTTAATGAGGATGACACCCCTCCAGGCCTCTCTACGTGATGATATGTAGGCTCGCCATGCTGCTATATACAGTCAATACTTTGCGTTTCCCTATCTTGCAGCCGAGCCTGACAGTTAACTGCGATGATGCAACAACAACAACAGAGGCTACCGATCCCTATTGTCCCAGGTAGTTCATGATTTTTCCAGGATCCGTTTTTAAGATAGAGAAGATGGAGTGAATGTGCATTTATTGTGTAACCTTATGTACGAGCTCATATCTGCACCTTTAATGTCCCCCGTAAATAGTCCTAGAGAATTTGTCTGTGGAATTGGCTGCGTAACAGGCCAGTGTCCACTGCTCTCATCTTGGCCTCGGGCCTTTCCTTCTGTTGATTGGTATCCATTTGCTGCTGCTCCCTCTCCCTCTGCATGGGAGATGGTGGGAGAGAGGGGGAGAGCGAAGGAGAGAGAGACACGTGGAAGGCAGGGAGTGAGAGAGAGAGAAAGAGAGGAGGGAGGGAGAGTGAGAGAGAGGGCAGAGAGAGAGAGAGCATCAGTCCCATCTGTTGCAGTGATATTTACCATCGCCATCTCTTCACATTTGTGAGAGGGAAGGCGAAGGCTCATTCCCCCCCACGGTATTTCAGTACCCAAGCCAGCACAGCATAGACAGAAATGCACTCTCAATATAAACAGGGGTTAACCTTTTACTGCAGTGGACTAAATCAGGGTCACACAGAGGGTTTCTTGGTAGTCTTAAACAAATCTACTTTGAAAAAAGTATACACCTCACACACATGGTTATGGGCTTAAAAAGATATAGAGTTGAAATGTATTCATTTCTGAGTTTGCCATCCAATATTACACTTTATAATCTCAATAATACACAAAGAAGACTGAAATATAACACAACCGTTTGACACAGACACAGCACATTTCCGTCAGGTTTTTTCCAGTCACAACTTTGTCACTGGTGTGCTGTGTTTTTATTATGTCTTGCATCACAGACAGGTTGTTGAAGATGTAAACCACACGGTGCCATGGTCACTCCCTAGCCACACCCATAGACACTTCCTGGTTTGAGTGAGGTGTGTCAGAATGGTGGCAGCTTTTAAGATGAATCATTATTTTATCATTAATGTATTTCTTGTTGGATTTTTTTGTACTTTGATTCAGAGAGCGCCTACACATTATCGTTGATTTGGGGGGAATTTGGGTTTGATTCTGTATGCCGGCAGATTCATTTGTGAATGTACATCAGTCTTTGCATGACATTCGTGTCCTCCCTTTTCTATTAGCGGTGTTGGGTTTAGTGCTAACTGACCGTTATAATGAAGTAGCAGGAAGGAAATAGGCTGTGTTTAGTGGTAGAGGTGACCGTCCAATTGTCATACAGGACACAACAGTAACAGTTCAATCACAGCTGTAAGAATCCACTTTGACAGGTGGTAAAATCTCATTGGTAAAGGTCACATATATTTTTGCAGAGGTCATGCATCAGTCATTTGAATTATCTATCCGTAAGACAGGAGCTCCCTGTAATGACTATAGCACACCTGCTTCTTTTCACCATAGTTCTCTGTTAGATTGAATCAAGTCCCACACAGACATATCCCTTTACATAGAATCTGGGACTTGGCTATGTGGAAGTTAGCTGCACCGTGTGTGATAAAGTTTGTTGAGAAGGAAATGTTTAACTCCCCATAAAAAGAGAAAAAAGCATCATAGTCATTAATGTTAACTACATTCTGATTAACCACCAAGCTTACAATGTAATCTAGTTTTGTTTGGGAAGCAATAACACAAGTTGGTTGACTTGATTGTGGTCAGTTTGGGGTTTGTGGAACCTTGTTTAGAATTAATTGTAACACTGTGCTCTATGTTTATCTTACAGCTTTACAGTAACCCCCACAGCCTTTTGCACTTTCCAACATGACGCTGTGTATACTTTAATCTCCATAAAACGCACATTAATCCCCAATATTAGTCCAATATCCCAGTTAGAATGCTATATATGGTATATAACTCAGATTTAATGATATATTTTAATCCAGATTAGAATCTTATTGAGTTACATTTTGTTGGAACACGAGTAGCTTTAGGTATTTCAGCGGTATGTTAACCGTTAACCCTTGAACTAAAAATAGATCTAAAATCCACAGATAATGCTGGCCCTCTCAAATCAAATTGAGTGGAATATTTGTATTTCAGAGCTCACTAGACTCTTGTATGTGTTTATCTGCTTGCTGAAGGAAAGTCTGTTTGGTTGGTTGCCCAGATGCCACATGCCCCCCCCCCCCCCCCCCTTTTTGGGTAGGAGGGAGGACATGAAAGGTGAGGAGGGAGGGAGAGAACTTGTATTACTCAGCTAAAGTGACAGACTATAGCTTGGACAGAAGACATTGTTTCAGTTAGATTCTTGAGTGAATGTTTAACTGTTTCTTCACAATTCTGCTAGTTCAGCAAAGATGATCACAGCACCCATAGCCAAGCTTGCGATTAGAGGCCTACGTTTTGAAAATCCCCTCTCATGGTATTCTCCTCCTTTCCCCTCTGACTCAGAGGCTCTTCTGTCTCTAACTAGCGATAACGGCTAAAAACATCCAGGACCCCCGACTCCTCCCTCTCACTCAGGCTTAAGTAATACAGACTAGGACAAAAAGCTTAAGGCTATGCAGTTTTTGCCCCAAGCCTGCAGCCAGTTGGCCATTCATATTCATCTGTAATCTAATACTGTGCTGTGGCCTCTGTTGGGCCCCTGGTGGCCCTTCCCCTCCATGTTCACCACCACACAAGCCCTCTCTAAAAACGCCCCTCTCTACACAGTGACCATTGTAATCCCCAGTGTCCCTCTTCTCTCTCCTTCAATTCATGTGTTACCCAGGTTACCCCATCAGGGCACCTCCTTCACAGTGAGCATCAGCACGGGGTCTCATTGGAAACGTCTCAGCTGCTTCAGTAGATAATTAGCACACCGAATCCCCCGGGGCACTTTACAGGAAGCATGGGTTACTAGAGGGGCTGGGTTTTTAATGAATGCACCGCTACACGGTTTTTGATAGCACCCCCATGTCTCAAAAAAAAACACGTCCCATCTAGATTTAATATTGAATGTGGAGAGAGGGAGCTAAAAATTGACATGTTTTTCTCTCCCTCTCTCTTGTTAGCATTTTATGCCGTCGGTCTGTAAGGCTATTGCTGGATCAGCAGACTCCTCATTATAGGTTTATGCTTCTGATTTCATGTGGCGTTGTATAATTGAGAGTGGCATCACAACACACAGAATCAAAATAGCTAGCCTTTTTTCAGTCAGTTGCATAATTTAAAAGGATATCGAGCGAGCCGAGCTATTTTAAGTGATGCCACATGCAGATAGTCATTTGTCACCAATTATGCCAATGTGTCCTTTTGTCAAAGTAATCCAATTTCCACTAAACAAGTGAAAAGGGCCTCCCTATCTGCCTCTCTGTCATTAGCTAAGGCAAAGCCTACCACTATTATACAGTGAGCTCCAAAAGTATTGGGACAGTGACATACTTTTTGTTTTTGGCTCTGTACTCCAACACTTTGGATTTTAAATGATACAATGACTATCAGGTTAAAGTGCAGACTGTCAACTTTAATTTGAGGGTATTTTCATCCATATTGGGTGAACCATTTAGAAATTACAGCACTTTTTGGGACCAAAAATATTGGGACAAATTCACTTATATGTGTATTAAAGTAGTCAAAAGTTGAGTATTTGGTCCCATGTTCCATTACATCAACTTGTGACTCTACAAACTTGTTGCATGCACAAATATCATACCCCCAAGACTCTCACCATTGCAACAGGGAGGTTAGTGTTTTTGGGGGAGTATGATATTTGTGCATCTGTAACTTTCTCACTCATCATTATTAATGAATTATTAAGGATTATCCATAATCATGGTAGCATCCAAATGAATGTACAAGTGATTAGAAACATATTTTATTCTTATTTACAATTAAAGTGACTCCAAAATGACACAATATATTATTTACCATTCATTTTTATTGGGCCAAGATAATCTGAAACACAAGCAAAATAAACAGCAAATGCATCCAACAAAATTGTAGAGTCACAAGCTTGATGTAATCATTGCGTGCTAGGAATATAGGCCCAAACACTAAACCTACACATATAAGTGAATTTGTCCTAATACTTTTGGTCCCCTAAAATAGGGAGGCTATGTACAAAATACAAAAAGTGCTTCTAAATGGTTCACCTGATATGGATGAAAATACCCTAAAATGAAAGCTGACAGTCTGCGCATTGTGTCATTTCTAATCCCAAGTGCTGGAGTAGAGCCAAAACAAAAAAATGTGTCACTGTCCCAATACATTTGGAGCTCATTGTATATGATAATACCCTCTCTCACCATTGCATTATCAAAGTGACAATGGTTGCCAAAAAGTCCATTAAGACCTCTTGTACGTGCTCGTGTTCATTGTGCATCTAGTGATGCATATTTAACTTCCAACGTTATTTTAAGATGATGGGAAAACGATGAAACTGCCAAGATACATTATAAGTGGAAAATACCATATTCCTTCTCTATATCTCTCTCTGTAATCTCCCCACTCCCTCCCTGAACTCCAAACACATCCCCAACATTGCTTTTTGGGAGGGAAATTTAAGAAAATGTATCACTAAATAATGCACGGGTTGCCGATGAACAATTCACAAGTAGTATGGCAAATCTATATCCATTATTGAAAAAATTTAATATTCATCAAATATACAGTACATTGCAGCCCACGAGCTACACCTTCAAGATAAGCAGGATAACAAACAAGCAGATCGGTCGGTATCTCGGGGAGTTCAGAGCTCAGTCGGCGGCTCCCATCTCCTCTTAACAGGATTTGCGAGATGATTTTTATTGTCTCCCCTGAGTTCCCATAACTGCTTGAGCTTTACAGACTAGACTAGAATAACATGCAGTCTGGTCATACTGACAGTAGACAGGACTCTGCAGAGAGTAAACGCAACACTGGCACAAATGCAGTGGTGTAGTACGCAGGGGCAGCTGCAGGCTTGCAGGTGATTCAGGGGTGTTTTTTTTAGATTGTCTTGGGCCTGTGGGGACTGGTGTTCTTCAAGGGCCTGTACAGTTGAGACATGCTGCATGGACCCTGCTGGTCTAGGTTGTTCATTTGCTTGGTTGAGCACCTCGCTGAGGCCGGGTTCCAACTAAGAAATGCTGTCACATTGTGTCATTACGAATACTCACAGGTCCCCAAACCCCACCACAGCAAGAAATGGACACCACTGCTAGATAGTGTTTTGAATGCCTTATTTTGTCTAGCACTTTCCGAAACTGTTTTTACAGAACACCACCAGAGGAATAAGAATATATCTTCTCATACTGCAGAGTGCTTCTCATATCGTAGTAAGCATATAGCCTAGGACTTGGATTGTGTTTTTGATATCAAGTTTAGTTGGAAGTGTCCCGTCTATGAGGAGGAAGTGCAAGTGAAAGAGTCCATTTTAAAGCTGTTTATAAGGCCGGTGGATTGCGTCTACTCCAGGTTACATGACTTTGGCTCCCTCACCTCAGTGATAGGATGCTCGGCATCTATTTTTAGTGTGTGGCGAGATGACGGAGGGAAGAAACTGTGATCAAAAGAAGACCGCTCATTGATTTTCAAACCCGACCACATTATGCCGCAAATATATATCAAAGGCAAGGACCCGCATGCCTTCCCTGACAAGCGCAGCATGACTTAAACATGCTAAAGCTATGTTTAAGCCTCCAGCTAACACATTTTAACTTTTAAAATGAATAACGAGAAGGTGCTTCACCTTCGACCCCAGCCGCCGCTCCCTCGGAAAAAGAAAAATGGGGAAGCGGAGAATGTAATAAAAAAAAAGCGGAGCCTACCACTGTGATTCTATGCATTATTAACATACCCTTTCAGATTGGTTAATTAGAAAAGGGTAATCTGGTCATTAACATGTGGGCCAACTAGCTAGGTACAGTATATCATTGGGAAACGAATCCTCCTCCCAGTAACAGAGAGAGCTCCTTCATCAACGCGACTCACCGTTAATCCCATTACAAAGGTTTGTACTACAGAAACTATACTTTCCTTATCCTTTAAGCACCGGCCTGGACTGTGTAATTGCTATGCATTTAAAGCAATTTGGTCAGTGGCGACAGAAACCTGCTTACTGCTGAAAAGTTAATGACACTGAAAGCCAATACTATACACCGAGCACTTAGCGAGACGCTCCATTTTACAAAGTTTTCCCCTCCTCGCCCTGCGTGCATCGTACAGTTCACCTACCCCTTGTTTGAGCTTTTACTCCAGATGTGAGGCCACTTCGGTTGGAATGTAAGGGTAATGAGGAACCTTCAGTTGAACACAAAGGCCTGCATGCACAGTCCGAGATCTGGTAATCAGTGCACTGTGCCCTAACTTGTACTGACTGTTTAGACACACTGCGCATGAGGGTTGGAGCAGTGATATGGCAGGAAAGACATTCACGGTGTGCTTTAAGTTGTTGCTTGAATACAAGACTGAATGCTAGTGAACTAGAAGTCATAGACGGATCACATGCCTTTGAGACATTTCAATCAGGAAGCAGACTTTTTGTCCCATTTTAATGCCACATGGGTATAATCTATTGCGGGGATATTGTGTACCGCAAACCCTACTCCAGTGACCCTAGAACCCCCCCGTACCACATTCAGGAACCCTGTCTTGATTTGCATTGGCAGTCCTGTCTTATTGTCAGCGACAGTGTGCTGAAATAATTAGGTTACCAAAAGGCCCCTGCCTCCTGACAAATGATCAACCAACCATGATTTATGAGGGCATCTCGTATCATGGGATGCCCATTGATTTCAACACACAGGGTGTTTGGGGTATCAGTGGCCACATAGACTGTGTGTCAGAAATAACTTTTTTCATATGGGGTTGGTTGATGCTGACCTATTCTCCTAGCCACCTGTCATCCATAATAATCAGCTTTCACACTCTTAGTATACGAGTCATCACAGTCGTGAGTGTTTATGGTGCGATAACTCAGCTTTAGTAGAGGGATCATGTGGATAGCATAACATGCTTGAAAAGATTAACCCAACCCAAATTGATTATATTGTTTACATGCGATTTGTCCAGGGGCCATATGTTTCATGCATCTCAGAGTAGGAGTGCAGATTTAGGATCAGGTTCCTCCCTGTCCATGTAATCTTATTCATTGTGATCTAAAAGACATTACTCATCCCAGATCAGCACTCCTACTCTGAGACATTTGATGCATACGGCCCCTGATCTACATGTGCCTGGGCCCTGTGAAAGTCATTTGGTTAGCTCCCTCTCTTTTTGGAATTGTGCTTTTACAGTAGTCTGTCTCTGTGTCTCAATTGTATGTTATTAGGTAGGGTATCTTGTCAGAGAACATTCATATGATGTTTTATGACTTCGCCAGCTGGGGATCATTATATCATGCTTCCTGTTGAATGGCAGGATCATATTTCTATATACTGGAAAGCAGCACCTTGAAATTCTGATTAATGACTTATGAAAAGAGCTTTTAGTTAGGTATTACACGATTAAAATATTACAAGTGCAGAGTGAGAGGAATGAGCCCTTAAAAATATTGCACATCTTTTCCCAAATTTCATAGATCATTCTTATGTTCATCTCCAAGGGACTGAATTGACTGAACTGAGGAATTGACCTCGGTTCTACTGTGTCATCACCAGTAAGTAGCATAGGGAAATCACGATTCTATTGTACCATGCTTAGTGTGTTGGGACTAGGACCCTGGGACTTTAACTAGATGATGTGGGAAATGAATGAACTCTACATCATTGTCTTAGCCGACCACAGATTGATCATCACTGCGGTCTGATCGATACACGTCTAAACATGATTTTAATAAGCAGAGTGACATTAAAGCATGCTGCGGCGGAAGTGTGTAATTGTAAAGGTGGTTGTGATGATGATGATGATAATTATAGTCTTGAAGATTGTACATAAGAAATAGATCGAGGGAGGATGTTGATATTGATTACATTCTATTATATAAGTGAGTTGCCCATTGAAATCTCGCAATCACATTATCCGTGTTTACTCCCTATAACATTGCTGGAGATTTACTATCTAGCCTATACCTTGCTTTGACTCATATTGTCCAATGTTGGGGACTGACCATGCAGTGTCTGGTGTTAAAGATTCAGGTGTCTAACATCGCCTCTCCTCGCCGTTGTCCCATCCAGCCAGTAGCTGGTTGGAGGGGCTCTGGTGTCTCCACTGCCCTGCGAGGATAAGCAGCTGTCATAAGGAACATCAATACTTGAATGAATGGACAGTTTAATCCAATTTACTAAAGACTGAGTGAAAGTGAAAGTACTCACCCCTGCCGAGCCCTCGTCCATAGCTAGTAATGCAACACTCGCCGTTTGGTGATTTAGTGTACATTTACGCAATGATGTGTAAGTGGTGTGTCATTCCATACTGCACCGTTTTGCCATGGCCTCCTAATCGATATCTTCATCTGTATGGAGTTCTAAATGGAGATTCACACAGAGAGGCAGAAGTAATATCTCAATAGTGTTGCATGAGGTCAAACCTATGTTTCTCCCGTTACCTTAAAGGCTAAAATAGGCCCATCAAAATTGATGAAGCAATGAAGAATGTGAATTAGGCTTTGACAGGTCAGAAATGGCCACATGGAATATGTCATCAATCAACTACAGCATTGCGCCCATGTCACTGAGTGAAAGTGAGCTATCTTGACTTTATGGTTCCAGAAATATGTTCACACTAACGGACAACATCTTTCATCCCTCTTACATTAACGGAAATTAACTCAAAGTACAGTAAAAGGACCAAGATTCTTATTTGAGAATGACGTCTGCACACTGCATTAGACTGATAGATAACCTGAGAAAGCCCACAGACTCAAATCCACAAGATCTGTAGGAACAATCAGCAACTGACTACACTGGGTGTTTTATGTATCCTTGTAATGTAGTCCTATCACACGCCGTATAAAATACTAATTGCATGAGCATGCAGGAAGTGACTGACACACAGGCTCCTGTAGTGTCTGGTCAAATGGGGCCGTTATCACTGGAGAAATCCCATTCAGGCACTCATTAGGCAGTCAAATGAGAATAATCTGCCTGGATCTCCATGATCTCCATTACGACAGAGGCTTAGGCCGCCTCCCAAATGGCACCTAATTCCCTATATAGTGCACTACTTTTGACCAGGGCTCTGGTGGGGCATTGGCATTTTACTCAGAGAGATGGGAGTGGAGCACTGGGTCTTACCAGGTGTGTTTCTCCTAACTCCTAACTCGAATTGCTCACTTGTGCCCGGGAGAATGTGGTGTGTGTGTTTGAACTTTATGGATGAACGCAGCAGAGAATATCGGAAAGACAAACAAATTCTCAGCAGTATTGCTCATGCATATGGAAATGGAATTAGAGAAGGTATCAGTCTTTTTTTTTTTACATCAGATTTACAATCTGATACAAGGTGTCAAGGATGTGTTTTCTCTGACTTTTATATGTCATTGACTGTCACTTACACTCAAATATTAATGTATATCATATCAAAGACAACCAAGCAGGCCTTCCATAAGAACATTCTGGAATATGTTGTTGTTTTTGTAAGCAGACAAAAATAGCAGGGACATACATTGTCCACTCCCGAGGAGGTGGCTCCAAAAAGGTTAAGCCCTGTCTTGATTTACAACGGCCAGAGGACACTGACCATTAAAAATATGTAAATGTGGGGGTCGTTGAGAGAGGACCATGGTCCTGGTGACAGACCACCCACTGTTTCGCCACAAACATGGCCACTCCGCTCTACAAATCAGAGAGAGCTTTCATTTAGGGAAGGTTACAGACCTTTTTATCACCTCCTTAAGACACCTTTGGAACAATCCATCATCTTACACAGCACAGATGTTGTGGCTGTTATGTGTGTGGCTGTGATGTGTGTGTGTGTGTGTGTGTGTGTGTGTTTGTGTGTGTGACCCACCCACCCCCCAGACAACAACATAATGTCAGTGTGTTCTCTGGGTGTTTGTTTGCTAGAATGAGTAGATTGGCTTTTGGATTTTTTTTACTTGACGAGAAAGAAGGGGCTTGTTTGAAGTTATATGGCAGAGAGGATTTGGTTTTCTCTGAAGATTTGCTAAATCGCTTTCCTCAACAGTCAAGTTAAATTGTTTTGCGTTTGCTTTTATTGGCTCCCCTCTCATGTTTTGAATATTATTGACGTACACCTTTTGGGTTATGTTTGATGGATGGATTGGATGTCACACATGCCTTGGGTGTTTGTTTGTCTCCTGGTGCCTTGGCTTCTCCTGCCCTGACATGCTCTGCTGGATCCTGTGGCATTTGGCACCCTCTCAAGTCCCCTACAGCCCCTCCCCTCCCCTTCCTGTAAACCTTCTCCACCCTTTCTACTTTTCTACTCCCAAAACACACACACACACACACACACACACACACACACACACACACACACACACACACACACACACACACACACACACACACACACACACACACACACACACACACACACACACACACACACACACACACACACACGTTATGTTATTCTATTCTCGTTGGGAGGTAAAATTGTATTTCCATTCAAAATCCTGTTTTCCCTAACCCTTAACCCTAAACTTAACCCATAACCCTAACCCAAACCCTAACCCTAATCCTAACCCTAAACCTAACCACTAACCCCTTACCTTAAGCCTAATTCTAACCCTATCCATTGCTGTAACCTTAACCGTAAACCTAACCCCTGAACTTAATAGCCTTTGACCTATTGGGGGGAGATTTTTCCTTGTTACTATCCTTGTGGGGATCTAAAATCCCCCAAAGTCCCCACAAGGATAGTAAAGAAAATTCTCCCTTATGGCAAATTTAGAATAACCTTTTTTTTATTTTTTTTACATGTTTTTATTTTATTTCAATGTGTTTGAGTACATCTTCCCATTCTAATTCAACAAATATGGTAGCTTAAAAATGTATGAACAAATAATTGTTACAATTATGATAACATTGTGCCATCAGTAAGAGTCGTAACACCGATGATGGTTATGCCAATTAGATATTTTAGGTAAATGAGGCCACAAATGCTCAAATCTAAGCCATTCATTCTTTAAAAATAATTTACTAAAGTATTACGATTATTGATTTTGCTCACAGTTATTTCTCTTAATAAATTGAGTAACACGGTGGAGGCAGGTAGCCTAGTGGTTAGAATGTTGGGCCAGTAACCAAAAGGTTGCTAGATCAAATCCCTGAGCTGACAAGGTAAAAATCTGGCGTTCTGCCCCTGAACAAGGCAGTTAACACACTGTTCGTAGGCTGTCATTGTAAATAAGAATTTGTTCATAACTGACTTGCCTAGTTAAATAAAAATAAAAAATAACACCAAGTGACACTTTGGATTTAGACACACCAAATGATCAATGGAATCCTAAAATGTATGACATACTAAAAGGGTGTGATTAGATAATATAGACTCCTTCCCGATAACAGTTTTCCATTGGAGAGGTCTTTTTAAGTAGTGATTTTCAAGGCGGAAACACAAATTACATAAAACTGAGGGACACACATTATACTAGAAAAATTGTATTTTGTTTTAATAGGCTTCTTTGTTTTTATTGAGGTATATAATATATTACATTCTTTTGTTCACTTTCTAGCATACAAAATAATAGATATTGTAGATATCTCTAAATCCTAAAAACATGACACTACAACTACACGTCACAACTGGGACAAGCCAATTTGCTTACAGTAAGTCCTTTAAACAATGCATAAACACAACATTTTGCACTATGAAGGACATTATGTTTTATCATTGATTATCAGTTCAATATAAACAAAAACAAACACGGTATGATGTGTAACTATTTGTCATTTTAAAGTTTTTTTTTTTTCAAAGGTTGCAAAGGCAAGTGATGCCACCGCAATTGAAGAACGACCCGAGTACACAGACAACAGAAGATGAAAGTCACTCTTTGAAAGTACCAAGGAGGACCCCAAAGAATACAGCAGTAAGATCTAGTATAGCTTTATGGTGGTGGACTGTCATATTATATGCGTTTACAGTATAGCACGTATCAGCAGTGATTCATGCTCTAAGTGATTTATCACATGGCTAGTGGTTAGTGTTGGTCAGTCACTCATATGTGTTGATAGCATGTTGGAGATGTCTTGACACTTTGACACCCCCCCCCCCCCCCCCCCCCCACAATTCTGGCTGACATCTGGCTGCATGGTTGTTGAATGGAGATGTATGATAAGTCTAGAATCAATATTTATTAAACTATATTCTTTATAGCAGCAAGGTGACGTTTTAGAGTTATTCTCGCTTTAGTGATTCCTGCAAAATTCCCTCCAGCAGGCTCTTGCAGCAGGTGATGCCTTATGTTCAACCACGTATGAGTGTGTGTTTGTGTTTGTGCGTGTCTGAATACCCCGTGTGTCCCTTTGTAAATACCCTGTGTGTGCACATGAGAAATACTGTACCTCTTTTATAGCCTAGTTATGGGGATTGCTGTTATTTTCAAAAGCCATTTTCCCCTCGTCCTCATCTGGCAACTCAATTGAACAATCTATAACTGCACTCCTGGTGCCCCGAGATGTTCACAGAGAAAGTTATTATCTTCTTGTAGGAAGCGGTAGTGAGAATTAGGGACTTCTACCTTTTGCTATCATTAGGCACTGATTCAAATGAGCTTTACAGGAGTAGACTGAAAAAAACAGTGAGGGTAGTTCTGTCATGAACTAGATTGTTACAAAGGGTTCTTTAAAAATAAAATATATATATATTTCCACTTACACAAATTGCTAGGTACCCCAACCGCCCTGTTCTTCTGCATGTGTGTTTTCTTTTCAAGACAATGGATGGATAAGATGAAGCAATCAACTAGACTTAAAGCCAACAACAGACTGAGTATACACTGCCATTTGAAATCACAGTGTTGTGGTGCTATCCAGCAGAGTGGAGTTTCAATTTGTCCCTCTCGGACACACATTACCGCTTCTCCTCATCTCCCTTATTGCTGCCTGGAGTGCTATGACAACATAAGTGAGAATAGATTTAATCTCTCCAAACCCTCTAATAATTTGTGCAATGGGCTCAGGGTGAAAACATGCACACAAAGGCCTAATCACGTCGAGTAGCATGTGTAAGCCTTTTTTCCACATATTCTACCTCCAGTTCTCAGAATTGTCATCAGCTAGAGAGATACGAATTTGACCCGAACAAAAAGATGACTCAGTCAGTGAGTCTGCCACTAGTGTCATCAACATCCAGTGGTGCGAGGTGGGAGGAATGAAATTGCAAACTCAAGGTGCGTGATACAACCTGTTATTATTTTTGACACAAGCCATTTACAATAGCTATGAAGGTGGCAATGGAAAATGTAATATTGATTGTATGCCCTCAAGGCTCTGCTCTCCTGACTTCCCCAGTTTCATGCCTCTCACACATGTTGTTTTCGTGATGGTGTTTTTTTTCAATTCCCTCCCCTCACAAATCCTGTTTTAAGGGCTTTCTTGATGGTTTATTTGATGAGGTAATTATGTTGTTAGATTGGGGAGGGTAAGGTGGTGTTTTGGGAGGTGGAAAAATGATAGAAAGCGATAACAAAGGGAATCGAATGTGAACCACACATGATGTGACAGGTGTTGATATGTCTAACGACATTCTGTATTCCATTTAGTTTTCATCAGGGAGGTCACCAAATTATTCCCACAAAAAACGTTTACAGAAAATATTCACACAACATTAAGAAACGGTTGTTTTTTAATAGTAAATCTCAATTACTTTCGGCATCATCAAGACACACTCAAAGATGAAGAACTGTGAGGAGACAGTCGACCATTAGGGCCCTGTCCCTGTCCCTGTCTACAGCGACAGACACATGCCAGACCAAAGACACACACATTAAACAGGGCCTTCAAAGGGACCACAGCCAATTGGACAAGTCTGGGAGTGGTAGACCTCAAGTGTCAGTAGTATCTGAGCGGATTGCAGGGGTTATCTGCCAATTCAGTAATTAAGGCTGTTCTCGCAGCCAACACTTCCGCCCATTTCTCAAATGAATGTGTGACCTGCACAACACCCCTCGATGTACCAAACCACTGATTGCTGCAGTTAAAAACAGTCCCTGTGAAAAGTAGCCATCTAACGGTCCCTTCCCTCTGTAACACATCGTTAGGGACCTCCATGCTAATTTAGCTAGCTAGTCCAGTGAACCCGTAAAAAAATACGAGCTAAGCCCAAAAAACTCTTCAATTCAGAAGAAAAAGACTAGTCAGTTTATTTCACTGAACCCCAAGTGGTCAGAACTGTATTTCCTCCATAATAGCAATTTGTTTTATGTTTAAAGCCTGTGACTCAGACCTCTGGTAGGTATTCACTGAAGATATTAGGTATTCACGTACATTTTCTCGTATCTACGCTAGTAGATCATTAGGATTGGCAACATACTCCATTTACCTCTTCTGGGCTGGAGCATGAATACTCAGTGAATGGAACATAGCTTCCGTCATTAAAACTGTCTTGTCATCATATTCAATTGTCAGTCCCATCATCGTGATGTCACCACCTCTCTCGCCCTGGCAGTCACCTCATTCTTGCATGTACAATAAGACTGGTGGTTTCATCTGTCACCATCATTACATTAGTGTGAGTGGGGGAAAAATCACTCATAATGAGCTCGAGATTATAGGCTTTGTGTTTTGGTTTACCAGTAAATGCATGCAATGCCAAAGGGATTTCCCACGTAAGCCTCCGCTATCAGATTACAATAACTATTGCATTATGACATGATCCACGGGGACTCAAAGCACAAGGTCAGTTGGGTTGCCGTTATGGTCTGTGACTGCTATACAGGAAGTGTACGTGAAAACGCTGGACAGGATGTTGTTTTTAGAACACCATTTCTTCCCCCACAAAGGCATGCTTAGGATGTATTTCTGGGGTATTGCGCTTACATATTGAGGGGAAATTGTTTGAATCATAACTGAATATTTTAAGTTCCTATCCTTTCATCCGGGCTGAGTTGACGTGAAGTTCAAGCCCCAGTTCTCAGTTTTCTCCACATCTTCATCAGTACCACTCCTGTCATGGATGATGTCTATTTCACCGGGGGAAAAAAGAATTGAGAATGTTCAGCTCCCGTGGAGTGGGGCCAGGAAGTTTGATGAAAACTCCTGTGAAAGGCAGTGAAAGTAGAGAAGATCAAATCAGTCGGCTCCATCGGCCCTCGTAAAGGCTGATCCCCTCAGAGAGTGCTCAGGGCTCACTGATCACAAAATCTTCCCGTAAAACTGCAGGAGTCTGTGCAGAAAAACACCTGCCTCTCTCTCTCAAGAGAAGGAGTTGAGTTGAAGTGGGGAGAGTAGAGAAAATAAGGGTTCATCCTATGCACAGGCTGAATGTGGGCATCAGTAGTCAAGTCTATAGAACTGAGTTGAGGGGTGGGGTAAGCAGTGTTGGGGGATAAGTAGCTGCTCTATATGGCCTGGGTGCAACCACACACCCTTTCCTCCTAAGGACCTAGTCCCTTGATGGTTTTACTAGGGGCCCCTGTGGTCCCTCTTAGAACTGGTAGTGTGTGCGTGTGTGTCTGTGTGTGTGTGTGTGTGTGTGTACTGCTAACACCCACTGCGTATAATTTACCTATGGTTCATCTGTTAACCCCCAGAGCTGTATGTCTCTCAAGGGAACAAATTAGCTACCTGAATAGTTTACACTTATTGACGGTGCTAAACAATCATTGACTGTGTGAAAAATTCATATCTATTTTCACTTGTGTTGTTAAATAAATGATGTAGCAAAATCCATAGTGTTGGATAGTGCTGTAGCAGCAAAACCATAGTGTTGGATTATGCTACCTGAGGTGGGTGTCTGAATTGGAATGACTAATTTACAGCTACTCCTTCCGTGTGATGTGGTGTGGGTTTGTTACAGAATGTTGTTATGTTCCAGAGGTAATTCTCTCCAAAACGGCTGACAGTGAAATAAAACCTGGCCACACAATATAGCATTCACCTAGTGCTAAAGCTGCTTATCAGAAAGTAGGTTTGAGTGGGGAAAATGATTAAATAAATGAATAATTTAAGGTTGTATATATTACCTCACTACAGTGTGTAGAGTATGAATGCATGGAATAAATATGTCTTTGGTTTATGAAGTGTGAAATGTACCAATGCAGAGGCTCTGTTGTCGTTGCTGTTGATCATTGCTTAGGTGACTCCACTGTTATGGCCATTTAAACTCCACATCCCAGCATTATGCAAGCCCAATTTATTGGCCCTCTGAAATGTTAGCGTTTTCACCAATAAAAATACTCTAGTTGTAGGTAATCCTGATATACTGTTGTTTACCCCAGAAAGAGAGCTTGAGTTTATAACAGACTCATACCGAATACAATTTATCAGAGAGAAAGGAATAATGACTAAGATATTAGAGGTCTGCCTTGCATATTAGATATATATAGATACATTTTTCTGCTATTGTCCAAAATAAGCAATTCATTCATAACCTCAAGATTACTGATGAACCATCAATCCCAGATGCTCATAAAGTCAACAAAACGAAACCATTCCTCATTATCTGGTTTGTAGACTGGCTTCATACAGTCTTTGTCACCACTGGGATTGTGTGTTGCTACTACCAGGCAGTGAAACATCACTTGAATAATTAATGAGAGAGACTGTATGGTACAGTAAATGCAAACAGTTAGTGTGTTATATGTCTACTGTATGTATCTACTACAATATTTCATTGTCATTGTGATTTTATGTCTGGTAATATTCACTAGCTCTTCATGCATTTTCAGACTTGATATACACAGAGTGAACTGTGATTTTCTGTATCTAACCCTATTACGGGGGCTGAGTCACTGGCTTACTGGTGCTCTTCCATGCCGTCCATAGGAGGGGTGCGTCACTTGAGTGGGTTGAGTCTCTGACGTGATCTTCCTGTCCGGGTTGGTGCCCCCCTCGGGTTCGTGCCGTGGGGGAGATCTTTGTGGGCTGTACTCTGCCTTGTCTCAGGGTAGTAAGTTGGTGGTTGAAGATATCCATCTAGTGGTGTGGGGGCTGTGCTTTGGCAAAGTGGGTGGTGTTATATCCTGCCTGGTTGGCACTGTCTGGGGGTATAGTCGGACTGGGCCACAGTGTCTCCCGACTCCTCCTGTCTCAGCCTCCAGTAATTGTTCTGAAATAGTTTATGTGTCGGGGGGCTAGGGTCAGTCTGTTATATCTGGAGTATTTCTCCTCTCTTATCCGGTGTCCTGTGTGAATTTAAGTAGGCTCCCTCTAATTCTCTCTCTCTCTACCTCTCCTTCTCTCTCTCTTTCTCTTTCTATTCTCTCTGAGGACCTGAGCCCTAGAACCATGCCCCAGGACTCTCTGGCCTGATGACTCCTTGCTGTTCCCAGTCCACCTGGTCGTGCTGATGCTCGCAGCGGTTTCGACCCTCTCTCTCTACCGCACCTGCTGTCTCTAACTCTGAATGATCGGCTATGAAAAGCCAACTGACATTTACTCCTGAGGTACTGACCTGTTGCACCTTCGACAACCACTGTGATTATTATTATCTGACCCTGCTGGTCATCTATGAATATTTGAACATCTTGGCCTTGTACTGTTAACATCTCCACAGGGCACAACCAGAAGAGGACTGGCCACCCGCCAGAGCCTGGTTCGTCTCTAGATTTCTTCCTAGGTTCCTGCCTTTCTAGGGAGTTTTTCTAGCCACCGTGCTTTTACATCTGCATTGCTTGCTGTTTGGGGTTTTAGGCTGGGTTTCTGTATAGCACTTTGTGACATCGGCTGATGTAAAAAGGACTTTATAAATACATTTGATTGATTGATTGATTGATTGAAGTTTAGGGGGCGGGATTCTCTATATCCTAATGAGATCCTAATACAGCCCCTAGCTGTGTTAAGGTAGGCGTAAGCTGGTGAATCTTAAATTGACATTGTCACGCACAAATAGAGAATGATTATTCTTGGATGTAGCTCATTCTTGAGATCTACTGCTTGTTTTTTTTTTCAGTGACTGAAACACAACATCCTCCCTCAAACTGTTTATTTGGATTCTCTTCTGTCTGGATCCTTTGGATTAGTTGAATCTTTTCTTTTCTACATTTTCCTCTACAGTGTATTCCTACGCAGGCTGAAGAAACATTAAGAACATGTACATAGTTGGATCTCATGCCTCTGTTTTCTGTCGACCTTCCTTGGCAACCATTTGTCCAGTTGCGCTCAGGCATTAAGAGCGATTTGACTAAAGGGCAGGACCCTCGGCCAATTGATTGTGTACGTTGCGTAGGCTCAAGTAACATCACTGGTGGCCTTTGACCCTCCAGGTCCACTCTGGCTCTGGCCCTGCAGCTGTGGCGTCTGCAGCCCAGAGCTGGCATTCCACCCCTGCAGGACAGTGGAACCATTAGCCTTCACTGTAAATAATGGGAAAGGGAAAGGGGGATACCGAGTCAGTTGTACAACTGAATGCCTTCAAATGTGTCTTCCGCATTTAACCCAACCCCTCTGAATCAGAGAGGTGCGGGGAGCTGCCTTAATCGACATCCACGACTTCGGCGCCCGGGGAACAGTGGGTTAACGCAATGCCATTAGGGTGATTCCTCACAAAACTAGAACGAAATATGGATTTTCACGAAGTGTAATGCATAGAAGGGTCCTTTGGAGGAAGGATTATTTACATATTTGGCATTTGTATCTGAAAGCACAATTGAGAATTCATTGAAGTTGGATATTTGTGACATTATGGAATTACTCAGGCCTCCTTTAATTAATACTCCATAATGTTTCATCTGTAGGTGCTACAGAGCAAAATTTGGTGTCATATGAAGTTTTACTGCTTGTTCTGTAACGTGAGTAGTATTTTGATTTCAATAACACATGACTTACATACATTTATTAATATATACGCTCGTAGAGTATATTATGTTCAACAATATATTCAAAAATGAAATCCATATTTTTCTTTCAAGCGCAAATCATTTTGGGATTCCCTCCGGATATCATACATGATGTGGAAGGATATAGACTCATTAGATATCCTGAGATAGGCCTACGTGGACATTTTATTTTCTCTATACGATAACAAATACTGAAAGTAGGCCTACATATTATATTTTCTCAGCACATACAATGCATATGCTCTTGACTGAGGTCCAAATCAGCATCTTGATAAAAGGTCAAATAATTTGGGCTCTGGACATTGATCATGAGTCGGATGTAGCCCATTTTTCATCAGACATGAGGATGAATATAACATATCGTGTAAGGATTTCTATGGAAATTATGCATTTAGAAAAAAATATGGATACATGAATGATCCGGTAATTACTACAGATATGATACATTTCTGAAAATATGTGGATTCGTTCATGCCTAAGTATAAAGGCTTAGATATGTCAGTATGTTGACAGCATTTGCACGCTCCCTCAAAACATGAGACATCTGTGGGACATTGTGTTGTGAAACAACATTTTAGAGTGGCCTTTTACTGTCCCCAGCACAAGGTGCACCTGTGTAATGATCATGCTGTTTGTGTAACCTTTATTTAAATAGGGAAGTCAGTTAAGAACAAATTCTTATTTACAATGATGGCCTACCGTGGTACAGTGGGTTGACTGCCTTGTTCAGGTGCAGAACGACAGATTTTGACCTTGTCAGCTCCTATATACATATTTAATACTTTTTTTAGGCACTAAACTACTTCCATATAGACTTCCATTTCTTTTTTTTACTGGTACCGGCCTACCTTCAGGCGAGTGTTGTGAGGCTTTTGGCTGTCGTAGAGCAAAACATAGAACACCATAGTTTTTATGGGAGTCTCATCTTTCCATAAAGTGGACATAATAGTTTGTAGGCCAAACCGTTCGGACGCTACAGACGTTTTTGTGAGAAGACCGATTTTCTCATGACTCATAGTCTGGCAAACACCGCTGTAGCTCTGCCACCTTTCACTGCGGATATCTCTAACTTAATTAAACAGACAGATGTTTATAAGGGTTTTTGTATTATGCATGGAGGAGCTGAGCCGTCACTGGCCAATCACCTCAACCCCAGAGCAACGTCACAGACCAGCACTTCTCTCCCTGGGAAGACGGAGCACTTTTCCGCCTCCATCTTCCAGAAGGTCTACCTGTCTGCCTCACTTTGAGTACGGGCGTTAAATGTAACATCCCTACTGTTGGCTTACTAGGCCGATTTTCTGCTGGAGATGGACAATCTCCTAGCCACTGGTACAGCCAACCAGGACCTACGGGAGGAGATCTGTGTCATTTCAGACCTCAGCCTCCATGCCTCCAGAGGCTCCATTCAAGGCTGTGGGCACACCATAAGCCTTGATTTGGTGGGTATAGAGCCTTGTGGCTCAACTTGTCCAGCTTATCAGACAAGGAAAAGGCCGATTTCCTCGATGCTTCTATCACGCCAATGGAACTGTATGGGCTTTTTTGCCGCTGCCATGCCACAGAGGGCGCTTTGGCACCACTGGTAAACGAGAGTCATCCAACTTGTAGGCAACTCGAAGCAAGACAAAAGGGGCTTCACAAAGGAGTACAGACTGCAGTTCACTATGGAGCCACCCATGTTCAACAGAGTTCTGGTGTCAATAGCGAGCAGGAAATCTCCTTTCTACTAAAATCAAATCAAATTTTATTTGTCACATTTGCGGGTGTAGCGAAATTGCTTGTTAAGCAAAGGGGCTATCAAAGTAATACGAGGGACAGAGAGCCATCTCGGCTTCTTTTTGGCACCACCTTTGCCGGTTTAGATTATTAGAGGACATAGAATGACCAGTGGAGGACAGAGATACAATTTACGCTTTTAATACCACACTCAAGACAAACACAAACATGGCTTTGAAACCGAAAGTAATGGTGCAAGTGAATAGAGGTTTTATTGTCAAAGACACACTAACACCAGTTGGGAATGTCCAGAGACAGGATTGTCCACGTGCAAAGGGTCCAGATGTGAGTTGAGGTGGTGGATAGGAGTTTATAGAGGTTGTCTCAACATGCCCTCCTGGAAACAAACAAAGAGTTAGGAGCCATAGTTGGATTCTGCTACTCCCAGGTAGAGCCTCTGACAATGGAAAGCCCATCCCCCTTAACACCTTGCTCTCTGCAAAGTAAAAATGTGTCCCAGAGTGGAGGCTAATTAGGGATTTTCTACACTTGGTACTTCCTGCTTCACAAAAAGGGTGTGGATGCGTCCCATTCTGGGCCTACGGGTCCGTAACAGCTTTCGGAGAAAGTTCATGTTCCGTATGCTTACGCTCAATGTGCTGTCTCGCTGTATCAAGGTGACTGGTTCACTTCAGTCAACCGGCAAGACACTTCTTTTCACGTACGTTTTCTGCCAGCACACAGGAGGTTACTCAGGTTTGCCTTTCAAGGCACAGGTTACGAATACCTCGCCATCTGCCTACATAGACGATTACCTGCCTTGTTCCCCAACACAGGAGCAAGCGGAACGAAACGTGTTAAGGTTCAAGATCAACAAAAACTTTTGCTGTTTGGTGGTTTCTCTTTCTCATTGTGCTTCATTATCAGACAGCCGCATCACGTCATTCCGACAGTGCCTCTCCCTGTTGAACAAGGGGCACTCAGTCACTCTCAGAACCTTTCTCTGAGTACTAGGGTTGACAGCATCCATCATCTCAGCTGTACTGCTAGGACTACTGAAAATGAGAGACTTCCAGCATTGGGTACATTGGGTATCTGCCGTTGTCCATGACGGAACCTCAATTGAATGATAACGGTGATCACAGATGGTCTGTCAATGGAAGAGCTCTTTGATCTTCATTTCAGGCACTCCCCTAGGGTTAGTGACATTGAGGAAGGTGGTGACGACAGATGTGTCACTCACAGGGTGGGGCGCAGTTCACGAGGGAAGAGCAGTAAAAAGATTGTTGGCCCCACAGCTCCGCCACGCTCATATAAATTACCCCGAAGGCTGATTTAATTCTCTTATATCCTGGTCAGGACAGAAAATACAACTGTGGTGTCATACACCAACTGCCAGAGTGGCACTCGCTCCCTGTATCTACACAGACTAAGTATCAAGATTATTCTGTGGAGCAGAGCACACCTCCTCTCATTTTGCGCTACTCATGTCACTCGCATACTGAATGTCGTAACAGATTTGAGGTGGTTACCCCGATCTGGGAGAGATACAGTCTAACCACCGTAGATCTCTTCGCATCGCACGAAGACGATGCGAAGAGGGCCAGGGTCCGTTGCCAGGGTCTGCTGTCCGTTGTTCTTTGTGATAAGAAGAGAATCACCACTGTGGTTGGATGCGCTGGCACCTCCTTGGCCAAGTGTGGTGCTCTACACTTTTCCTCCTCTATATGTGATACCCCCCACTCTGGACAGAGTGAGGGAACAAGGCTTACCCTTCAATACGGTATCCCCTTGATGGCCAGGGAGGCTCTGGTTAGCGGAGACCATTCTCCTGCTTTACAATGAGCCCTGGCATCTACAGGGATCTTTTGACCCAAGCGAACAGAGAGATTTTCCACCTTCACCCAGAAACCCTGGCCCTCTGGGTTTGCCATGCAACAGGCTTGTCACTCAGAGTCATTGTGACTATCCAGAGTGCAAGAACCCCTTGTACACAGTCACTATATGGAAACAGGTGGTGCATTTTTGAGATGTGGTCTGACCAAAAACAGATAATTCCTTACCAATGTTCTGTATCTGAGGTTTTATGCAGCACCTTTTGGACAGACGGAAGACATTCTCCACTGTTAAAGTCTATTCTCGGGCTGTCATATAGGCTTCGACAACAACACAGTAGGGAAACACCCTCTGTTATGTGGTTTTACGAAGGGAGCGCATCGCTTACTCCCAGTTTCCAAGCCTTTAGCCTTGAAGCTAATTCGCAGCAGCCTTTCGAGCTGTTGGAAAGCTTGGATATAAATATATTTTCTTCAAAACAGCTTTAATGATTGCCTTTACATCTACGAAGTGAGTGAGTGAGCTGCACGCATTGTCAGTCCACCATTCGTGCTACATTTTGCCCCGGGTTATCTAACCAACCCTGCCTTTATGCCTAAGGTGAGCTGCTATTACAATTGCCTCACCTTAAAGCTTGTGGCTTTCCACCCGCCGCCCTTCACTTCTATAGAAGAAAAACCTCTCCACCGTTTATGTCCATGCGTGCTTTGTACATCTACTTGGATAGAATGAAAGCCTGGCCAAACAGTGACCAACTTCTTGTGTCTTGGGCACCCCCCCTGCAAGGGTGGGCCCCTCTCTCGTCAACGGCTATTGCATTGGATAGTGGAGGCTATTATATTGGCTTATAATAGAGCGCTTAGCCCTAAAACACGAAAATTAGTTACCTCTGGATTGTTCAGCCATTCCTATGGGGGAAATTAATGGGGAATGAATGTCGTTTTGGGATGAACACTGAAAATCAGCTCTGAGGTCAACTCAGACTTAGGAGATCTTATACGTTTTGTTCTGTGATACAATATTGGTCAGATAACATGGCCTTTATGAATTATGAAGCCTTTATGTGCATGTTTTATTACAGAAAGGCTTTAAAATACCCCAAAAGTGATGTTAGCTGATGAAGATTATCTCATGGAACAAATCTCCTCCAAAAACCGCATTAATTTCGCCTTAGACTTTTGCAAACGAGCCATGGCGGAGTTAGTGCCTACAAAAAGACGCAATTACTATTGCTCTTTATAGCAAGGGTTTACATCTCCCAGGAGGCCTGAGGGCTCATTCCACCAGAGGTATGGCTACCTCATGGGCACTGTTCAAAGGCATCTCTTCGCAAGAGATTTGCGATGCGTCATGTTGGGCCAACCGTAATACATTTCTGAGGTTTTACCGACTGGATGTTACTGCACCTTATTTAGCGCACACTGTTGAAACGACTATTAGAAATATCACTTAGGGTTACTTGCCTAACCCCGGTTCTGTGAGAATATGAATGAGATGTCTCACAACATTTCCCTTCTTGCGAGAGCGCAAGGATGAGAGGCATGCTTAATAATGACCAGAGGAGAGTGTCACCTTATAAGGACGGGAGGAGCTCACCTCCTTTGCCACTCGACCTGTCTGTCTCCAACAGACGTTGTGTGATTGGAGAATGTTTCTTTGGGACCATCAGGCGATGTCCTGCCAACTGATACACAGACATGTTTTTGCAATGTTCCCATGAAACATTTATGGAACATGGGAACCATGTTCTGTGTATGTTTGGTAGGATGTTGATGGAATATTCTCCTGACCCTTGAATGTTCTTGTAACGTTCCCCTGAAAGGTGTCTATAACATTAATATTGAATACTCTAAGAACATGGTAACCACGTTATGGGTAAGTTCTATGTGACATTAATAGAATGGTCTCTTGGATAGAGTCCTTGCACTTCACTGGAACATTCCTATGAAAACATTACCTAATGAGACTCTTAAGGGAACGTTCTCTAAGTTTGTTGTTAGCTGGGATCATTCACGGTGCATTTACATGAGTGATGATTCCTTGAGTCAGGAAAAAAGACTTACGATCTGTGTAGTTGCAGAATGTAATGGGTTTTTAATGGCTTTGATGGTTAAAACACATGTTAGAACAAAGCGTCTGCTGCAGGTTCAGGCTTGGTCAGTGTGGCCACGGCACATATGGCACTTCTCTCTCCCATGTTTCCTGCAGCTCATTTTCCATGTAGACATGGGCTGAATCCCAATACTTTTACATGGCTCCCTTGTCCTTGTCTCCTTTCCTTGCTTTCCTTCCTCTGCTCTGGAGATCATTATCAAGAGATCGGCTATCTCTGGCTGTATCCTAATATGTTTGTATGGTTCACTTTTCCCTCATCTCCTTTCCTTGCTTCCCTTCCTTCCTTTCTTTTCTCCTTGTTAGGTGAAAGGGACTTGACAGGTGTCTATGACAATGTTTCGCCCATTGAGTAATTTGAGATCATTGGGTGTGAAAGAAAATGTAGGGAAAGAAGTTGAGGAAGTGAAGTCTACATGGACGATGTAGTCTAGTGTCTGCTGCTCGTCTCGCTCAGACTCAGTGTCTGAGATTGATTCTCTGTTCCTCTGCAATTGCGGTTGTGCTGCCATGCGTTTGTGAGTGTCTGAGCGTGCATGTGCCCGTGCATGTCTGTGTGTGTGTGAGCGGGCCCGGGAGAGCAGGACTGTGAAAGGCTCTGATGCATCCTGGGCATCCTCAGCTCCACAAGGCTCAGGATGAAGACGTCGCCGGCTTGCTCACTCTGAACTCCCTGCCAGTTTGTCTCTCCCCGGTTCCCCCTAGAGGACAGGCAGTACTAACCCCCTTCCCTCTCCCCTTCCACCCTCCTTTCCTATCCCTATACCTTCTAAGGCAAGACATGCTCACTCTGAGAGAGAAAGCACCAGGCAGTAGGCCTGACTCGGAACAAATGAGAACTCAATGTCCGCAGTTTGTTTTTGTCTGCTAGTGCAAGATGGCTGTCAGAGGTTGCTGTCTTAGGGAATGGTGAGGGATGGCGTTGGGCCCGGTATGCCTTTCATCTTAAGACTAATGAAAATGGTTAACGTTGTTTTTGTCTGGAGGTTTTTAGATAGCCATGTCAAACAGGATTTTTCTGGTGGAAGGGCATGTTTTAGGTACCTTGCAACATGTAGGCTAGATCGTACAGGCGGCAAATCAGTGAGCGCAAGTGGCAGAAGGTTGTTGTGTTAGTGGCAAGATGCATGGCCACTTTGGCCAGCTTATCTCTGCTCATGCACTTACAAAGTAAATTGCTCAGCGCTAGACTTAATGTACACACACACAGTAACAGGCAAGGGAATAGTACCACCACCACTTCTGTCAACTATTTAATGTAAGAGAGAGAGAGAGTGGTCCTTGTGGCAATTAACCCTGTAATGGGGACATGCTTTTTAACCCGAAAAACATTATATTAAATGTAGGTCAGCCAATTGTACCCCAGTAATTCAGGGGTGTGGTCAGTGAGGTGAAACGTTCAGAATGTTGCAGGTAGAAAGAACTGTAATGAATAGAGCTGACATGATTCCCCATTCTACCGAACAGACAATCATATCTGTTCTACACAGTATATTCTATCTGAACGTTCTATAACGTTACACCCTCCTGAACACATTCCTGTTTTCCAAAAAGGCCCCTCTGTTATTTTTTATCTGCCTTTGAGTATAGGACTGCTACAGCTGTTGTGGTTGGTACACGACTTTTGGCACCGAGTTTGTCTCTCTAAGTTTGACTTTGCCGCTGGCGATCCCCAGCCATGAAAGCGAATGCACCTGTGATAAATACCGCCTGCTATTATCACTCAATGAATCAATTAATTAAGTCTTCCCCTAAAACATTTATGCCACTCGTTGTCTCAGCAATCCCAGAGCGGGGAGATGGATTGCAGGTGCTTCCTGTGGACAGAAAAAAACGACTGATTAAAGAGGATAGCAGTGGGTTCCTCTCTTCCTCTCCTCCGCCCTGCATCCCTTCTTTTTCACCTCTTATGGAGGATCCCTCCCCTCAACGGTCATGAACTAAAAGATGCCACACTGGGGCATTCCCATGTTATGTAGCATCCAGCTGGTGTGAGACATCGGTGTGGGTGCCGTGAAAAAACAAATAGCTCATGCAAAGTTATTTCTCGGCCGAGGGGAGTGGAGAGACAGCTGATGGAGACGTGTCCAAACAGTCGCGCCTGGGCAGGGCATTCTGCCTCCTCATAACACACACACACACACACACACACACACACACACACAAACTCACACTGAGTCAGGCATTCACATACAGACACACAGATCATCTCTGGCAGGGTGTAGGGGTTACATTCCACCCTCTCTGCCAGCATGCCAAGGCTCTCAGGCATAAAACACACACACACACGTATATATCCCACACCCATACAAAAACAGGAAGGCTTGATTAAAAAGCCTATGTGTGGTTGACAAATGGCACAGTGTTCATATTTTGCCGCTGGCGTGGCGATGGTAATGCGTCCGTAATTGTCCTGTGCGCTCAACGCTCACTTCCAATTAGCATCCAGAACAAGCTGTGCAGCTGGGTGCCCACGCCTCTGGAACCTCCAAACCTCCATACAGCACAGTCTGAACCAGAGGGGACTTCAGCATGTCAATCTTGGTGGGGCAAACTCAAAAACTATTTTGTCGATGCATGCCAGCAAAGCCACTACACAACACAACACTAAACAATACATATATTGCACTGTAACGGTGACAAACAGTGCCCACAAACTGTTAGGGCCTACATAAAGCAAATCCAACAGCAGTCCCAATGCCTTACCACTGCTACACCTGGCTATCAGCGGAGCCTTGTCTGGCAGCGAAACAGTTCATTCGGCCACATTTACTGCCTTTTAAAAAACATGGCTGACATGGCTGACTTGTTTAAACAAATGTGGTTTCTACTGACAATTGAGATGTAAGGACAATGGCATAAGGGGACGACAAACCGTGGCATAAGGGGACGACGAGCGGATAAGAGGCAATCCGTAATTTCGATGAAGATATTAATGAGCGAGCTAGGACGGACGTAGTCAATATAACTACAGTACCAGTCAAAAGTTTGGACACACCTACTCATTCAAGGGTTTTTCTTTATTTTTACTGTTTTCTGCATTATAGAATAATAGTGAAGACATCAAAGTAGCCACCCTTTGCCTTGATGACAGCTTTGCACACTTGGTATTCTCTAAACCAGCTTCATGAGGAATGCTTTTACAACAGTCTTGAAGGAGTTACCACATATGCTGAGCACTTGTTGGCTGCTTTTCCTTCACTCTGAGATCCACCTCATTCCAAACCATCTCAATTGGGTTAAGGTCGGGTGATTGTGGAGGCCAGGTCGTCTGATGCAGTACTGCATCACTCTCCTTCTTGGTCAAATAACCCTTACACAGCGTGGCAGTGTGTTGGGTCATTGTCCTGTTCAAAAACAAATGCTAGTCCCACTAATCGTAAACCAGATGGGACAGCAGATTGCTGCAGAATGCTGTGGTAGCCATGCTGGTTAAGTGTGCCTTGAATTCTAAATAAATCACAGACGGTGTCGCCAGCAAAGCACCCCCACACCTCCTCCTCCATGCTTCATGGTGGGAACTACACATACGGAGATCATCCGTTCACCTACTCTGCGTCTCACAAAGACACGGCGGTTGGAACCAAAAATCTAAAATTTGGACTCATCAGGCCAAAGGACAGATTTCCACCGGTATAATGTCCATTGCTCATGTTTCTTGGCCCAAGGAAGTCTCTTCTTCTTATTGGTGTCCTTTAGTAGTGGTTTCTTTGCAGCAATTCGACCATGAAAGCCTATTTCACGCAGTCTCCTCTGAACAGTTGATGTTGAGATGTGTCTGTTACTTGAACTCTGTGAAGCATTTATTTGGGCTGGAATTTCTGAGGCTGGTAAATCTAATGAGCTTATCCTCTGCAGCAGAGGTATCTCTGGGTCTTCCTTTCCTGTGGTGGTCCTCATGAGAGCCAATTTCATCATAGCGCTTGATGGTTTTTGTGACTGCACTTGAAGAAACTTTCAAAGTCCTTGAAATGTTCTAGATTGACTGACCTTCATGTCCTAAAGTTATGATGGACTGTCATTTCTCTTTGTTTATTTGAGCTGTTCTTTACGCAATATTGACTCGGTCTATCACCAAATAGGGCTATCTTCTGTATACCACCACTACCTTGTCAGAACACAACTGATTGGCTCAAACGCGTTGAGAAGGAAATAAATTCCAAAAAGCTCCTTTTGACAAGGCACACCTGTTAATTGAAATGCATTCCAGGAGACTACCTCATTAAGCTGGTTGAGAGAATGCCAAGAGTGCGCAAAACTGTCATCAAGTCAAAGGGTGGCTACTTTGAAGGATATCAAATATAACATATATGTTAGTCACCACCTGGATTCGGTCTTATGTAGCAAAATTTGAAACTGGGTTTTTAACATTGGATAAAAGTACAGACTCAGAGCTACAAAGTGGTATATCATACAAAGCATTTTTGAGGAACAATGGGTAAGTAATTCTGCTTTGAAAGTTGATTCACTTGTAAACTCACTTTTGAGAAAAGGGCCTTTGAATGTTTTGGTACCTACTGGATAGCTCTCCTTTGTCTACACCCATTCAGCATTTTTCATACCCTCTTAACCCTGCTGTTGTGTTCCGGTCTAATTGGACCGATTTACAAGTTTGCTCTCTGAAAACTGTAGCTCATTTAATCTGATTGTCATAAGGTTCCATGACTTTGTCCACACGGCATCTGAACACACAAAATACATTTTGATGATTTTCATAAAATTTGGGGTGTTTTATTTAACTTTTGTACACCTGTGGTGTTCCCGGCCAAAAATGACCGGTCATTAGAAATGAATGGGTGAGACTACAATTAGTGTATAAAATTGAGTTCAGGCACATGCCCATTTATCAGATGGACACACTGCCTCTCCCAAACCCCCACATGCATTTGTGTTTGAACACAAACACACACACACACACACACACACACACACACACACACACACACACACACACACACACACACACACACACACACACACACACACACACACACACACACACACACACACACACACACACACACACTACACCTCACCCCCCTTCTTGGCTTCCATGGTAACCCCCACGGGAACCTTTCCCCAATAGAATCTTTCCCCCACGGGAACCACACCTGTTGGCATTCTCACAAACAATTGCAAAATTGTTTCAATAATATATAGAACTTTTCTCACAGCTCTGGTATATAAAGATTTTGTGAGGCCTTGCTCACAATTCATCCTGTTGCAGCACAATGACCAAATTATATACTGTATGTGAGGCTCTTGGTCATGTCTTTGATCATGACACTGGTGAGGAGTAGAGAGGCCAGGAAACTGACAGTGAAGATGCATTAGAGGAGGAAGTGTCAGAAGTTGAAGACAACACAGAATATGATCAAGACCAAGAGACAACTGATGTGGAACAATCCAGTGATGAGGAAGAGGGCCCTGCTGAGGTTGTTGTTACATTCCGGTCAAAGAATGGGAATTTGTCCTGGTCTTCATCCCCACCTGAGAGGAGAGGTCGGCTGTCGGCTGAAAATGTTATCAGGATGACCCCAGGGCCAACGAGATATGCCATATCCCGGGTTGATGACATAAAGTCCTGCTCCGAACTGTTCCTGACAGTCAATCAAAACTATAGTGAATAACATGACCAACTTGGAGGGGAGATGCGTTTACACAGACAACTGGAAAGAGGTAGACCGGACAGACGTCCAGGCATACATGGGTCTCTTGATTTTGGCTGGTGTGTACAGATCCATAAACAAATCTACCACCAGTTTATGGGATACAGAGTCTGGTCGGGCAATTTTTCATGCTACTATGTCACTCCAGACATTTCATGTGTTGTCACGGGTGATTCCCTTCGACAACCGTGATACAAGACCAGGCCGCCGTCAACAAGACAAGCTGGCAGCGATCAGAGAGGTTTGGCACAAGTGGGTGGAGCGCCTGCCACTCATCTATAACCCAAGTCCAGACATCACAGTGGATGAGCGTCTGGTCACTTTTAGGGGACGCTGCCCATTCAAACAGTATATGCCAGGCAAACTGTCTAAATATGGAGTAAAGATATGGGCAGCATGTGATGCCAGTACAAGTTATGCCTGGAACATGCAGGTTTACACCGGGAAACCTGCTGACGGTATTCCCGAAAGGAACCAGGGGAAGCGGATGGTCCTGGAAATGACTGCAGGTATCCATGGGCACAACATAACATGTGACAATTTCTTCACCTCATATGCTCTTGGTCAGGAGCTGCTCCAAGAAAAATGACCATGGTGGGGACGGTCAGAAGGAACAAGCCTGAGTTGCCTCCTGCCTTACTCACTACCAAGGACAGGGATCGTTTTTCCTCTGAATTTGCCTTCAACGATACACACACTGTTGTGTCCTACTGCCCGAAGAAAAATAAGATTGTGCTCCTGATGACAACTCTTCACAGGGATGCCGCTGTGAGTACCAGTGAGGACAAGAAGCCCAACGCTGTCCTGGATTACAACAGGAACAAAGGGGGAGTTGACAGCCTTGATAAGGTATGTTACTTTTTATCTTTAAAGTCTCATGTACTTTTTTTCTATTACCAGATTGTTTTATCTGCACCATAAAAATAAGACATGTTGTTTAGTGAAATACTCATTGAATTTGTGAACAATATGGAGTCAATTCTATTCATTTGAATATGTGAATGTTTTAGATGTGATAAATTAAAACAATGCTTTAATGCAATTCTTTACATGTTACTTTGCAAGACATGAAGTATCACTTGTATGTACTCATTATTTTATTCACTGATTGTTGCACTTTTGCAGGTTACTGGCACATACTCTTGTAAGAGGATGATGGCACGTTGGAACATGGTGGTGTTCTTCAACATCCTAGATGTGTCAGCCGTTTGTGGCGTTTGTGGTGTGGATGGACGTGAATCCAGGCTGGAAGCAGACGAGACTATTCCTAGAAGAGTTGGGGAAAGCCATGGTGACACCCCTCATTCAAAGGCCCCAACACCTTCCTCCAACACCATCCTCTGCTGGATTGGTGAGAGATAAACAAGGGCCAGAAGCAAGATCTACGGCCGCCAGAGACAGAAGAGACAAAAGGAAGAGATGCAATCTGTGTGCACCAAGAGATGTCAAAACGAGCATTACGTGCCATAAATGCAGTGCAATTATGGGGTGGCAAGTAGCCTTGTGGTTAGAGCGTTGGGCCAGTAACCAAAAGGTTGCTAGATCGAATCCCTGAGCTGACAAGGTAAAAATCTGTTGTTCTACCCCTGAACAAGGCAGTTAGCCCACTGTTCCTAGGCTGTCATTGTAAATAAGAATTTGTTCTTAACTGACTTGCCTAGTTAAATGAAGGTAAAACCCCAAAATATATTTGCAAGGCACATGCAACAACCACCACGTACTGTCCAACATGTACATGAGAACACACAAAATGTAATCACCATCAACCAAGCAAACTTGGTTAACGTTACCGTAGCTAGCTAAATAACCATTATATTGAGCAACAATGCATTTTGCCTGGATAGTGTGCAACATTTGTTTTACACCCTTTGCATACAGTGGCCATGCTTCGATAGATAAACGTCTACTGTAGTTTGTCCGCCCAACTTGATTATGTTAGTTATCAAATACCACCACCAGCTAGCTAGTCACGGATAACAGGTAACGTTAAATAGCTAACGTTAGCTTAGCACACAGCAGGATGGCAAGCTATGTCACTCTTTTTTTACAGTGGAACATCATCAGGTTGATGTGTTTGCAATGTCTTACACGTGATTTTATTAATAATGTTAACTCTTGTTGTTGTGGTATTCCAATTTAGAGTCGTTGAACTACAGAATGATCTAATCAAACCACTGACAGTCAACTAATCTCCGAGACTAGGAGCCATTTTGGTTTGGTCATTATGGCGACGACTTGGCTGGGTCTTCTTGAATCACGTTAAGTAACCATCGATCTTGAATAGGAATAAATCCCATTTTATTGATCATATCAGTTGTGCAATATTTTTTTTAAAGTTTATTTCAAACAAATCGAAAATCCCATAGTCTGATGCCAGTCAGATGGCTTGTGCCTGTTGTTAGCAAGCTAACGTCAACAAAGCTAGCTAGCTGTCAAGGCCCCACACAGTCTGACAGTGGCTATGCACTTTACGATCGAACGGTAAAAAAACAAACATCTGTGGCTTTAGACTTAGCTAGTTTGCTATCTAGCTACATTACTTTTATAGTTGTTTGTTTCACGGATGCCATCTTGGCTAGGAATTATTTCTTATTTTTGTGCGTATTTTTTACATTTTGCACGGTTTTGTTATAACACGTTTATTGATTGTTTATTGACTGATTGTTATAACAATCAGCTAAGTGATAATTCTGTCTTGCAGAATGCAGAGATTAAAGGGAATGTTGGTTCAGTTTTATGATTGTAATAATAATGAATGTGGAAGTGTTGAAATGCCTGGGACAGAGAGTAGAGTACTGCTTTGTTTGAACACAACCCATACCAGGCCAGGTGAGGTGGAGGCAGACTTTACTGACTTGCTCAGTGACACATGCCTTCAGCATGACTCACCAGTCAAGAGACTGAAATGGATAGAAAGCAGCACAGTCTTCCGCATCCCTGTAGTGCTCTGTGTATTTCCCCTCAGGACTAGTGAAGTGACAAAACTACATGTTATGACCCTGTAATTGGGTGCCTCACTAGATGGCCAAAAAACGAGCCTGATTTAGGGCACTGCATGTGCTTCTACATCTGCATTGCTTGCTGTTTGGGGTTTTAGGCTGGGTTTCTGTACAGCACTTTGAGATATCAGCTGATGTAAGAAGGGCTATAATAAATACATTTGATTTGATTTGATTTGATTGACAGATTGCAAACATTTTAATGTTATTGTTAGTAATTCTGTTATTGTTACTGTTGTTCTTTAATGTGTTCAGACATTAATTTTGTAATATGGTAAAGTTTTCATGTGTAGTTTTGGGCCTATGTCCTTTCTTTACTAATAAAATCTTACCGGTCAGTTTTGACTGGGAGCACAACAGATGTTATTTTGTGACAATATTTAAACATTTGAAACGTTTTCAAAGCAAATGTCCTTGTTAAACTTTGACACAAAGTAGTCTGTGATAAATAGCACAATATTTTTCATCTGAGTATTTGTTATAGTCAAAATAATCCATACATTATGCTTTTTTTTACTCAAAAGCAAGTTTGTATGAGCTCAGGTCAATGAGGCTTACAGGCCATAAATAGCAAATAGAAGTTCAAATCTTGTAATGTTCACAAGAACTTAAGTTGATATAAAGATTTAACACAACATTAGGTGATAATATACAGTGGGGAGAACAAGTATTTGATACACTGCCGATTTTGCAGGTTTTCCTACTTACAAAGCATGTAGAGGTCTGTAATTTTTATCATAGGTACACTTCAACTGTGAGAGACGGAATCTAAAACAAAAATCCAGAAAATCACATTGTATGATTTTTAAATAATTAATTTGCATTTTATTGCATGACATAAGTATTTGATCACCTACCAACCAGTAAGAATTCCGGCTCTCACAGACCTGTTAGTTTTTCTTTAAGAAGCCCTCCTGTTCTCCACTCATTACCTGTATTAACTGCACCTGTTTGAACTCGTTACCTGTATAAAAGACACCTGTCCACACACAATCAAACAGATTCCAACCTCTCCACAATGGCCAAGACCAGAGAGCTGTGTAAGGACATCAGGGATAAAATTGTAGACCTGCACAAGGCTGGGATGGGCTACAGGACAATAGGCAAGCAGCTTGGTGAGAAGGAAACAACTGTTGGCGCAATTATTAGAAAATGGAAGAAGTTCAAGATGACGGTCAATCACCCTCGGTCTGGGGCTCCATGCAAGATTTCACGTCGTGGGGCATCAATGATCATGAGGAAGGTGAGGGATCAGCCCAGAACTACACGGCAGGACCTGGTCAATGACCTGAAGAGAGCTGGGACCACAGTCTCAAAGAAAACCATTAGTAACACACTACGCCGTCATGGATTAAAATCCTGCAGCGCACGCAAGGTCCCCCTGCTTAAGCCAGTGCATGTCCAGGCCTGTCTGAAGTTTGCCAATGACCATCTGGATGATCCAGAGGAGGAATGGGAGAAGGTCATGTGGTCTGATGAGACAAAAATAGAGCTTTTTGGTCTAACTCCACTCGCCGTGTTTGGAGGAAGAAGAAGTATGAGTACAACCCCAAGAACACCATCCCAACCGTGAAGCATGGAGGTGGAAACATCATTCTTTGGGGATGCTTTTCTGCAAAGGGGACAGGACGACTGCACCGTATTGAGGGGAGGATGGATGGGGCCATGTATCGCGAGATCTTGGCCAACAACCTCCTTCCCTCAGTAAGAGCATTGAAGATGGGTCGTGGCTGGGTCTTCCAGCATGACAACGACACGAAGCACACAGCCATGGCAACTAAGGAGTGGCTCCGTAAGAAGCATCTCAAGGTCCTGGAGTGGCCTAGCCAGTCTCCAGACCTGAACCCAATAGAAAATCTTTGGAGGGAGCTGAAAGTCCGTATTGCCCAGCGACAGCCCCGAAACCTGAAGGATCTGGAGAAGATCTGTAGGGAGGAGTGGGCCAAAATCCCTGCTGCAGTGTGTGCAAACCTAGTCAAGAACTACAGGAAACGTATGATCTCTGTAATTGCAAACAAAGGTTTCTGTACCAAATATTAAGTTCTGCTTTTCTGATGTATCAAATACTTATGTCATGCAATAAAATGCAAATTAATTACTTAAAAATCATACAATGTGATTTTCTGGATTTTTGTTTTAGATTCCGTCTCTCACAGTTGAAGTGTACCTATGATAAAAATTACAGACCTCTACATGCTTTGTAAGTAGGAAAACCTGCAAAATCGGCAGTGTATCAAATACTTGTTCTCCCCACTGTATGTATTATGGATTCATAATCAGCTATAATGGGACGGTCATTTTGGACTGGGAGCCAGCCACACCCATCTCTTTAAGGATTCACATGAGGTCATGTGCTCAACAGTGAGTAGTGTAGTAAAGATTAAGACTAAAAGTGGTAGTAGACTACAATAAGGAAAAATTCCAGCTAAACAGAAAGTTTCCAGATCAACATATTTTATAAATATTAGATGATGCTTACCCAGATACACTTGTCTAAATTAATGGGTCATGTGAAAGAAGTGCTATAACCCCCAGCCACATCCAGTGGTGGAAAAAGTACTAAATTGTCATACTTGAGTATAAGTATAAATCATTTAAAATTCCTTATATTAAACCAGACGGCACAATGTTTTTTAAAGATTTTGTTATTGACGGATAGCCAGGGGCACACTCCAACACTCAGACATCATTTACAAATTAAGCATTTGTGTTTAGTGAGTCTGCCAGATCAGATGCAGTTGGGATGTTTTCTTGATAAGTTAGACTTAACTTAGACTTAAAACGAATCATCCAGCGATCATACACTGTTTACCAGGTGGCAGGGCTGCCAACGTTAAGGCTAATCTGAAGATGGTGCTGGCTAACGCTAAAACTGGCGAGTGTAGAGAGTATAGAGATATTGTTATCCACGTCGACACCAACGATGTTTGGATGAAACAGTCAGAGGTCACCAAGCGCAACATAGCTTCAGCGTGTAAATCAGCTAGAAAGATGTGTCGGCATCGAGTAGATGTAGATAATTGGCCTTCTTTCTGGGACTCACCCACAAACAGGACCAAGCCTGGCCTGTTGAGGAGTGACGGACTCCATCCTAGCTGGAGGGGTGCTCTCATCTTATCTACGAACATAGACAGGGCTCTAACTGCCCTAGCTCCACAATGAAATAGGGTGCAGGCCAGGCAGTAGGCTGTTAGCCAGCCTGCCAGCTTAGTGGAGTCTGCCACTAGCACAGTCAGTGTAGTCAGCTCAGCTATCCCCATTGAGACCGTGTCTGTGCCTCGACCTAGGTTGGGCAAAAATAAACATGGCGGTGTTCGCCTTAGCAATCTCACTGGAATAAAGACCTCCTCCATTCCTGCCATTATTGAAAGAGATCGTGATACCTCACATCTCAAAATAGGGCTACTTAATGTTAGATCCCTCACTTCAAAGGCAGTTATAGTCAATGAACTAATCACTGATCATAATCTTGATGTGATTGGCCTGACTGAAACATGGCTTAAGCCTGATGAATTTACTGTGTTAAATGAGGCCTCACCTCCTGGTTACACTAGTGACCATATCCCCTGTGCATCCCGCAAAGGTGGAGGTGTTGCTAACATTTACGATAAGAAATTTAAATTTACAAAAGAAAAACGACGTTTCCGTCTTTTGAGCTTCTAGTCATGAAATCTATGCAGCCTACCCAATCACTTTTTATAGCTACTGTTTACAGGCCTCCTGGGCCATATACAGTGTTCCTCACTGAGTTCCTATTGGACCTTGTAGTCATAGCAGAAATTATTCAAATCTTTGGTGACTTCAATATTCACATGGAAAAGTCCACAGACCCACTCCAAAAGGCTTTTGGAGCCATCATCGACTCAGTGGATTTTGTCCAACATGTCTCTGGACCTACTCACTGCCACAGTCATAATCTGGACCTAGTTTTGTCCCATGGAATAAATATTGTGGATCTTATTGTTTTTCCTCATAACCCTGGACTATCGGACGACCATTTTACTACGTTTGCAATCGCAACAAATAATCTGTTCAGACCCCAACCAAGGAGCATCAAAAGTTAGGCTATAAATTCTCAGACAACCCAAAGATTCCTTGATGCCCTTCCAGACTCCCTCTGCCTACCCAAGGACGTCAGATCCGTTAACCACCTAACTGAGTAACTCAATTTAACATTGCACAATACCCTAGATGCAGTTGCACCCTTAAAAACTAAAAACATTTGTCATAAGAAACTAGCTCCCTGGTATACAGAAAATACCGGAGCTTTGAAGCAAGCATCCAGAAAATTGGAACGGAAATGGCGCCACACCAAACTGGAAGTCTTCCGATTAGCTTGGAAAGACAGTACAGTGCAGTATCGAAGATCCCTCACTGCTGCTCGATCATCCTATTTTCCAACTTAATTGAGGAAAATAAGAACAATCCGAAATATACTGATACTTGATACTGTCGCAAAGCTAACTAAAAAGCAGCATTCCCCAAGAGAGGATGGCTTTCACTTCAGCAGTAATATATTCATGAACTTCTTTGAGGAAAAGATCATGATCATTAGAAAGCAAATTATGGACTCCTCTTTAAATCTGCGTATTCCTCCAAAGCTCAGTTGTGCTGAGTCTGCACAACTCTGCCAGGACCTAGGATCAAGGGAGACACTCAAGTGTTTTAGTACTATATCTCTTGACACAATGATGAAAATAATCATGGCCTCTAAACCTTCAAGCTGCATACTGGACCCTATTCCAACTAAACTACTGAAAGAGCTTCCTGTGCTTGGCCCTCCTATGTTGAACATAATAAATGGCTCTCTATCCACCGGATGTGTACTACACTCACTAATAGTGACAGTAATAAAGCCTCTCTTGAAAAAGCCAAACCTTGACCTAGAAAATATAAAAAACTATCGGCCTATATCGAATCTTCCATTCCTCTCAAAAAATTTTGAAAAAGCTTTTGCGCAGCAACTCACTGCCTTCCTGAAGACAAACAATTTACACGAAATACTTCAGTCTGGTTTTAGACCCCATCATAGCACTGAGACTGCACTTGTAAAGGTGGTAAATTAGCTTGTAATGGCGTCAGACCGAGGCTCTGCATCTGTCCTCGTGCTCCTAGACCTTAGTGCTGCTTTTGATCCCATCGATCACCACATTCTTTTGGAGAGATTGGAAACCCAAATTGGTCTACACAGACAAGTTCTGGCCTGGTTTAGATCTTATCTGTCGGAAAGATATCAATTTGTCTCTGTGAATGGTTTGTCTTCTGACAAATCAACTGTAAATTTCGGTGTTCCTCAAGGTTCCGTTTTGGGACTACTATTGTTTTCACTATATATTTGACCTCTTGGTGATGTCATTCGAAAACATAATGTTAACTTTCACTCCTATGCGGATGACACACAGCTGTACATTTCAATGAAACATGGTGAAGCCCCAAAATTGCCCTCGCTAGAAGCCTGTGTTTCAGACATAAGGAAGAGGATGGCTGCAAACGTTCTACTTTTAAACTCGGACAAAACAGAGATGCTTGTTCTAGGTCCCAAGAAACAGAGAGATCTTCTGTTGAATCTGATAATTAATCTTGATGGTTGTAAAGTTGTCTCAAGTAAAACTGTGAAGGACCTCGGCATTACTCTGGACCCTGATCTCTCTTTTGACGAACATATCAAGACTGTTTCAAGGACAGCATTTTCCCATCTACGTAACATTGCAAAAATCAGAAGCTTTCTGTCCAAAAATTATGCAGAAAAATTAACCCATGCTTTTGTCACTTCTAGGTTAGACTACTGCAATGCTGTACTTTCCGGCTACCCGGATAAAGCACTAAATAAACTTCAGTTAGTGCTAAATACGGCTGCTAGAATCCTGACAAGAATCAAAAAATTTGATCATATTACTCCAGTGCTAGCATCCCTACACTGGCTTCCTGTTAAGGCAGTGGCTGATTTCAAGGTTTTACTGCTAACCGACAAAGCATTACATGGGCTTGCTCCTACCTATCTTTCCGATTTGGTCCTGCCGTACATACCTACACGTACGCTACGGTCACAAGACGCAGGCCTCCTAATTGTCCATAGAATTTCTAAGCAAACAGCTGGAGGCAGGGCTTTCTCCTATAGAGCTAAATTTTTATGGAATGGTCTGCCTACCCATGTGAGAGACGCAGACTCGGTCTCAACCTTTAAGTCTTTACTGAAGACTCATCTCTTCAGTAGGTCATATGATTGAGTGTAGTCTGGCCCAGGAGTGTGAAGGTGAACGGAAAAGCTCTGGAGCAACGAACCGCCCTTGCTCTCTCTGCCTGGCCGGTTCCCCTCTCTCCACTGGGATTCTCTGCCTCTAACTCTAACTCTGAATTTAAGTATGCTCTCTCTAATTCTCTCTTTCTCTCTCTCGGAGGACCTGAGCCCTAGAACCATGCCTCAGGACTACCTGGCATGATGACTCCTTGCTGTCCCCAGTCCACCTGGCCGTGCTGCTGCTCCAGTTTCAACTGTTCTGCCTGCTTCTATGGAACCCTGACCTGTTCACCGGACATGCTACCTGTCCCAGACCTGCTGTTTTCAACTCCCTAGAGACAGCAGGAGTGGTACAGATACTCTCAATGATCGGCTATGAAAAGCCAACTGACATTTACTCCTGAGGTGCTGACTTGTTGCACCCTCGACAACTACTGTGATTATTATTATTTGACCATGCTGGTCATTTATGAACATTTGAACATCTTGGCCGTGTTCTGTTATAATCTTCACCCGGCACAGCCAGAAGAGGACTGGCCACCCCTCATAGCCTGGTTCCTCTCTAGGTTTCTTCCTAGGTTTGGCCTTTCTAGGGAGTTTTTCCTAGCCACCGTGCTTCTACACCTGCATTGCTTGCTGTTTGGGGTTTCAGGCTGGGTTTCTGTATAGCACTTTGATATATCAGCTGATGTAAGAAGAGCTATATAAATACATTTGAAATGAGTGTGTGAATTGGTCAATTTTCCTGTCAAAATGTAACAGGTACTTTTGGGTGTCAGAGAAAATGTATGGAGTAAAAAGTATATAATTTTCTTTCGGAATGTAGTGAAGTAAATGAAAAGTTGCCAAAAATATAAATATAAATAGGAATGTAATGTACATATACCCCCCCAAAATACTTAAGTTATAATTTAAAATATTTTTACCTAAGTACTTTTGACCACTGCCCAAATGCCTTCACACCAGTACATTAGCATACTTTATATACTGTTACACACGCACTTATCACATAGTATACCATACATAAGTTAAGGCCATGCAACCTGAGTTAAAACCTGAGTGAGGTGCACATGTACAGTACATAAACAGATGCATGCGCCATATATTTATGAGGATGGCCATATATTTATGTGGTGGACACTTGATATGGTCACATGATATTGTTGTGGTATGTCACAAAATCATGTTACGACCACACGTATCAATATTCATTAAATATATCAATATTTTGCTAAGTCTTGCTAAGTGGATGGGTCTCTACAGAAGGTATAAACGGTACAGCCAAATGGTTACTTGCACTGTGTCAAAATAACATGATATACAGTATGTACAAGAACAATATCAATAACGATATCAGTGATAGACGAGGTAGTTATACGCATACAATCAGGGGTAAAGTGGCTGAGCAGCAGGATGAAAAAAAATAGTAACAGCAACGTATGGCGTGTGTGTTAGGAGAGCCATTTGAATAGAGGCACTGCAGATAGTGCTGATGACTGTTCCGTCTGAACCACGCATGAACAAGGGAATCTATATTCGGAGAGCCTGTTTCTGCCCTGCCCTTGACTTTGTTGCAGGGCATGTGATGTCCATAGCCTCTTCGTCGCAAAACTCCTTGATCTTCCAAAAATATACGTTTGTCAAGCTGTGTCCAGTCCAGGTGGTGCTTGTACAGGCAGACAATCTATAGGAGGTAGGATGTCAGCGTTGTGCAGCAGCTGAAACCTGGTCCCGACAGTCCGAACGCTCCTTGGCGACAACAACACCAGGCTCCAGAGCATCGAAGCTGTAAAACAGGGAATAACAACAACATCAACTCCCCTCCCAAGTTTAGATAAGAAGAATAACCTCATGCAATGCAATGAACATGATTTTCACCTGAAGTGCTGGTACTGCTTGATCTGTGGCAGCGGCCTGAAGTACGGAGTCAGGTGTTGTTGCCAGCCATAGCTTTCCAACAGCAGCGTACCATCCTCCAATCCAACCAGCTGTGGGATGTTGACCCCTGTCACAGTGCTGTCCTTCACAACACCAGCAATCTCAGACAGTGTTCACTCTGTTCTTTCTGAAGCCCTGCTTGATGAAGCACCAGTAGGGGGCAAACTTTGTGTGGCCTGTGATCAGGATGTGAAGGTCCAGACTGTGGTGGAGCTTGTGCTTGGTCCACCAGGCACAATACCAGAGCACAAACTTGTTATTGTTTTGGCCACTGCAGTTATCACAATTCAGATCCACACGTGTTTCCCCAACTCCGTAGTTGGTGAAGAAATGGTGCATGTAGTTGATGACTGCGCTGCTGCCTTTGCTTGCTTGGGTCAGCTCTCGTTTTGATAGGAGGCATTAGACCATTCTCCTTGTATGAATGGTGGAGGAGAGTCAGGCGTGTTCTACTGATGCTGAAAGACAAATTCCAGATACAAATATTTTAGCATAACTATAAAATAGATGCGAAATGGCATTCTGAGGTAACATCACTATACACACACTTCATACACGCAATGTTAGCTAGCTAGCCAGCCATCTAACGACATCAGCTGGCTAGCTAACAGCAAGCTTTAACTAGCAATACAAATCAATTGTCAAAGCTACCTAAAGTTAACCAAATAGGTTCAATGTTAGCTAGCTAACAGTAGGCTATAACTAGCAATGCGAAATGGCATTCTGAGAAAACATCACTAAAGTTACACACAATTCATACACATAAATTAATTAATACCTAGCTAGCAAGCCAGCCATCTAACCTCAGCTAATTTTAGCTAGCTAACAGTAAGCTTAAACTTGGGGTCATTTGTTTAGACATGTCACGTTAACGTTAGCTAGCTAAAAAATTAACTATAATCCCAATCCATAGAGTAACGTTACTAGCAATACAAACCGATTGTCATAGTTAAAGTTAACCAAATAAATTAGGTTCAATGTTAACGTTAGCTAACAAGCCAGCCATCTGACCTCAGGTAACGTTAGTTAGCTAACAGCAAGCTTTAACTTGGGGTCTTTTATTTAAACATGTCACGTTAACGTTAGCTAGCTAACAGCAAGCTTTAACTTGGGGTCTTTTGTTTAGACATGTAACGTTAACATTAGCATGCTAAAAAATGAACTATAATCCCAGTCCATAGAGTAACGTTACTAGCAATACAAACCGATTGTCATAGCTATTGAACCTAAATAAGTTAGGTTCAATGTTAACGTTAGCTAGCAAGCCAGCCATCGAACTCCAGCTGTCTAGCTAACAGCAAGCCTTAACTTGCAATGAAAAAAACTTTCTGACAAAATTGAAAACGCATAATATCTGAAACTGTAGCTAGATTATTACCGGTATACATGGATGAAAGCTTCACGGCAGACTGCAACACCTTTCATTAAATAAGATGTCCTGTGTCGTTTACGTTTAGATTGCATAGCTTGTTTGGCACATTGTGTTCCACTGATTTCAAAACTCGGTCAACTTCTTCCGTGACAACAACACTGTTGATCGCCGTTTCTTCCCCATCACCGAGTCAGAGTCAGAGAGAGTCAGCATGGCACGATCGTCCTCCAGAAAGTAGTCTATCACAACCACTGATGTCGATAGCGCCTGATAAATTCAGGGCAGCAATGTTATTGAGAGCAGTAGCAACATATTTGCAGTTCTTCATGGCTAACATTATATCTTTAGAAAAAACTGCAGTAGAAAGGATTATCTACGCATAAAGAGCATCTCATTTTATAGACACAAGATGCTACACCGCAGAACAATCTGAAACTCATCTCTCGGCATGTCCAGCCCACTCATTATGTCAGCCAATCATGGCTAGCGGGAAGGTTCCTGGTTTTTTCTTTGGCTAAACAACTAGGCTGTCACGCCCTGACTTTAGTTATATTTGTTTTCTTTATTTTTGGTTAGGTCAGGGTGTGACAAGGGTGGTTTGTTTAGTTTTTGTATTGTCTAGGGGTTTTTGTTTATCTATGTCAGGTTTTGGCCAGGACTGTTCAGGTTTTGTTCACTAGATGTCCCCCTTGCACCTTTTTTGTACCTTTTGTTTTTTCTTGCCCTAATTATTGTTTGCACCTGTAAGTCATTCCCTTGTTAGTATTTAACCCTGTGTGTTCCTCAGTTCCTTGCTCAGTGTTTGTATGTTAGCACCCAGCCCCAGCCTTTGTGAACATTTTTCTCTTGTTGAATTTTCCAGAGGTTCTCTGGTTTTGTTCTCGTGTATTTTTGGATTGATCTTTTGAGGTTTGTTTTTTCCCTTGCTGTTTTTACCATTTTGTGGATTTTCTTTTGTATTTTGGAAGATATCTATGTTTTATTAAACCACCATCTCTAGTACTGCTGTGTCTGCCTCATCTTCTGGGTTCTGCCAATTATTAGTGACTGTTTCTCGCACCGGGTCCTGACAGAAACACTGAGCCATTAATATGAACCCAGAGGCAGCCAGTACCCAGGACTTTTTTCCCATGCTGTCCCACCACGAGGGGACTGTCCAACGTCACGAAGCTGCTCTGGTTCAGCAAGAGGCCTTACTGGCTGGACATTCTCAACTTCTGTCGGAGATGATGACTTCCATAAAGCAGATTTCTGATCAACTTTCTCCTGCAACCGCTTCTGCTCCAGTTCATCAGATTCAAGTGCCCGTGGCAGTTAACCCCCTGGCTGAACCTCGTCTGCCGCCTCCCCAACGGTTCTCAGGTGATCCGAGGGTTTGTAAGGGGTTTTTCACCCAATGTTCTCTCTCCTTCGAGCTGCAACCCTCGTCGTTTCCCACCGACCGGTCCAAGATAGCATATATCATCACCCTGCTGTCGGAAAAAGCCCTAGCCTGGGCTACTGCTGTGTGGGATGCCCAAAGTCCCTGCTGTGCCAGCTACTCTACCTTTGCTGAAGAATTCAAGCGAGTGTTTCAAGGTCCTACCAGCGGTCCTGACTCAGCCAAACAGCTCCTGACTCTCCGCCAAGGTCGGCGCAGCGTGACGGACTATGCCATCCAGTTCCACACGGTGGCAGCAGCGAGTGGCTGGAACGACGAGGCGCTCACAGTGTGCTTTTTGAAGGGTCTTTCCGACACCATCCAAGATGAACTGGCCACTCGGGAACCACCAGACAACCTAGAGTCCCTGATCAAGTTGGCTTCACGCATAGACCTGCGTCTGAGAGAGAGAGAGCTCAACCGTAGATCTCTCACCCTAGCTCCTATCGGTCCCAGCTCCGAGTCTCCACCTTTATCCTCGCTGACTCCACCGGAACCCATGCAGGTTGGACGCATCTCCCAGGCTGAGAGAGACCGCCGGATGAGGGAGCGATGCTGTCTATATTGCGGCAAACCGGGCCATTTCCTCTCCACGTGTCCCGGGCTCCAGGGAAAACGCACTCTCCCGTGCAGGCCTGGGAGGACTGTAACGGGAAACATAACCTCCTCCCATCCATCCAACTCCCGCCTGCTCATTCCAGTTACCCTTTCCTGGGACAACCACGAGCTTCCCCTTCAAGCCTTGGTAGACTCTGGAGCCGCAGGTAACTTCATGGATGGTGTCTGGGCGAAGGAAAATGGCGTTCCCTCTGAACCTCTAAGTGATCCCATAAGGGTTACTACGTTGGATGGAAGCCCTTTGGGATCTGGACTTGTCACTCGTGTCACTACCCCCTTGCGACTTTCAGTTTCCCAACACCAGGAAGTGATGAACTTTCATCTGACCTCGTGTTCCGAGTTCCCTCTCGTCCTTGGATACCCCTGGCTTCACAGCCATAACCCTCACATCGACTGGTCTGTGGGCACTATCAAGCAGTGGGGTCCTACGTGCCAAGCCACTTGTATCTTCCCAAGTTCCCCGAGTTCCCCTCCCGAGTCTCTAGAATCCATCGACCTGTCCCGAGTTCCCGAGTGTTACCATGACCTCAAACCGGTATTTAGCAACCAGAGGGCCACCAAACTACCACCCCATAGACCTTACGATTGCCCCATCGACCTGTTTCCGGGCACATGCCCCCCCAGGGGTCGGATCTTTTCCCTATCTCCTCCCGAACGAGCTGCTATGGATACCTACATCAAGGACTCTCTGGCAGCAGGCCTCATGCGTCCATCCACCTCGCCGGCGGGAGCAGGGTTTTTCTTTGTGGCCAAAAAAGACGGGGGATTACGTCCTTGCATCGACTACCGGGGACTTAATGCCATAACCGTCCGTAACCGCTACCCGCTACCCCTTATGGCCACAGCCTTTGAGCTGCTCCAGGAAGCAGTGGTCTTCACTAAGCTTGACCTGCGGAACGCATACCATCTTGTGCGGATCAAACCCGGTGACGAGTGGAAGACCGCTTTCAACACGCCTACTGGTCACTACGAATACTTGGTGATGCCCTTCGGCCTGACCAACGCTCCAGCTGTGTTCCAAGCGCTCATAAACGATGTGCTTAGGGATATGCTTAACATCTTCGTGTTTGTTTACTTGGATGACATCCTCATCTTTTCGAGCTCCCTTCAAGAACACACTAAGCATGTCAGACAAGTACTCAAACGCCTCCTTGACAGCCATTTGTACGTTAAGCCGGAAAAATGTGAATTCCATTCCTCCCGAGTACAATTCCTGGGATTTGTAGTGGAACCCGGTCGAGTCCAGATGGACCCCACGAAGGTAGGGGCGGTAGCGGATTGGCCCACCCCCAAGTCCGTTAAGGAAGTTCAGCGTTTCCTGGGCTTCACTAACATTTACCGCAAGTTCATCAAGAACTTCAGCTCGGTGGCAGACCCTCTCTCAGCTGTAACCAAGGGTGGCAACACAAGGTTTCTGTGGGGAAGAGAAGCTGAGACGGCCTTCCAAGGACTCAAGCAGCGCATCCTCTCTGCTCCCATTCTGACACTACCAACGGCGGATGAACCTTTTGTGGTGGAGGTAGACGCATCAGAGGTTGGGGTTGGAGCTGTCCTGTCTCAGAGGGGTGAAGACAAGAAGCTTCATCCTTGCGCCTTCTTCTCTCACCGGCTTACCCCGGCCGAGAGGAATTACGATGTGGGGGATCGTGAACTCCTAGCGGTTAAGATGGCATTGAAGGAATGGAGACACTGGCTCGAGGGGGCTTCTCAACCGTTTCAAGTGCTTACGGACCACAAAAATCTGGAGTATATCCAGCAGGCGAAGCGGTTGAACTCCAGACAAGCTCGATGGTCTCTTTTCTTCAGCCGATTTCAGTTTATCCTCACCTATAGACCCGGGTCGAAGAATCTCAAACCGGACGCCTTGTCACGAATCTACTCTCCTGCCATTCGAGAAGATACTGACATGACTGTCCTTCCGGCCGCTAAGATCGTGGCTCCGATCTCGTGGCAAGTGGAGGATACCGTGAAACAAGCCCAAGCCATCGAACCGGGCCCTGGAGGAGGTCCTGCCAATCGGTTGTTTGTTCCCAAGGCAGCAAGGTCCCAAGTCCTTCTGTGGGGGCACTCCTCTCGCCTCACCTGTCACCCGGGCGTAGGTCGCACCTTGGAGTTCATCCAGCGTAAGTTCTGGTGGCCCACCATAAAAGAAGACGTTGCCACTTTCGTCAAGGCCTGTTCCGTGTGCTGCCAGGGCAAATCTTCTCACCTCCGCCCTCAAGGACTCCTTCACCCTCTATCTATTCCCCACCGACCCTGGTCCCATATCTCATTGGACTTTATTACTGGCCTTCCTCCGTCCCATGGTAATACAACTATCCTAGTCATCATCGACAGGTTTTCTAAGGCGGCCAGGTTCGTTCCCTTGACTAAGTTACCTTCTGCCAAGGAAACGGCTGAGTTGGTGATTAACCATGTGTTCCGAGTCTTCGGCATTCCGCAAGATATGGTTTCCGACAGAGGTCCCCAGTTCGCCTCAAGGTTTTGGAAGGCCTTCTGCCAACTCATAGGGGCCACTGCCAGTCTATCTTCAGGGTACCATCCGGAGTCCAATGGCCAAACCGAGAGG